>NC_090933.1:848861713-849486713 GCF_040938575.1 Ambystoma mexicanum | reverse complement strand
CCCCACCAGGCTCCAGCCTGGCGGGCAGGAGGCCCGGGCACTGCTGCTCCAGCTGGGTCGGTTCGGTGGGGCCGGAGGCTCGATCTATCCACCCGGCCACTATGCGAGTCCGGGGACGCAGGGGGAGGCTTTCCCACTCGGGCCCGCCAGTTCCCCTGTCACAGTTTGCCGCAACACGCGCCGCCCTGAGCGGGCTCCCAGGGGCAGGCGCACTCCCCGGCGCTCCAGCTGCGCTGGCATGGAGGTTCTCCCACCTCCAGTCAGGCCGCCGGGTGGCCATTGCTTCAGGCGCCGCTCCTTCCCCTCACTGAGGCCCCCAGGCTGTGGGCTCGTTCCGTCTAGGCGAGTCTCGGCACTCCCACGGGACTCCCCACAGGGGCAGCCAGATATCCCTCACAGCACCACGCCGCTGCAGAATCAAGCCAAGGGGTACCAGTGTCGGCGCGGCCAGGGGCATTTCCTCTCACCAGCTTCGCCAGTTGGCGCACACCGCCATTTTCCTCTCCTTCGCCGCCGGGGTTCGCCGCCCTAAAAGATGCTCCATGTAGGCGGCTTTAGTTCGCAAAGCCCTCAATTCATTGGCACTTCCTTCGCTTCGCCCCAGGAGCGAAGTCGGGCAGAAATTTCCTTAATTACATGGGGAAATTACTTGACTTGGGCACCTTGAAGCGGAGCTCAAGGGAAACACAGCCGCATGGCGTGCTGCCTAGTCACGCCCCTCCCAGGCATCATCTTTTTACTGTGTGTTACACAGCACCTTCAGTGCAGTGACACAGGGTTGTCTTTTAGACTTCCCAACTTAGACTCCATTTTCTGGGACTGACTACTGTCTCCCAGAACACATAAAGTTGCCATTAACTTTATTATCCTCTATAAAACCACAGACCCAGTACAAACCATTTTACATGGAGTACTGGAAAGGGCTAATACTTATCCCTTTTTGTCTGTTTCTCTTGGAGCATTGTTTTGCTCCCTTTTCATAAATACTTGGCTGGTGGTAGTGGTAACTACCCTATTTTTCCTACCACGGTTATCTTAAATAACCTTGGTATTGTTTTAGGCTATCTTGGTAGCCTCGAACTTAAACCCGCTAGACCATATATGTTTTATTACGGTTCCGGCTGGGTTTATTCGACATTTATTTTTGTAAAAGTATTTCTCGTCTGTTCCTCTGCGTGCCTAACCAGGTTTGATTCCTTTGTTCACCGTCTTTTCGCAGGCTTCTACGCAGAAGCCCTCCTCAGGCGCCTGTATGTCTGGGGGGGACAGGATGTGAGGGAGGGGTGTAGGACTCCCTGCACAGGGTCTCCTTGGAGACCCATGTCGCACTCTGAAATGATTGGCTGTGGTGACTGTCCCGGCGGGACAGCCACCCTGCTATGTGATTGACAGCCAGTCTGTGTGAATGGGGGAAAACTGCATAAAAAGCTGGTCTCTGGGTCTGGAAAGGGAGAGTCGCCACTGGAACAAAAGAACCGACGAGGAGCTGACGGAAGAGGACTCCTACCACGATTGAACTGCCCGGCGAAGCCGTCCTGCAGGTCTGAATCCTCGAACTCCAACGACAGAGAAGATCCTCCAGGAATCTTCTTCTCCTGAGCTGGTGGGACCAACCAGTTCACCCAAACTGCAAGCCAGGACTCCCTCTTCTGGTCGAATTCGCTGTACAGAGCTACAGAGGGCCGGAATAGCCAGGAAGGTCAGACCCTGCTTGGGTTTTAAGGAGCGCACCTTTTATTCGTTGCTTTGCCCTGCTGCTGGTTTCTTCCCTGGGCAGTGCAGGACCCTCCAGTTTTCCTACTTCGTGTCAGACCGACAGTCGCTTCAGGAACCATGAGTCTGCAGGAACTACCAAGAACGTCTGCCTCATATACAGCTTCTTCTCCATTAAAAGCTACTGTGCAAATCCGGTTGTGCGTTTTGTTGAGCCGCGGTGAAGGTGTGTGAAACCTTTCGCCAATTCGAGGGCTTGTCCTTCTCTTCTCTCTGAACTAACTTTTCGGTCGACCAACTAAGCCTATTTGATTTGTTTCCATCACTTATGTTCCTCTTTCTAGATTGCCCTGCTTACTTACCTGTTGATGCTGCTTAATTTTAGCCTAACTTTGTTTTTCCCTCCCTTTTTAAATTGTTGGAGTGCCATTTTGCTCACACTTCGTTTTGAGTTTAAACTTGTCCAGAATATATTGGGAGTGGTGTGGTGCATTGGTAACGTGATTTTTCAACTGCTTTACTTTAGTGAAATGTTATACAACTGATGTGTAAATAAATGTATATTCTTTTACTCAGAAACCAGTATTTGTTTGAATCATAGTAATTGCTGTCCTTTGTGTAACTATTTGATACTGCTCACTTGCTCTTGAGATAAGTCTGGCTGCTCAGCCATCGCTACCACTTTTACTGTGTAGTACAGGCTTGTACCAAAGTTGAATTTGTACTGTCACTTGTAGTCTTAATTGTGTGTGGTGTTTCCAAAGGGTACTGTGTATAATTCTGCCTAACACCTGCATGTTGACTTAGTACATGCTGGTTGAGTTGTCCGTCTCGATATGGACAACCTTGCCCCTGAGAAGTGGTAGGAATTCCCTGAGCGCCAGCCAGATGGCGTTCAGCTCTAGCCAATTGCTGTGGTATTCCTGCTCCTGTAGAGTCCAGGTGCCGTGGACCGAGAGATCGTCCAGGGTGGCTTCCCAGCCCTCTAGCGAGGAATCCGTGGTGATGGTGGCCTGCGGAGTGGGCAGCCTGAAGTGCTTGCCTGTCCACAGGTTGCAGTCTCTGGACCACCAAGTCAGGTCCAGGTATAGAGATGGAGGAACGTTGATCATCTCGGATTGAGAGCCCCGCTCCTGGTTCCATGAGGCCGCAAAGTGCAGCTGAATCCTCCTCATCCTTAGTCTTGTGTGCAGAACGGCTAATAAGACTGCTGCCAGAAGACCCAGGAGATGTTGGTACCACCATGCCGAGGTCACTTCTCTGCTGAGGAAGTGGGCGGAGGCTCTCTTGATGGCCGAGATTTTGTCCTCCGACAGAAATACTTTCTGGGAGCACATGTCCCAGATGAGGTCCAAGAATGTCAGCGTCTGTGTCGGCTGCAGCTGTGACTTCTTGAGATTGAGCGTGAAGCCCAGATCGTGCAGTGTGTTCATAATGGCATGGGAAGAGTGGTGAACCGCTTCTGGAGATGTAGCCCTGACGAGCCAGTCGTCGAGGTATGGGTAAATGTGGAGGCCTTGCGCTCTGAGGAGGGCAACCACCGCACACAGGAGTCTGGTAAAGACCCTGGGGGCCGAGTTGAGGCCAAATGTAAGGACATTGTATTGGAAATGGTAGCCCATGATCCTGAACCATAGGAAAGAACAATGGGGCTGCCAAATTGGGACGTGTAGGTATGCGTCCTTCAGATCCAGGGAGCACATCCAGTCTCCCCTGTCCAATGTCTCCGCTATAAAAGCTGGCATAACCATCTTGAATTTTTGCAGGGGTCAGCAGAGGTTGAGGGTGGAAAGGTCCAGCACAACTCTCAGGCCCGCCTGGTTCTTCTCTGAATGGCAACAATCCTGGAGTAAAAGCCAAAGCCTCTCTGGGAGGCTGGGACTTCCTCCACTGCCTGGCTCTCTATGAGCGACCGGATCTCCGCCAAAAGAGTTGCTGTCCCAACCTGTGAGAGGGGAGGAGGGAGGAGAGGCTGGAATAGGAAGATGGTAACCCGTGGATACTACAGAGAGGATCCAGGGGTCCGCGTAATTCTGGCGCCAGAAATGTGCATGGAGAGCAAGCCTGCCCCCCACCGGAGACACGTGGACCCGAAGGGTCGTGTCATGCCTTCTTTCTCTTGGAGGCTGTCGCTGTGGAGGGGGACCGGAAAAAGCCCTTACTCCTCCCCTTTTTGTTGCTTGCGTCGGTTCTGAGACGGCGAGCGGTCCGGCTGCATGGATCTGCATTCCTGGAAGCCACGGCACCCTCCGTATGTACAACCTCTTTCTGAGTGCTTCTGAGATTGAGTGTACGATTTGGGTGTGGTCTTTGTAAGGATGGACAAAGACTTAGCTGTTTGTGAGCTGTTTTTCTTTTTGTCCAGCTCTTCGTTTGTAGAGGAGTGGAAGAGGTAGCCCCCCCTCGAATGGAAGATCTAGTATGCATTCCTGGACATCCGGGTTGAATTTTGTTGCCCAGAGCTAGGCTGTCCTTCTCATGTCCGTGGCAATACAGATGGAACGGCCTGAGGTGTCAACATGGGCCACTGTGGATTCCATGAGGTCATGCGCGGCCAGCTTGGCCTCAGCTAGCCCCGCCTCAAATCGTGATTGGCTCTGGGTGGGGAGTTCCGGGAGTAAGTCCGCAATTTCACGCCATAATTTTTGGTTGGCGGCTGCGAGCATGGCGTCGGCGTTGGCCTGACCTAGGTGTAAAGAGGCGCTGGAATAGAGTTTCTTGCCATATGCCTCCAAGATCTTCTCCTCCTTGACTAGCAGCGCTGCCAAGGAAGAGGCTGAGGATGACTGGGGCTTGGAGTATAGTGATGCTGTAGCGATCACCAAGGAGTGTGGCTGAGGATGGGCCGAGAGCAAGAGTGTATCCCCCTCCACCTGCCTGTACTTATTGACCGACTGGGGTTTGAGCCAGCCCTTCTTGGCCAGGGAGACTACATCTGTCTGCATAGGAATCTCCGATTTGGTGAGTGGCGTCATGTGAGGACTTCAGCCAGAAATCCTCTGCCGGCAGCTCGACCACGGGGTAGGCCCAGGTACTCCACCAGCCCAGCAAGACGTTCGTGGAAGGCCCTGGCTGAGGATGACGTGTCCGGAGGAGTAGATGGCGCCGGAGGCTGGGGTACAGGGACCGCAGCTAGAGGCTGAGGAGGCAGCGGAGGTTGCAGAGTTGGCCCTGGAGCCGCAAAAGGCGGCTGCACCGGAGTCTGGGGGCCTGATTGAGGCATCTGTGGAGCCGCTAGCATGGCGGGAATGACATCCCTGATGGCGTCTCTGAGGATAACGCCCATCCACAGTGACTTCACAAGGCTGAGGAACCTCTGGAAGAAAACCTCCTCACAGACTGAAGCAGTGGCAGGGGGTGCAGAGAGGGTAGCAGGGGGCTTCCGAGGCTGCTGCATACCCTGTACATACGAACGCAAAGTAAAACTGCCCTGTGCGTAAGACGGGTAGGCTGTAGGTCATGTACCTGGTTGAAGCCAGTCCCACCTTGACACTCGTTCTTCGCCGAATTCCTGAAATGGCGTTGGACGGATGCCTCTTTCTGGTGCGGCGGCCATTTGGTTGGGCTGCCTGTCACGTGTCTGCGATGTGTTCCTCGGCCCGCTGGGCCCGGCCTCCTCCAGGACTCTTGTGTGTGGATCACAAGGCCTACCCTGCTCCTCGGGCCTAGGCCCGGTAGGTGTGACACCCTCGACCCTGGGGTCAGTAGAGCTGCATTTAGGCGCCCCCTCAGACGTAGCCCCTTGACCATGGTGCCGGTACAAGGGACGGAGCCCCTCGAGTGAAGACCCGGTAAAAGAACCTTCATGTCCCTCAACACTGTCACCGGGAGGATCCGAGGATCCCTCGGCCCGTGGTCCGGCAGCTGCAGCAGCCTCGATGCGAGCGTTGGTAGAAGGACCTGAGTGGTCCCTCCCACGCGGGAGAGTCCCTGGGAAGGAGTCTCCCTTTCGGGGTGCAAAGGAGAATATTGGCCCTACCATGGGCCTGGTTCGATGCTTCACAAAGGTTTTGAGATCCTCTGGAGGCGACTTCTGGAAGAGCTCCGTCCACCTGGCTAGTCTGTTCTTCAGCGCTTTCGAGGACAGCGAGTCACACGCTGAACAAGATTGCCAACCGTGGTCTGGGCCAAGGCAACGTAGGCAGAGGGCGTGGGGGTCTGAAGTAGGGAAGAGCCTGTTGCAGGATGGGCACCTGCTAAACCCTGTAGAAGTCGATATGCGCCGGGCAGGAGTGTGACGCCTAAGGATCGAGTGCCTGTGTGATAAGAAGACAAAAGGGGTCATTCCAAGATTGGAGGCAGCCATGGTGCTATCAGGGGATTCTCTTTGATAACGCAGGTCTCCCACCCAAGTTCTCACCCCAAAGGTTTTGATCTGCCATCTGTTCTCCTGAGATCCTAGTGATGTAGGTGGGTATGCATTGCTTTTGGGAAAATATACTGCTACATGAGATTAGGGCTATGGCGGGGATCCCGGAGTGATCGAGGTGCGGGCAGGTCAGGTGGGTATCAGCATGAAAGGAACTGGGGGGTTGGGTCTGGTGGGCTCTGGCCTGGCAGGGTGGGGGTTGAGAGAGCACGAGCAGTTTAGTGGAGATGAATGGGCACTAGTGCGTATGACTTGTCACTGTCTCAAGCTCTTCGCAGAGCACATTCTTTCGGAAATGATAATACAGGATTGCAACAGGCATGGCTGGGCTCGCACAGAGCTGGCAAGGGGGGGGCGATGGTGTGGGCTGGTGGTGCAAGGTGCTGGGGATGGGAGAGTTGCATTTCTACCAAGAAATTGATGTTCAGGCCTAGTAGAAAAGATTAAGGGTTAGTTACAAATGGCTTCCTATTGCAGGGCTGGGGGCTATAGTATATGTGTTATTCTCTATGGAATGTGATGCAACAGAACACCGCGGTGGGTGGCTATGCCTCCCCCCTTGGTTATTACATATGTTATGTTGCTGGAGTGATGCAAGGGGGGACAAGGATCATATCTTTCCCAACATTCCCCCTTTCGTTACTCCTAAAGTAACGAATACCCTCCCCAGTACGTTGACGTTCTTCAGCCCTTCTCACTGCCTCATCCCATGCAGGGCTACCTTTGATGGGCATCCATGCTCTACACACACTTCTCAAGCTTTCTCCTCACCCTGCATATTCTTCAGGTGTACAGGTCATATATATGCATCCCCCATCACCGGCCAGATCCACCCATACTTCTTTATAATTTTCCAGACCGTCAGGTTGTTTAATTGTGGTGTGGTAATAATTATCTACCTCATCCCTGATATTATATATTGCTACCATGCAGTATTTAGGCTCATTATTTTCTCCAGTTTGCACTTGTGCTTCCTGTGTATCAAGGGGCCCTCTGTTATGATTATTTCTATTACCAATCGTTACCATCATCATTGCACTGCTGGGAACAGCTTTTTCACAACATAGGAGCCCTACCTGGCACATACAGAAGATCAGCAAGAGGAACACGATGATGGGGACCAGCATCTTCATCACAGTTCAAAGCCAAGAAGGCACCCAGCTGAACGCCAGGCTGAACCAGTCATTTTCTTGCACTACCCCTTCTTTTCTCATTTTCACACCAAATTCGTGTACTGCTGCAAACCCTTGTGACAATGTCCCGTTTTCTGCATCTGAAAAAGGTATGAACGTGCAACATGAACTTCCGATCTTTTTGCAAACACTGTCCTCCATTGCTTTAAGAAGGTCCAGGACGTAGCGGTTCTGCATCGTCATGAGTCGCAGCGCTCTTCGTTCTAGCTTGATGACATTAAACCCTTCTTCAGTGTCATTTGCTAGCTGGATCAGCTCCCAACGTTTTTATTTGGAGTCACTTTGCCTTTGCTCGTGTTTAGATGCTGGGTTTAGGGATGCAAAGAGTGTTTCTGCCGAGTTGAAGAGATTGTACTCGTCAGGGATTTGAGCAAAGAGGTCAGAGGAATCTTGGGATATGTAGTTTGAGGCACGTTTCTTTCGAGACAGGTTGTTGTCTTGATCTCCTTCAGAGAGTATGCAGAAGATGAGGGGTGATGCTTCTGTTGGCTGAGGTACAGATTGTAATCCTTTCGGCACTGCTCCCCCCTTACATGCTCCTCTGGTATCACCAGCAGTGCGGAATGCAGCATTGCCAGAGCAAAATAGGCCCTGCATGAAGGTGGGAGGTGTAAGCATGCCTGTTTGCTGCACACCCAGTAGTAGTCCATTAGGGCGGCAGGGCCCTTTCTGAGAACCGGGATGACCAGTGTTCTGTTACAGCGTGTGTTGGTACCGATTGGCACTTTCCCTTCTCCATGAAAGCAGAGTCCATAATTTTTTTCATGCTGGATTTTGATTGTTTTTTTGAGGGCAGTGACCCATGTCAGTTTTGTGATGTGCTCAGTCCAAATTTGTGCACATATAATTTTTTTTTCCATTGTAGCCTTTCAACGGACAGACCACACATTGCTTCTGCTTTGCACATGAATTTTGAGTCTTGCCATTTGTTCTCTGCGAATTTTGTTCCTTCTATGGCCAGAAATAGCTCCTTGAAACACTTTGCCTTTTGCGCTCCTCCTTTACAAATTCTCTCGTCTGGCGGAAAAAGTTTCATTCCTACTGTGTGTGAGTGGAAGGTGCTCTTTAACCTGCATAGTGCGAGGTGGATGAGACATTGATATTTTACCAGAGTGGCCTCCTGAGGTACCAGAACCTTGGGCGTCCGAGATGTGTGCAGTATCAATGTAGACACATAACAACTACCATTAGTTGCTCTTTTCCCAGGGGCACTCATGTCTGAATACCATTTGTTAGATTGGCCAGGAAGACGGAGGTCTTCTACTTTATTTAGCCCCAAACCATGATATGCATCATACTTAAACTGTTGTGTTTGCCTCTTCCGTCTACTGCATTGTAAGAGGGATTGTCTTTTCCCTACTAGGCTGCTACACAGTCTATCAGTGGTACACAGTGATTTCTGAACATTTATGGACTGATGGCGATACATTGGAAAAATACCAGTATCCACATTTTCATTAACATCTGCGTTATCTTGCATCTACTCCATAGCGAGGGGCGGGGAGCTTAGTGTCATTTCTGGCACTGTAATGGGGACCAAAAAATTAATTGCATTCGACTTTGAGGTAGACATTATATTACATTGTGAGGTATCTTGCCAAGCTGAAAACATGATAGATGGTGGCACTGTAATACTATTTACATCAGGTGCGTTTTCACTTTCATTATTTACAAATACTCCAGGCTCTGGGGTTACTTTTGTTACGTTTTCATACAGACTAGTGAGATTAGGAAGCGTGATATTGTTCCAGGTTAGTTTTACCCACTCCCCCCTTCTTTTGTATGGACCCCCCAGATAAAAGATGCTCCCCAATAAATACCTAAAATTATTATAGTTAGAGAAAATACAATTGCTACAAAGTTCAGGCCACACTCATAACTATATACCCTTGTGGCACTTATTCTATTCCTACTGCTATCTAACTTATTGTCCTCATTGTTAAGTGGTGTGAGTTCCATTCCCGTTGCACCTGTTGAAAAGGATAAAACGGGGTGATGTTATAGAATGGGAAATAGAACATGGGGAAGTGATGAAACGAGATGAGACAAGATAATCAGTGAGAGTGTGAAGGAAGGTGAGATGGAGAGAGAGAGACATATTGATACATCATTTGTTTATTTTCTAGAATTATGTTAATTACATAACATATTTTCATATCGCCATTATTTACATTGTCTGCTGTCTTAATACGCGTCCAGTATACACCCTTATGGTACTGCAGCATTTGCCTGATTAGTATCTAGTGTTTCAGATGATACACTATTGGGTGCTTTTTGTACATCCAAAAGGTGAATCCAGTACCTTAGCCCTTTCACTTTTACAGCGAGTGGAGTACAATCTGGGCCTTGGAATGGGGAGAGTTCCACTTGCGGACATACACTAATTCACCTGGCATTAGAGGTTGTGCTGGGCTATCTTGTGCTGCAGTAGATGTGTCGGTCACATTGTCTGTGGTGAATGGGGGTGTGATCTGTTTGGCAATACATCTCACTGTTCGTTGTGTGAGGTACTCCTTGAATTCTTCTCCTAATAGAGTGGATGTTCTGTGTGCATCAGATGAACAAGTTACTTTCTTAACTGGTAACGTTCTTTCGATGGGATGGTCCGACGACGTATTCCATATCTATGACAGGTAATGTCCACAGCTGTGCTGCTTCGGAAAATCTTTGGCGTCTGTGTCCTGCGTCAATGACGTCGATGCGCCGTCCCCGAGGACCTCCTCCGACGGCTGACGTCACCCTTGTGATAAGTAGGACGCACGACGCCCATAACCTCAGTTATAGTTTTTTTCCAGAACGTGTGCCACCAGTTTTCTACCAGTCAGACACACAAGGCCTTGCGGAACGCAAGCTGCAATCGCAAAAGAAATTCTGCAGTGGGCAAGGCAGGGAGCGAGCGATATGGAATACGTCGTCAGACCATCCCATCGAAAGAACGTTACCAGGTAAGAAAGTAATGTGTTCTTCGAGGAGATAGGGTCCTCCGACGTATTCCATATCTATGACAGACTCCCAAAGCAGTACCAAGCAAGGAGGTGGGAAAGAATTTAGAATACAAATTTAGCATGCCCAATCAAATTGCGGAATAGAGAACTGCCTTGCCAAAGGCCAGATCTTGCCCTCTGATGGAATCAAGGGAATAGTGACGTACAAAAGTATGTACTGAAGCCCAGGTGGCTGCATCACAGATGTGACCAATAGGAACTCCCCTCTGCAGGGCAGTAGACGCAGCCACTCCTCTGGTAGAATGGGCCCGCAAGCCAGCCGGAGGGTCCTTACCCGCCAAGCGGTAACACTCGGAGATAGCTAAAATAATCCGAGACAAAGTCTGTTTCGTCACAGCTTGCCCAAACGCTTTCCAGCGTAACCAATGAAAAGTTGATCGTACACTCTGACCCGGGACATGCGCGAAATATAAAAGCTCAACGCTCTCCGAGGATCAAGCCTATGGAGCCTCTCCTCATCCTTACCAGGATGTGGAGGAGGATAGAACGCCGGAAGAACAACCTTCTGGCTCAAATGAAATTCCGAAACCACCTTCGGAATAAAAGAAGGACAAACTCTAAGGACAACCCTGTCCTTGTGAAACACAGTGAAGGGTGGCTTAAATGAAAGTGCCTGTAACTCACTCGCTCTGCGAGCGGAAGTAATCGCAACCAAAAACACATTTTTCAGAGTTAACAGCCTCAAGGGGCAAGAATGTAAAGGCTCAAACGGAGCACCCATAAGAAACTTAAGAACAAGGTTCAAATCCCAGCCTGGCACCAGAAAAGGTGACAGAGGGAACACATTAGTGAGCCCTTTCAGAAACTGCGAAATTAAAGGAATTTTAAAATAGGAACACTCTTCAGACGAGCGCTTAAATATGGACAGCGCCGCCAGGTAACCTTTAATGGTCCCCACTTGCAATCCCCTGTGGGCCAAAGAAAGCAAAAAAGACAGAACCATGGGAATGTCACATTCAAAAGGATCCACGTTCTGAACTCTGCACCAGTCGCAGAACTTTCTCCAATGGCAACAGTACAGAGACTTAGTTGCTGGCCGCCTGGCCGAGTGCAACACCTCCATCACGTCTTCAGGGAGGTCCCAATCCTTATACCTCAACCTTTCAGAAGCCAAGCGTGAAGATTGAGGGATCTGACCTCTGGATGGAGAACCTGACCACAGGCGTCGACGTCTTCTTTGAAGACGGCACAGGATCACGCGGTCTCGAGCGCGTCGAGGACCGGGACCTGGAACGGGCATGACGAGAACGGCTTCCCTTGTCCGAGCGGGACCTCTCCCGCGAGCCGTGCCGACCACCCGAGCCTGAAGGCGTACGGGCGGTGTCTCTCGACCGGTGCCGACCGACCCCACTCTGAGGCGCGGACGGACCGGTGCCCTGCGGTTCAAGAATCGCTAGCATCTGCTTCCCGAAGGAAGCCCATTCCTCTGGCGTCGCTTGCATGGAGGGATAAGCAACCCGCCGACGGGCGGAGTCCTCGGAAATGGACGGGGAAGGTGACCTATGCCGGCGCTTCCTGGAATGCCTAGAAGAGGCGGAGGAGTGGCGAGACCAACTCCTGGAAGGAGACCCACCGGACTTCCGACGACGACGCGGAGAGTCACCCCTCGAGATCGGTCGAAAGCCCTGCAGACCTCGACTTCCGGGGCTTAGACACCCGGCCTACCGACAGCTTCTTCTTGCGTTCCCGCAAGGCTTTTGCAGTGAGCGACTGGCAGTCGACACAGTCGTCCGTATCGTGGGCCTCCCCGAGGCACCAGAGGCAGGCGTCGTGCGAGTCTGTGACCAACATCTTGGACCCACAGTCCCCGCAGTTCTTGAAGCCCGGACGCGGGGTTGAAGATGAGAAAGACATCGCCACAAACAGGTCTTCACAACCAACCGAACAGGTTCAACGAACCGAGAATAGAAAACAGCAAACTCCAACGAGTCGAGGCGTACCGAGATTCATGAAGCGAACACGTTCTCGGAAAAAACGGAACTGAGGCTATGGGCGTCGTGCGTCCTACTTATCACATCGGGTGACATCGGCCGTCGGAGGAGGTCTTCGGGGACGGCGCGTCGACGTCATCGACGCAGATGCCAAAGATTTTCTGAAGCAGCACAGCTGTGGACATTACCTGTCATAGATATGGAATACGTCGGAGGACCCAATCCCCTCGAAACCCTTCTTACTGGCGAGAGTGACATTTGCATGCGTCGGCCAGTTAACATTTCGTGGGGGGACAGGTGGTGGTCCTTATTTGGCTGAGTGTGCAGCTGACAAAGTCCTAGGGGAGGGCAATACATCCACTTTTTATTCAGTGAATTGCATAGTTTGGACAATCTCCTCTTCAGGAGGCCGTTGATTTTTTTCCACAATCCCATTCGCTTGTGGATGATAAATCGAGCACATTTTATGTTTTTTTCCTAGCAGTGATGTTACTTCTTTGAACAGATCATTGACAAAATGTGTACCATTGTCTGATCTAAGAACGTCACATATACCCCATCGGGGAAAACTTCTCTGACCAGAAATGTTTCTGCGCACTTGCGTCTGGGTGGGCGCAGGGCCCTGCTTCCACCCATCGAGAAAATGGACACCACCACAATTAGATATCCCGCTCCGTTGCACCTTTCGCCCATGTCTGCGTAATCAATGTGCAGCTCTCGGAACGGGACCACAGGGTGGGGTACCATGCCTCGTAGTGTTCTTAAAGTCATCCCAGAATTGAACACTTGACATGTGGTGCATTCGACCACCATTTTATTGAGATGCTCCTGAAGGTTTGGGATGAACCAATCCTCCTGAAGATCTGCAGCTATGTGTTGTTTTGTGCTATAGGCAGGAAAGTGCAATTGTTCAAAGGCAATGTGTAATGATTCTACAGGCATAACTACGTCTCCTGTTATTGCCTGTCTCCATAGTAAGTCGGTTGGGGATTCTGTGCATACCCTCTTCGTCCACAGATCTTGCTCCGGTTGTGGGGCTCTCTTTTGTAACTCAATTATTTGGGCAATGGGTAGTGAATTATAACCATCAGGTTTTTGTTCTTCCAATTTATTTATTAGTATGTATTCTGCACTCATGGGAATGCGGTGGTACGCTGTCTCTTTTGCTGCTGTGTCTGTGGCCGCGTTTCCCAAAGAGATCTCGTCCATATTATGGGTGTGCACTTGGCACTTCACAATCGCTACTTCTGAGGGCTGTGCTAATGCTTCAATTAATTTGTTTAGTAAATTTGCATGTTGCACTGGGGACCCGTCTGCTCTTCTAAATACCCTCCTCCACCATCGGGATAGACCGGCATGTACCGTGGTAGTTACGTATGCCGAATCAGAATATATTGTGACGGAACATCCTTTTGCTGCGTGGAGAGCTTCAATTAATGCCACTAAATATGCGACTTGGGCAGAAAAATATGTAGGCAGCGGTTTTTAATCAGCGTCTCATATTCTCCTTCCTCCAACCTTACTACTGCTGTTCCTACGTGGTTTTCACCAGTTTCCTGACAAATGCATGCTGAACCATCAACAAAGAACACTTCTCCTTCCTCTAGGGCATTTTCACTTTCTTTGGGAATGTCGTCCCCCTCACTCTCATATGTAGCACAATCATGCTCCTGCATATCTTTGACAGTGCAGGGCTCAATAAGTAACGTGGCAGGATTTACCTTCTTGCATCTGACAACATGAATATTGGTGCTTGACAATATAATTTCATACGCTGATGCTCTCTGTGTTGCAAGAGTGGATTTGGATCTTTCAAGTATGGCAGAGTGTTCTGCGTAAAGGGTGACAGGTCACCCCATCACAATTGTGGAACTTTTCCGATGTCAAAGGCGGCAGCTGCGAGAGCATGTTCGCAAGCGAAATGACCCTGCCTTACCGAATCAAGTGTGCCACTGTAATGGGCCAGTGGCTTGTGACCCACAGACGTTTTCTGTGTCAGGACTGCTATCATCATGATGTCATTAGAGTGCAAAAAAAGGCAGAATTTGCACTCATAATCAGGTGTTGCTAGTACTGGGGCTCAGTTGTTTAAGTTGTCAAATGCGGTCTGCATTTCAGTTGTCCATATTATGTGTGTTTTCTGTTTCTATGCTTCCTTAAGGTCTGCCAACAAGAGCATTGTATATGCGGCATAATCTAATATTCAGGCCCTGCAGTAGTTACACATTCTGAGGAATTTCTGCATGTCCTTAACCGTGTGTGGTCTGGCCGAGGCACGCACTGTTGGCGCCCTGTTAGGTAGGATTTGTTTACCATCTTTTGAAATCAACTGGCCCAAGTACAGGACCTCGGTCAGACAGTATTGTAGTTTATTCTTATCTACTTTGAACCCTTTGTGTGCTAATAGTTGGAGGAGGGCGATTTAATCTTTCCTACAACTTTCTTCGCTGTCACTGCAAACTAGGAGGTCATCCACGTACTGAATTATGGTGCTGGGAACCTAAATATTGCCAAGATCTTCGTGTAGGATTCTGTTGAATATACTGGGGCTTTCACAGTAACCTTGGGGCAGGCGACAGTGTTTGTATCTCCTCTCCCCTAGTTTGAACGCTGTGAGGTACAGGGAGCTGGGATCAAGGGGCACAGAAAAGAATGCATTTTTTAAATCCACTACAGTAAAGTGGGTAACCTGTTGTGGGATGCTGCACAAAATTGAAGCAGGATTTGGAACAAGCGGGAACTCCTTTTGGACGATGTCATTGAGAGGGCGGAAACCTTATATCATACGCCACGCCCCCTGTCGGTTTCTTGATCGGATACATGGCCGTATTGCCTGGGGAGGTGGAGCGGACAATTATCCCTTGTCCTAAGAGGGCATACAGTGTTTCCTGTATCCTTTCCTCAGCCTCTCTGGACAGGGGGTACTGCTTTACTCTAGGCAATATCGCTCCTGGTTTTAATGTAATTTTCACAGGTGTCACTTCTCTTAATAGTCCTACATCGTGGGGGTTTGTGGTCCATAAATGAGGGAGCACTCGTTGCATATCTGTGTCATAAAAGGACAGAGGTGCACTTACTACAGCCATGAGGGGGCTGGGTACTTTTCTGCATTTTACCATCACTTCACAAGGTATATTTATTTCCAAGATAATTTACCCATCATTGCTGTCGTCTGTGAATAGTTTCTCATCACTTAGCTCACGTAATGGTATATTTGGGTCAATGCACACTGTGCGCCATTCAGGGGATAGAATTGTGCCAGCAGCTATTTTCGGGGGCAGCTACGGGCGGAATACAATATCAGAAGGCACTCTCCATGCCTTTCTTGTGAGCTCAGGTACTGCTCTAGCCAATACCCTGACCCCATAGATAAACATGTCAGGGTCCACTGGAATTCCTCTTACTCTCAACTCGTTTGCCATTGTGTTAATCAATAGCATGGCTCTGAGGGAGCACATGCCAGGGGTGAAACAATCAATCCATCTTTCATTGAATGATATTGTCATATTCAGTTTGCTCAGTAAATCACAACCTAACAAATTGACAGGGGAACATTTGTAATAAACTAGGGGTGCCCGCACTGTTTTACCTCCTATTTTGGCATCCAAATCTTTTGTAAAAGGAACCATTACTACAGCCCCAGAGAATCTTTGCGTTTCGAGATTTTTGCCAGATAACGGAAAATCACCTTCATTTATACATGATTTTTCCGCCCCTGAGTCCACCATGAAGATGAACTGTTTGTTCCCTATCTCTGCCCCTACCAGTGGTTCCTCTTCTGAATGCAAGGTAGTTGATAGGACTGGACACGCAAGTGCTCTCTGTGGGCTGTCCTAGTCGGGATGGGTGTCTGTCCCCAGGCAGGAAAAGATGTTTTCATTTAGAAAACATGTTCCCTGATAAGGTGCAGGTGCACCGTTCGCAGTGATGGAGAAGGGATTTTGGTTTCCTTGGATCTGCTGAGTAGGGCAATTGTGTTGTGCCAGCATCGTGTGGGTGGGGTGATGGAATGCATTATAACCAGGTGGCAGTGTTTGTGATCGCTGTTGTTGCGGTGGGGGTCCCTCGTATGATCCCTGGGGCAGTCCGTAGGGGCTTCCTGGGTGTGGGTGTCCGCATTGGGGAGGGGCGTAGTGAGGTGGAGTGTAGTAAAGTTGAATGTATTGGTAATTTCCATCCTGCCTGCTGCGGCACTCTCCTGAAAAGTGACCCCATCTGCCGCGTGTCAAGCACTGCCCTTGGTTTCCTCCTCTGGGTCCTGGCCCTCCATATCGCACATGCTCCGCGTATTCGCCACCCCGGGGTCCCCCGAACCCACCTCGTCCTCTTGCCCTTGGGGTCCCATATATGGATGCTCTCCTTCCTACTGCCCTGGTCTGTCCACACTGCAGCCATTCTTGTCTGTGTGGCTACAGAGACAGAACCCTCTTCTCCCGACTGATCTGTGGCCGGTGCGGCAGTGACTGCCGCGACCTTCACTAACTTTGTATGAACAAGTTTTGCTTCTTCAGCTAAACTTCTTTGAACAATCTCTTTTTCTTTGATCCTCCTACAATGGTGCACTATGATGCTTTGAATTTCTGGCCACCCCTTCACTTCTATTCCTGGTATTTTATCTAGGGCCTTCTGTACTTCCTTTTATGATAAAGTAGAATAGGGAGGTGGATTGGTCCCACGCAGTGCCCGTTTCCACGCACCACATCTCCTGCATCCGAAGAATGAATTGTGCAGCATCTTCATGCTCCCCCATTGTACATTGCATTATAGAGTGTAAGTTGGGGTGTCGGGTAAGGTTCTCCGCAGTGCATCCCACACTTGTGCCCGAACGTTATTAAATGATGCCCCATTGATGCCCAATCCTGCAGGGGCGGATGTGGTGGTCGATGGGACGTAAGGAGGGAATGGAGCTTTGCTCGGAGTTACTGACATATTCCCCCCAGGAACATATATAGGATTTTAAAACCCTTCTGCTGGTTTTGTGAGTAAGGGATAAAGTTGTTTAGGCTGTTTCCCCCGTTTCTTTGTCTTTCCCTTCACCTTTCTTCTTCAGAGTTTCTGACCCTCTTTCCTTCTTATTTGTAGTCAGAGTGTCTTCGAGCATCCGCCACAAATCTAATATTTCCCTTCTGTTCTGGAACTGTTTCCCCTTGTATTTAGCTGTTAGGAACGTGGACAGGTGTTCTAACGTCCCCTTATCGAATGACCCACCCTCTTGCCAGGCATGTGATAGTCCTGCCCCTTTCGTTTCTGTTACCCACTGCCCATGGTATTTTTTAATACGCTCATTGTACAGGGGAAGCTGCTTACAAATATGTGACAATGGCGTTTCTGCCCCTATTATTTGTCGTCTTTGTTCCTTTTAGTTTTTTTTCTTTCTTCAAGACTCGTGCAGGGAGAAAGGTACCTTTCCCTCCACTTACCTTTCCTTCCTCAAGTTTGTTTTTCTAGATGGGTATTCCCCTCTTAACATTCAGATCTTATATGTGTTAATGTACTACACAAAAGTACTACACACTTACAATACATAAATACATATACTTATGGATATATCAACATAAAACAGTTTTCAAATCACATAATACATAAAACGAACCACCATAACACACCAACAACCCCCCCACCCTTATTTCAGAGCCACCCTTCTATTTCCACTCACTCCCTCATCATTCACTTCAAGGTCGCCCCTCTGTTAGGCAGAATCCTGTGCAGTTCCCTTAGGGAGCACTACACCAGATTACGACTACAGGTATGAGCAAGAAAAATCCCCTTTGGTATCAGTCTGTACCACAAAGATTTAGTTGGTAGCTGTGGCTAAGCAGTCAGACTTATCTCAAGAGGGAGATGAGCAGTATTCAGGGTTTAAACAATAGGTATTACAGTACTATGGCACAAGGAAACACTGACCAAAGCTTTGTATTAAAAAGAAATATATAGGTTTATTTTATACAAATCTAGTTCAACACATAAATCACAGTTAATAAAGCAAGTTAAGTTTAGTCAAGGAAAGTATACACAACTCCCTAGTTAATTGTAGACAAGTTTGCGGTAGAGTGAAAACTGAGCAAAACGGCACAGTGAAAACCAACTACAAATGGGACTCTAGAAATTTAGTAAGAGGGAGGGAAAGCACAAGTTAAACCGAAATATCTTCAGACACCCCCTAGCAACACTTCCCTGAAGTTTTGTGCACAAGTAATGCACAGTAGTACTTTAGCAAGAAAGATAAGTAATTGAAAACTGAGCAAAATGGCATTTCACAAGTTAAAACAGTAGGAAGGAAGAGGGGTTTAGAAGTTTCAGGTGCATCAACACATTTCTTATTGAGAATCAATCTAGTGAGAGCAGATCTAACAAATCAGCCAGAGTCAATAGGCCTGGGCCAGAGTCATTGGTACAGGACCAAGAGCTTAGGAGCAAAAATGTTCTTGTAGCTGCAGTCAAGTCTTTGGTTAATGAATATTGAAAAGATAGATGCGAGGCGAAAGACAATGTTAAGAGAGAGGGGCGGCCGACTCAACAAGTAGATAAAGGTTTTAAAACACCTTTAGGGCTACCGCGAGGAAAAGGGCGGCCTGGGGGAACAATGTACCTTTAAATGAAGAAGTGGCTCCTCCGGTGGCGGTTGTTCCTGCAGTTCGGGGGATCCAGCAGAGAAGCTCTCGTCGTGGAGGAAGGTTTGAGTTACTGCACTACCCAGGGATGAAACCAACCGCGGTGCTTTCCAACCAAAAAAAGGTACGCTCCTTTAAATCGCGGTCCGGGTGGACGGCTGCCTGGCTATCCGGCCTCCAAGTGCTGGGCACTGTCGATTCGACCAAGGCAGGTCCGAGGAAGCGATTGGTGAACTGGTTAGTCCCACCAGCTCAAGGGAAGAAGGCTCTTGCGAAGAAGATCTCCTCTCGTCGTGTAGAAGAAAAAGTGGTGAGACGCTGCAGTAGGGCTTCACGGTGGTGCAGGTGCTGAAGATGTCTGTGGCTTATCTCCCCTTCGGTTCCGTAGTTCCAGTGGCAACGTCTTGCTCTACCAGTCCTCAGGACCCTGCTTTTATGGAAAAAGAACCCCATTCATACAGCCTAGCTGTCACTCACACAGTGGAGTGGTCATCTTGGCAGGGGACCCTCCAGCCCATCAGGAAAGAGTGCAACATGGGTTGCGGAGGCAACTCTGTCCAGGGGTCCTACTCCCCCTCCCACACAATGGACCCACCCCAGACTCAGTGGCACCGAAAGGAGAGCTTCTTGGCAGAAGCCTGCCAAAAGGACAAACAAAGGATCCCCGACCTGGGTTAGGAGTTTCGAGAAAAACACGAGAAAGAAGTTATATTAAAGTTCTGGCAAATAAAACCTACCGGAGTAAAGTTAATAATAAAATAAATTGGCGGAATGTTAGAGGCTGTCAGAAAAAGTGGTAGCCTCGAACAATGGGAAAATCCCATAGTGAAATATTTGCGGTCGAATATTTACGGTAGTAACTACAGCCACCAGCCAGAAACTTTTGAGAGAGGGACTGTACGGTACCCTCTCGAAAATGAACATAAGGGAAAAACTATTAACCCTTCCCAGTACCTCCATAGTAAGGTGGGTTGTACTGGTTTAGTTCATATAAATTGACTAGTAAAGTCAATGGAGACTTTACATGCCCTGGGAGACAGTAGTCAGTCCCAGGGTATGGAGTCTATGTTTGGGGGTTGCTACGACACCGGTGTGTCACTGCACGGAGGGTGCTGTGTAACACATGTGAATAAAGATGGTTCCTATGGGGGTGAGAAAAATCCCACAGGCATTAAACACAAAAATAGCCTAGAACACACATAGCAAAAATGCCTAAGAGTGGGAAAAAGAGTCTCACTCTTAGCAGGTAAAAAGAAACAAACCCTTCAAATCCAGCAAAGCTGCTGGGGGACTCTACAGGTAAGGGAAATTAGCCATAGAATGATAATTCTCCCCAACACCCTCCTGGGCCTTCATCCATACATATATATGAAAAAGAAAACCACTGAAAATAATAAACTAAGATAATAAGCTAAAACAACAACTTCTACTTGTTCCCCGAGCCCTCTAATTATATGGGGCTCCTACTTTTTTGTCTCCTTATTTATTTCAGGCACTGGCCAAAACAGTGCCCTGTGGTGCCACCCTCCAACCTCTCTCTAGGTCACGCTCCCGTACTTCCTCTTTTATCTTTCCTTCACGTGCCTCTAACTAAAAAATACTAAAGGCCATAAAAAATGTGAAGCACTTTACTTCAACCACCAGTCATCCAATTAATTCATCCATTCATACACTGCGTGTTCCCCTCAATCACATTGCTCTATGTTCCCGACAATAACCCCTGCTTTGTTGTTCTTTGCAATTCATACTCACGTGCCCGTGTTCTTCCATGTGCCTCCGTTCACGGTCTATCCACAACTTCTGGGCCTCTCCTTGGGGCCGCACCCTGCTGAGGCGAGCAGCGGGGTATTCGCAAATCCGGGACCCACAAGTACCTTCTCCTTTTGCGTACGCATTTTTGGGGGCCTGGTCAGCTGTAGGTGGGGGCAGCCTTTCAGCTTCACCTCCTTAGAGGCATTCTCCCTTTCCTCACCTTCCCCAACAAACTCAAATGTCTCTAGAGCTCTGGTTCTCTCCAAGCTGGACTACTTCAACAGCCTCTTCCTATATCTGCCTCTTTCCTCCCTCCAACCCCTTCAACTAATCCAGAATAGGACTGTGAGACTTATCCTTGGCCTTAAATCCAGGGACTGCATCTCTCCAGCACTAAAATCTCCTCACTGGCTCCCGGGTGCTGCAAGAATCAAATTCAAGACATTCAGCATCATCCACAAGTTTTTTTGGGACCTGGGCATTGAATGCCAAACTGTATTATGCATTGATTCAGCACAGCGATTGACAGACTTGACTGCCAAACAGTTTTTTTCAAGATGACGATGACAAAGGGGAACTAGTGTTTCAGATATGCATACCATGTCAGTTGCTTGTGGAACACAGAGCGGTCCCCCAGAAAGAAAACCTCACCCGCAAATGTAGTGAGACTTGCTTCCCTGGACCAAACTACGTCACATACGCCACACCCACCTATTTGAATGCTGCGGGTCTTAAGGCATGGATTCATCCGTCGGACGTCAGGAAGAATAACAGTTCCACCTCAATTCCAAGAGAAGAGAAGGGGGGAGAAACAAGAGGATTATCTGCCAACTCACAGTGACTTTTCTAACCTCGGTTCGTCTCTTTAGGCGACCAGACTCGTTTCATTGATGTTTTCTTTCTTTTTTCTCTTTGTCTCCTTTTCTTTGAACGAGAATGGTTTTTCATAAAACATAGTATTAATACTACACATATTTCAGGGAATCTCAACAGGTCTGTGACCAGAAGAAAAAGGGACACTTTAAATTCAGAAATGTTTTAGGCCAGCACTAGGGCTAAGGCTCACACCGACCCGAATAACAGAGGTACAACCACATGACAGCAGTGGGAAGAGACAGGGCAAATATAACATGTTATGTGTGTTCCCTAATACCGCATCCGACAGGCACACCCAAACTCTTTATACCACAGGAGGTCCCAACAAAGACAGCACAATGTTTGGTTCATCTAGCTTTATGTAGGGTTAGGGGGTTGTCCCAGGGACACAGAGTCCAAGTACAGTGCATGGAAGAGGGTGATGTTGTTTAGGTGGATAATAATACAATACTCAAAACCGGCTTCCCCACCTAAGGGATAGAAGCCTTCCTACCTTATGGGGTAAATAATCTGAACCTTAACAAAAGGAAAGCTCCACAATTACTTGCACTACCCAATAAATGGTGTGTTAAATCATCAAGTATTGTAAATTCAATTGTTCATTATCACAAAATAGATTTTATTAAGATTATACACACTTCTTCTTTCATGTGGATAATTACATCAAGATTAGGTTGATGGCAGGAAAGGAAGAAAAAAAGATGTTGCACTGTACTATTAAACAGAGGGACAATGGAGAGGGAAGCTGTCATTTACAACACAACATGTAATTTCTTGCCAAAATGAGACAGGACATGAGGTACCTTATTGCAGGACGAGACTACGATTGAATATAGAAGGTGCTGTTTTTCCAAGGACGAGTGTGTGGAGGGTCATATAGGATGCAGGGCGGAAGGATTGGTGGGGCTTGCAGCAGAGGTGGCTATGCATATTAACAAAACTTGTTTTAGCATCTGAGAGAGTAACGAGCAGGCACTGACGTGGATAGAGGAAAGAAGCAGCCTGTTAAAGTACAGGCACTTACACAGTCTTCCCTGTGTTTCAGATAAAAGGGCAGTGTTAAAGTGTGATAAAAAGAGAGGTGCACCAAGACAATTGAGCTCCAGAGCCTACGAAGGGGAACAGCAGCACTGATGGAACACTACTGGTCATGTGGCACCCTGGCGTACACCAAATCCCGCCGTTTTTGACTGGAGTATGCTCCCTTGTGACCCTGCATTCACCAGCACTGGTTGAATGAACTCTCATGTCAATTTCTGAATATCCTACTATTCGACCGAAGTATCACAAGCAGGTACGACGTTCTTTGAACTTGCATAGACGGCGCAATAATAATTGCATTTCCCAGGAATCCTCTGACAGACTGGAAGAAATACCTACACAGTTCTGGATTTTCAGTAAAACTGCATCTTCCTTCACATTGCTTCTTGCACTAAGGTATAGAGGCAGCTGCTAATGCCAAAAGGCTCCAAATGATGCCCTTGGAGCGGTTGCTGCTGGCAAGCGGTACAGAGCAGGATCTCAATGCAATTAGGGAGGAACTCTGATGAAGCTAGATTGACCACCCTGCAGAATAGGTATGTCCTGGACTTATTAACAGCTATGGAAGGCAGAGTGTGCGCGGAAATCTGATATTCTTGCGGCACTTGCCCTCAAATGAAGCTGCAAATGGTAGTCTGACTGAAGCTATACATGCAACTACACATGCTACACACTACAATGGAGAAAGAAAGTTGCAGTGGTGGAAGAGGATTGGTACACTACTATTTTACTTGGGTGCCCACATGGTTGAGCAAGATTATGTAGGTGCTAGTTCCTGTCCCCGTCGTGGTGCTCATTGGTCTTTGTGCTTTTCAGTTAATTTTGGATTTCTGCAAGAGGGTTGGCGCTAAAGGAAAAACTATGATGTCCATCACAATGAAGTCCCATGACGACGCTCCTGTTGCGAGACATGTTCATACACAGCCAAATAAATGAAATGGTGAGATTAAACCTCAAATGGTTCAGAAAGGGTACACAATTGGTCCCCCGACACACTTTTCCACCCTCTCCCAGACCATCAGAATAATACTAAACACTGGATAGATTGTGAGGGAGACAGTTATTGTTGTTTTATGACATGCACAGCAGAGAAGTACGTTGAGTGAGGGGGGAGCTTGTGTGGGGTCTGCAAGGCATGGATTCCAAAATATGACTGGGACAGGAAAAAGGAAGAAAAGTTGTTGGTTAATAAATTAACCAAAGGGGGGGAGTGTGCAGATCCAATTGCACTGTCCTAAACGTGTACAGAAATATAAGTTGAGAAAACTCTTTCAGCACAGGTATTAGGCCCTAGTGTGACATTCACTATATCTGGAAAATAGGAGTTTTAGGTTGCTTGCTGCACAGTAAAGAGTACCACGGCAGCTATGCGTCACGGCAGGCAACTGCACATGAGGCACATGCTCCAAAAATTGTCACATTCTCCATCTCTCCACCAGCCTGATATTTCCTGTTTGGTTGCACCCACGTTGCCTTTACACAACAGGGTGCAAAACGTAGAGGAATTATACTGGCGTCTTAGAGAATTTTACACCTCAGACACGTTTCAGCTGGAAATATACAGCTGGTGGAGAGATGTGGCCATTTTTGGAGAAAATGCTCTTAGAGAGACTGGTGCTGAATCGGCCACCGAATTGAAGGTGCTTATCTGCTGAAGTGGTATTCATCGTAAAGAAATTCATGAGACAGTTGCTTGTCATGTATTAAGTACAAGTTGTATTAGAAAATTGTACAAATCATTGGTTCACACAAATTGCTGCTTTGCACCAAAAATTATTTTGCACATGGATGGATGTTGGTTGTGTATGTGAACATGTGTGTTTGTTGTGAGAATGGGTTTTATGTGATTTGGTGCAATTATTGGTATATACATTTTGATTTATCATATGTGTTTGCACGTTGCACCTTATAGTGTTTTTGAAACATTTTATTATGAATTTAATAAATGATGTTCCATTCTTGTTTAAACTGTCTGCTTGAATTGGCCTTGTTTAGATTTTTGTGGCAAATCCTAACGAGACAAAACGATTTCAATACACATTAAGTCAAAATAGTTAGTTTTGCCAAACTATGTTGTTTCATGCAATATTTAGTCTAACAATATCACAGATAACTACATCTTTAAGAATATTATAAAATTACTTGCAGGATTCTGAAGCACAACAGGATGATCGGGCAAGAATTCAGGTTTCTTCTTTGATATCGAAAGGCTTGAAAGCTTCATCAGGAAATCTCTACTGTATGTGATGCGTTCTGCAGAGAAGTGTAAACAATATACTTTAAAACTGTATGTAATCCTTTCTGCAGAGAAGTGTGCACAATATACTTTAAAATAAAGATCCAATTAATTAACAACATGGAAATCCTTTATTACTTTACAACAATTCTTTGGACTGTACATCTTGCATAGAATATTATTAGCCTCATTTGCTTGTATTGATGGAATCTTTCGGAAAGAGCATGGCTGCTATAGTTCTGAAGTGTAAACTCCTTCTGGTGGATTCCGATAAGTCAATGCATTATACAGTATTAGGCACAAATCCTACGCGCTCCTCTCTTTCCGTGCCTAACACTACATCATGGAATGAATCTGCTTCAGTTTATGATGGCAGCAGATTGGAAATGGCAGCCACCATGAAGAAACATGGTAGCTGTCATTACATAAAACCACCAGGTACACCGCCTGCTCTTAGTACATGCTAAAAAGCAGGAGGAGTTCATAAGTATACCTGCCTCTCTGCCTGCATCAGAGCTCGGATGAGGGCATAGATACATTCAGTGTTCTTTCACAGAGCAAGGAATTACACAGAGCAAAGTAAATGCTGTGGTTCCTGCTCCATTTGGAAATCTGTTTGAAAATGGCACAGATGTAGCAGAACCTGTGGAAGCATTGCATGTCGATTTCTTTTTTCAAATACGTTTTTATTGCCATTTCATTAAAACAGAAAAACTTTAAACTATTAACCTTTCCCCCAAAACTCCCCGAAGGTCTTCGTTAGTCCAGTCCTCCTCTTCCTTTTATTGTTGTTTACCCCGTGTCCTCTTACAACTTGTCTAACCCCTTCCCCTGTCTTTCTTGTGATTGGTGGGTCACTTTCTCTTTTTTTCCATTTGTTCGCTCCTCTCGGTAGATTGTCTGTGTATTGTTGTTGTAATCGGGTTTGCAGCCTGGGGGATGGGGTTATATGATACCTAGTAATTTCATCCTTCTTGAGCACCACATGTTCTTGGAATCTTTGTTCAGGAATTTCATTACTAGGCCCCAATCCATAAGGAATTTGCAGTGATGTCCGCATAGGGAGTACAACATCGATTCCATGGCTACGAAATCCCATATTTGCCCCACCCATTTGCTCTGTGGGTGCGTTTTTCAATTTCCATTAATGGGCCAGGAGCAGGGCCCCCGTCATGACCAGTATTACATAGACCAGTATTACAGTATCCAGAGATGGGGTGGGAACGGAAGAGGGGTGCCATACTCCAAATTTGCTAGAGGAGTGTTCACGTGGGTAAACCCGACAGTGCCCTTCCAGCTACTGGACTACAAAGCCGACAAAGAGGGCAGATATCTAATATTATGGGGAACTATCGAATCCACATCAGTGTGCCTGGTGAACTCATACTTACCACAACACGGAATACCCTCACACCTCAAAATGCTTAGTGCTAAAATGATTCTTCGTAGAGAGAGTGCATTTATATGGGGTGGTGATTTCAATTGCATCAGGAACGGAGCTGTGGACAGATCGGATCCCCCCGCCTTCTAAATAGCGCTGCATCTAACGTGCTAAACACCACAATAGAGCAACTCGACCTAGTGGACATCTGGAGGGAACAACACCGCACCGAGAGGATCTATTCCTATTACTCGGCTCTACACAAGGTCCATACGAGGATAGACTATTTGTTCATAGACCGTGAACTGGCTCAACCAGTAGATTCCACAATGTATCTAGGCAGAACCATATCCGATCACTCTCTGTTGATTATGCAATGGGCTTCTAGAGGACCCAGACCGCCAATCCCGTTATGGAGAATGCCACCGGCAGCACTCACTAACCACGCATTTAAGGAGGAACTCGGTGCTAAACTGGAAGAATACCTAGACATCAACAAAGGCTCAATGTCAAGTTGGAGCACACTATGGGAGGCCAGGAAGGTTGTGACACGAGGAGAAGTCATATCCGGAGCGTGCGGCATTCGTAAATATCTGAAGTCGGAACTGGAGAACAAGATTACACACCTGGAATCCGAAATTGACACCATGCCGGACGCTGAAACTGAACTAAAAGGCACCCAGGAGGAATGCCTTTCGGCCTGGAATAGACTGTCTAAATTCGACTACACGACCTACATAGCTAGGGCACACAAAGAAGCAGATAAACCTGGTAGAATGTTGGCCTGGCTGTGTAAACGCGAGTTCCCAAGACACCTCCCAACCGAAATAACTGATGAAAGGGGGACAACCCACAGGACGCAACAAGATATTAATTCTGCGTTTGCGGACTTCTACTCCAAACTGTATGCACATGACACCAAAATACCGGTGGAGGACATAAGGGCTACACTGGCAGAGATTGAGCTCCCAAGACTGACGGAGGCCCAAAGCGAGCTACTGAATGCAGAAGTCACTCCATAAGGCGCGACGGGGGCGATTAGATCACTAGCCACTTGCAAGGCCCCCGGGAGTGATGGGCTTCCACCAGAATTCTATAAAGCGTATGAAGCGACCCTCACCCCGATACTACATAAGGTGTATATGGAGGCATGTGAAAATGGAATCCTACCCAACTCCATGAAGGAAACAATTATCATCCCTATACTTAAACCCAACAAACCTGACGACAACTGTGAATCATACCGCCTAATCGCCATGCTAAATTATGACTGCAAGATCCTGACCACGATACTGGCTAAGAGGCTGGCGAATGTGGTGGGAACCTTGATTCATGAGGACCAGAATGGTTTTGTTCCAGGACGCAATACTACTGCAAACCTGAGGAGGCTCCAGCACATCATGGCAGAGACCTATGATCGGGATGAGGACCTAGCGGTGCTATCACTAGATGCCATAAAAGCCTTCAATTCTATCTACTGGGAGTGGCTGTTCGAGGTACTAAGGGAATTCGGCTTTGGCGAGGGCTTTGTAAGATGAGTCGAGGTGCTGTATAACTCACCGGCAGCGAGAGTGAAGACTGGAGGGACGGTGTCCAAAGCCTGGGCGATACAGCGGGGCACGAGGCAGGGATGCCTGCTGTCCCCGATGTTATACATACTAGGCCTGGAGCCAGTAGCCGCCTACTTCAGGAAACAATACTTTGACGCGGGCATTAAGCTGGGCAGTGACCATTCCATAATATCCATGTACGCGGACGACGTTCTCCTGTACCTGAATAACCCTCAGCTTAACGCACAAGTCACGTTGGACATCCTAGATAACTATGCCCGATACTCCGGGATAACATTTAGTAAGCTAAAATCGTGTGCGTTTCCACTGGCCAGACACAGGGGTCTGGATAAGTCCGATCTACCAGACGTTGGGATACAATGGCAATTGGAGAAGTTTAAGTACCTAGGAGTTGACGTGTGTCATACCCCTGCGCTCACGCATGAACACAATACTGAAAAAGCAGTAAGAGGCCTCCGCAAAGCCATGAACTTTTGGTCGAAGCTACCACTGGCAGTGATGGGCAGAGCAGCAATAGTCAAGATGATAGTTCTCCCCCGATTTTTATACCACTTCACGAATGTCTGCTACTACATCAGACCTCCCTTCTTCAGAAAACTTGACTCTCTAATCAAGGACTTCATATGGGGGTCATCCAGACACAAGCTCTCCTTACCGACACTTACGCTCCCGTACAAGGAAGGAGGGATACAACTACCGGATCTACAAAGGTACTATCTAGCTGCACAGCTCAGCCACGTGACGAAATGGCTCTCCGACGACCCGTCAGCCGAAGAGGGGCTCATGCGACAAGCGACCTCCAAGCTATTCCCCAAAGAAATGCTTTGGAACCCGATGAAACAAACATCTGAAGTTCCCATGATTGTTACCCTGGGCTGGCAGATATGGGCTAGAACTGGCTTCCTTCGACAATTAAAACATCCCTACAATCCCAACACTCCCATTCTGGCGGACGTATGCAAAACTCAGGCGGACCTTGCGACAGCCAGGAAATGGGAGAGAGCCGGAATCTACACATGGGGAGACATGTTTGAAGACGGCATGTTCAGAGAACTTGAATCGCTACAAGCTAACAAAGGCATCTTCTCTCTCCTTCTGCACCCCCCCTCGCTCCCTTCGTTCAGCTGACCACTTCTTTCTCACTGTACCCCCTTCACCCTGCGCTTCTTCCCGGTTCCGCTCTTTACATCTTCTTGCCCCTCTGCACTGGAACTCTCTCCCCCTCCTAATCCGATCTTCCACCACCCTCACCTCATTTCGCACCTCACTTAAATCCCTTCTTCTCCATCCTTCTCCGTGAAGCCCCCTCCTGCCCTCTCGTATCCCCCCTGACTTCCCCTCTTCAATTCCTCTCCCCCTTTACTCTCTCTCTCCCTTCCTTCTACACATTTTCAATCCTTCTCCTGATCCCCTCAACTCTCCAACTCCCACTTCTCCCCCCCTCAAGTAATTGCTCTCTACACTGTTTTATGGAATGATTCAAGTTGTACTTTTATCTGCTCACACTGTTAATGTGTTGTTATTTCTGTGTATTTGTTGTTCCAATGTACAGCGCTTTGGTGCAAAGCGCTCTATAAATAAATCAATCAATCAATCATCTTGAGTGCCCAATATCTCTGGTACCACCGCCTCAAGAGGATAGCCGGGGCACAATGGCCTGTCTGGCCAGAGGAACCCCCACCGGATCCCCTCCTCCAGGAAATGTACGACCTAGCAGATGGTTGGAAACCGGTCTCCCGCTTATACATCAAACTGAACGATAGATCCAATCCAAAAAGCGCAACCCTGAGGCAAAAATGTGAAACCGAACTGGGGATCACACTATCTGATAGTGAATGGGAGCGAATATTACTATATACCCCAAAGAGGTGTCAAGGAACATTAGATTTAAACAAGTTCAATTAAATGTCCTATATAGAACATACATGACCCCACTAAGAGTTGCTACCTTCAATAAACAAGCATCTCCGAACTGCCCCTGGTGCGGAAATGATAATGCAGACATGATCCACATGTTCTGGACCTGCACCAAAACGGCGAAATTCTGGTCCATGGTAGAAAGCACCTGCACCAATGCGGGACTCACAAGATATGAATGGAACCCAAAGGAATGCTTACTGGGAGCCCATCCCAGACTGAGCAAATACAAACATCTGGTCAAACTAATTGACCTAGCCTGCATTCTTGCAAAAAGATCCATAGCAATGGCATGGAAATCACCAGGGGGCCGAGGCATGAACGTTGGCTTAAGGACCTCCAAAAGTGGACAGAGGCAGAGACCAGAGCCTGGCAAGATGGAACCAACTCAAGCGACGATAACGGCAATGACACCCTAGAGTCATGGAAGGCCCTGTTGCGTGACATCCAGTACGCTTCGAATCACAAACCCCCCTGAGTGCACACCCCTACCAGGGACTTGCCTGGGGACTATCCCAAGAATGGACAACCCTGAAACTCAACCCCGCGTGACCTTTGGAACACCGACCACCGGCCCCCCTCCCTCTCATCACGAATAAGAACAATACATTGCGCTATGAAGACTGTGGTAGTTAACTGGTTGTTGTTTGTTTGTTATGTTACTGTTTGATGGTTATTATGTACATATACAAATGCCAATAAAATACTTTAAAAAAAAAGAAAATAGAGCATTCTGCTCTACTCATTTGTAAGAGTTCTAGCTGACCCCTGATTGACCTGTATTCCTGTAACGCTCACCTGATTCCCGTAGAGGCGCCGGTCTTGACTGGGCGTATACCGTATCTGCAAAGGTGATGTGTAACACACGGCTGGCTCTTTGGGCTGGACCTCTGTGCACTGTATGTCTGACTTGAAGGGTAAGATGTCTGCAGATAGAAAATATGGGATTAAGGAACTGGGTTATTGAATGTCTCTCTCTTCTTCCCTTTCTCTTCTCCTGTAGATCCCCAAAGGTTAACGCTCTCACCTTAGGTAAGTGAACGCCGTGCTCTCCATCTGCCTCGGGGCAGGGTGCTGTAACCAGTTTCTTCACTGGATAAGGGGAGCAGGCCTCTTGACTTCAGAGGACTGCTGTCCGTCGTTTACTGCACGAACGGTAAGTTTCGAGTAATTCTAATGTCTTTAAAGTCTTTAGTAATGATGTTTCTTGTTTTGCAGGGTTCCGGCGATGGCGGATGACGGGCTGAAGTGAGTTGAAGATGGAGCCCGTGTGATGAATAGAAGCGCCTGGAAGCACGTAAGTAAGCGCTTGTTGCCTGCTTCACGATGCGCTCTAACTGTCTTTTTATTTTGCAGGTACAAGTTCGGAGCGGCTGCAGGGTGCCGGAATACCCACTGGGTTAGATGTGGAAAGGAGAAATGGCACGTGAGTATTAAAGTTCCCCAATGTCTTTAAACGCACCTTGTTTTGTCTTTCAGATGTGGGATGCAGCGCCGAAGGCCTCCGGAGCGTGCGAAGAGTTGATAAGCTTTTGTCTTTCAGATGCCGGAATGCAGTGCGAGGCGTTGGTGACAGCCGATGGACCAGGTAAGTGAAGAGCTGTCACTGAAGACCGTAATGCTAACCTGTTCTTTCTTGTCTTTATAGGTGTTGCTGAAGACTGGATTCAGGATGGTAAGCCTTTTTCCTTAGGCCCAGGATCAGATGCAGAAGACACGATGAGCGTTCTGCTGCAGAGGATGCAGAATAATGCAAAGCAAGATTCATCCATCGGGTGTGGTTTAAATAGCCTCCTGTAGTGCTTAGATGTCTCCTTCCACAGCCACGCCTAGGTAAGAAAAGAGTTCCTGCTTTCCAGAAGAGTTCCAGTGTTCTGAATCTAGGGAGTGGCTCCTGCCCCACCCAACAGGAAAAGTAGTTCCAAACAGAAGAGGATCAGAGGCTCAACTGGCAGGCAAGTAAGCAGCATGGTCTGCTGCAGGTAAGTCCACCCAAGCATTATGAGCCCGGCGCGTCCAGCGCTGGGACTGGGCATATTTATGAGCCTGGTGCCACTGGCGCCAGGACTGGGTCCAAAAGGTCCCAATTGGGACTGGTTGGCACTCGGAACCTGGGTTATGGATCTGCTTCCAAGGGAGTTGGGAAAACCCTGACCTTTTGGAAGCAGAGATCATGACAATTCCCTCCTTGTTCCTCCTGTTGCCCCTATTGCCATTATAAGCATTACCTCTTTCATTTTGGCCTCTAGGCCTTCCTCTATCACTCAGCATTTCCTTTATCATCTGGCTTTGAATGCTATGATCTTCGCCCGTATCGTGGCTTTAAATGCGTCCCAGATTATATGGGGGTGGGGGAGTGTTCCTTGGTTCTCATTGGTCAGAACGTGTCTATTTCTTTTCTTAGTTCTCCTTTCAGTGTGTCATCCTGAAAAATGTGTGCCGGGTATTTCCATTTCAATAGCCCAGAGGGGTATTGTTTTCTTTTAATTTACATTATGATAGGGCCATGGTCTGATAGTGTAATTGCTCCTAGCTCCACATCATAACATTGGCCCAATAGGGAGTTTGATATCCAAATCTAATCAATTCTTGACGCTGACCTATGCACATGCAAGTAGAATCTATATCCCCTTGCTTGTCTATTCTTTTCCCTCCAGACATCTACCAGGGCTAGGTTATTTATTTTGTCCCGCAGTTCTTTTCACGGTTTGTTCTGAGTGAATGCGATTCTAGCACTCCTATCCTGTTACAGGTCCCACGCTAGATTAAAGTCATCAGTGAGAGTTATTCTTCCCTTTGAAAACGCCTCCAGTTTTCTCTGAGATGTTTGTATGAACCGGTGTTGTCCTGAGTTAGGGGCATAAATGAAGGCCAGGGTGAAGGTTTTGTACCTCCCCTGGAGCTGTGAGGCGACGTACCTTCTTTTGGAGTCTTTCTCAACCTTTAGCACCTTGAGGTCTGTGTTGTTCCTTAAGACCCCTCCTTTCTTTTTTGCCTCATTCGATTGGTGGGTTAGATTACAATAGCAAAACAAAAGAGGGGATGGCTGGAAGGTTTCAAATTAATCTTAACCTCTGGCATTGCTCTGGGCAACCCTCCAAACCATCGTTCTTCGCCTGCTAAGCCATTACAGAGGGGGAAAGACCGTATGCAAATCAGGCTTGGCCCCACCCCTAAAGGGGTAGTCCAGCCCGAACTGCTAGGTCACATCCCTTCTGCACAAGACCACAAGCATCCCCAGAGATGTTTCAGCCTTGTTGGGCATCATTAGTGAGGAGTAGTTTGGGTCTCTAGGCCCAGCAGGCACGGGAACCACGTCTGGGCATACCCGTCCCACTCGGGGTGACAATAGCAAAACAAAAGAGGGGATGGCTGGAAGGTTTCAAATGAATCTTAACCTCTGGCATTGCTCTGGGCAACCCTCCAGACCATCGTTCTTTGCCTGCCAAGCCATTACAGAAGGGGAAAGACCATATGCAAATCAGGCTTGGCCCCACCCCTAAAGGGGTAGTCCAGCCCGAACTGCGAGGTCACATCCCTTCTGCACGAGACCACAAGCATCCCCAGACATGTTTTCGCCTTGTTGGGCATCATCAGTGAGGAGTAGCTTGGGTCTCTAGGCCTCTAGGTCTCTAGGCCCAGCAGGCACGGGACCCACCCCAGACGTGGGTCCCGTGCCTGCTGGGCCTACAGACCCCAGCTACTCCTCACTGATGAGCCCCAACAAGGGCGAAACATGTTTGGGGATGCTTGTGGTCTTGTGCAGAAGGGATGTGACATAGCAGTTCGGGCTGGACTGCCCCTTTTGGGGTGGGGCCAAGCCTGATTTGCATATGGTCTTTCCTCTTCTGTAATGGCTTGGCAGGCGAAGAACAGTGGTCTGGAGGGTTGCCCAGAGCAATGCCAGTGGTTAAGATTCATTCTAAACCTTCCAGCCATCACCTCTTTGTTTTTGCTTTGTCACCTCGAGTGGGACGGGTATACCCAGATGTGGGTCCCGTGCCTGCTGGGCCTAGAGACCCAAGCTACTCCTCACTGATGAGCCCCAACAAGGGCGAAACATGTTTGGGGATGCTTGTGGCCTTGTGCAGAAGGGATGTGACATAGCAGTTCGGGCTGGACTGCCCCTTTTGGGGTGGGGCCAAGCCTGATTTGCATATGGTCTTTCCTCTTCTGTAATGGCTTGGCAGGCGAAGAACAGTGGTCTGGAGGGTTGCCCAGAGCAATGCCAGTGGTTAAGATTCATTCTAAACCTTCCAGCCATCACCTCTTTGTTTTTGCTTTGTTGCCCCGAGTGGCACGGGTATACCCAGACGTGGGTCCCGTGCCTGCTGGGCCTAGAGACCCAAGCTACTCCTCACTGATGAGCCCCAACAAGGGCAAAACATGTTTGGGGATGCTTGTGGTCTTGTGCAGAAGGGATGTGAAATAGCAGTTCGGGCTGGACTGCCCCTTTTGGGGTGGGGCCAAGCCTGATTTGCATATGGTCTTTCCTCTTTTGTAATGGCTTGGCAGGCGAAGAACGGTGGTCTGGAGGGTTGCCCAGAGCAATGCCAGTGGTTAAGATTCATTCTAAACCTTCCAGCCATCACCTGTTTGTTTCTGCTTTGTCACCCCGAGTGGGACGGGTATACCCAGAAGTGGGTCCCGTGCCTGCTGGGCCTAGAGACCCAAGCTACTCCTCACTGATGAGCCCCAACAAGGGCAAAACATGTTTGGGGATGCTTGTGGTCTTGTGCAGAAGGGATGTGACATAGCAGTTCGGGCTGGACTGCCCCTTTTGGGGTGGGGCCAAGCCTGATTTGCATATGGTCTTTCCTCTTCTGTAATGGCTTGGCAGGCGAAGAACGGTGGTCTGGAGGGTTGGCCAGAGCAATGCCAGTGGTTAAGATTCATTCTAAACCTTCCAGCCATCACCTCTTTGTTTTTGGGTTAGATTACAACCCTGTATTCGGACCTTATGCTCATCCTTCTTTTGTATGTGGGTTTCTTGCAGGGTGACCAGGTCTGGCTTCTCTCTTGCCAGGTAGTGGTCTAGCTTTTTTCATTTTATGGGTGAGTTCAAGCCTTTAATGTTTAATGAAAGGACCTGCATGATTGTCTCTTTAGCCATTGTCTGGGGTTTTCTGGTTGCGGTCTGAAAATCATTTGCTTCTGTGACTTGACCTGGACCTGGTTCCCCCCCTGAATACTTCCCCTTTGATCTCTCGACCCGCTCCATCTGGGATCTTTCCTCGTGGCTCCCCCTTCCCCCCAACCCCCTAACCCTCCCCCTCTCACTGGGTGGACCCAACCGTCCTCTGGCCCCTCCCGATTCTCCTCCTCAGCGGTTTGGGTCCTATCCTCTCCCAGCTTGGTCCCCTGCGGGTCTCCCCCGATCCATTCCTTGAGGTCAAGATTCCCCTTCCGTTGTTTCCCCCGCTGTGTTTGCTTTATGTTTCCCCTCCGCGGGTGTTTGTATAATCTGCACTTGGACCCCGGTTTTGATTTACTTGGGGGGATGGAGGGGGCTCCTCTCCGGAGATTCTCCGTTTCGTTGGTCCTCCTTTGGTGATGGGTTTGGGCCCGTTGGGCCTCTCTTTTTCCTCCTTTTCATCCTAGCCTCCTGAGTGGTCCATTCCCAGGCCTTCCTTTTCGGTTGCTCCTTCGGTGGGCCTTGGGTCTCATTGATGTTTGTGTCAGTGTCTATTGCCAGAGTGGACGCTCCCTCTTCCGCCAACGTGATTCTTCTTTGCTTCCTGTCTAGTTCAAATAGAAGGCCGAATGGGAACGTCCATCTGTATTTAATCTTTCTTTTGACGATCCTTGTACAACTTGCCGCATTATCCTCCTCTTGGTGAGCGTAACCTGGTATAGGTCCTGGAATAGCCGGATTGACGCACCATTGTAGTTGAGGTCCATTACTCTTCTTGCCGCGGCTATGACCCTTCCTTTTTGAGTATAGTTGTGAATTTCCACCAGGGTGTCCCTTGGTGTGGCCCCCGGTTCGCCTCTTTTTTGGTCCCACCCTATGTAGGCGGTCAATCTTGATTTCTGTTGGGTCAACTGCATCTATTAGATCAGCAAAGATTTTAGTTATTGCTTGGGGCAGATCTCCATCGAGGACCGCTTCCGGTAGTGCTCTAATTCTGATGTTCGATCTCCTCTTATCTGTTTTGGAGATCCTCTGTTTGGATCTCCAGGTTGTGTGTAGCCCTAGCTAAGTGGTCCATTAGGTGTTCCGCCTTGCGGGCATCGTCTGCCAGCTCCTGTAACCCTTTTTCGTTGGTGTCTACTCTAGCTTCGAGTTGGTATAAGTCTCCCTGCACTTCCTTAAGAGCCCACGTTAGATCATCCTTCCTTTTGTCCAACTGGGATTGGATGGTGTTCGCCATTCTGTCTCCAAAGTCTTGGAAGCATTGTTCGGGGAGTTTTCCCCTTCTGGGTTTTCTTCCTGGGTGGCCTCTGTCACCTCTTTGTCTACCTCCTGCTCTTTGTCCGGTTGAGCCCCCCCTCCCCTCCTTCCTCCACAGCTTCTGGATGGTCCCCTCGTGCGGCTTCTTGCACCCCTTTTGCTGGGCACTGGGCTTCTCTCCCTTTGTTTTTTTACATGGGCCCTTAGATTACGGGCAGGTATGCCGTAGGGGTGAGTTTGTATGCCACTCTGTTGACTAAGCGAGACTGAGGGACGGATAATGTGGTTTCTCTTGTTGTTGATGGGTTTGGGGGCTGCTCCGGGCCTCTGGTAGCCCTTCCTTATTTGGTGGGGTGGCCGTGTGTCCTCGGGTCGGGGTGTGCCTGGTCCTTGCCTCTGCTGAAGCAAAGTCTACCTGGAGTCCTCTTATTCGACTTGGCCTTGGGTTTGTGGGGGGGGGCTCTAGTTAGCTGTCCCGGTGCCACTCTCGTTTGCCCCCTCCCCTGCGCCTCCTTGTATTGTGATCTTGGCTTGTGGGGAGTTTCCCTGTAGCCGTCCAGTCTGGTTCCCCTGGACTGGCCTTGACACTGTTTGTGGGCGAAGTCCTGACCGTGGAGCCCCTGCCTTTGTTGGTGCCCCTCACGCTGGTTGTGTTAGAGAGGGGACCCCCAAGCTGTGGAGGTGTACCAAGGCTCCTCTGCCATACGGCCTGTCCCGGGGGCATGTGGTTATGGCTCCTGTGTGTGGCTCCCTGGGCTGGTCTCTTGGTGGAGCCTTCCCACCAGGGGAGCTTGTGACTGACTGCTGTGCAGTCCGTGACTCCTCCGGTGTTGCTGGGGAGGTCGCACGTTCTTAGTCGTTAGCTTTTGTGGCTCCCTGCCCTTAACGCTGTTGCTCGCTTGTACACACTTCCTCCAGGGGGCCCAGGGGCCAATAGTTATTGGGTTCGACTCCACAGGGGGTCGGAATCTTACTGGGATTACGCTTGCTACCTCCCGCTGGTTTCTCCTCCGAGTTTGTCCCTTCTCTGCTCCTCCGGTTGTACTTGCTGCGCGGCAGCCACGTCTCCCTCATGCCAGTTATCCTGTCCACCCCACTGGGGGGCCGCAACTGTTCCTGCTGCACACCCCTGTGCCTCCATACATCTCCGGTCTTCGTCGTCCTCTCGGGGGTGGGGGACTCTCGGCACTGCTGTCTCTGCGGTGTCGGGCTGGCTTTGCCAGGAGGTGGCATGCAGCTGCCCATTAACTCTTCTGGGCGGACCTGCCAGGGTTACGCGTGGCGTCGCTTCATCCCGTCTCCCCGGGGCTCTGCTTGTGTTTTAACCGAGTATTTGTGTGGCTGCAGATTGTCCCGGCTCAATTGTAATGCCGTTTGCGTCCCGGGGAGGGGATTTTCCAGATTGTTAAAGCCTTTGAAGACTCAGCGGGGACGGAGCGCACCTGCTCACGGTGTACTCCGTTTGGCGGCCATCTTGAAGTCCTTGCGTGCCGATTTTAACATATCTGTACCACTTTGCACCCTAATCAAAAATGTGATGGAAGGAATTATTCAGTATCAATTAAGGAACCAGTTGACTTTCATTTAGAAAATGTAGATAATGTATCCATGTTATCAGGGACTAAACTAACAACCGTTTAACATCAGATTACAGAAGCTATAACAACTAGCTGCGATTTATGTGAGATTTTTTTGGGAGCAAGCAAAAGAAGCCAAGTTAGTGATGCAAAGAGGATTACATATAAAATGATGGAAGATTACCCTTTGGATACCCTTTGGAAAACTATTCTTAAAGGGAAGTGACTTTTTGTTTTCCAAAATTGCATTTTGCAAACTCTGGAGGTAGTCTGGTGTCTTTCAGTTGCTCAGTAAATGTCTTCCCAATGGTCAATTGCATCACAGCAATGCCCCCTCGCTGCCATTTGTTTGTGCCCATCTAATGATCTCCTGGTAACCAATGGATCCAATGCTGCAATCTGTAACTCAGCATTAAGTGGAGACACACATGGCTGGTCCTATGTCATTTTTTGGAAACCTTATCGATTTTACAACCTGTTGTAGAGCAACAGGAGCAAAATCACTGCGTCCCTGCTTGTTGCAGTCCTCCTAATGGCCCTCCCCATCCTTTAGCCACATGTCTTGGGCACACCTCCAGAACCATGGATCCTCTGCCCTCTCTGTGCGCCTACCTAAGCTAGGTAAGATTACTAAGGGGGACACTGCAGAAGGCCAGCCTTTTTCCAGCTCAAAACCCCTCCCGACCCATCCCTGCTCATCCGGTCCCCTTTCGCAGACTGGAAATCTTCAACAGCAGTGGAAGTGATGTTAGAGTGGGACTTCAAGCTGGCACCAATTTGTTGAGGCTTGTCTGAACACAGACTAATTCTGCAACTTTGATCCTTCTGGAGCAACTGTTCACTCTATATGTGAAGACCACTCCACTCACCCCTTAAGACCTAACCCAAATCACCTATCCCACACACATTTCTAGCAACACCCTGGACCTTTTGTTCGCAATCACCAATAATGCCTCTGTGGATAATCTTATCCAGGTATCATGGTCAGACCTCTTTGCTATCGCCTCAACGCTCACACTACCACACAAAATTCACACCACCTGCCACTCACCCCACTCACGTTCCAGCCAGACAAACCATTAGCACCATTCATACCACTCCCCACATGCACATCCATCTTACTCCACCAATGCAACACCATCATCACACAGGCACTCAACAAAATTGCACCCCTCAAATTACAAAGACCCCACAACAACCATCACAATCCATGGATCAACAGTTCCCTCCTCTATATCAAGCAGAAAGTCAGACACCTAGAACGAGTCTGGCAAAAGAGCCATGCCCTTTAGACACTGCAGTATAAACCAACCATACGCAATGCCAAAGCCACCTTTACTTCCAAGAACTTCAATCCACCGCCGAACGTACCCAGAATCTATTCAACATCGTCAAGTCCTGCTCTAAACCACTATCCATACCTACCGCACTGCCATCCAATGTAGTATGCACCTCCCTCATTAACTATTTAAAATCCAAAATATACATCAGGACAGCCCTCCCCTCAGCTCTCCCACTCACACCTCCCACTCCCAAGCATACCAACACATGGGGCACCTTCCATCCCATCGACACCCTCACTTCCAAAACAAAACCTGCACGCTTCCTGGACGATGCATGCCCACCTCAAGCTGCATCCAATTGAATCACCACCATAGCTCCCCACTGCCTCAACATCAACTCCTGTCTCTCACATGATACTGTCCTAAAATGGGCACAAATTACACCCCTCCTCAAAAAACCATCACTCGACCCCACGCTCCCTAAAAACTACCACCCTATTATTATCCTACCATGCCTCGCCAGAATCATGGCAGGCTTTGTAACTACCCAACTGCAATAACACATCATCACAAACAATCTACTCATCCTCATCCAATCTGGCTTTCGGCCTGGACACTGCACTGAGACCGCTACTCTTCACATCCATGATGACCTCCACAGCACCATAGACAAATGACAGACAGCACTACTCATTCTCCTCAAGCTCTCTGAGGGAACCATTCTACTAGACATCCTAGCTCATAGGATGAATCTCTCTGGCACTGTACTCAAATGGTTCACCTCCTTTCTCACTGACAGGATACACTTTGTCTACATGCCCCCTTATCAATCAGACCCCAGCCCTGTGAAGTGTGGCATCCCGCAAGGGTCCTCCCTATCGCCACTCCTCTTCACACTATATGTTGAATCCTTTGGACAGACCCATAGTAAACACAACATACATTTCCATCAATACACAGATGAACCACAAATATACTTTCTCAAACGCAACCCTTCTTAACACCTCCTCATCTGCCCACCAAGGCACAAACCTGACCTCAGCAACTGGATCCAATAACTCGCCACAGACAACCCACACATATCCCTCTCCAAATCTGTTAAATCCTTTGTCAGGACCTGTTAAATCCATGGGTCTGCTAGCGGTGCTGTTGCTGGTGTCAGAGTTTTGTAAAAGATTGCGTGAGGGTGTCTTCAAAGCTCAGTGAAGAGCAGCCATCTTGGCAAAGCTCTCGAGCACCCTACTCCCCCAAGCATATTGTTAAAGATTTAGAAACTCCTGATGAACTAAATCTCTTTAGAAAACAGGGACCTAACTTGCCCAGAAAGACTAAGAACCCTGCAATTGTTTGGAATCTAACCCCTTGAATATCTAACAGTAGGGAGGGAATAGCCTTGTACTGTTATCAGGGGTTTACAAACACATCATGCATATCACTGTACTGTGATTACAGACGTTAAAGTTGTCTTGAAAATGGGGTGTGAGGGTTTGGGGGTTTTCAGCCTTATCTCAATTCTTCTGGAAATACTGTATCAGCTGCATTCAGAAGGTATTACACAGTTATTGTCCTCAAGATGAAATAAATGAAAATGTGTTTGGAAAAAAAGAAAGAGCCCAGATGCCTTTCTGCCATAGGTTCACTTCACATGTTCAAAGAAGCAGGCTCTCTATTTGTAATTCTCATCAGAAGGATAACGTACCCTGATCTTGTATTATAGTGCCTCAATTCTATGAGGGATACAGTGCTCTTCTCTCTCACTCTAAGAGATTTATGACATCCTCTTATTTTCTCTCAAGCAATATAATGTATTTCCCACTAAAGGGTTTAGTTATTTATTTTTGCATTTTTAAAGAGCTCTCACAGCCCCGAGGCATCGAGGCACTGTTACCGGAATATGTCTTAGTTACGTATTTATAATGCGCCTAATACCCAGAGGTTTCTAAGCGCGGACCTGGGGATCGAACCTGTGTTGCTTTGTGTCGTCTTGTTTCCAAGGCGAGCATGTTGCTGCTGAGCTATCCTCCCTTATCTTGTCCCTTTCCTCTGTCTATAAGGAATATGGTGTCCTTCTCACCCACAAGGTTTCTTTTACCCTCTCATTATCCTAAGGGATGAGGTGCCTTGTTCACCTAAGCAATGTAGCACCCTATAGACTCTCTGTCAAAACATTCTAGGTTTTTAGGATGCCCCGTCATCTCTTCAGGCATCCGAGTCCTTCTGGGTCTCGCCTCTGCTGGCCCCTGAGCTGAGGATTTCACTGTGTCAGGTTACACGGGGCTAAAGGTTCTGCTTGAGACAAGTTCACAAGTTGGAAAGCAGTTTGGTGTTCAAGAGATATTGGGCCTCATTACGACCCTGGCGGTAAGTAGCCGTGGACCGATGGCGGAAAGAGCGCCACATTCCGACCCATCGCGCACGAGCATTACGCCATGGCGGTAATGTAAATAACGCCATGGCGGAAAGGGCCCCTACCGGCATCGTAGGCCGCGCAAGGTGCACTACCGCCACCCATCTCAGCGGCCACCGTAATTAGCGGCCACCGTAATCAGCGGTGGCCGCAATTAGCAGTCACTGTAAAAAGCGGAACCGGAAATAGCGTCATCGCGGTGGAACGGGAAACAGCACGGCGGCCATCTTTAAAAACACAATCCATTGTCATCCTTCCCAACAACACTAGATCCAACCCTGACACCTGTCCCAACCCATCACCCACCCACTTAACCACCCAAAAATGCCCAAAGTTGTCAAGAAGGCATGCGACCGCAGCGCCAGGACAAATTCTCCCGGGAGGAACTGAGCATGCTCGCGGAGACCCTACAAGACAATGCAGCCGTTGTTTTTTCGCCGCAAATGACCAGGCCGGCAATAGCCAAAAAGAAGGCCATATGGGCCCTGGTGGCAGAGCGCGTCAGCGCGGTGGGGACCGTACCCTGCACCTCACAGCAGTGCAGGAAGCGGTAGGATGACCTTAGGCTACGTGTAAGAAGAATCATCTCTGCCAACCGCAACCTTGCCCTGGCTACCGGAGGAGGTTCTGAATCCCCACTGAAACTCCAACCGTGGGAGGAAATATGTGCCAGCACGATTGGCATGGAAGGCATTGAAGGCGTCGGAGGGATGGAAAGAGGAGTACCGACATCAGGCGATAAAGGTAGGTGCCTCAAATCAAGACATGCCATAGTCACTGAAGTCCATTCATGTGTAGCACAATGTTGCCCTAGAGTGTAAATGCAACACATTAGCTGGACACTGCCCACAGCCACATGCAAGCTCCACCCTGTATACATGTAGCATGCATACCCTAACTGCCGGCACCCACATACCTCCATCCTCATTCCACACAAAAAGGAGACAACCTGCATGCCCCTGCCTCAAATGTGCCTCATCTACTGACCAAAATCATGTCAATCATTCTCATTCCAATGTCCGCAGACCCATCAATAATGCTCTCCCTCCTTTGCTCCACCACAGGCTCAGAATCACACCCCGAGGACACCCCTGCGACAAAAAAAGCCAAGAAGGCCAAGACAACCATTCACGCACCCTCAACCTCAGCTGCAGTGAGCCAGACCCCACAGCAAGCACAATCCACTGCCAGCAAACAGGACGGCCCACCGGCAAGCACCCCAGTAGGCAGCAGGCCAGCAGCAGCAGCACCACCTGTTCCAACATTGCCTGCCACAGAAGGCACCGGTTCTGCGGCCAGCAGCACCATTGGAGAATCAGCTGCCATTGCAGCATGCTCAGACTCCGACATTGAGGAGCACGACGTCAGACAACCCACTGACCTTCCACATTCCCCCTGTTCGTCCCATGCCAGCCCCCATGAGGATCCCACACAGGGGCACACAGAGGAAGAGGAGTGGCCATCTACCCCATGCCCAGTTCTAAGTCCACAGGAGGGAAGCAGCCCCTCCATCACACCACCAGCAATGGGCATGGCCCGGGGGCATGTGGTTATGGCTCCTGTGTGTGGCTCCCTGGGCCGGTCTCTTGGTGGAGCCTTCCCACCAGGGGAGCTTGTGACTGACTGCTGTGCAGTCCGTGACTCCTCCGGTGTTGCTGGGGAGGTCGCACGTTCTTAGTCGTTAGCTTTTGTGGCTCCCTGCCCTTAACGCTGTTGCTCGCTTGTACACACTTCCTCCAGGGGGCCCAGGGGCCAATAGTTATTGGGTTCGACTCCACAGGGGGTCCGAATCTTACTGGGATTACGCTTGCTACCTCCCGCTGATTTCTCCTCCGAGTTTGTCCCTTCTCTGCTCCTCCGGTTGTCCTTGCTGCGCGGCAGCCACGTCTCCCTCATGCCAGTTATCCTGTCCACCCCACTGGGGGGCCGCAACTGTTCCTGCTGCACACCCCTGTGCCTCCATACAGCTCCGGTCTTCGTCGTCCTCTTGGGGGTGGGGGCAACAGTCCCTTGAGGACATCATTCAACGGCAGCAACAGCTGTCCACGCTACTCACCGAGCATGCTGCGGAATGTGTTGGGCTAGGGCAGCCTTCAAACAGGCTACGGAGACCCTAGGGGCCGAAATTGCACAGAACACTGACACCCTGAGGGATGCAATGCAGTCCATGTCAAGGGACATTTGTGGTGAACTTGCCGGGGTGCGCCGTGTGCTCTCTGAGCTCTCCCACACCCTACAGGACATGCATGCACAGGAGCAGGCAGGGACATCCTCCGCTGCCAGTTCTGCCCAGAGCAGCCCCGTCCGACGTTCAGGACGGAACCTGCGCTCCACAGGCAGGGGTGCCCTGGGGGCCGGGAGAGGGGGCTTGTAATAGCCTTTGCCCACTGTTACAGGCATCTGTAGACACTCACAGGGGGTGTGTTGGGGTGTGCAGGGGGAGGGTGGAGGGGGTGTGTTGGGGTGTGCAGGGGGAGGGGGCAGGAGGGAGGGGGTGTTTTGGAGTGTGCAGGGGGGAGGGGGTGTGTTGGGGTGTGCAGGGGGGAGGGGGGAGGTTTGAAGGGGGTGTGTCATGACAATGTATGATTAAAATACACTTTTTCCTTTTTCCGAAATGAAATGTGTGAACATTTTCTTTGCATGTGTGTGCTTTATTGGTGTACAGTCCACAGTGTGCATGTCCCAGAGACACACAGTGCCCCAAGTGCCGTCTCCATGTGATACACACCAGCCGTGTGTGCTAGAAGCATTGGTCGATGATATATTGACGCATTTCACGCCCCTCCTGTGCATCGCCTCCTCCATGAGGTGCGGCCCCATCTGCACCCTCCTCATCATCATCGTCAGGTGGTTGCAGTTCTGCGCCAGGGGGCAGGGGCACATTTCGTCTGACGCACATATTGTGTAGCATGACACATGCCATGACCATCTTTGCCACCTTCTCATGGCGGTAAAGGAGTGCCCCACCAGACCTGCTGAGGCATCGGAACCGTGCCTTCAATAGGCCGAATGTCTGCTCAATGACCACACGGGTACGTGTATGTGCACGGTTGAAGTCCTCCTCGTGCTGGTTCTGCGGGTTCCGGACTGGTGTAAGGAGCCACCTCTTCAGGGGATAGCCTGCATCACCTGTATGTAGGCGAGAATGTATGTGTCAGTCATGACGTCTGATCAAGAACATGATGTGCCACCATGGCTTGCATCCAAATGTTACTTTGGACCACTTCTAAATGCACTAATTGATTCACACAATGCAACCAGTATATGCTCATGGCTCTCATGGCCTGTTTTGCATGCCATCACCCAATGTATGCAGAGGGGTGGAGTGCATTGTGAGTGCCCATCCACTGTGTCCGTTCATGCCGTTTGTTTTGTTGGCCTGGCACGTGTCCTGTGATGTCAATGCGCACATCAATGCAACATTGTTGTGGGCCTCATCATGACCCCAGTGAGCAATGCTGATGTTGATAGGGACATTTTGGGGCCCTGCTGTCTGTGTAATGGTGTGTTGATGTTTCTGTCCGTCATGTGCCTCCTTCGTGGGCAGTTATGGGGGACAGGCCTTTCGGTTGATGGTGTTTGGTGACGTGCATGTAGGTGCATTTCATTGTTGACAATGTGGTCTGAATTGGTAGAATGCACTTGCAGATGGTTGTGTCATGGTTGGGACACAACCTCATTCACATGGTAGGGCTGCATACATTGGGTATTGGCTTTACTGGTGTTGGGTGGAGTTTTGGTTGCTTTAGGGTATCATCTGTCTCCGTTCTCTCTGCTACTCACAGCCAGGTGGAGTATGCATCATTTCCCCCCCCCCTTTCAGCCAGGTGGAGTATGCATCATTACCCCCCCCTTTCAGCCAGGTGGAGTATGCATCATTCCCCCCCCCCTTTCAGCCAGGTGGAGTATGCATCACCCCCCCCCCCTTTCAGCTAGGTGGAGTATGCATCATCCCCCCCACCTTTCAGCCAGGTGGAGTATGCATCATTCCCCCCCCCCTCTTTCAGCCAGGTGGCGTATGCATCATCCCCCCCCCCACTTTCAGCCAGGTGGAGTATGCATTGGTACGTCGTTCACCTACCCACTTCACATTTCCATGGTCATGACATTAGACTCACCGAGTAGCTAGGATCTTAGGCCTGCATGTCGCTCCATGTAGCGTGGTATTGTGGAGTTCCTCAGGACCATTGAATCAAGGGTTGATCCGGGGAATCGGGCACAACAATGTGTGATGATCTTGTTGGAGTCACAGACCATTTGCACGTTGATTGAGTGGAATTGTTTCCGGTTGCGGTACGGTACCTCCATGGCACGTGGAACCACCAATTCCACATGGGTGCAGTCGATGGCACCAATGCAACCAGGTATGCCGGCTAGTGCATGGAAACCCACTTTGGTGTTTGCAATCTCCTGGGCAGTCCGTGGTAATGAGATGTGGTCGTCTGTGTGCTTGAGGAGGGCATCGAGCACTTGGATGAGTGTACGTGAGAATAATGGTTGTGAAATGCCATGCAAGTGCCCCACTGTGTGCTGGTAGGTGCCTGTGGCCAGGAAGTGGAGTACAGACACTAACTTCAGTAGGGGTGGGATGGCGGTTGGACTTTCTATCATGCTGACGATGTTGTTGTGTGTCATGTCTACGATGGCGTTGATGGTGTCCCCGTCCAAACGGTACAGGGTGTGGATCTGCTCAGCAGTGAGGTTGAATGGACTGGCTCTGAGGCGTGGGATTGGGGGCTGCCTGCGTGGTGGCACTGGCTGTGCTGGTGGGGCTTGCTGGCCCTGCCTTGCCCTCCTTCTCCTCCTGCGTCTCCTCTGTGCTGCCTGTTGTTGTTGTTGTTGTAGTAGCACTTGCATTGCTATCAGGTCCTCCAGCCCCAACATTGCAAGTCGTATTGGTATCATTGTGGAGTGTGACTGGGTGTGGGAAGGGGTGGGGTGTGCTCTTTTTGTACTTCCTGAGTCTGTATTGCCTCCACCTGTGCTGTTTCTGTGCACCTGTGGCAGCTGGATTCACTTTACATGGCCATTTACGGTTGGTTCGCGATGGTGTACTTAGCGCCATAGCGGTAAGGTACTTAACGGGCTGGGTGATGGCGTTAGGTGCATGTCCGCTTGGGTCGGCATTTGCGTACCTTTCCGCCATGGCGCTAAGTACGGTGTGGGAGGTCGCGTGCGCGCGTCCTTGGCGCAGATAGCGGCAGCGTTGACTACGATGCCGCTAATGGCATCGTAGTTAACGGTCAAGGGTCATAATCGGACCTAGTGGAAAACGATGGCGGTAATCATTTACCGCCATCGTTTTTCACTTACCGCCAGGGTCGTAATGAGGCCCATTGTATGTATTAAAACACAGAACGTCAGATTGAGTGAGGCCAGAGTGTGCAGTCTAATTGAGTGTGGACTGTGAAAAAGTGAATACGAGTTTGAATTTTCCTTAACTAATCATTGTGCAGGAGACTAGTCTCAGCCCTAGCTAAGATGGTGAAAGGGTACCCACCCAGTGATTGGTCAGGAAATCTAAGACAATGTGGAACGTTAGGCAACATTCTAAACTGTCTTTCATCCATAGCCTTAGGACCAGCAGGTCGCCGTTCATGAGGGCTCCACAACAGGGTCTAGTTTTATCCAAAGAAAAACCTTTTTTTTAAGGAGAGCTTATGGGCATAGAGACTATCCTGGTCATGATCCAGATCAAATTGGTCAGAGAACTTCACGATTTTACTGAAAAAGGAATATCATTTGTTTTTGTAGATATTTGCAGTTTAATATTAAGTTAGAAAGTACAATCTTGTATCAGTTGAAAGAACAAATAACTGGTGAGCACTGCACAGTAATGTTAGCGAAATGCACACAACAAATGATTCGGCAGCTGTGAGGGCGATATTGTGCTGGCCTTACTTTACCGTGTGACTGCCGCAAGATAAGCGCGAGGGTCCTTCACTACGTGGTGACCACATAAGTGAGAGTTTGGCTATAGTACTGCAAATTGTACCAGACAGCAGGCACAAGATGAAGAGTGCAAGAGTCCTTCACTGGGCGGCAACCACACAAGGACATTTGTGAAAGACACACGCATTGCAGCATTCAACGTGCGGATAGTGTGAGTAAGGGAGCGCGTGGTCAAGCAAAGGCCCCTGCTACATGCAGTATGTGGTGTAAGGGTGTGAAGGTAGGAGACTGACACAGGAGTGGTTTATCGGTTAAACAATATTGAAATAAAATAAAGTGGAAAAACCTATCTCTTCCTAAGACTAAGAGGGGTTTCCCTGCCTCACACAAAACTAAAGCAAATTTCAGAATGTCCAAGAAATAAAAGGTCCTTCGTCCTTTCAAACGCTTACTTTTATAACTAAACTAACTAATATGCCAATGTTCTTGGCCCAGGAGAATGGCTCACTTCTCCTGGACGACAACTCCCAGTTCCTGTGCTTCGAGGGATTTTTTCCTGATGCTTTGGTTCCCCTCACCCCCAGGAGTCAAAAGTGCAAATCAAAGTGCTCAAATGGTGAAAAGCAAAGTGACGGGCAATAATGGCGGCTGGCTCCTAAAGCCTCAGCCAAACAGTTTTCAAAGCTCCTGTTCTGTGGCAGACTCGGGCTAGGTGAGAAGTCCTGCGCGCAGGTCCACCTGACATCCATCCACCGAATCTGGAGAGCAGGAGCCTTGCCGGTGATCGCCGACTTGTAGGTGCAGCGGACCCTGCCTGCAAGCCCCAGACCACAGGGAACGGACCAATCCTTTTGGCCTCACGGCTGGAGTTCTAGCCTGTCAGTGACCACCCCCCCTCCTCCTGTGTGTACTGCAATTTGGTCGGACACTGCAATGCTCATCTTGCAGCACTGGTTGCGCTCCTCTTCAAGGTCAGTGAGGCACTTTTCCCCAGCGTTGGCGGCAAGCCTTTTCTACAGCTGGCTTGCAGGGGCATTCTGTTGCTAATGCTGTGCAACAGGCCCAAGGGGTATGGGAGCGCCCCACCCTCTTTTTTCTTGTACCCTTCCCGTGAGGTCACTGCTGCATACGCTGCCTCCAGGTATACTTGGACTCTTGGGAAACACCTCATCGTCATCAGGCTGGGCGAACCACTATATTCCTCTGCTGTGGACGGCCATTCCAGAGCCCATTTTGGCCTTGCAGTGAGGGCACAGAATCCCAAAAGCAGTGTGCAACATGAAAACCTCCAAACAAAAGGAAAAGGCTGGTACTTCCATCAAGAACTTGCTCCAGCCACCTAAATCCACCCCAGCTAGCCAATCTGACCCTTCAACGCCAATCCAGTCAGATATTGTGCACCTACTTCAATTTATTCAAAAGGAGATAGCACCCACTCTCCAGGAACTGAAGGGTTCCTTTAATGAACGAGCCTGCAACATACAACAAGCGGGAACCAGATTGGGGGGATCTTGAAAATGCCTTTTGCGACCATGCCAATAATTTTGATCAGCTGGAACAGAGAATCTTGGCACATGAGGTGCAGAGCACGTCCAAAGAGGAGAAAATGGAGGACAGCAAAAACTGTTCTCGCCGGAACAACCGGAACAACGGCAGAAGAAGAGGTATTCCCCTGGAAGTGCCAGACATAGACCTGGAAGCCTACGTTTGGGACCTTTTCACTGTGATCCTTGAGGATGGCACAGAGTCTGATCTTATATTAGACTGCACGCATAGCATCTATTCTAATGTTTAACAACATCAGAACTTGCTCCCTGACGTCCTCACGCAAGTGCATTTCTTTAAAACTAAGGCACTGATCTGCCAGAAGACGGGATCGCAATGCAGGATCTTCTGCAGAGGCATTAGTAGCTTTCAAGTCTTGGGGCAAGCCACCATCCTAAAACATAATCAGATGAGAGCGCTGACAGAGTGACTACAGAATAAAGAGATTCAATATAGGTGGGACTATTCATTCCGGATCAGGTTTAAATATGATGGGGTGAAACACCAATTCACGTCGCTCCAAGCAGCCATTGATGTCCTTTGCATCAAAGCCGCTGAACTACACCTCCCTGCTGGTACTGAGCGCGACACCCCAACAGCGGACTTGTCTGAGGCCATATCTAGGAAATATCGTCGTAGAGAATGGAGGAGACGATCACAGGATAGTGGTGAAAGGAGTGGTGATTCAGAAGGGCCCACTTGAATTGTTGGCCTAATTGCTTTCCTCCCTCTTTTTCCTTCTTTCTTCCGTAATGGCGTCAGAGTGAGAGGAAGGGCTGGGCAGGTTTCCGGCATTGCTCTTTGTTTAGCTTAATGCACAATAGTTCATTCCACAGAGTTGCAATGTTTTTGCGCATCAATGGTTAAGCAGGGCATCAGGAGAACCTGCACATGCAGGAGGTTTCTTGATAACCAAATGTCTCCCTGTGTTGTGGCTTTTTTTCTTTGTATTATGTGGTTTTTGAAACATTTTAAAGGTACAGGCATATTTCCAATACTGTCAGTTTATACGCTTGTGTTTTTGGGCATTAGGGGTTTTGGTGTGATTCACTTGGTCCGAGTGTTTGGGGTTCTAACATACGGAGGGGCGAGGATATATGTAACACTTACCTGATTCCCTGCTGAAGCGTCTGGGTTCCTCTGTGTGTGTGTCCCATTCATGCACCCTCGGGGAAGGCTGGACTCACCTTGGGTTGTGACTGCTTATTGCACCAGTTGCCAGTTACGTCACTGGCTCTTGCTCGCCCAGGCCTGCTGCAGCTTGAGAGGTGCTTGTGGAATGAATTTCTTAAGTCTTTGATGTGCTCACAGATTGCGTGTGGAATTCTGTTGTCTGCTTTTGCTTTCTGCTTGCCTTTTCTTAGAGTCAATTACTCAGTCTTTTGCTATTCTACTCTGTCCTTTGCTGCTTAGGATTTTATTCCTTCCTCTGTATCTTTCTTTCGCTGCCAACTCTGTTTATTTGCTTTTACACTCGTAGCGCTAACACTTCTGACTTCTCCCTCCAAGTAACTGCGCTCAATAATATCTTCTGTGTGATTGTTTTTTCGGAGGTTCCTTGGCGGAGCGTCCCAAAGGTCCAGACAGAGCAGCTGGGAAGAACCATTCAGGTATCGGTAAGAATTTCCCACCAGATTTGCTTTTAGACATAAAACTAAGCTTTCCACAGTAGTTGAAGTCTTTTCTTCTACAGATGCGGATCGCAGCTAGGAATGGATCTGTTCATCAGGTCCTGCAGGTAGGTGGGTCACGGCGAGGATTGGATCTGGTAATCAGGTCAAGAACCTGGTAAGCATTCAACTGCTTAGGAGCAGAAGAAACGCAAAGCAAGTGCATGGGCCCAGGGCATGGCTTATATAGCCTTGAGCCCCTCCATAGAGAACTGGAGCACATTGAGGGAATCCCAGATTGGGCACACCCGACGGCCATATTGGGTGCCTGGCAAGGTCTCGGAAGGGCAGCCATCTTGGCAGGATGACATTCTCTTCACAATTGAAGGGTGTGAGTGCCAGCAGTGTACTAAGGCAGTCCAGCCGTCCCCTGCTCAGAGGTTCCTACAGGTGCCACATGTGGTAGGAGTCCTAATAGAGGCAACAGGGGCCCGGGAGATGTTTTGGACCCCGTAATCATGACAATATATCAGTGGGAGCAATGGAACACTTACACTGCTGGGTCATCCTCTCTCAAGACGTATTTCGTCGATAGCGTTGGTTAGAACAGGTCTGCGGCTCCTAAATGGAAGATCTTAATAGTGGGCCCCTGAACATACAGGGCCTCAACTCTCCTAGGAAAAAGGAAGTATTTTGGCAAAACTCATGGACCTGAAGGCTGATATAGTGCTCCTCCAGGAGATGCACCTCCTAAGAGCGGACTGGCTGCTGATACGTACTAGGTGGTTTCCACATCAATATTTTGAACCACATAAAAAGGCGGGAGTTGCGATTTTATTCAGTCACACATTGGCCTTTACAAAAGTTGAGGAAATTATAGCTAATCAGGGGAGGTTCTTGGGCTTACACATTAAACTAGGAGATCAGGATTTGACCTTGCTGTCAGTACATGGCCTGAATCAACAGCAGGATGAATGTTATGCCTGGCTAATTCCACGCATTGTCCAATTTCAAAAGGGAGATCTACGTCTAGGCCATCTTTTATAAGAAATTCTCCAGGGTGCTGGTCCCAAACTTGGTTAAATTATTTAACAGCTTTGCTGCAACTGGTCCAGTTACACCCACAATGAATAATCCTTACTGACTCTGATAGGTAAACCGGGCAAAGATGCTACAGAATGCTCTTCGTATAGACCAATTGCGGTCCTTAATTACGATGCCTGCATTTATTCCAGGATCTTAGCCATCAGGCTTGCAGGTATTCTCCCTGGGATTATTCATAAAGACCAAACAGGGTTCATCCCGGGCAGCAGGCTCAGGATATTGTGCTTAGAGCCGTAGATGTGGTCGTGTCGGCAAGATGAATTAATAAAAAATGTGCTGTCTTGTCGGTCGATGCTGAAAAAGCATTCGATAGAATGGACCAGGCATATCTCTCAGAAGTACCAAGGGGTATTCATTTTGATCCCATTTTCATTAACAGAGTCCTTGCCAATTGCCCATCCAACCACTCAAATTAAGGTGAATGGTAAGATTTCCGAACCTCTCTTGCTGTCAAAGGGGACCCGCCAGCGGTTCCCATTATCTCTGCAGCGGTTTGCTCTGTCCATGGAGCCATTGGCATGCAAGATTAGGGCTTCCGAGCTCATTCAAGGTGTAGACATAGCAAACACTAAGCATAAAGTTGCATTATTGCAGATAATCTCTTGGTTTTCATGCAGGACGCACAATCCACACTCCCACACATTGTCTCCTTAGGGGACTTATTCCATCAGTCCTCTGGGTTTAAGATTAATTTGACTTATTCATTCATAACAAATGTTTCAGAGTGCCCGATCACGGAGCGGCCATTGCAAAACACCTTTGCTTTATAGTCGAACTACGTCAGTCTGAAATATTTAGGGTTCATATCACACCCAGCTATGATCAGTTGTATACTGCCAACATCCCAGGGTTAATCTCCACTCTTAAATCAGATCTGTATAGATGGAGGAGGGCCGACATCTCATGGCTCAGGAGTATAGTGGCATTTAAAATGTCCATGTTGCCAAAAACTTTATATATCTTTATGGCATTCCCGCTTCTAATACCCAAGTCGGTGATACATGATTTCCAAACCAAGGTGTATAGAGTGGCCAGGACTCTCTAGCAGTCGCCCCAATTATTAGCAGAGAACACTCTGGCTCATCAATGACTCCCAGCCACAAGAACAGGAAACTCAGCCATGGGGCAAAGTGAACTATCTTTTATTAGACAAAAGAAAACGATCACCCCTAACTGTATCAATCTAAAATGTTGCGGGGTCATAGAGAGACCATTGGCCCTTGCAACAAATTATGCCCATGTGAAAGATAAATCTAGATTGGTCAGAGTGTGTCCTCCCATCCCTGGGACCCCAAACAGCTACCAGACTGAGTGTACCTTTTCAAGGCAATGGGAATGAACATGGAGGTGCGAAGTGTTCCCTAATGTTGCCATTCTCTGATCACCTATCCTGTGAGAGTGCGTTCAGTTGAACATCCAGCTGCAACACTTGTAGCTTCTTCTGCCTTGGTTCGATGGGAACAGCTCTCCTCGTCTACCTTGTTTGACAGGGCAGTGTCCTGCTCAGCTGGGTCACCTGTGCTGAGACCACAAAATGAAGCTCTCTCGCCTATACCCTCGCCTGTAATTATGAGGATTGTAATGTGGGGGTACAGATTTTAGGCTAATAATATGACAATAATAAAATGGATATAGGGGAAAGCAGGGGGAGTGTCGGTTGGGGTTTCATGATGTACTGAGTAAGTGTCATATTTCCTTCCGTTTTGTCATTTTAGGGGAATATATTAATGTATAGTGATGTATGGATTTAATTGAATTATTCAAAGTTTGTAATAAACTAAACAATAAAAACAATGTTTTCAAAGTATGGGGATTTTAGCCTGACTTTCTGCAGGTGGCTTATTGTCTTGGTAACTGGACCTTTTCAGTCTCCACTTGTCCTTGCAGCTCTCCCATGTGCTCGAAGCCTGTCTCTCTTTTGCCATCCATTTCAGAGACCTATAGCTGCTATATCATTCCCTATGCCTTCTCCATGTTAATAGCAGTCAAGCATGTGCAAGCTAAATATATGAACTGTTTGCATCTTGCCGTTTCAGCTTTAGCTAAAGATATTAACACAACGATATGTACATGTATCTGTTCTCTTACCTACAGGGGTCATAAGCATGTGCTCTGTGCATATATGCAATAAACTAGTGCATGTTCGTGTAACTTCATGAATGGATGAGTATGTACTTCATGTATAATGCAGTTATGTCGTGATGTCAGTGATGATCTCATTGATTTCTGTCTTTGCAGTTAGGCGACTTGCTAGATCAATGTCATTTCCATATTGTCCAAGTCAACAATTGAGTATGATCTGAACGGTTGTCAGAGTGAAAAGCGCTTCTCACACCTGCAATACATCGAAGTTTGTGGCGATGGGCCTCGAAGTGAGGCACGTCTGTTGTTTCTCTGCGTTCGTGCTGAGGATCGTGTGGGGGGTATCAGAGTTAGATTCCCCTCACCCCCCATCTACACAGGTATTTAAATTGATTTGGGCCAAACAACGTCCTAAGCTTCCCAGACATACATTGATGGTGGCAAAGGAAAGGGGGCGGAGGGGCGGTTAGGAGTACCAGATTTGGAGAGTTATTTGTATGCGGCACATATGGCCCCTCCGCTGGATAGTAAAAATGCAGTCCTTGCTCCGAAGCACTGGGTAGATATTGAGTGTTCAATGCTAGGCATCCCGCTACATAATTGGTGCTGGCACTCCTCCAGTGCCAGGAAAGGAAGCTGCCGTTTTGCTGCCATCCACCAAAATGACCTTAGATTATTAGGATAGGGGAGTGTGGAAATATGCTGGGACCACTTTCCCATCCCCTCTCACATGCATTTGGCATTCTCTGCACTTTCCCTCAGGTCGTCAGGAGAGGCAATTCGTTCATTGGAAGGACGGTGGATTATTGGGAGTGGGCCAGTTGATTTGAGGGTGAGCAACCGCTAACTTTTGACATTTTATGCAATTATTTATGGTGTGGGACACAGACAAATATGGTTACATCCAACTGATTTATTGGATTGCAAATGCTAAAGTGGTAAAACAGGTCAAGAGAGATACCACCCAGTTTGAAGACCTATTTCTAGGTGATCCCCCAACCGCGTAAGTGTCCTCACTATATTAAGTCCTAAATGCGAGCCACTACAAACCTCTGCATCCCTATATGGCCCGGTGGGAAGCAGACTTAGGCTCCCTGATAGATGAGAGTTGGCATGGTTTAACATTTGGTTCAAAGCAGGGAAATCCTCGGAATCACCCATTTTGATCGTTTATATGTGTACGTTAGATCTTTTTGAACTAATTATAGGTGTACGTTTTCCCTCATTTCCCTTTTAACCTAGTTACCTGAACATGGGGTGCAGAGGTGTCCCCCGCTCCTCATTTTCATGTAAGTAGGTCAAAACGGGGTTGCAGGGTTGTCCCCTGCATCCTTAACAATGGAGGCGGGGGACAAAAATTGCTCGGGCCCCCGTTTTCAATGAGCAGTCAAAACTGGGGCCGAGCAGTTTTAATGCGGGCAGTCTGTACGTGAACAAAGTGTTTGCGTGCAGATCGTATGCATCCAAATCCTCTACGTGTGTCCAATTAAAGGAAAACAGCTATAAAAATACTGTATAGGTGGTATTTTAAACCTGAGCAGCTCCAAAAGATAAATACTAAAATATCACCCCTCTGGTGGAGATGCTCCCAATCCCTTGGCTTGTCACATCTGGTGGACGTGCAATCTTACCCAGACCTCATGGAAAGAGGTGCTCGCTCAGATTAAACAGATCACTGGAGTAGATTTATTTGCAAGCCGATCCACTGGTAGTGTTGCTTGGAAATGAAGGTCCGGGAGGCCTATACAAGGTGGGGAGGCCATCTTCCAAACTCATTACCCACCTCCTAGTCTCGGCCAGGGTGGTAGTAGCTCGTAATTGGAAAGCCTCACAATCCCCTGGCATATGAGAATGGTGGTCTGAAATATGGTTTGTAGCATCAATGAGCAAAATTGAAGCCGCTTTTAAGGGAAAGATGTCCAAATTACTGGTCGAATGGAACCCTTTCATTTCCTTTGTTAGACAGAAGGACTCCCTAGCTGAACATCACAAACCCCAACATATGTCCTTTTTTACACTGTTGTGAAAGCAAAATTATATTTAGTGCTGCAATTATCTGTATTGGTATTTCTGTCTTTGTTTGGTTCAACTGAGTATTCCCTACGTTTTCTTAGACCAAGACTCGATTTGTTGGTGTTCTATAATCATTCACCAATAACTGTTTTGTATCTGGATGAGTGTCTATTACTATTATTTTGATGGTATTTATTGAGCGTGGACCTAGCTTCGAGAAGCAACGGAGCGCTTTACAGAGGTATACAACAATACAGATACATAACGGAGGGCTTTACAGAGGTAACAGAACAGAACAGATATACACCAGGGGGTAGAATACAGAGGGGCACAGAGGAGGGGTACAGCAGAACCATATGGCGGGGAGGAGATGGGTGGGCGAGTCAGGTGGCTCGAGGGGCGACGTGATGGCCTAGGTGTTGAGGAGGAGAGACTCCTTGAAGAGGTGCGCCTTGAGCTCTTTTCTGAATTGTAGAAGCAGGGTGGCGTGTCTGATGCTAACTGGAAGGAGGTTCCATAGTCTTGGGGTGTAGGCAGAGAAGGCTTGTGTTCTGTTACTTTACTTTTTGCAGCAGCGGATTTCAAGTCTGCACGTGTTCTGGCTTCTGGTGGTGTGCTGTCCGCCGGAGATGCGAATGCCTTATAGATGATGCAGCAAAACTTGAAGGTGATTCAATGACTAATTGTCCCCTTTTCTTTTTGGACATAATGTTGGTCGTTATTGCTCTAATGAACCACATGTTTGTGTTCTTCAACAATAGAAATTGTGGATCATAAAAAAGAAAAAGTCATTCACTATTTGGGGTGTTTTGATAATAACTAACAAACTAGCAAAAGTGAACTTTGGGGTAGCAGAAAATGTTGGAGTATTTCAAGGCACTGTCCTGGGGTTTGATTTAATATCCTGAGATAGAAAATGTATTAAACATATTCTTCCTTACCAGTTAAGTGTTCTGAATGGGTATTCTCAGGAGACCATACAGTAGGAGTAACCAGAGCACTGGCCTGCGGTGCTGTAGCTGTTGAAACTGCAAATTTAGTCAAGAGAAAAGTGATTGGTTGAAACATGTAAACAAAGGAAAAGAATAAAACAAAGTTACAAAATCTAGGAACCTAGATCTAACAAGTAAACAGCGGACATTTTTAATCACTGAAAATCGAGCCAATCTGCAGTGCCAGAATAATGGAGCAAATATCAATTTCTATGCTGCATGATGCAAGTAGTTCTACTTTCTGTACACATCATTACTATCCCATTAGAACATATCTTCATTTAAACTGAACTATACACAAATACCATGGTTTAATTGTTGACTACAGATACGATTTGAAAAAAACAATGTGGGCACTAATTAAGTTCAAACAAAACAAACATCCAACAGAACTCTTGTTGACAAAACGTCATTAGCAATAGCACAATACACAATGTTTTTTTACAAAAGAAAGGGCCTCATTACAAGGATGGCGGTGAACCATGGTGCTACTAGCGCCATGGTTCATGCCGGTAAAATACCGGCACCGCCTTGGTGGAAAGGGCAATTACCGCCCTATTCCAAGGTTGGCGGGGCGGTAATTCCCCCTTCCCCCACTGCCCTTCCCCATTCCCATTTTTGCCCCATAGGGCTCTATGGGAATGAGGAAGGCGCTAATTATGGTACTGCAAATTGCGGTACCGTAATTAGCTCCCTGGTCCCTTTGCGGGTTGGTTTTTACCGCGTGGAAAAAGCAGGCGTTAAATTCCCCAACCCGCAAAGGGACCTCGTAGTAAGGCGGTAAGGATTTACCGGTACCGGTAAAATACCGGTACCGGTAAACCCTTACCGCCATCCGTGTAATGAGGCCCAAAGTGTTTATTCACATGTCACGTTGTACTAAAATATCTAATTTCACAATGTGTGTCCACAAAAAGTTTCCAAAATATGCCAACAAGGCCAAATCCTCCACTTCTAAGAAATTCATTGAAATTAGAGAGGAGTGGGAAAATGGATAAACATTTAACATGTTTGACTTATTTTAACTCATACTTTATCTTGGTTCTGCAGTCTTTTCTCCTCTGGCATTTGCTACTTAAATCTTTCCCACACAGCAAATGCCATAAAGTGCTTTCCCTCACTGCTTCGTAGGAAAGACCCATTATGCAACAGCATCATGGTAAAGAACCACAACTCCAAGGTGGCACAAGTAAGCCATGCCACCTTCATCTTGGGTATTTATTGAGTGTAGACCTAGCAACAACGCACTGTACATCAGTAGGGAGCACAGGCTTATTACCGGGGGAACAGTACTTCCAACATAGCATTTATTACTGACATACCATTTAGGGTACTAGGAAATGAAAAGATTTACAGTTAGTGGGGAACATATAGCATTTATTACTGACATACCATTTGGGGTACCAGGGAATGAAAAGATTTACAGTTAGTGGGGAACATATAACAGTGCTGAAACAGGGATGGGAGGCATACAACAGAATGTGGTTATCTGGGTGGGATCAGTGGGAAGGACCATTTGGGGTGTGTGAGAAACCAAAGGGTGTCTCACCCGCTAGCCCTCTGGGACTTGCCATCCAGGTGGCCAGGACACGGCCATCGCTTTTGGATCCAGTTCCTTGGAGTGGACCAGTGCGGGAGAATCACCTGGGTGAAGGGTCTTTGGGGATTGGAGGTGAGATACTCGATGGCGGGACGCAGTATTCCCCCTTTTTTGTTCATCTACCCCATCCTATTTTTTTAGGATTTTCCAAAGTCCCAACTCTCCCCCACCCCTTTTTACATACACACAGGGCTGAGGAAGAGGGTGAATGAGAGTAACGGGACAAACTCTCTCACATAATACTGGATATGTCTCGTTAATCGGGTCAGGCAAAGTCAGGCCCTTTACACTAAGTCCATACACCTCATACCAGTTAGCTCTCCTCAAATGAATAAAAGGCAACACCTGAAGACACACTCTGAGCAAGGCGCGACACGAGTATGAGCAGAACTCCTGGTACAAAGGAACATCTACTGGAGCAGAGCAACGGACTAAGGGACGAGAGCAGCGGGCCAAAAACCCCAAGGTTTCCCTATTGTAGGTTGTTGCCTCTGACAGACCATGAAAGACACGTGGAGAAGGCCAGATCCCACAAGTGAAGATTGCATTGTGTTTCAAGGATGCCAGTGACCCTCCCGGGTGAACGGCAGAGTTGGGGAGGTGAGGCCAAGCCTGTGGGACTATCCTTGACTCGTAAATTCAAAATCGAAAAACAAGAAAGAAGAGCACAAAGACGGTGAGTTGGCAAGCAACCTGAGAGACCGGTGTGTGTTAAAGTGAATGAAGTAGCAACATCATATCGCAAGTGAAGGCTGAACGCATGTGGATGAGACGCGTAGAAAGGCAGGCCTGTGAATGAACTTTAAAGTAAAATTCAGCTGCAAGATCAGCGACACTAAGTAACAGAGTGGTCCGGTTAAAGGAAGTAGCCCATTCAAAAGTTTCTGTGAAAGGTACATTGTTTGAAGCTAAAAGGCGAACAAACAGCAAAAGTAAAATAGTGAACGTTGAGTCAAAGTGGTCCTGTGGTGGTCTGTAAAGAAAGACACGCACATTCGAAAGACTTCAACATCCGAAAGTTGTCTGAACCCGACTGAGGGACACCTGCAGTATAATAAACTTGGGGAACTTTATTGTGAGAGGTATGAGCCTGACAGAGGGGGGCCTACGAGAACTGTGTGGTGAAAGGTCTGAGCCCGGCAGAGGGGGATCTTTGTGAATGTTTTGGTTGAAACATTATTTTGGAAGTCAGAGAAAGAGACTTTAACGTGGAAGGCAGGCAGGCCTCGATCCACGGTTTTGAACTGTATTGTGTTGGAAATTGAGACAGAGTGTGTCATCCAACCTACAATGAGGCCTAACCTGGGGAGGAGAGCTAGTTCAGCAATATTATCATTTAAACACCAATTTACCTTATGCATATATTTCTCCTTTTTACACTTTTTTTTTTACAAGAGATAGGGCAGGCATTAGGTTTTGTTTTGTTAGCATAGGCCATTTTGATTTGACGGACTCCACTAGGACTATTTTGTTTATCGTTTGGTGGTCGAGACTACTCCCACCTTAGTTAGAGGGCAAAATAGGAATTTCTCCAACCCCAACATTTTCAATAAAGGTTTCACAAATTGTATCCATTGTGTCAGTGTCAATACTTGTGATACCATGCCTTCCCTTCTGAAATGCATATGGGTGGAAGGGAGTGTGATGTTATGTTAAGTTTCTGGTTTTAATACAGTAACATCCATTTGTAGGTCACCAGGCACTCCGGTGGATGGGAAAGAGAGCGGGTGAGTTAGGTTATTGGTGAGAGTGGAAAAATGAAAGACAGCTCTGCTGTTCTGGTGATACCTGCAGGCTAAATGTACCATGAGTCTGTTTCTATCTGTTCTATGTCTAGAACATACAGGTATTTGTTTTCAGAGGGGAGGGTATTGGTTTAGTAGTACTAGGATGCGTGTATTTATTTATGCATTAATTTGTTTTTGCATTACCAGGCTGTAGAATGCAAGTTGTTTATAGAGGTGTAGAGTTTTCATGTTTGATGCCTTTTAGGAGGGATATTACATTGCACTATGTGAGTACCTTTGCTGCTCTGCGTATAATGTCTTTGCATGTGGAAGATGAAAATGTTAGAACACGCAGGTTAGCGGAGGGCTCAATTGACACTAGTAAGTCCATCTAAAGCGTTCCATATAAAGCCCTTAACATCCCATTGATAACAATAAAGATATGCCCCTATTGCTTACCACTATCATTTCATTAGACTTCACCTTTTAGCACCTGCCTATTTCCGTTCACAATGGCAGCATTACAAGGTGCCAACAATCCCCTTTTTAACCTCAACCTTTAGATGCCCTGCTGACTGAGCCAGCACACAGGAAAAGAGGAGATTACTAAACTAGTGGCTGGGAGTACCAATGGATATCAACAACATGTCATGGAGGAGTCAAATTGTGTGCGCACACCAGGAGCCCCAATAATGTTCCCAGTGTTTTACTGTCAAAAATTAATTTAACACTTATAAAAAAAACCTATAAGCAATAGAGTACAAAATGAAACATATAGCCAATCATTACAACCTAATATTACATCGAACATTTAGGCCAATGTTTCAGGTCCTACCATATCATAAAATCGTTTGTGTTCCAAAACATCTATTTTTAATATACCTGTCAACCTAATAAATAACTTGCTGCAATGGATAAACTCATAGGTTTCATGTGCTGAAGGAGGGGGAAGCAGTAAGAGGTGTGAGGAGGAGGAAAAACAGGGAGAAACCGGAGAGGACGGAAGGGAAGGGAAGAGGTGGCGAGGAGAGAAAGTAATTTGCCATCTTTGAATCTGGTACCTAAGTGGGGTATCATCACATCATAGTGGTTCTTAGTACTATAGGATCCTAAACTCTGATCTCCCTGCGTTGGCTCTACTGCTTCGTGATTCAGCGTAGTGTAGCCTTTGGTGAAGTCTTAGGGACCATCTCTTGGCTGCCAAAACAGCTTCCTTTTAAAGGAAAAGGCCCACCCCTGTTTCCCTCTTAGCCAATCACATTCTAACAGATAATTATGTCACGCATGTAATCACTAGTAACATTGAAACAAAACATCTTGCTTGTTCACATTTGAATTGAAGCCTATATTGTTGTTATCTGTCGCTTATGTATTAACTTGCTTAAACAAGATGGGCGTTTGCAAGATGATTTTAAAAAGTCAGTGCTTTACCACGCATTCACCCTACCTTGGGTATTTTATCAATGCTGGCAAAGACTTGTGTTCTTTGTGTTTATTAAACATATTCAAATGTGAATATGTGTTTGAATTCTTTAACCTCTCTGCTGCTATGTGTTAATAACAGTGCACACAAATTGCTACACTCTCAGTGAAACACTGCAGGTTGATCGTTTTGAAAAACAATACAGTGAACTGGATTAGGTTTACAGATAAACGTGTAACTTCGGCAATCTGTTATCTTGTGCATGAAGCATAAAAACAAAGAAATGTATTTTCTAAACGGCGCAAACTTATGTCCAGTAAATATATTAACCCCATAATGCATTCTGAAAGGTTTCAGTAATGTGTATATTTCCAATTGTGCTTGAGAAGAGAATGCTGGCAACGTTAATAGTTGCAATGCACATTTGTGAAACGTACGTCTGTAAATGGTAGCAGGATTGGTTCATATGTGGCTAAAGGCTTGGCCTTGGAGTTGGAGTTGGAGTTGGCGTTTAGAGCTGTTCATATAATTGGCATAAAAGGCAATTTATGACACCCCCGTCCCTCGAATGAACAGTAAAATACTCTCGGGACAAGTCACAAAATGCACAGAAATTAGAACATGGAGTGCAGAGGGAGAAAAGAGAGTGAAATATAAATATAAAAACAACTGCTATGTAGCCAGTTCTCTGTGGTTTTCCAGAAGCTAGGCAGAAAAACAAGCAGCAGTGTCTCTGTAGAAACTATGGAGGCATGTCTCTGTTCTTTGTTGCAATTGAAAATAAAGTTTAGCAAACAGTACCTGGTTTTAAGATGGGTGTGAGTAAAACTGATAATGTGTCACTTGTTTTGATGATTCTGATGCAATCTCATTCTGATCCAGGTCAACAGTCAAACACCTTCAGGCACATTCTGCTCAGTAGAAAGGTGGCTAGTTGGAGAAGTCCAGACCTCTGGAACCAATGAACGAGGGTGGCTGTGACTGTTCATCACCCCGCGTGCAGCGACCTGTGCAGCAGTTCACCCCATGTTCTACAAACAGTGATAAACACTCTCACTGTTGTTTTTTGCAGGGTGCTGGTTTTTCGCAAGCGAGTTGGAGATAAAGAACGATGAGAATGTTCTCACTGTAGCTTTCAGATGTGAACACAGCAGGAAGTGACTTTCCAAAGTCTTTGCAGATATAGCTCACCTTATAGCACAATTGCCTTGTAGTTGTGATTACCAATGAAGATTCAGCCTTGAAGCTTTCTGTTACTTTCTGCTTCTGAAGAGAAAGTTAGGGGCGAGAGGCATGCTTACTTAGCTACAAATATGTAAAACAAAGGAAGATTGCCAGTGCCCAGTCTTGACAGGAAGTCCAGAATGCCTGATCCTGCATTGAAGACAGACTGTGTGATCAATCTGTGGCTGTTCCTAAAACTGAAGCGACTCCAGACAAGGTAGAGCTTCTCAGGATTCGGATCACACCATACGACCACGTGTAGCTTCCAAGATACCAGAGTTTGGCTTCAGGCCATTGCAATTGCACTGGTTCAGCATGAACTGGCGGTTGGACAATGGTTCCACAGCAATTGACCACATGGGTGACCGTGATCAAACTGATCATTCCCACAGGCACAGCACAGTACATAGCATTGAACTTGACAATGTAGGACCCATTGGGTAGCAGGTATGACATGCTTGCAAATTATTCAAGCCTTACTGAACTCATAGAATTTGATAACAGTTCACAGGGCTGTTTTTTTGTGATGATTTGGCACGAAACTTGTATTGTGCCAATAGAGTTTAAGGGCATACTGACCGATGCTTGGATCCCTATGTGTCACAAAGGCATGTGTGTAGGGGACTTCAAGCAATGTCTTGATCTAGTGTTTCTCAATTTGATGTAGGGTACCTCCGGATTGTAGTTCTTGGCAACACATAGTGGGTTTTGTAGGTACTGGAATAAGTAAAACTTAATGGATTATAAAAGATGATACACCTGTAGCCCAGGCCGATGGTGCAAACATTGTTTACTCACTATAATCAAAAGTGTGCAAGTGGTATCTGATAGGACCTGCTTTCTTGCTTGTGTAGACAGACTTTGCTTTAGTGAGTTCCAATACGGAATACCTGTAGAAAGTGTGTCAAGCATATAGGGGTGTACCGAATTTCAGCTTCGAGTACGTATTCGGCTGAATTCCGGCTCAAAATTAGATATTCGGACGAAAACTTAATTATCGCTGAAAGTAGAATAGTTTCCCCTGCTAAATATATTAAGTACTGCTTTGACTACATGACTATTAACGTTCAGGCATGTCATGTTTGTCATTAAACAAATGCTGCTGTCACTTTTTTGATTGAGTACAGGCAGAGCAGAAGTGTGAAAGTGCAAACAAAGTCCCTGCCCTTCTTGTGCTGGATAGATAAACTTTCATCAGGGGTTTGCTGATACAAAACCCTCTGTATTTTGAATGTGCAATTAAATGTATATGGTATGGTCTCCTCTGTATTTTGAGATTGAAAGCCATGGAACTGGAACAATAGTTTACGAAGTTGTTATTGGAAAATGGTATTTTCTTTACGGGTGTATTGATTTGCTGATGACCTGTGTGAGCAATCTGAAAGTAACAGATTGCAATGCTATTATCCCAGGAAATGTCAAACCCAGTGTAAAATAGGTAGTGTGCTTGCAGCGAAGAACTGTGCACAGCCTGCAGGCCAAGGTTATAAAGCAAGGAAGATTGCACAGATGTACTTGTAATATCGAACATAGGTTACCATTCCTGCTCCTCAACTTTCTCATGTGGCCAAAATGAGTGCCTTTGAATTGTGCCAAAGATAAGATACAGATGGTACTTAAGAATGTGGCTTTTAACCAAAATGCCCCAGTCTGACTGCAGACATTTTCCTCAGCATTAGAGGGTTACAAATGAGAGATATTTGTGTAATAAAGATGAGGAGATACAGGTTTCCAGTTTAGAAACATTGGACCAAATGGATGTACAAGGGAAACAAATAAGTAAAATAAACATGCTAATTAAAGACCTGAAAAATAGGAACTGTCCTGTCCCCAAATGGTCAGCTGAAAACCATGGAGGACTCGGCATTCCCTATATATTTTTGTCTGGTGTCTTTAACCATGCCCCAAATCACCACAAACATACCCCACCCAAAAATACTATCCATTAATACAAATACATTTTTCAAATGCCCCATCTGCTCTCAGTACCACAGGTAGAAAGCATGGCTTTAGCATCTCAAAAGTTTTCTTTAGCACTTTAGCAGTCAGTTGAGTGCTAATTGATGTGTCACTTCTTTTGTGTTGCAGTGCCTTGTTGGAGCCAGAAAGATAAAGATGGGCAGGCCCAAAAGGAACATTTGAAAGTACAAGTAGACACATCCAAGCCTACCCTCACACTGATTGCATACATGCATACCATACTTTTGGGCTAGTTTTAGTTACTTGGGCTTCGCTAAATAAGAAATACCTATGTAGGAAAAGGGGTAGGTCAGGGATGTATGCTGGGTTCGACTCTATTCAATCTATATATAAACAGAGGTGCTGAGGCCTTGTTAGCTATCCCTACTGACACCCCAAAATTGGCCTCAGGTTCCGCATTTTTGCTGATCTCACAAAACCCTTTTGGGTTAAAAAAAAAAAGAAAAACAGATGGATACTGTGGCTGCATTTTGTGAAAATGGGGGCTTGTCAGTAAATATATTAAAGATAAAGATAATGGAATTCAAGCACCCAAGAAGGAAAGATATTCGTGTACACCTGCAATTAGGTAATAGCTTCATTGAACAAGTTACTTAATTTGACTATCTGGGAATTAGATTCTCAGAGACTTGTAGTTGTGACTCACAACTTGACAAACCTAATATCAGCTTGGCCAGGTATAGTATGGCTACAATTAATTGAGACGCACAGGGAAGGGATTGTGAAATCAGCGATTAGCATTTATAACCAACAGGCTAAACAACCAGCACTTTATGGAGCAGAGCGATGGAGCCATAAGAAGGTGAATGCCCTAGAAGTTACAGGGAACTCCTTTCTAAAAAGACTTTTAAATTTACCAAGGAGTACTTCCCTTTATGACTTTGCATGAAGAAATGGGCATGAGGTATATTGGCCAGGGGATTGCCTTCAAGCCTCTCAATACTGGATCCAAATAAGGAGTACACACACATTGACCCACTATAGCGAAGCATTGCAAGATATGAGCTTGGAAGGCGGGAGATTTCTGCCTTGGTGTACCCATATTAATAAACTTCTAAGTGAGATTGGCTGATCATGTTACCATCAATAGTATAGCAAAGAAAAGTTTAATAGTGGAATATTGCAAACAATAATTGCTCTCCTACTCTCGTTTTATACTGGGATTGCAAAATCTTCTAAGGGTATTAATCAAATTTGAATTATATTGAACCAAGAATGTCACATACACTTTTGTTTAATCTAGACCCAACATATTTATTCTGGCTACATGGACCTACACATGGGGACTGACTCCAACCAACTTATGTCCATACTGTCATAATACGAAAGACTCACTTCCTGCTCCTGTGCCCCACGTATAACACCTTACGAAGAAGCTATTTAAAACCTTGATTTATTGACCTAAATATACGAACCACTCGGGAAGCATACAAAAATAAAACATTGGACGTGTTGGTTCATCCTACATCTAAATGTATCTTTCAGGCCTGGATTATTAGAAAAGTTTTCCTGGAAAATAATATGTACGTAGCTGGAAAATACTGATCAATTTAGGGATAGTGAGCTTGAATTGCTCAGTTCTTAAGAGCCGTAGCTTATAAATTGAGCTTTTTATGTTTTATCAAAGCACTTGCACTTTAAGGTATGTCATCTGATGCCGTGCATTCATATTGTATGTGCTTAACACCCAAGTAAATGAGATTGTGGTCTTGATTAGTACTGTTGTTTGTGAAACATCAATCATGTTCATTGTTCTTAATATGTATTATTATCTCACTTTATCGTTTTACCCTGTGACTAGATTTGACTCTGTATTTTATATTAGTTAATACTGTGTTGTAATGCTGTATTGAAATGTGATTGCTTATTAAGCATATTTTTACGGATCACCCAAAATAAAGTAGACAAAAAAGTGATACCTATGAATTCAGTTTATTTTCTGATTATGTAATCCTTTCCTTTTCGGAGAAATGCAATAAAAAATGGAAGTACATATTTGAAAGTGTGTTTTAAAAAAAAATGTTTTATTGTACATTATCACCAATGTTATTGACAACAAAATGTGAAGTAGAAGTCCAAAGGACAAACAAAAGCTTACATACACATAAGTCTGGAAAAGAAGAGTAACACATTTTCCATCAGCTTTACGTGCGTTGGTGACATGTGTTTTACATTTTTGGTAAACTGTAAACAATAACCACCCGCCCCCAAACACCCTCCCCCAAACAATGTTCAACCTAAAAAAGCTAAAGAACTATGCCATGACACCAGATCTACTGGTCCTTCACTTGCATCTCTGGATACCAATTTTCGGATGTGGCATCGCCCTGCCTTTAAAATATGGTGAAGCTTTTCAAAAGGCTGAGTTTGTGGAATTGTTGCTCCCTGTCCTTGACATACTCAGCGAAGGGGAACCAGACTAAGACATTTCTGGTAATTCCCAGCGGCCAGAGCACCAACCTTCTCCATAGCTAGTACTCCCCAAACCTTTACCCACCACCACGTCACCATCGTACCGTCCTCCTTTATCCAGGCTTCAGCTAGGGTCATTCGGCAGCAGTCAACAGGTGTGTAAGAAGCATTGCCCTGGCTCCAATAACAGCATACGAATCCTCTGCTACCGCACCCAACAAAATCACTTCCCGGGAATAGGATAAAGCCACCCCTGTTATGTCTTTAATAGGCCCCAATATCTCTTTCCAAAAGAACCTGGCTTTGGGAAAGGTCCACCACATATGACCAAGATCCCCTATGATGCCACATTTCCTCCAGCACAAGGGTGATAGGTTTGGGTTCATTCTGTGTAAGCGTTGTGGTGTTAAATACCACCAATAGCAGATTTTGTATGCTGATTCCTTAATGGCCGTGCATTTGGAAGCTTTGTGGGCCCTTCTCCAAATCTGCCCCATCCGTCTTCTGAAATAGTAACCCCTAGGTATCTGTCCCAGCAATCCATATATGATAGTCTATCCTCCAGCATTGCCCTGTCTAGTATGCGATACAACCTTGAGACACCTTTCTCCACTATACCCTCCCGCATCACCCGCTCCACACCTGTTGGGGCCCTGCTTTCTGCTTTGTTTGCCCCCCTCTAGGAAATCCAGTGTCTAATTTGTATATATTTGTAGCATTCCTTTTCCTCCACATTAAATCATTCTTTACAATCCTCAAAGAGAAGTGGTTCACCATTACGATAGAAGTCTATCAGCCGTAAAGCATCCCGACCACCCCGCCCCTCCCAGAATGTGTACTTCCAGGCTGGAGAGAATGCCTTGTTATATCCCGTCAGGTTATGGGGCCCAAGACCGAGAGGCACGTTCTTCCATTTAAGGGCTTGATCCCAATATCGTAAGGTATTTTTGGTCGCCTCCAAGCGTGGGCGGCCCCCTCCTCTAACCTCGTGCTTGCCAAATGGTAACATACCCAGGGGAGTATATGTTACTGCCTGTTCCAGTGTACCCCAGCCCTTCTCCCTGCCATGGACCAGTGCAATATTCGGGCCAGTTGTGCTGCTAGCACATAGCGTTTTACCTCGGGTACAGCCAACCCACCCATCAATGGGGTTCTGAATAGGACTGACTTCGGGACCCTTGGTCTTTATGGGAGGGGACGTGGCTACATGGCCACGGAGTAGGTCGTGATTCCTGTGTGCTCCTGCAGATCCACTAATGATCCTGGAAATTTAAGGCATTTGGAGAAAGCTGTAAAGCGTCCACGGAATCCTATGGAAGCATGAATATATTAAGTATGCAGCAGTCGAAGGTCGGGTGAAATTCGTAGCAAGGAGAAGCAACTGTGAGCCGACGAAGTGGGAAGAGCCCAAAATATAAAAATAACAAAATGGCACCCCATGAACAAAGGGCCGTACCGCAGCACAGCTACACAGCCGGGTGAAAAGGCAGCTGGAAGCCGAATACTGTGACCTGCTCGTAAGCGGAGAATTCAGAATACGTTGAACACGAGGAAAGAAGTCGGCGGTGGCTGGCAAGACTGCTACGAGCGGAGTGCGGAGGTGACAGCTAAGTGCCGTGGTGAAAGCAGAAGTCTGCATGGTAAATCTTATTGCACACAGAGACGGGCACGGTGAAAGGGACAAGTAAACAGCGGCACCGGGTCCAGATGGTTGCAGGGCTTGGTGGAGCCGGTGGACCGTAAGCATTAGAGTGGAACAGAGTCAAGATGGACTGGAGTTTCGCTGGCTGTCACATAGCCACTGATCGTTGTAGGCAAATGAGAACGGCCCCTGGAATCAGCTGCAGGGCAGAGCACCCAGACGGCGGAGTGTTAAAATCGGACAAACAAACCTGAACTCGCAGTAATGGATACAAGAGAGGCAACAGTGTAGCCAGCATTGTGTGCATGGAGCGGGGCCTAAACGAACAACGTAGGCAAAACTGACATAGAAGCAAAGAGGAGGCATTTGGCCATAATAAGGAAGAAAAGCACATCCACAACAAGGGCAGCTGCTTTCTGCGGTGAAAACCCAGACGAGGTCCGTTGCACTGCATACTTGCAGAGGAGTACGGGCAAGGCGTTGCGCGTGCAGGAAGACCTGTAAGAGAAGATGGGTGCAGGAAAGGAAGATAAAGCCACTATACTGCCCTAACCCACACGAAGGGAACCAAATAAGGTGAGAGTGCTCTGGACAGTGTAACACTACGCCCGGAGACAACGCAACAACAAATTAGCAAGAAAGCAAGCCCAAGGAAGACAGCTGCCCACGGGGACACAAAACACTGTAGTTACAGCGGATCAGTCATTGAAGGGAGCACAGCAGGAACACAGCAAAAGGCCAGGCACAAAGATATAACATGCGGATAATTGGGCTTCCAGAAGGCGAAGAGGGTCAGAACCCGACTAACTACATAGAGGACATGCTTCTGCAAGAAATTGGAGCTGGATCACACACCCAAGGGTTTACTGTAGAGAGAGCGCACAGAGCCCTAACAAGGAGACCGCCACCGGGCACCCCAACCTGGCCGATAATATGAAATATATTGAACTATAAAGACAGGGAGAAAATCCTATAACACTTCCAGAAAGGCGGTACGATCAACAGAACATCAGCATCCATCACGGCATACCCAGATGATACATTTTTGATGCAAAAACAGAGGATGGGCTATGGAGCCATAAAAAGGAGGTTGCGCACAGCTAATCGCAAATACATGCTGCTGTATCCGGCGATTATGAAAGTCTTGCATAAAGATTGAGCTGTTTTCTTCGAGACACCAGAAGATGTGGGCAAGTGGATGGATCTGCAAAACATGCCGATGGAAAAAGATCGGATGGGAGAAGGAAGTGATAAGTGAATCTGCTATTATAGATTAATATGCCTTAATGGGACATGTGGGCCACTGCATAAGGGGTTGTCAGAGACACTTCAGCGTCAAATGTATCCGTTTTCTATTGTAGCTAAGGGCAGGTAGCCCAGGGGTTGCCTAGAGGCAGGCGACCTAGGAATCACACTATTCATCCACATTAGGTAGTTTAGTTAGGATATTAGTAGTTTGGTATCCTCCTGCAGCACTCTGAGTACCGGCAAAAGGCATAGAAAGGGGGGAGATGCAGGGTAGCCTGAGATTCAGTATTGGAACTGGGCAAAAGTTGGGAATGGGAGGGAACGGGGTTGGGGGGTGTTGGGGTAGTTAGAGGTGAGTTGGCCTACGGAGACGCACCGGGAAACGGGGGGAGAGATGTCATGATAGAGTTGCGAAAGGGAGAGACCAGAGAACATGGGGGAACTTAAAATAGTAACCTGCAACGTGAGGGGTCTGAATAGCTATATCAAAAGGAACTGCGTTATGACATACCTGCATAGGCAGAAAATAGATGTATTGCTTTTGCAAGAAACCCACTTTACCAGGGAGAAACAGGACAGGATAGCACGGAAATGGAGCAGGCGACACTGGGCCCAACATAATTGGCTTATTGATATTGATTGATTGTTATTTTATTTCTATCGCGCTCGTACACAAGTGTTTCAGAGCGCGACAAGGCAAGGGAGGGGAACAGGGGAGAACAAAACAGCGATCTTACTAGGCCCAGTGACATTGAGAACGCGCAACTGCATGGGGGAGGGGAAAAGTGCATGGAAGGGGGGAGAGGTGGAAAGTGCGAAGCAGAGGAGAAACAGATAAATAACAATAAATAAATAATAAAGGCAACAGTGGTAATGCAGCCAGCAATTTGCAAGTGCTAGGTTTAAGGCAGCAGACAGGGTAGGTCTGATAAGTGCAGGAAGAAAAAGGGGGGGCTGTATGGGTACAGATACAGACCCCAATGCAAGGAGTGGCCCGGAGGCAGTGCGGGAGGGTGGCAGGATGAGCAGGTACCTGGGCCCAAAAGACAGAGGGTGGCCAGGTGCACGGTGCCAAGAGAGAACAGATCAGCAGGGGAGAGGGGGAGCAAAGGCAGAAGAAAAGAGGAAGGTCTTGAGGTGCTTTCGGAACCGGAGATGGTTCTCCTCAAGTTTTAGAGTGGCAGGGAGGCTGTTCCAGAGGGAGGCCCCAGCCGAAGACGGAGATCTACCCCCAGCTCGTTTCTTAGAAAAACAACTGACCCTGAGTGAGTTGGAGGTGGAGGAGCAAAGAGCTTGAGAGGGGAGGTATTTGCAGAGGGATAGCTGAAGGTATTTTGGACCCAGGCCCCAGAAAGCCTTGTGGACAATGCAGAGGGTTTTGAATGTAATCCTTGCATCCACTGGGAGCCAGTGGAGAGATTTCAGAGCTGGAGGGATACCATCCCAGGGCTTGAGGCCAAGGACAAGTCTTGCAGTCCTGTTCTGGATTAGTTGCAGAGGGCGGAGAATAGAGGCAGGTAGATTTAGAAAGAGGCTGTTACAATAGTCCAAGCTAGAGAGAACCAGAGCTTGAGATACCATGAGCTTCTGGGGAAGGAGAGGGAAGGCAGGGTACCTCTGAGGAGGTGTAGTCGGAAATTTGACTTTTTAGAGACCTCAGAGATGTGGGCAGAGAAGGAAAGAGTGGAGTCAAAGATGACCCGAGGTTCTTAGCCTCGCAGGTGGGGGTAGGAGGAGGACCAATGGAGGCCGGCCAGAGAGTGAGAGGAAAGGATGGTGAAGGTGTGCCGATGAGGAGGATCTCCGTCTTGCTGGCATTCAGACAAAGATCATTGTCGGCACACCAATCTTGAATGGCAGTTAGGCAATCAGAGATGAGAGGGGGAGAGGAGGTGGCAGAGGGCAGCTTGAAAATGCGTTGAGTGTCGTCAGCGTAGCACTGGAAATTTGAGCAGAAAACGGCAATGCAGTGGGCGAGAGTTGCCAGGTATTGGTTGAAAAGCCAGGGCGAGAGGTTAGACCCCTTGGGAACACCACAGGTAGAGAGGAAGATAGATGAAAGGAAGGACCCAAGTTGGACCTCGGAGGGTCGATCTGAGAGGAAAGAGGTCAGCCAGGCCAGAGCCTGATCAGTGATATCCAGGTTTTCACGGAGACGGTTGAGCAGGATGGTATGGTTGACCGTGTCGAAGGCAGAAGAGAGATCGAGTAGGATGAGGACAGATGGAATGTTAGAGTCAAGGTTGGTGAGCAGATCTTCACAGATGTTTAGGAGAGCAGTTTCCATGCTTCTGGCAGCTCTGAAGCCAGACTGGTGGTCATGGAGACAGCCAAAAGAATTGGAATGAAGGTTAAGCTGAGAGATGGCCAACGTTTCCAGGAGTTTGCCAAGAAAGGGAGTAATGGAAATTGGGTGATAGTTAGCTGGACAAGAAGGATCAGCTGTGGGTTTCTTGAGAAGAGGATGCACAAAGGAGTGCTTCAGAGTGGAGGGGAAGGATCCAGAGGCAAAGGAGTGGTTGCAAAAATCAGCAAGGGCCGGAGCAAGGGTGTCAATGTGGTCCTTGATGGTTTTAGAGGAACAGGGATGAACCTGTTTTGAAGAGGCTTTCATAGATCGGACTTGTCCAGCAACCTTGTGAGGGGTGAAAAGAGGAAAGGACGAGAAGGATGGTGGGAGGGTGGCTAAATGAGGGTCAGCAGATGGAGAGGGAAGAGGAGGAGTGTGGGTGGAGAAGGTGGGCAGGATGTCCTGGGTTTTTGAAATGAAGTGAGAGGCAAGGGCATTGCAAAGAGCCTGGCAGGCAACAGGAGGGGTAGAGACTGCAGCAGGGTTGGCCAGCTCCTTGCAGATTTTAGCAGAGTTTGGCCGAGTTGTTAGATGCCGCAGAGACACAAGCTTGAATGTGGACTCTCTTCTTGGTGAGGACAGAGAGTCGGTATTGCCTTTGTAGCCGGCGACAGGCCAGTTTGTCAGAGGATGAACAGGAAGTCCTCCATTTCCTCTCAGCTGCCCTACACTTACGTTTAAGTGTAGCTAGGTCAGAGTCATACCAGGAATTGCACTCGGCGTTGGACTTCAAACGGATCCTCATGACAGGGGCAAGAGTATCAAGCGTATCAGAAATTGAAGAGTAGAGCAGAGGCAGGGCTGTATCAGGATGAGAGACACCCAAAGGTGGAGGGGGGGAAAGTGGCGGCAAAAGCCTCAACTGGCACACGCTTCATGGGCCGGATGTCCGAGAAGGTAGGTGGCTGTGTTGGGGTAGGCTTTGCTTGGGGGGAAGACAGGGAGAGATGAGATGAGAGGAGGGAGTGATCTCTCCAGGAGAGAGGAGTGGTCAGAGGGATGGAGAGGGGGAGGTCAGAGGTGATCAAGACATCGAGTGTGTGCCCTGCAGAGTGAGTCGGGCCAGAGGGGAGGATGGACAGGGAGAGGGAGTTGCAGAGGTCACGGAAGAGTACAGAGGAGGAGCAAGGAGGGGTCCTAATTTGGGTAGCACCAACGGTCCCATTCCAGATCCCCCAGACCCATCAGGATACAGATGGTAGGATGATAATCATGAGGGGATTGGTCAAAAAGTAGAGAAATATGTGTCATTAACATGTATACCCCGAATCAAGATACTGCAGCTTACTTCAGATCTTTATATCCTAAGATTAGCCCATACATCGATGGGGGGATAATATGGGGTGGGGGGACTTTAATTGCACTTTGGACCCGACGATAGATGGATCAGATAACAAATCCAATAATCCAGCCCCTCCGGCAAAAGCTTTGGACACACTGCTAAGTACATTCAAGCTAGCGGATATTTGGAGAACCATGTACCGCCAAGACGGCGTGTACTCACACTACACCGCCCCGAGTAACTTATACACGAGGTTGGATTATGTGTTTGTGGGAGAGAATTAATGGGCGGGTTTACATAGGTTGAATACAAAGCTAGGATCCTGTCAGATCACAGCCCCACTGGTGGTCACGTGGCAGGTTCTCCCCCCGCGGGCCTGAATCCCAACATGCAGACTTAGGGTAGAGGCACTGAAAGATACTGGTTTCCGAGAACACCTACGAACCGAGGTGAAAGAATATTTTGAGAATAACATGGGTAGTATCGAGTCTGCCGGTTCATTGTGAGAAGCCTTTAAAGTAGTGATTAGGGTGGTGGCCATAGCTCAGTCGAAAGGAATGCAAGAGGTTGTAACAGGGGATTTGCAAACAACAGAGAGGAAATTGGAAACTATAATGCGGGTTGGAAATAGATCCCTAGAAGAGGCCAAGGAAGTATCTCGCCTACAGTGTAGGGTGCACTGGGAAAGACTAGGCAAACTAAGTTACAAGAAATATGTTGAGAGACAACATGCTGAAGGGACCAACCCGGGCAGATTGTTAGCTTGGCTGTACAAAAATGAGACCACACAGCAGACAATTAGAGGTTTGGAAGGAATAGACGGGAAGCTAAGAGACCCAGGAAGAAGTAAATACATGTTTTTACGACTATTATAGGAACCCTTATAGTGAACCCACGAGCGAAGAAGGGGTAGATATACAAGAAGCATTGAGGTTAAACTTTCCAGTCCAAGTAAAGAGGGGAGCGACCAGCTAGAGATCCCAATCACAGCAGAGGAACTGGAAAGTGTGATAAAAGACCCACCAACTAGGGATCCCTGGAGAATTCTATAAAGAATATAGGGCCAATATACTTCCACCATTATTGGCCATGTTAAATGAAGCATTGGAAACAGGTCAATTGCCAGGGTCTTCGCGAGAGTCGATAATGATCCCACTTCTCAAACCAAATAAGCCAGATAAGGAGTGCGGCTCATGGGGGCGTGGCTACATGGCCATGGGCTAAGTCGTGTTCTCAGAGGGCCCCTGAGATCCGTTACTGATCCGTTGAAATATGGGCGCCTAATGTATGCAGATATGGGAAAATCCGGAGCTGCAGCAAAATGAATAGTAGGTGCATGCAGTTCCACAACTTCTACACTAATCAAAGCCTAAAGGTGAGAATGCAGTGGATGAGAAATTTGCTAGATAATATGGATGCGTAGTCAAAATGGCGCTGGACTGGAAGAGGAACAAAGACCGTACACATAAGAAGCAGCCTGAGTGATTTGAAGCCCGACTCGCAAAGCAAACAGAACGGGCACGGATTGCGTGGCAGAGCAATTATACTGTAACGCTGCACTGCACGTTTGCAGAAGGACATAGTTGCTATGATAAGATTTGACAAAGAAACATTGTGGCACCCAGAGCGCTGAGTTAGGATATAAACAGCCTGGCAGAGACACATTGCGGAACCCGGAGCAGGATCTGCAGCAGACCGGCAGTTGATTGCAAGAGACACGGCCAGCTGATCACTGCGGCCGCGGAACACCTCAGACCCATAAACATTGGAGGCACATGTGGGAGAGCGAACCTTGTGTGAAAACAGGACGCGCACACACAGCGCTGGCGGCGCAGGCAGCACGCCATGGCAGCTGGGTGATAATAAAGGGAAATGAGGAGGGCCCATTGCCAGATCGTAACATCAGCTGGAAGGGGTGAGGTTGCTTTGAATCCCAGTGGTCCCGAAGGGTGCGACACAAAGATGGTGCTTGCATGAGGGAGACACAAAAAACCGAGGGGAAAACAGGAAGGAAGCAAGTGATACTGAATGAAGAGCAGCCTTGCTACATGCACATGAGATGGAGGAAAGTATGCCTGGCAAGTAGGTGAGAGGGATGCCGAAGGCCGTGAAGTGGCCAGTACCAGCACAGAACGAGGATCGCAGTGCACCCTGTGGATTTGGTCCGGAAAAGGACTTGTGGACACGGACGGGCGCAGCGAAGCGCACCAGCGAGTGGAGAGTGTTCGCATAAATTGGGAAAGGTGCACCGACACGTGACTGAGGGAGATCACTGGACTACACAGCATTACCCAATGCCCGTTGCACAGTGAAATTAACAGAAGGCAACCACCGGATACTGGAACAATGGAGGAATGATGTCGGGAGGCCACTGATGCCAAGTGCATACTCTGGCCCTTCGCAGCTACAGAGCGAGTGAACAGAACAGTACACAGGCGATGGCCAAAAGTGCATCTTCATAGGCGCAGCAGGATCCGCAGCAGACCGGCAGGTGGTAGGCGCGAGAAGCAGTGCTACGCAGGGGCCCTGATGGGATGGAGCTGCACATCATATGCAACGGATAGGAGGATTGGAGACAATAATGGTCCCACCGGACAGGGCGGAGCGAAATTGAGTGAGGGGGCTGCCAGGATTAGGTGCACAGGCGAACAGGAATCAGATACCCCCAGGGGTGCGGCGCCAGTTGCAGGGTAAACCATCAGCAGCAGTGGAGAAGCAGGGCACAGAACTCCACCGGAGAGGTCAAGGCAACATGAAGTGACGGGCTCCACGTCAAGGGGAGCCGAAACAAGTCAGGGCGAGTGGACTACAGCTCACGTGGAATAGCGGGCAGAGGAGGTGAACTGCTGAGCGAGCACTACGAACTTCAACACTGAGTGTATGGAGATAGAAACAACTGAGTGACCTGACACAGTAGGCAAGGACTACATACATCCAAGAGCAAGAATGGCGGCCAAGGGGGGCAAACCTAAAGGAAAACAACTGACAATGGAGGACTTTACCAAATTGTCTCTGGCGGGGGAAGGGGCGAAACCAAAGAAACAGGACATGCATGGGGGAGTGACCCAGACACGCAATGATCAACAGATCCTATATGCCATGGCAGACCTGAAGACGTTGTGGGAATGCAAGATCGACACAGCCACTGCGGAATTGAGAACCTCGTTGGAACAAAAAATTGATGCTGTCAGTGTGGACATTAACCTCCTACAGCAGGATGTCAGGAAGCTAGCAGAGCGCACGGGTGCGCTGGAAAATGATGTGACGGCCAACACAAGCACCTGCACCGCGAACGCTACGGAGGTCACTGTACTGCAACAGCAAGTACACAACCTGAAAAACAGTGCAGAAGAAGCAGAAGGGCGGGCGCGCAGGAACAACATACGCATTGGGGGGCTCCCAGAAGGAGAAGCAGCCTCGGACCTGACCGACTATGTCGAGAATATGTTGTTATAGGAGATAAGGGGAGGAGCACTCACTCAAGGATTTACTGTAGCGAGGGCGCAGAGGGCCCTGACCAGGAGGCTGCAGCCAGGAGCATCTCCCAGACCGCTCATCGCTAAAATATTAAACTACAAAGACAGGGAGAAGATTCTGGAACACTTCCACAAAGGAGGGACTATAAACAGAGGATCAGCAACCGTCATGGCGTACCCGGACTATACCTTTTTGGGACAGCGACAGCATTTGAACTATGTGTCCATCAAAAGTAGGTTAAGCGAGGCTGGATACAAGTACATATTGTTGTACCTGGCGAAATTGAAAGTGATACACAATGACAAGGCACATTTCTACGACACTCCGGAAGAAGTGACGACATGGCTCGACGCACGGAACATCCCCACAAGAGCAGAGGATCATATGAAGAGCAGACCGGAGAAGTGAATGAGGGCTCCACAGGAAAGTACTGTGACATGGGCAGAAGGGGGAATGCAGTCCAAAGTAATGATACTGACTCTGGACTAGAATATATAAAGTAATGGAAGGAGCTCAGAGTGAAATGTACACAAACCGGGCCTAAGTCAACTGGAAGGTGGAAGTGGGAGGTACAGACAGAGAACACGTTAGCAACCCCAGTAGTTTGTTTAGTTGGGATACTGGTAGGGCAGTGTCCCCCTGCAGAGCTCTGAATATCGGCTAGGTCCGAGAAAGGGTCTAGATGCGGGGTAGCCTGAGATCATGGATGGAGGTGGGCAACAGTTTGGGAGGGGGAGGGTTGAGGGAGGAGGGATAGGTGGGGTGTTTAAAAGGGAGGGAGGGGGTTAAGTTTTGAGTATTCAGAGGGGACGAGCCTACAATCACAAGCCATTATGTATGAGGAGGAGGTCAGGGAAGAGACGAGGGGAGACCAGGGGATGATATGGGAGACCTAAAGATAGTGACCTAGAATGTGAGAGGGCTGAATAATTATATCAAACGGAACAAGGTCATGATGTACCTCAGGAGGCATAAAATAGATATTGCCCTGTTACAATAAACTTACTTGACCAAAGAGGTGGTGGCGAGGAAAGGGACCACTGTGGGAGCAACATACTCAGCATACGCCAGAGGGGTTATAACGTGGATAGCACCACACGTCCCGTTTAAGCTACTACAGTCCACCATAGAGTCAGACGGGAGGATGGTGTTAATAAGAGGGTGGTGGAAAACAGAGAAGTAAACATCATTAACACTTATGCTCCGAACCAAGACGCTACTGTTTACTTCACTGTGTACCCCAGCTTTTGGTGAACCTAATGCTACCTGCTGCCAGCGTGTGCGTTTCCTGTAGAAAGAGGATGCGAGTCCCATGGTGCTCAGCGTATAGTTGCAGCTTTAGCATTTTAACGTGATTGCCCAGCCCCCTGATATTCCAGCTCATGCACCTCAGTGTGTCACCAGCCATCAGGCCATTGTAAGTGGTAAGTGGTGCACCCTGTGGAGGTGGCTAGTGAGATACTTGTAAGATATATTTTGGCGGGCAACTGCCCAGGAGTAGCCCTGTCAAACGTGTCAAGCATCTTTGTTTCAACTACACCCTCCCCACCTAACCCCTTCCCCTCCCAATCAGAGGGGTAAAACCCCCAGAACTATGTAACCAAGAACATAAGTAACTTCGCATGGGGGGCTGTCCGCACCTTACAGTCCAGTCCGCGGCACAGCGGGAAGTGTGTAGCAAATCTTATGTGCACTGTGGTTTGCAGATAGAGCCATCACCGGGTGGGAATGGCATCCAGCGCTAAGTCTGTTTGCCAGAACAAATGCTGCAAATCCAGCAGTGATGTGTAGCTTCAGGACACAAAGGCAGCAACCAACGGGAGGAGAAGCATGGCTGGCTCAGAACGGCCCGCACCACAGCGGGACAGTGAATAACAAGTGTAAAGTGAACATTAGTTTACTATTAGAGCCATCGTAGAGGGGAAACAGAAACCAGTGCCAGAGGTCCAGCACAATCATACCTATGGTGAGTTGCACACCGGTATCTCTGCGGCAACCTCTGTGATTGACAGCCTATGTAGCAAGTTGAGAAGCTGGGAAGGAAATGCTGATCCAGAAACTTCATTGCTTCCTCTGGGATTGTGAAGAAGTATACTTTATCCAAGAGTTCTACTCAAAATTTGGCGGGGAACAACATGGCGTAGCGGACCCCAAGGTCGCGAAGTCACTTTTTAACAGCCATGAAGGACCTCCGCTCCTCCTGCACAGCGATGGAAAAATCTGGATACAGGTGGATTCTGCTGGATCCCAGTAGGAGCTCCCCCTTGGCTCTGTAGTTCAAAACTCCGGCGATGATTGGGCATGAAGGAGCACCAGGCTTCCGTTTCGTGGTTAGTGCATGGTGTGCGCGTTCTATGGAAAAATGTGGTGAGAGTTTCGGACCATCGAGCAGGTAGAGGAGGGTGTGCTCAATAAAGTCTTCCTTAGTACCGGCAATGTTATCCTCTGGGACACCGATCTGGACTCCAAATTGTAATTTTTCTCACTGACAATTTGTACCTGCTTGGTGAGTGCAGTCAGGTCAGCTCTGAGTAGATTAATATCATCTTCAGCTAGCCGAATTCTGGATTCAACCTCCGTAACGCGAGTGTCAGTCTTCTCCATTCGTGCCTTAATGGCATCGAGTTTTGTACTGAGGGTTGTGAAGCCTTCGCGCATGAAGTCCAGCATCTGTTAAATTTCCGTGATCCCACCACTAGTAGACCTAGAGGGGCCTCCCGCAGCTTTGTCCTCCTCCCTAGGTGACTTGGTAGTAGTTTAGGCAAAAAATGTTATCAAGCTTTGTTTTTTGCCCCCTCTTTTGGCCATGGCTTCACTGATACGATGATAGTGGGTGTAATGGCAAAGCAGGACTGTGCCAGTCAGGACGGGGGGTCAGTAGATCTGAAGATGTTGTAAAGGCGATGGTAGGAGCCTAGCCCAACTTGCGGACTACTTGGGTGAGCAAGCTGTGTCCAAGAGACCGAACAGGACACAGAATGAACACTCGCCACACTAGTGGCAGCAGGGGACTATCGCGGAGTGTCGGCAGCAATGCAAGCTGCTTCAAGCACCACCTCTCGAGTGGGACGACCAAACTGGAGCACAGCAGACACCCTGCAAGAATACCACAGCACGTAGGGTAGAATATTCGATGAAAGAGCAGTCACCACTGTAACAGTTTCCACCTTGGTGGTGGCAGTCTTAATATAAGGGGGAGAAGCAAGAGGACTCATCAACAGGCCTCCCCGGAGGAAAAAAGAAGCTCTACTACACTGGAATGTGCAGTCACTCACTGCGCCGTCGCCAACAGATGTAGAAGACACAGTCTGTATGCTCAGCAGGCGTGATTCAGCAGGAGGAGGCGCCAGGAAATAATCAGGAGGCTTATGTTCAACTATATAAGTAGGTATCACCAGCATGTGGTGTGTCAAGAGGACGAATATTCACCAGGGTGGCCTCCCATTCTGCCCATACTAGGCATAGGATGGTATCCAGTGACTCAAGCAGGCCCACGAGTTCCCGCCCCCCCGCGGGGAACGCCGACATCCAGAGGGGAGTCAAACCGACACCAGGCTCCTAGATCTCCGATATACTGCAGCAGATGAATGGCGGCTCTGGGTTCCAGAGGCCGCCCCCACGGCGGGTCTCCATTGCAGGGTGTTGTATCCTCACATGTGGCTGCATACACCTGTGTGGGCAACGCAGCCGGACCCGGGGGCTCCGACCAGCAGGCCCGATGTGGAGCGAAGGGTGCAGCTTCAGGGTCGCAGTCTGCTCCGCACAGCAGATTATACCCCGCCCTCCTCACCGGGGGCGCTGCCTCACAGCCCAGGTGTAACAAGCCGTCTCAGACGGGAGCGGTAGAGTGGGCAGGACAGCACCAGCAGCCGGCGCGGGGTACGGCTGCACACACGACAAAAGGAATCTTGGCTAGCCAGTGGAGGTCTGGGATGTCGCGTCAGGCGAGCCCGGCGTGACTTAGCTCCACAGCGAGAGCAGGGGAGTGGAGCAATTCGATGGTCACGTCCAGATGGACCAAAGCAGCTCGTAAGGTGTCCGAGATGTCTGGTGCGGCACATCTCATGCGCCGCTAGCCAAGGTGGTTGCTGTGTCAGCAGGCCGGGGACGCAACGCGACTGGCAGCGGGTAGAAAGCACTGACACGCTTGAAAATCGGTGAGGTGTCGGCTATGAGTTTAAGGACATTCGTCTGCAAGTTGCGTGCTGCACAGTGCACGGGAAGGATACTTTCGACAGGTGCTGCATCCTCAAGCTGCAGAGCACCTGAATCAGGCGGCATCTTGTTTACGTGCAACAACGCTCCCCTCAGGTTTTACATATTTAAGTCGAGAGATATATTTGTGTCGATAAAGTTAGCCACCTGTTCTGGCTACCCAGAACCTATTAAGGGGACCAATTCTCCTGATGACCTACATTTTTAAATGTAAAGGGTACCTGGTTTCAGGGCTACCTACTGATGCTATTTAAGGTAATTGATGGCAACTGTTGTGTCTTCCCAAGATCCCAAACAGCTTTTAAATGTTTGGGTACCAACTGATATGGCTTTCCAAGATCCTTTACATGTTGTGCACCAACAAGATTTTCATGAAATCCTGCATGCCAGAACCTAACATCCACCGCAGAGGCAGTCTGAATGCACACCTGGGATTGTGGCAGGTTTTGGAGTGGAATATATTGCTGTACCAGAAGCAAGGCTCTAGAGAAAATTGGGTCTCTGGGTGTTAGTACAAGGGAAACTACTACCAATGAGCAGCTGACAGGCTTATTGTCATGGGTCCACCTTCTAGGTGATCTCCACATCAATTCATATTAAGCCTTAGATGTTCTCAATATTTACCATCACCGTTTTATCACGAAAAACAACAAGTGTTTGCACTTGCAATACAGTCTATTTTATACTCATAAACAGAAACACATTAATAATGTTCTCACTCCATTTATGTATATATATTCTCTTATACTGATAATATATGAGAATTGCAAATAGAACAGTCAAGCAGAATGCAGCTCCTAATATTAGCAATAAAGTAGTGTTGAAGACATCCAGCATTCTATTCTTCTAAAAGAGTAAAACTACCAACTAACAATCACACATGTGTATGCAGACATTGGGGCCCAGTAAAACATAAAATCATACTTGCAATTACGATTCTGTGGACTGGCAAGCCAGGGTACAGGTGATGTTATACAGATCAATCTCTGGATAACCCATTAGGTGGAAAGGGTTAAAAACGATTGAACAAATACCATGGCTTCTATGAGTGGTTACCTAAGAACAGCCTAAAAGTGATCAAGAGTCAGAGATCAAAAAAGATTGCAGCTAAAACATTCCAAATCCCTCTGCAAAGTATTGCAATCACCCTTCTCTATGCTTTGATAGATCCACTTATCCTGGACAGAGAAATATGAGGCGCAACACAGGTTATATATAGATACTGGAGGTCATTACAAGGTTGCTGGTCCGGTAAAAGACGGCACACTACAAGTTCTGCGAGCGGGTGCCTTTCCGCCCGCAGGTCTGATCTGGCGGGCGCAAATGCACCCGCTCGCAGACCTCGACGGATGCACAGGCACCATTGATGAAAGGTGCCGGTGCATACGACCTCCCCATTCCCACTGAGTCCAATGGGACTCGAATGGGAATGGGGATCAATATTTCTCAGCGCCCAGCAATGAGGAATTACCGAGACAGACAGGGCTGTAATGCCCTGGTAAGTCCCCATTGCTGGGCACCGGAAAATAAATCACCGTGGCGGCAGGCGTGCCGTTTTTACCGGTACGGCTACCGCGGACTCATAATGAGTCCCACTGTGTTGAAACTCAATACCACCCTAAACTCAGAGCGTCACCAGCACGAGAAATGAACCTAACAAAATGACATCATAGTATCTCTTATTAGTCATCGGACAGAAAAGAAAATTGTTGAAAAAATGGGGGAAATGGCTTACTATAGGCACCAAAATATTGAAACAGTCTAAAATTAGAATTTGCAAAAAGTGCCCAAGTCCCAATTTTAGCCTCATGAGCAGTTTACTGTTTCACAGTGAAGGCAGCTCTAAGATGTTTGTTATTTGTGTTCAAGGCAGAGAGAGATAAAATCCTCATTTGGAAGATATACATTTCCATCAAAGAGTATACAGAATAATATAACACAACAATACCAATCTAAAAAGGCAACCACAATAGATAAAACCCGCAAACGTGATGTATAAAATGAACAAACATTCAAACAAGGTCATGATATTTGCCTATGCAACATACGGGTGTTTTCAATGTACAAATACATACTTTGAACTATCAATGGGTCAGGAACTGATAGAAGAAGCCGAAGGGCTGATAGAAGAAGCCAAAGGGCTGATAGAAGAAGCCAAAGGGCTGATAGAAGAAGCCAAAGGGCTGATAGAAGAAGCCGAAGGGCTGATAGAAGAAGCCAAAGGGCTGATAGAAGAAGCCAAAGGGCTGATAGAAGAAGCCGAAGGGCTGAAAGAAGAAGCCGAAGGGCTGATAGAAGAAGCCGAAGGGCTGAAAGAAGAAGCCGAAGGGCTGATAGAAGAAGCCGAAGGGCTGAAAGAACAGGTCTGACTCGGTTTGGCCTTAATATCGGGAGTAAAAACAAATCCTCGGCATTCCAAAAATAGGAGAAAATAAAAATGCAGTAAGTCGTTCCCATCACTCCCAGAGCAAACACACACCCTCCTGGCAATACAATTGCTCAGCGAGGAGTGCAACATATCGCCTGTAAACATCTAATTTGCTCTACAACATATAATAATTGCCCTCTTCCTTGGGGTTACGCGCCATTGTAGATAGCCCCACCTAGTGCTTAGTGGGGAGATGTTATTATGATACAATTGCATACTCTGCTTCTGCAGTTCCCTTTTCCTCCCGACATTTGCTCTATACAAAAGGTAGCTGTCCACTAGCTCCCTTTTACAGGCATTACAGACTAAAGATTCCTCACTAAAAAGCAATGTGATTCCTCACTAAAAGGTCATGTAAAACCAAGTCTATGAAGAAATAGTTTGATATAATTTAGCCAAGGAGAAACACCACAGCAATTAGAGGTCATTAGGTTTTTCACCAAGGTTCTGGTCACCGACAAGTGCAGATTCTCCCAAAGGCGTAGCAAATAGGTTAAGGGTTGTATTGCTATAAGATCTTGCACATAGGACAAATCAAGTGCTTCATATACTAAATACCCTGGGAAACCCTGCGGCACACCCATCATTTTCCTTAGAAACTGATTTTCGGTTACTTGCGGTTTATTAGCGGGATCGTAACCCTACACAGCTGCACCATAGGTCAATAATGGCGCTTATTTGGCCATGTAAATTCATAGAATATGATCTAATGTTAATCCACCCAATCTTGCGCCATAACTCAAAATTGATTGATTTAGGATGCCTTTGCTATTTGTTACTTAATGAGTGAAGCCCATTTCAGGTCACAGGAAATCGTTACCCCTAGGTAGTGAAACGTAGTAACCCATTCAAGGTTTTTACTCCTACAGATATAGCATTCCCTCGAGATTTACTACTGCCAACACACTTAACGTTTGACTTCCCCACATTAATTTTCAGGTATTTCTCGCCCATGTAGGTATTATATCCATTAACCAGGGTTTGAAGGGCGTGCTTTGCTCTAGCCATCAGGACAGCATCATCCACGTACAAAAGTACGCATATCTTTTGATCGGCCATCTTAAGAACATCACTCGCCAGATCAACAAGCACATTTCACAATGAATTTCTATAAAGGCTGAAAAGCAGGGGGACTAATACACACGTGCCGCGCTCCGCAGGTGATTTTAAATATTTGTGTTATTTTACCTTGGGTTCCCATTCATTTCAAGGCAGCTGCTTCCAAACTATTAAAGCAAGAATAACACAAAATTGGCAATGTACCAGTTTTAGGCCCAAATGCTATAATTGCCCTCTTGTCCTACCCATTAAATCTGCTTGCTTTTCTTACCCAGGCAGGTGAAGATCTTGTGGGCCAGCAATGTCCTCCCGGTGCTACGGCGCTACTTCTTAAGTGACTCAGTGTAGCGCATTCTTTGGTGAAATCTTAGGAACCTTCTCTTGGCTGCTAAACAGCGTGCTTCCTTTTACAGGCTACGTCCTGCCCCTGTTAGCCAATCGCATTTTAACAGATAATGATGTCATCCATGTAAACAATAGGAACTTTGAAACAAAACATCTTGCCTGTTTATATTTGAATTGAAGACAATCCGTTTTCTGTCGCTTACGTATTAACTTGCATGAGTGAACAAGATGGGCTTTTGTCAAATGATAAAAAGACGTTAGTGCTTTATTCAATACATTTTCTGTTTTCTGCATCTCCTAATTAAGCATTCAACCTTGGTTAGCATGTTAGTAAAGACGTGTATTATTTTTGTTTATATAAACATTCCAATGTGGATATGTTTTTGAATTCGTTGTGCTCTCTGCTATGTTTCAATAATAGTGCACGCAATTTGCTACATGTTGTATCTTGTTCCCTCCTGTGTTTGTGTTTGCTTGTAACATGTCAAAGGAAGAAAGGTGTGTTGTATTCTGTTTCTTCCCCTGCATAGATGTCTGCATGAATGCTGTGATGTCAGTAGAATGTTGTGTGAGTAGGTGGAATGTTTATGTTTGTCTCAGAGTTCCTGCCCAGGCAGTTAGTGGAAATGCATGTAGCCTGGGTGGTGAGAGCCTGTGGGCTCTCCCCATAAGAGCTTTGCTCCTTGATTAGTAATACTTAACATCTTGATGAAACTTGATTGTCTTGTAATGGAATAAATATCTGAAGACATATTGGTGCCTCAAGAGTCTGCTTTACAACACTACATACTCATTAAAACACTGCAAGGTAATTATTTTGAAGACCAGTGCAGCAGACTGGACTAGGTTTGCGGATAAACTTGGTGCTTGGGAAATCACTTGTACACTCTGCATAGACAGAAAGAAATGTATTTTCTAAACGCCTCAAGCTTTCATATCTCCAGTGAACACATTAACCCCACAATGCATTCTGAAAAGTTTCAGTTGTGCGTATAGGTCCAATTGTGATTGACAAAAGAATGCTGACAAAGTCAATAGTTGGAATGCACATTTGTGAAATGTATCTCTGTAAATGCTCACACAAATGCTTCATATGTGGCTACAATCTGATGTGGCCTGGCTTGGGAGTTTAGAGCCTTCTGAGTTATAGGCATATAAGGCAACTTATGACACTAGCATATGGCTAAACATGCTGTAGAAATCTGCGGGTAGCACAGCCGGCCCAGGTGCTTTGCCTTTTCGTAGCTTAGTGATAGCCAGCCTAGTCTCATATCTCGCTCTAGTGCATCATATTCTATTGAAGGGAGCTCATGGTGGGTAGCATGTGGAGTGTCTTGTAATCATTGATTAAGTTGGAGGTTAGGGCGTCATATGACATATAAAGAGCTGCATACAATTTAATGTTTGCGTAATCTTCGATGCCGAGGAACACGACTCTGTTATTGGGACTTTTGGCTTCCGGTTAGGAAGCTAGCGTGGAGCATGCTTCCCACTCCAAAGAATTTTGAATGGAATTATATAGTATTGCAGAAGCTTGTTCCACCCTACTTTTGTTAAAGTCAATTTGGCTATAATCGGAGCCATTAACCTTTCAGGGGTAGGTTAGCTAATGTAATCTAATCCTACGGCCTCAATGTATACAAGCACCTTGAGATTACTGAGAATCACCAACTTTTTCTTCCCCACCACGTAAGCTTATAACGTGGCCTCAAAGGGCTACCTTAGGTAAGTCGAAAAAGTAATTGAATTTGAGGGATTATAAGAGATCTGCATTCAGCCACTATTTATTGGTTTGTGGAGGGGTATTGCCCCAGTCCAAGTAAACCACATGGCCAGATATTAGTATTAGGGATATTTTCGGCTTTCTACACCAGTGTCATGAGTCTTCTACATGTAAACAAGTAATCTATTCTGGAGTATGATTGATGCACACTTGAGTAAAATGTGTATTCCAATTCTGCTGGATTACATACTCTCCAAACGTCAGCAAGGTCATTGCACTCTACCAATTGCTCAAAGCCTTTACGCATCTTGGTGGGACAAACTTACATTAGGATTTTCTGTCCAGTAAAGGATCCAATGGTAAGTTACAGTCTCCTCCAAAAATAAGAATAAGGGAATTTAACGACTGTACGATCTGGCACAAACAGACCAGAAGCTCTAATCTGCTTGATTGGGCCCATAAATGTTGAGAAACACTTCTCAGACCTTTATCACCATGAAGTCAACCATGACCCATCTACCAACCCTATCATTTCTTTTTTGATAAATTCTTTGTATTGGTTTACAACAACAAGGCAGGCATACCCGTCGTCCAACAAACAACCAGAAACAGGATTAACACGTTCAGACATAAAGTCAATCAGCCAGAGTTAACAGAAACATTATGCGTGTATTAGACAGTGGTCAAATGGGTCGGGTCATCGTGGGTTGGGGGGGGCATGGGCCAGTTCGTCGGGGAGAGGCGGGATCGCGGGAGGGTAGATCCCCAGCGGGGAGGGGGGGGCGGTTGGGGCGAGGAGCCCGGACAATAATGTCGGGATAGGTGGTGAGACATTCCAATTCATATATTGCCAGACCATCTGCCCATACTTTCAGAAATTTACCAGGGCAGCCCCTGGCAGTGTATATGCGTCTTTCCATGGACGCACATCTGCCCATCTCGTTGGTCCATCTGTTAATGGTAGGCCCGTTGAGCGCCCCCAACGTGGTGGCGACCAGTCTTTTAGTAAGTCCTACTGCTATGGCCAAGAGTCCCTATCATTTCTGAACTTGAGGATATTCACCACTACATTCTTGTGGAATCGTATGGAGACTCCTCCTTTTCGCACCTTAGTCTCTGAGTAGTACACCTGTCCCACCCATTGACTCTTAAGTGGAAGTGTCTCTCTCTCCGAGAGGCGAGTTTCCTGAAAGGAGGGCTACATGGCCATCCAGTTTCCTCAGATGAGCCAGGACTCTTTACCTTTTGATGGGAGCTTGTAGTCCTTGAACCATGTTATAACATTAACCATGGGGTTTCAGATTACCTGTGATCTAGTCGGAACTGTTTGCCATAGTGGGGCTTCGGAGAGGGACTTGCAGGAAGTACCACCACCTGTTCACCTGAGGAACGGCCAAGGATCCCACCTTTTTAAAGCAATTTGTACCTTGATATATGTTCTCCATCATGTGGAGAACATACATCAGCTCTGCTTCTCCTGGCCTTGCGTGTCCTTCCCCTCTCTTCCTGTCTCCAAGTGCGTTTACCACCCACAACTCAGGCTCTGCTTCTCCCGGCCTTGCGTGTCCTTCCCACTGTCTTCCTGTCGCCACGTGATCTTTCCCCCACAACTCCAGCTTCACTTTCTCCCGGGCTTGCGTGTCCTTACTCTCTCTGCCTGTCTCCTTGTGCACATTCCCCACGTTCTGGGGTCCTTCTCACCTCTGTTCCTTCCCCCTTCAGGTCCCCCTAGCTGTGACTATTTATTGTTTTCCTGTTGTATTGTGTGTATTCTCTTCTTCTCCTCTAGGTCCCCCACGGTTACTAGTGTCTTGCGTATATTGTACTGTATTTGCTTTCCCCTCTCACTCTGTATAGTATTGTATATTTGTGGCATTGTTGCATTTCTCTTCTTACTCCTCTAACTCCCCCAGTGTTACTATTGTTCTGCATATTCTGTACTGTATTGCATTTCCCCTCTCACTCTTGTCCCCCCCGGTGGTCTCTATTGTATTTTCACACATTACTGCACCGTCTCCTTCTCTTTAGGTCCCCCCCCCCTCCCAACTGCGAGCAATGTGGTTTCGGTTCTCTGTGCTCACTGTACCCATCCTCCTCTTGTGCCTTCCCCACTTTGTATGCCCTTAGTGTGTGACCTCTGCCCGAACCACCTCCTGCTTGGGCTGCCTTCTCTTGCTCTCAGCCTTGCACCCCTCCATGGCGCTCTTAGGGCCTCGTTACGAGGCTGGCGCTCCCGTAATGAAGGGTGCCAGTACGGGACTGGCACCCTTCATTACGGGACGCCCTATTACGAGGTTCCCTTGCGGGACCCAGTGGGTCCCGCGAGGGGAGCAGGGAGCTAATAACGAGCCCGTTATTAGCTCCCTCCCCATTCCCATTGAGATCTATGGGGGCTCAAATGGGAATGGGGATGAGGTTTTCCAATGAGGACTTACCGGGTCCTCCAAGGTTGGAATGGCCCGGTAAATCCTCATTGGAGGAACCCGGTACTGGAACCCGGTATGGAGGCAGCCATGCCCTTATTAAGGGCATGGCTTATTAAGGGCATGGCTGCCTCCATACTCGTAATGAGGCCCCTAGTCTCCCCGATCTTCTCTAACTGCTATTCTATCTACTATACTATCCCTCTCACTACCTCTAGTAGGAAGAAGCTTAAAAGGGACATACTGGTCTACAACGCAGATCTCCCTAGCGCTGATACCTGCACCAGTGGTTCCTCTAGACAGACCCTCACCGACATCCTCTTTGTCGTTCCATCTCCAGGCCTATGAACCCCACATATGATCTCTGTTCTCTATCCTTTTTCCTTCTCTCCCATTAATGGTGGCATTCGGTGGGATGCCCTACTGGCCCCCTACCACTCCTCCAAGACCATCATTAATGTCTATCTGAATGGCTCTGTCTTTGTCCAGGGCCCTCAGTCCAATCTCCTTTTCGATAGGCGGTTACATCTTATCAACTTCCTTCCTTATCCTGCTACTCCTACCTACACCTCTCGAGCTCCTCTGCCGCCTTCCTATTCTGCCACAACTCTGGCACCCTCCTCTGCTTCTGTGACTACACTGCCTCCTCTGTCCTTGGCCTCCTCTCTGGCACCCTCTTCTTCCTCTCTGACTACTCTGTCATCTCCTTCCTCCTCCTCTGCCCACTCTCGGGCACCTTTAACACCTCTGCAGGGTGTACCTCATGCCTGTACCCCCGCCACGGAAGTCTTTCAAATGTGGCAATCTGCTGCACATCGCTACCCTTAACGCTCGCTCTGCTGTCAAACACTCCTCTGATATCTGCCGACTGCTCGTAGAACATGATCTGGATGTTCTCAGTCTCACCGAGACATGGTACACTGCCAGCTCTATCACGAGTTTCAACACTCTCCTCCCTGAGGGTTACAAGATCCTCTCCGAACCCAGAACCAACCGTCCAGGAGGTGAAGTAGCGCTGATCCTCCCGGAGTGGATTCCTGCTTCTGTCATTCCTACGCAGGCCTACTCCTCCTTTGAATGTCTGGTCTGCAGGCTCTCTATCTCTCCTGGCCTCTCTCCTACTGTGGCCACAATCTACAGGCCACCTGGCCAGGTTGCCCTCTTCCTCTCTGAGTGGGCCAACCTCTCCTCCTCCCTCCTAGCCTCTACCTCTCAACTTCTCCTCCTTGAAGACCTCACCATCCACTTGGATGCCTCTAGCCCCTCCTATGGGCTATTTCGCAATCTCTGCGACTCTCTCTCTCTCTCTCTCTCTCTCTATTCTCCCCTCTGGCCCGACACACTCTACTGGGCACACTCTGGATGTTCTTATCTCGTCGGACATCCCCCTCTCCAACGGTCTAACCACTCCTCTCTCCTGGACTGACAACTTTCTTCTCTCCTCTCACCTGTAACTCTCTGTCCCCAAGGCAAAGCAGACCCCAGCACTGCACCAACCTTCTTAGTCATCCGGCCCATGAAGCGTTTGTCAGTGGTGGCTTTTGCCGCTACTTTCTCTCCTCCTCCTTCACCTGCGACTGACTCACGCTCTGACACAGCCCTCTCCAACCTGCATCTCTCAATCTCTAACACTCTTGATGTCCTTGCCCCTGTCATGAGGATCCGTCTGAAGCCCACATCCAAGTGCAACTCTTGGTGTGATTCCAATTTCACCACCCTTAAACGCAAGTGTAGGGTAGCTGGGAGGAAGTGGAGGGCATCAGGCTCATCCTCCGACAAGCTGACCAGTCGCCTGCTCTAAAGGCTATATAGACTCTCTGTCCTGCCCAAGAAGAGAGCCTACACCCACGCCCGCGTCTCTATGGCCTCTAACAACTCGGCCGAACTTTTCAAAATCTGCAAGGAGGTGGCCAATCCTGCTGCAGTCTCCACCTCTCATGTTCCCTCCCAGGACCTTTGCACAACATGGCTTCTCACTTCACCACTAAAACTCAGGATATCCTGTCCCCTTCCTCCTCTTCCTCTCCCTCTACAACTCCCTGCCCCTCTCTGGCCGTCCCTCCTCCTCCTTTCTCTTCCTTCCCTGTGTTCACTCCCGACAATGTTTCTAGACAAGTCTGATCTATGAAAGTCTCGTCAAAGCAGGTGCTCCCCTGCTCCTCCAGAACAATCAAGGATCGCATCAACACCCTCGCTCCAGCCTTGGCCGATTCCTGAAATCACTCTTTTGTCACTGGAACCTTGCCTTCCCCCCTAAAGCACCCCCTTGTGCACCCCCTTGAGCACCCCCTCCACAAGAAGCCCTCTGCCGATCCTTCCTCTCTGGCAAACTACCGCCCCGATCTCTATCACTCCTTTCCTGGGTAAACTCCTGGAAAAGCTGGCCATCTCCCAGCTTACTCTCCATACTGAATCTGTTGGTTGTCTCCATGACCACCAGTCTGGCTTTGGGGTAGCCATAAACACTGAAACATCGCTCCTGAACACCTGTGAAGACCTGTTCTCTAATCTCGAATCTATTCTTCCTTCTGTCCTCATTCTCCTTGATCTATCCTCTGCTTTAGATACTGTCAACCACGCTATCCTGATCAATCGTCTCTGTGACAACCTGGGCATCAGCATGGTTGACCTCCTTTCTCTCTGATCGACCCTCTTAGGTCCAACTTGGGTCCTTTCTCTCTCCCACCTTGCACTTCAACCATTACTTGGCTCCTCTGGCCCACCTCATCTCTACCTTCTGTTCTAACTTTCAGTGTTATAATAATAATAATAATTTTGCATTTATATAGCGCTACGACCCCTCGGGTATCTGAGCGCTGCTTATTATTATCCACGGTGTGTGGTGACATTTATCGACCTCGGAAAGGATGAAAGGCTGAGTTTGGCCTTGTGGGGATTCGAACCTGTGTTGGCAGGCTCTGCACGGAAGTCAAAGCGGATGTCAAAGCGAGCGATCTACTCGCTGTGCTATCTGACCGGCTGACACTCTGCTCTCCTTAAGGCTCCCCTCAGCCTCCTCTGATCTCTCGCCCATTCCTGACAGTCTATCCGCGATTCAGGAATGGTGTGGCGTCAACGATCTCTGCCTTAATGCCAGTAAGACTGAGATCCTTATAATTCGGACCCCTATTCTCGCTTTCCCTCTTGCGCTCTGGCCGCTCTGGCCGCTCTAAGGAACTCATGGTGGCAACAGTAAAGAAAGACACAAGTGATCACAGTGCAAGGGTGTTTATTGAACAATAAATGCAGGGTGGAAAAACACCTAAGCTAAACCTAAATCTAGGATGGGAGCAAGCGTCGACCATCAAATGAAAAATAAGGCAGTCCTATTGGCGTTGTATCAAATAGAAAGGGCCTATACTAAGAAACCTATTGCCAAACCTAACAGGGAATACAAAAAGGGTGTTGTATAGTTTTCAAGAAAAGAAATAAGTGTTCACATATAATATGCCAGGATGCGGTAGTCTAGGGCTTCCTTACCCATGTTTTAAGCACGCGGTAAGGTGGGATCTTGGAGCACAGCGCACGCTCAAGCTTTCCCGGCACGAGCCGACAGTTCTGTCCCAGTTGATCAGGACTTAACAAATGGGCTCCTGGTTTTGAACCTATTCTGCCCAAGAGGGCTACTTATGGAACAAAGGATACCGTTGAATAGGTCGAGAAATCTGCTTGAGTACTCTCCTTTACCCTGTCACCCTATGCACATACATAAAAAAATCAATTTATCTTGCCCAGTTATGGAAAATTATTGATTTTATATAATGTTGCATGAATCAACATAAATTGGGTATTAGAAAACATAACATCAATGGATATTCAGCTGGTCATACAAGGAAAAAACAACACAAAGATATACAAATTGGGCAATACAGTTGTTTGTGTGAAGAAAAAGGTACGAGTCCTTGACTGTCAAAAAATAAGAGGACAGTATTATACGGAAAAACAGGTGAACATTTGTGACAGAAAACAACACAATGAGTAACACAAGTTCTTCTTAAGGGAAACAGCGATGATACACTGTGGTTTTAAAAAGTGCGTCTACACCGGGGTATTTCAGCTGTCTATATGGGCTTGCTATGCCTCATCTTTTGCACGGCCTTCTTCAGGACGGGGTGCTGTCTGAATATGATGATCATGCTGTGGGGGAAGGGAGAGTATAATCAGGGGAGTGCTCGAGTTAGTATTATTGCATACTGAATTAATCATGGACTGTGTCATGTGGGTTAGACAAAACACAGCTTACCTATGGGTTATTATGGCCACAGGCACTCTGGTGGGGGTCCAATTACATCCATTGAGGTCCCCATGGGATCCTGTTATCAAATAAAAATGGGAGGAGCGACATATTAATTAATTACGTCTCCTAGTAGTGAATATTTATCATCTAGCAACAGCACAATGCTGTGTGTAAATTTCAGTTAGAAAAAATGGTGATCGGGATGACCTTACCTCTAAATAGAGGCTTTGGTCTCTCTCGTGTGAGGAAGAAAGTTTGTTCGCCTTGCCTGGCCCGGAGGAGGTGTCCTATGGGGAGGACATATCATTATTACAGGCGATCTGCAGTGCGTGTCCGTATCTAATACGGTTTCTGACACGTCGGGTTAATGCATACCTGGGGGGCTGGGAAGCTCGCAAGTCGCGTGCAGCCCGGGCAAAACTTCCACTCGGAATGCTGAGTCACTCTGAAGGCGTCAGTATCTGGAAGCACATCGTTGGTAACGCTGTTGCTAGGTCCCTGTTAGTATTTATATGGGCGGCCATTTTAGAGTGAATGCGGGTGCCGCGCCTGAAAACCAAAGGTGCTATTGACCTCCACAAGGCTCAAACACCTGATGTAAACAATTTAGGAAGTAGTCCTCATATGTTGTTGTGTAGTGATACATATTAGGTACTTAAGTGTATATTTGGTTGTCATGGCAACCATTTCTAATTGGTTATACGAAAGCGTTTTTTTTTTAACAGAAAGCCGCATCAGTGGTTGCCCATACATACGATACAACAGATATGTACAGGTTGTTTAAAATTACAGGTAAGTTATTTTAAGCCACATCAATGGTGCTTGCATGCACGCGAAAGTTATATAAATGATCTCAGGCAAGCACATATCATTTGCAGAAAGGTGATGTCACCTTACTGTGGCAGTGTACCTGGGCCCTTGGTGGTGATGTGATGCTACATATATTGCTTCATTTATAGGAAGGATTTCCACTCGACTGAGACATTGAGTCCAGCCTGTACTGTGTTCAGTCTATGAACCCAACGTTGTTCCAGTTGCGTCAGTGTTCTACTCAGGTCTCCACCCCGTTTTGCAGGTGTCACCTTTTGAAGGACAAACCACCTCAAATCAGTGTCTTTATGGTTTTTCTTGCAGAAATGCTCAACTAGGGGTTTATCAACTACCCTGTTTCTGATACAGGAACGATGTTCCGAGATACGCATCTTAATGGGGCGTACGGTCTTCCCTACATAAAGTAGTCCACAGGGGCATTGTATTATGTATATGACGCCCTTTTTGTTACAGTTCGTGTGGTCTTTCATAATCCATTTGACCAGTTGATCAGGAGCCTCGATGGCCAAGTCTCTTTACTTTCAAAGTCTCTTGCCTTCGAGGGTCTGATGTATTCAAATAACAAAACAAAAGTTTCTTCAACAAAATGAACGTTTGTTTCCTGGTTTTATTCAGGGTGAGGATTATTCACCCCTGGTTTCCCCTCTTCTGGGCACTGACCCCTGTTCCTCGTGGTGTTGGGTGATCATTTTTCACCCCCTTTGGATCTCCCTCTTCCGGACTTGGATCCTAAAACAGTTCCTATTGATATCAAGGCCTTCAGGGTTGTGGTTCCCTGGTCCCAAGGGCCTGATGGGTTTACCAAGAAAAATAACGAACAAACACAAAGTTCTGCTTCATGTACTTTGGGGGATAGCTTTCCACCCCTGGATCTTCCTCGGCTGGGCTCAGATCCCAAATGACAAGGCGGAGCTTCCCTTCCCTTTGTCTTGCAATACGTCTTGCTTCACAAATCTTAATGTCTTTTTAAACAGTTCTAGTGGACATCCCTCAGTCGGGTTCACTCTAGTCAACACACTGTTTCTTGGGACTTTAGACTTCGCCCCCTCTTCGTCAGCATTGCTCTTCCGGGTTCACTCTTGCCAACTTCACATTCACATTTGCTCTCAATTTTTACGCGATTCACTTCCCTTGTTTTCCACTCACAGTTCTTAGGTCAAAGGCTTTCGGCTGTACAGGGATTTTGCTTGACCTCCTGTATGACCACTTTGACCCAAGTTGACGGCTCTCCTACGGCCTTCTGGAATCTGCAGTTTTCACTCAGACAGGGATCGACCAGGGTTACTCGGACCAGCTCCCCCTTTATTATTTTACAGTTCTTTGAACTTCTCACACTTGGCCACTTTGAGACTTTCATTCACCAGAGCCCGGTTCTTATCGGCACTCCCTTCAACTCACCAGCTGTGATGAACCGCTTGGCTTTTCCTCATATATTGAGTCAAGGTCAGAAACCACTGTAGCGGGAGCCTCCCTCGCTCCTGTCTATCACCGTTAACACGCTCTGTGTGCCATTGGCATCTGTTTCAGCACACTTGGGCTATTGTCCTCGGTCTTATGATTCCGGCTGCTGAGGTTTCACAGGGCTTTTGTCGAAAAGGGCAGGGTCGTGTCCCTCCTCGTCAGCCTCTGGATATTTGCTGCTTTTCTCCTCCTCTTGAACTGCCGGGTCTGGATAGCTTTCTCGTCGTGTGGTCTGCCTTGCTCGTACTGTGCTCTCTTGCTCCACCTTTTATCCTGGTGGCAAAAACGAAAGGGCCATCAGGTGCGTGAGATTCTCGTCAATTGCCTGACTTTGCCTGACCCTTGTGTTGCGAAATGTCAGGTAAACGCCTATGGTGTTAGTCCGTTGTGCAAAAGTGTTCATGTTGGAAAAAGGGTCAGGGGGGGCAGTGTTTCTGAATGTCCTACGGAAGAGGATGGGGAAAAGGTGTTGAAGGAAGGGGGATACCACGTCTCACCCATCAGTGTCCCACTCCACTCCCTGAGCACCCCCTATCCAGGTGATCCTCCCTCACTAGAGTCCAGCCCCAGGAGCTGGATCCATTAGCGATGGCCGTGTCCTGGCCATCTGGATGACAGATCCCCCGGGGTTTAGCCAGGGAGATACCTTGAGGTTTTTCACACCGTCCAACCCTGGGCCATCCGCCCGCACCTTCCTTTGAGGCAAAGAACCTTGGTGTCATTTTCGACTCCACCCTCTCCTTTGGTCACATCTCACACAACTCTAAGAAGTCGCACTACCAGCTGAGCCTGCTCAGTGGGATTCTTCCTTTTCTCACTTTCTCCCAGAAGCTCACTGTCTCCAGAGCCCTGGTTCTCTCTCGGTTGGATGACTGCAACAGCCTCTTTCTAAAACTGCGTGTCTCTACTCTTCGCCCTTTGTAACTAATCCAGAACTGGACTGCAAGACTTGTTCTTGGCCTCAAGCCCAGGGATTGTGTCCCTCCAGCCCTGAAATCTCTCCACTGGCTTTTGGTGGCTGAAAGGATCAAGTTCAAGACCCTCTGCATTGTCCACAAGGCTTTCTGGGGCTGTGCACCACACTACATCCAACTGTCTCTTCCTAAGCATCTTCCTTCTCAAGCCCTCTGCTCATCCAACTCTCTGAGGGTCAGACGCTTCTCCAGGCAGAGAGTGGGGGGTAGATCTCTGTCCTCGACTGGGGCTTCCCTCTGAGCAGCCTCCCTGCCTCTCTCAAACTTAAGCATGACCACCTAAGGTTCTGGAAGCAACTCAAGACCTTCCATCTCGCTTCTGCTTTCTCTCCCGCCCCTGCTGATGCTCCTTTCTGCTGCGCTAACTGGTTACCTGGCCACTCACTGAACCTCACGGGCACCAGGCTCCTGCACGAACAGTAGCCTCCGGGCCTCCCATCCACTTAGGGAGTGTATCTGCAACCCATACTCTCCTGCCTCCCTGCACTTGCTTGAGCCGCCACCCTGCTTGCACTTATCCCGTCTGGCAGCAATTATGGCATCTGGCAGCACTTACCACATCTTGCCACTGCACTCTTACCCTCCTTTCTCCCCCTTGCACTTCTCCTCTTCCCTCCCCCTCGCACTTGCACGATCTGAATGACAGAAGGCCTAGTAAGATTGTTTGTTTTGTCCTCCCTCTGTCCACCCTTCCTTGTCTTGACGCGCCTAGAAATACTTGTGTACAAGTGCGTTATAAATGACTTATCAAATCATTTCATGTGCATGCCCCATACAAATATAGAAGGCACATATCTACAAGTGTGGCAAATAAGTCTAGAGAAGAGAGAAAGACAAAGTGACTACAAATAACAACAGAAAACACTGATCCATAGCCCAGCGATGCCCACAAGAAGCCTTTGCCATGCCAACCATAATCAAACCCTTTCCAGACCAAGACCTAAATGGGTCACGATACGTGGGGGTTTAGGGACAGGGACCACAGTGGCTGCTGCAATCCCAGCTCTCACATAGGAGAAAACAAACTGATAATATTGCGGATCTTCATGGATGGAGGTATTCTCCTTGTACCAGTGGGTAGGAATTTTCCCAGCGGCCCACTCCATCCGGAAACTTGCTTCAAGGAGGCTGACCCTTTAGATTTCAAGAACGATCTACATTTGTCACATTCTTCCTGTGAGTTAAGCGACATACAATCTGTACCCAAAGAACCCGAACACTGCTTTGTCAAATGGACCTTCTGAAATCTAAAACGCGAAAGTCCACCCTTCTGGTTGCTGGTGGGTAGAGCTAGGTATTTAGTTTACCTGGCCATATTAGTTATTGCTCTTCTGAGCAGGAACTAAGGGAAGCTCAGTCTCCATGGTCCGGCAGTGGCTTCTAGGAAATTCCATAGGTCAGTGGGTCTGCCCGGTATTGTAATGATCATTTTTGCTGGTGCTATTAGGCCATAGAACAGGCTCCTATGGCGAATTTCAAGTCCTAAATTGAGGAATTCCTTCCTTTTTCACATTGTGTGCTTGGAAAATCTTGGCTGTACCAGTATTTGTGCCACCTCAGTGTACTGCAGGGGACAAGCTATTATTGGTCTGGGCTTCGTCCCATTTAAAGGACTTCTAACCTCCACTCGATACACTCTATGGATTTCTAGAGGGGGGAGAAGTTGATTTTCAGCATAAACATGAACCAGTCCTTTAGCTAAGTCTGGGTTTTTGATCCTTCTGTTGATTCCGACATTCCAGAAATCTGTACATTTGGCCATCTATTTCTGTCTTCCAGTTCCATGATATCGGCTTCCAGTTCGCATAGTGTGTCTTGGAGATGCTCAAGACGGTAGACTCATTCCTCAAAGGTGGAAATCCTCTCCTCAGCCTCTCCTATACAGGCAATGAACTGGTGCATATCATTGTGGACAATTGCATTTCATCCTGGATCTCTTGTGTATTATTGCCAATAACAGCACAGTTTTTTGCACGATTGACAACTCCTTCAGGGCTATGCTAAGGTCTCCCTATGGAGGAGGAACCATTCCAGGGGGGATTGCAAGGCTTTGGGAAGGTATCCGTGATGTCATCCTCCTCTTCCTGCGGACATTCTGGTATTGCACAAGTATGATAATCTTAAAGATGGGGACTACCTCCTTTAATTCTTCTGTTATATCACCAGGGTGGTATTGTTCACTCTATGCACAATGAGGTTTATTAGAGGCTATATTTCAAACTCCTAATCTGGGTCAAGTCTGCCTGCAAAAGTATGTCAGGAACATGTTTCCCCTGACTGCTCTGCTCTAAGATAGCCCCATTTTGCTTCCAAGAGAGAATTTGTAGAGATGGAAGAGGGACTATTTCTTGCAGAGCTGTTAGCTTTCAAACGCTTCTCACCACATCATATATGGAGGATGTTATTGGCATGAAATCCGCCCCTCTCCGGGTTCAGTGGCAGAATCTGCTCATTGCCATTCCTTAGTGAGGCCCAGCAACAGCACTGGCACCGTCGATGGAGTGGGTGTCCCTACTCGCTCCCCACTTCACTGTTCAGTTGTTTGCACAGGAACCATTCTGGTCACTGTGTGCAAAGTTGCGTGATCTTTGCCAGCACAAGAAGTCTTCCCGTTCTTTCTTTCTTTCTTTCTTTCTTTCTTTCTTTCTTTCTTTCTTTCTTTCTTTCTTTCTTTCTTTCTTTCTTTCTTTCTTTCTTTCTTTCTTTCTTTCTTTCTTTCTTCATTTATATAGCTCACAAAGCCCAGAGGCATCTAGGAGCTTACACTTAAGAATTCGGTTACAAAAAGTGCTTGCAGACCAGGCATACATGGGACCTGGATAATACTGAGTATAGAATCTAGGAAAATCTTACCTCTTGTCGCTGGGAGCTACATCCATAGTACATACATGGGACATGATAGGTACATAGTATACAATATAGGAAAAACTCACTTCTTGTTGCAGGGAGCTACATACATAAGGCATAGTAGGTGCGGGGTATACAATCGAAGAGAGCTTGCCTCTTGTTGCGGGGAGCAACATCCAGAGAACATGCATAAGGCATAGTTGGTGCGGAATATACAATCTAAAGGAGCTCACCTCTTGTTGCGGGGAGCTACATCCAGAGTACATACAGAAGGCATAGTAGGTGCGGGGTATGCAATCTAAGAGAGCTTGCCTCTTGTTGCAGGGAGCTAAATCCAGAGAACTTACATAAGGCATCGTCGGTGCGGAATATACAATCTAAGAGAACTTGCCTCTTGTTGCAGGGAGCCACATCCAGAGAACCTACATAAGGCATAGTCTCAGAATATACAATCTAAGAGAGCTCGCCTCTTGTTGCGGGGAGCTACATCCAGAGTATGATATAATATGATAGTTTATTTATATAGCGCCTATACACAATGTTTTTCAAAGCGCTTCAAGTACATACATAAGACAAGATAGGTGTGGAGCATACGTGCATAGGCAGTTATCAGATTCAACATTAGTTTTATTATCACTGTGGCTAGGGGACAGTGCACCAGATGCAGATGATGCGCTTGAAAGGAACTGTAAACCGGCTAGCAGTGGTGAGATGATTCGAGCAGAAGTCTGGTATGCACTAGTGAAGTTGGTACATTTAGATTGAGGAAAAATGGAAGGCGACTCTGGAGGCTGATTACTCAACCCTGGAGGGAGGCAACCTCTCTGTTCGGTATCCTCGGGTGTGATCCCCCTCCCAGGTCACAGATTATTTGGGAGCACAGCAGAGGTTAAGTGATGCTCGGTGTTACGTCTTCTAAAGTAAATTGAATGCTGGTGCAGGGATAAGGAGTTAAGCTCTTTAGTCGCCATCTTGTGGGCTGCCGGCCACACCCCCATATACTGCCAGAATTTAACATCATTAGTGCACCCCTATTTCTTTACAGACAGACTTGAAATCTCACTGAAAAAAAGTTTTAATTATTCCAAGTACTCCAAAAATGGTGGTAAGAAAAATGCCTACGTCAGATACTCAAAATATTGATCAAATTAAACAAAATCCCAGGGCCTCCATGTAGAGCTTGAAGATCATGGTGAGAGCATGGATCCCTATGGGACTTCACAGGTGACAAGTAGGCATTGATCCAGCTCCATCGTAGGCAGGGAACCAGAGAAGGATGCTCTCTTCAACACACAGGAAATTGTGCAGTATATTTTTGAGATCTTGTAGGACCATTCTGTCAAAGACTGCAGAGAGATCAAGGAGTACAAGGACACAGAGGTGTAAGTTGTTCAGAATGTTGGGTGCTGGTCTACCACTTAGAAGGTGACTGCCCCTCTGCTTCATCAGCGTCTGAAGCCAAAATGAGAGATCTGTGGAAGCCATTGGCACTTGTGGCATGGTGGTTGCAAGCTGTCTGCTTAAGAGAGCTTCTGTGTGCGTTTCTAAAGGTAAGTCTGTGAAGCATCAGAATGTCTGTTTAATAGGCTTGAGTTGAGGAGGGTTTGTGGGGTAACACGGTGGATAGTGAAGGTAATGGTGAGGTGATCTGCCAGTTGAGGGTAATGAGTGTTTTACATTGGAGGGTTGGTAGGGCTGTGATGATTATATGTCAGATGTTGCCTTTGGGCAAGGTTCATTGTGTCAGTTGGTCGATAAGTGGCTACTTCATGGTCTTGGCTGTAGGGTTTCCTGTGAGGTGGAAAACTCAGAGGAAGGTGTTGGTGTGTTGAAGGAAATTGTGGTAACCAGGTCAGTGAAGTCGTTGATGAAGGATGTGTTGGTCTAAAGTGGTCTGTACAGGAGCTTGAAGGTGGCAGTGTCAGTAGGAGAGGGGCAAGTGCTTTAAAGGACCTGGTGAGGGCTATTTCCACTCTGGAGCAGGGCAATGATAGGCAGAGGACAATGGTGGGCTCTTTACTGGTCCAGTGAGGCTTGTCTATGGGTTGAACTTGGTAGCCAATGGAGAGTGAAACTGTCCATGATGTCGGTAGAGGTGGGTATCAGCCAGTTTTCTGTGATAAAGAGCTAGTCCAGGAATTGGAAGGTGATAATGTCTGCAATGTCTAATGCATGTGCGATTGCCGAGTGGGCACCAGCTTCTGGCTTCTTGGGGGGCATACTGTGTGGGCTGGGTCAAGGATGAAATGGAGGAGGTTACTATAATGCTGTGTCCATGCTACGATCTGTGCTGAGCAGTGTTTTCTTTTTCTGGGGAGTGTGAATTGATTGTGGGGTGGGACATGTGGTGAATCTAGTGAGACCATCACTAAAAACCTGGTATGGGCCTCCTCTCATGTGACCAGGGGAAGACAGTCGCTACCTGATCCTGATCCTGGGGGCGGTATTATGTGCGAGGATCACATGGGAGGAGACCCATATCAGGGGGAGGTGGTGACTTCAACTCATGATTTCCTTTTCTCCCTGAAGTATTAATGGCATATTGTAAAGTAGAATAAACCAATGTAACAGCTATGCAAACCACTATGGACTTCAATATCCATAATGCACGTGGTACTTAGACGAGGAAGAGGAACTCAGAGTTACTGAGGATTAGAGGTACTGTTGAACAGAATGTACAGTATAGTTGTTGTAGAACAAGGCACCTGAGTTGGACATTTAAACCAAAGAATGGGCTTCAGGTGAGGAGAAGTGTGGCAGGAGTAATAGAGTCAGAAGCAGTCCAGAGTCCTGGAAATGCTGCTGAAGCCGAAGGAAGAACGCCAGCTGAAGCCAGCGTGAGCAGAGAAAGCGGGCGAGACTGCAGAGTGTATGCAGCAGGAATGGCGTCATGGACGGCAACGGGAGAAGAGGCCCAGCGGTATGGGAAATGTGTTCCCAACCCGACGTGTGCTACATTGGTGAGCAGGAGGTGCAAGAGAGCTGGCAGAGCTCTGCAGAAGAGGTGGACAGACCGCTGAGGTTACACTGAAGCTGGTCGAGGAGCGAGCAGAGTGCAGACAGTCTTTCGCCGCAGCAGAAAGTCAAGTGGAGATGCCACAACAGACCAGTGAGTTGGCCTGAAGTTAAAGGTGACCACGGAGTGCTCCAAGCAGGATATTTTGCAGAAATTAATGATTTTGAATACCTACTTGTAAAGCAGCAATAAAAAGGCGACAAGGGCGCAATTCCCCTTCTCTGCAATACCAATTTGTGGTACCTGTAACCCACATTGCCCACAGCCAAGAGGCTATAAATAAGCAGTATAAAGACAACAAGAGTGCAAGTCCCCTTCTTTGGGATACCAACTTAGGGAAACCTACAAGCCACATTGTCAAGAGTCAAGGGAATATAAAAAGAGGCGTGCTTTGTTCAGCCCTCCATAACATGGGATAATGGTGTGGAGAACCTTGGAAAAAATATTGCCACTAAAACTGATTGTAGTTGTAGGAGGTTTTCATCCTGGGAGGCGAGTAAACCAGGAAAGGAATCAACAGTAGTTAGACCTGGAAGGCAAGTATACCAGGAAAGAAGAAGATATTTTGAAGAAGTGTGGCTGTGACAAAAAGGTGTGGTGGAAAAAAACTTGGTTACCATATTATCATTCTGATAAACTGTTACATCACCAAAGACAGGTGATTTGCTAGCCTGACAAAAGTATTCACTTTGAAGAACAAGTTTGATATGCAAATAATTGCTTTTGCATCTTGAGGAAATCAGTTGCTTTGGCTTATGAACTTATGTTTTGACATTTGCCTCATCAAGAAGGATATTGTGGAGAACAATTGCTTTGAATTTTGAACAACTGTTTGTGAAAGAGACTTTTACTTTGCCAAGTGGAAGGTTGCATTGAAAGAAAAGGACCTTTTGTGCTAAATTGAACAGAGCCTTGTTGAATCAGAAATTTTCCAAGGATACTCCTGCATTGATCCAGGGGAAGGGAACCCAAACCTGGTCACAAGAGGTACTTCCAAAAACCTAGAAGTTTGAACGTTTACACTGTTGTGTTGAATTGAAGACAGCCATATATTCCTAGTTTTATTTTGTTCTATGCATTAGTGTGAGGGTCAGAGACTTTTTGGACACTAGGTCATCTTTCTTTAGTTTAGTTTCTAAGTAGGGACATCTTTGTTAGGATAGGGAAAGAGAGGCATTTATCTCACCCCTTTTCATTTTAATAAATGGCAAACTTTGAGAAAACTATACCTTTGTGTCCTTCTCGCATTTCTGACCCCTCACAGATCTACAAATTTGACTTACCTGAAGTTCAAAGTGTAAGTGGCATTGGTCATGACAGAACTAAACAGCAATTCCTCATGTCCTTGCCTGCCGTTAATTTACAATGCACGGGTGAGAGATGATCTTGGAGCTCCATAACACCAAATAAAACTATTGCCAAACAGAGGCCCACCGAATGCATCATACAACTTGTTAGGCAAGATTGTATGTAGTAACCCTGTGGGAGACTACACCAGCCTTGTCCTCTTGGCAATAGGTAACCCAACCTTTGGTATAAGTCTGTACTACACAAGTTGGTAGAGTAACTGAGCAGCCAGGCTTATCTCAAGAGGGGTCAATGTGAGCTGTAGGGTTGCAACATAGAGTTCTACAGTTACAAGTATCCAAAACACTTATACTCAAGGTTTCCTGATTAAATAATTATGTATTAATTTAACAGTCAGTTTTAAAATAAGCGTTCTTTAGAAGGGAGCAATTGGCAACATTAAAATACACTCCTTCAGTTCAATACATTAAGTAGATACCCTTTTGGGATGGCACACAGATTTCCTACACCCTGACGTGACTTCAATAGCTAGGACACTGTGAACATTAATATATCACTTTTCACACTAAATTGGTCATACAGAAGTTATGGCAAAAAGGAAAAGCTTAGGGAAGGAAACAATGGTTAACAAGTTTCTCAAAAAGGTAAGCACATTTGAATCCCCCCCAATGCAATGTAGATTAACCCTTTCCCAGCTATAAAAGTAAAGAATGTATTACTTTTTGGAGGGACAGATCAAACACAAAGTCAGAAGTTAGAAGAGTCTTTCAGGGAGCCAAGACAGCCAATGTATTTTGTATTTGTTCAATATTTGTATCGCGCACCAAACCCTGAGGTAACTGGGCGCTTGAAAACTTAAGGGTTACAATCAAAAGAGATGGACAAGATACAATCATGAGTGATGACAGTAAATGAGACCCTGGTTACAGATGGGTCAGATAAGAGCCGTAGATAACAGAAAAGCGATAACATACAGAAAAGCGATATCATACATATTCAATGAGCGGAGAACCAGATAGCGTTATCTTAGTGGTGAGGCATGATGCTCAGCCAATTTGTTATGCTGGCTTTGAAGGAGAGGAAGGAAGGTTCCGGTCTGAGAGAGATAGGGATGGAGTTCCAACGTTTGGACGCTTGGACAGGGAAGCTAGCTCCTCCGGCAGTTTTGAGATTGAACCTTGGTACCACCAGACTATGGGAGAGAAAAGTTCTGGTGGTACGTGTAGGTTTGTAGATACCACTTTTGTCTGCCAGATATTTCAGGGCTGAATTTGTAAGGCATTTGTGCGTGATGGCCAAGGTGCGTAGTGTGATTCTGTCACGGATGGGCAGCCAGTTGGCGTTGTGGCTATGAGTGGATATATGACAGGATCTGGGGAGACTAAGTGCAGCTCTCAGTGAGTTATTTTGGAGTACCTGGAGCCTATTTAGATTTTGTACAGAGGAACCAAGGAATAAAGTATTGCAGTAGTCAAGTGTAGATAGAGCGAGTGCTCTAGCTAGCGTTAGACAGCTGCTTGTGGATAGATAAGATTTACAACTGTAGATCAGTTTGTTAGTGTAGGCCGTGGAAGACACAACACTGCTGACCTGTTTTTTAAGAGAAAGAGTTGAGTCAAGGTAGACCCCCCAATGTTTTTATCTCTTTGGAGACGTTAATCATGTTACTGTCAATGACGAAAGAAGTGTACCTGGTGTCGAGTTTGTTCATTAACTCGGTCTTATCGTCATTGAGACATTGGCCCTCATTACGACCCTGGCGGAATTCGCGGTGCTAAATGCACCGCGGAGCACGGCGGAAAGCTGCCGATAGCGCCATGGGGGTTGGCGGATTTTCCACCCCATGCCGACCTTGGCGGAGCGGTAAATCCCCAATCCCCATTTTGCCCTTCCCCATTCCCATTTTTGCCCCATAGGGTATAATGGGAGTGGGGAAGGCGTTAATTACGCCACCGTAAAGTACGGTGGCGTAATTAACAACAAGGTCCCTTAGCGCCATGGATTTCTCCGCCCGGTAAAACCAGGCGGAGAAAGGCTCCATGGCGCTACGGGAACTCGTAGTAGGGCGGACGGGTCCGCCACGATTACCGCTGGCGGTAACCCACTCCGCCAGGGTCGTAATGAGGGCCATAGACTGTTAGTAGCCATCCATGCTTGGATTTCGCTATAGATGTTGTTTAGCAATTTCGAGTTGTGGTCATAACAGCCAGTGAGGGGGATGAGGACTTGGGTGTCATCTGCATAGTTGGTGTAGATGACACCCAGGTTGTCCAGGCGGTCGAAGAGTAGCTTTGTAAAAGTATTGTATAGTGTGGGCGGCACACAGGATCCCTGAGGGATGCCACACAGTATCGGTGTGGGATCAGCTGATGCAGAAGGGGAGAAGACTCTTGTAGTCCAGTTTGAAAGGAAGGATTTAATCCAGTCGGATGCATTGGTGGATAATGCTGCTGCTGTTTTAAGGTGCTTGGTAAGAATTTGGTGGTTGACGAGGTCGAAGGCCGCGGAAAGGTCTAGAAGTAGGAGGACTGCTAGCTTGCCTTTGTCCGTCGCCTCGTTCATTTGGATCTTTAGATATAGGAGGGCTGTCTCCGTTCCATATCTGGGTCTGAATCCCGATTGTCTGAGTCCAAGGAGTTTGTTTTCCTCCAAGTGTTTCTGGATTTGCAGATAGGCCACCCGATCCAGGATTTTTAACAGGGGACGGTGGTGATGGGCCTATAGTTAGTGGGGATATTAGGGTTGAGGGATTTTTTTTTTTTTTTAGTAATGGCATAACCCACGCTTCCTTGAGGTTGTTGGGTACCTGATTGGATGAGAATGAAGAGTTTATCAAAGTCTAGGGGAGCTGAAGCACTTCTTGAAGGTAAGTAAAAGTCTTGCACAATGTTATAGAGAGTTGTGTTGAAAAAGAAATCACTGTTGGGCCACAAGCTGGGAAGCTTGTGAAGGGAAAAGCTGCAAGCAACTCTGCAACAGGCAGCAAATGTAAGTCTCAACTGAGAGCAAGCAAGCTACACAACAAGAGGTAAGTACCCCTTAGTTCACAGTACCTTAGGTCTGAAGAAATTGGTTCCACCTTGCTTCTGTTCCTGTTGTAGTCTGGCAGATCCTGTTGTTCCTGGGCCTCAGTCGTGGGGACACGAGGGAGGACGTCTGGGGACTCCTGCACTACGATTCGAAGGTCGGCAGCAGCAATGGGCAAAGTTCAGAACAGCGGCACTCGGCAGTTTCAGCTTCTCGCGAATAGCACCACCACGGTTCTTGAACACCTTATGGACTTTCCTTGCTTCTGGGGTCCAGCACTCTGTTGAGGTGGCTCAAGCTTGGTCAACCCTGCTTCAAAAGAGTCCGAAGGATCGTCCTGGAGCTCAGATCCGGCTAAAAAACGATGCACTCGATTCTGGTATTCCTGTCCCCTTGCACTCGGTTCCTGCAGCAGCAATGGAAGTACAGCCAGCAGAGAGAGGATTTCAAGTCGGTTTCGTCTGGGGTCGATTGGTCCCACCAACCCAAGGGGAGAAGTCGTCATTGGCCGGGCTTCTCTAGTCGAGGCAAATTCAGAGTTTCGGAACTGCAGCAGGGCTTCACCGGACAAACCAATGGTCCAGGAGTTGCAGCAAGCTTCTCTTCCAAGTTCTTCTTTGAATTCCTTTGTCCAGTGGTCGACTCGACCTTCCTTGTAAAAGACCTTGCCTTTTATACAAGTCTCTCCCATTCATTCGCAGCCAAGCTGTCACTCACACAGCAGGGTGGCTGGGTGTATTCCTGTAACCAAGGAGACTAAGCACAGGGAGTTTTCGGGAACCTCACTCGCTTACTGCCCTGCCAGACACGCTGGAGCCAGAGGCGGGCTTCACCAGTCAAGCCTGCCATAGACAAAATGAACAGAGTAAATCTCAAAAAGGACCTTTACAACAAGAAATGGCGAAAAAAGATGACCAGGGCCATTTTGACAAAATGGGCACCCATGGGTGCTATACTGCAGCTGCGAACGCAGCCCGCGGTAAAAACACACAATGGTAGGAAAAAGTAAACCACTGCCACCAGCCATTAATTGTAGAAAGGGTAACAAACATGTTACATGAGAAAATAGAGAAAGGGGATACTAAGAAACACCTCCAGCAGTCTATGTAAGATAGTGTGTGCTTGGTCTACATAGTTACAAAAGGTAAGTCAATAAGAGAAGGTATTTAAACCTTTATGAAATCTAAAGGACTTACCAGTGCCACTGCACTGAAGGTGCCAAGTGTCACAATGTAAAAGGATGATGCCCATGGAGTTTGTCAGACTCCAAAACCAAAAGAAACATGGTGTTCAAATCAAAGCAAAATACATGAGAGAGTGGGAAAAAGGTCTCACTCTCTCCAGGATAAAAATCCTAAAGTCCAGCAAAAGAGCTGGGGGTCTCTAAGGTAGAAGGGAATTAGCACATTTCTGAGAATTCTCCCTAACACACCTTAATGAAGTATAGGTCTAACCGAAGACTTTGTCTCAGCCAAAATGTTGTGGGATGGAGGAATCAAAAGTATTACATATACCATACATTATTGTAAAGCACAAACCAGGCAAGCACAACTCACATTACAAATGAATAAAGAGAATGAAACTATCACTTTAAAAAGAATACATCAAAACAACAATCCCCATAAGAAGCAATTTTACAAAGCCCTTTCACTGGCTAAAGATCAAGGTAGACCAGTAGGTAAATATTTAAAAATTGCAAAATCTTGCCTCTGAAGAGATCAAAACTGATCAAACAGCAATTACCCAAATCGCAATATTTTAGGCGCTAGCGAAAGGTTTGTCTCAACAGTGGTAAAAAGTGGTTGAAACTGCTATACTTGAGAACGATCTGTTTAAAGCAGGAACACACAGAAACAAAGGAACTTCCACTCAGAGGAACTTCTTGGATATTCAGCTCCTGACTGCCTTCTGAGATGGCCAATTTACCTCATACCCTTATGCCTCCATTCGCAACGCCTACCATTTTCTCTCTATGTCTAGTCTCTTGTTTGCTCTCTTCCATCTATGCTTCCTTCTCCTTTGCATTTAATCTTTTCTTCTAATTCTGCGTCTTCTTAATTTATCAACATACTCCTTGGTCTATCCCTTTCCCAATATGTCTCTTCTGTCTTCCTCTTCTCTCTCTCCCTCAGATATATCCCACTCCCATTCACTTTATTATTTCTCTCTCCCATTCCTGTTCATGCACATTGTTCTCTGGGATAGTCGCTTTTATTACCCGTATTAACATTAAACCAACCTTCTACCTCCCTCTGCCACTGTCCTTTCCTTCTCTTCACCGCTCATTGTGTGTCTTATTTCTCCTCCATTCTATTACTCTTTCTTTTACCATTTCCTTCAGTTCTCTTTGTCATGTTCTGTTTCTCTTCTCTCTCTCTCTAAACACTGAGAGCAAGCACAAGGACACATCGCTCCCACTTTCACTACAAACAGAAAAGTGAAATAACTATGTCACCTACAACTCGCTCCCCTGCTGAAAAATGGACAGAAGAAAGTGCCCAGACACGCACAGCTACTTCATTCCCACCTTTCAAAAATCAGGGAGAAGCAAGACTGCAGGTACACAAAGATCTATTCCAATGAACATCAGTGTAAAGTGCCTAGACAAAGCAGCACCCCCACCCAATGCACAATACAGAAGAGCTCTGACACACAGCATCCTTTTAGATAGCTGCATCCTAGCTGTACTCTGCGACCTGAGGAGCTAGAAGCTGACTGTCCTCCATCCAGCATATTTTGCAGTCTTCCTCCAAAGTTCTTACATTGCTGGAGCCCTGGCTGCTTGCAAATGCACTACAGAGTGTGGTGATCTGCCAATTGAGACAGTTTTCCCCAGCAGTCTCTGGATGCCCAATTGCCATCTTGGTCGTTTAGTGAGACTGAAGCTGCAGGGACTCCTGAAACAAGGTCCTGATGACCACGGAATCTGACACACATGCACTTCACAAATGTGGTGAGTGCTCTGCCCACACACAGAAATGGTTCTTCGGGGTAACCCATTCTGCCTACTTTGTGACCCAGAACACTGGCACTTTTACATTCTACCTGGAACACTGCCATGAGGGGAAAAGGGCGTCACTGTGGCTTGCATACTTCTCTGCATTAGTCAGACAGCCATAAATAGAGATGGTCACCTGCTAAGGGAGGCTTCCACTAGCTCTGTGAGGCCCTGCCATATTCAGATAAATGGTGAATTTGAACTGCTGGAATTGGGTGGGAGCAGCCTGTACAACCAGTGTGACCCATTTCAGTGTTTCATCTGGACTGGTTCCTGGGACCCTGGTATCCAGTATCTGCTGGTTGGCTGGTGCGGTGGCCCTTGAAACGTTGTTTAATGCTCAGAGCTTTAATTCCACATGGCAGTAAGGACCATACCACCTCTGATACCCTCACCCTTGCTTGTTGGCCCCAGTCCTGGTGATTAGAAATCAGTGTGCCGCTTGTGATGCAACCCAGTCGTTCATCACCTACTCTGTCCCTCTATTGCTGGATCCTCATCTACATGGTGGTGGTGGTGGTAGGAATGCCAACCCTGCCTTGATTTCTGTTTGGAGTATGCATTCACAGTTCAGGGAACCTGGGAACCTGGAACCTCAGGGGTAATTGTGGAGTGTGTTGAGGTACCTGGTTCCAGGGAGCGCAGTTGGCTGTTGATAATGAGCTGGGAGGTTGCTGTTACACAACGCGGTGCTTCTGTGAGTCTACTCTTCGATTTGCGGAAGCCCAGCGCTGTGCTGACTGGTGCTTGCTGGTGCTGAGCTTCCGCGAAGCGAAGAGGATACTCACAGACACACTGCATTGTGTAACAGCGACCTCCCAGCTCACCATCACCATTCAACTGCTCTCTGGAACATGGCACCTCAACACACTCCACATTCCCCTCTGAGGCTCCAGGTTCTTTGGATACATATTCCTTAACTGTGAATGCATAATCCTAACACCTCCCCTACTTCCACCAAATACACCCAACATTGCCAAACATTCTCTCTCCTGACAACCACCACCCTTGCCTTGCTCCAGACTCCCCCACCTTTGACCAAAACCGATACACCAAAATCTGTGACAAACTCGGTTTCCCTGAAAAATTTAAATTCTCCTTTTTTAACCTTAACCAGCAATTTCAATTTGATCACATCACCCAGTTTCAGGCTCACATTCCTGCAACAGTTTTTTTAATCAAATCGTCCTTTCGATTTCTCCTCGCTCTCGATAATTCTCTGACAGACCTTGCCTAGATCAACACGCTCACACCACGATCTGCCCATCCAACCCGGGCACAAATGAGTTTTGAGTTTCCTGCCCCTCAACAATTCAAATGGAGACACCCCTGTAACTGTGTGTGGTGCCAACCTGTACTGAAAAGTCCTTTCCATGACAGCCCAAATCCAATCACCACCTGTGGCCACTGCAATTCTTATGACATCTATGAGGGTACAATTAAACCTTTCTACACACCCATTACCTTGTGGGTGATACAGGGTTGTCATTACAAGCTAAATCCCATACCTCTCCAAGAAAGCTTTAAATTCCTTAGACCCCAACTGTGGACTGTTACCCGACAAGCATCTTCACGGGAAACCTTGCCAAAACAAAGGTTCCAGAAACTAGAACTCACATCATAGAAGACACAGACTTCTGGCCATTTGGATAGCATATCCATCACCACCAACAAATATGTATCTGTAGTGCCTCTAATATTGAATGCCCAAAGTAGGTGCAATGCTATGTTGTCCCACGGAGCATTGGGTACCTCCCGCACCTCCATGGGAGGCTTACACGATACTTTATCGCCTTCTAGACATTCTGCACACTCCTTCAACATGCTTTTCACCTTACTATCCAATCCAGGTCACCAAAAATCAGCCCTAATAAACTGTAACGCTCACCTGATTCCCGTAGAGGCGCCGGTCTTGACTGGGCGTATACCGTATCTTCAAAGGTGATGTGTAACACACGGCTGGCTCTTTGGGCTGGACCTCAGTGCACTGTTTGTCTGGCTCGAAGGGTAAGATGTCTGCAGATAGAAAATGTGGGATTAATGAACTGGGTTATTGAATGTCTCTCTCTTCTTCCCTTTCTCTTCTCCTGTAGAACCCCAAAGGTTAACGCTCTCACCTTAGGTAAGTGAACGCCGTGCTCTCCATCTGCCTCGAGGCAGGGTGCTGTAACCAGTTTCTTCACTGGATAAGGGGAGCAGGCCTCTTGACTTCAGAGGACTGCTGTCCGTCGTTTACTGCACGAACGGTAAGTTTCGAGTAATTCTAATGTCTTTAAAGTCTTTAGTAATGATGTCTCTTGTTTTGCAGGGTTCCGGCGATGGCGGATGGCGGGCTGAAGTGAGTTGAAGATGGAGCCCGTGTGATGAATAGAAGCGCCTGGAAGCACGTAAGTAAGCGCTTGTTGCCTGCTTCACGATGCGCTCTAACTGTCTTTTTATTTTGCAGGTACAAGTTCGGGGTGGCTGCAGGGTGCCGGAATACCCACTGGGTTAGATGTGGAAAGGAGTAATGGCACGTGAGTATTAAATTTCCCCAATGTCTTTAAACGCACCTTGTTTTGTCTTTCAGATGCGGGATGCAGCGCCGAAGGCCTCCGGAGCGTGCGAAGAGTTGGTAAGCTTTTGTCTTTCAGATGCCGGAATGCAGTGTGAAGACTTCCGGAGCGCACGAAGAGTAGGTAAGCCTTTGTCTTTCAGATGCCGGAATGCAGCGCGAGGCGTTGGTGACAGCCGATGGACCAGGTAAGTGAAGAGCTGTCACTGAAGACCGTAATGCTAACCTGTTCTTTCTTGTCTTTATAGGTGTTGCTGAAGACTGGATTCAGAATGGTAAGCCTTTTTCCTTAGGCCCAGGATCAGATGCAGAAGACACGATGAGCGTTCTGCTGCTGAGGATGCAGAATAACGCAAAGCAAGATTCATCCATCGGGTGTGGTTTAAATAGCCTCCTGTAGTGCTTAGGTGTCTCCTTCCACAGCCACGCCTAGGTAAGAAAAGAGTTCCTGCTTTCCAGAAGAGTTCCAGTGTTCTGAATCTAGGGAGTGGCTCCTGCCCCACCCAACATGAAAAGTAGTTCCAAACAGAAGAGGATCAGAGGCTCAACTGGCAGGCAAGTAAGCAGCATGGTCTGCTGCAGGTAAGTCCACCCAAGCATTATGAGCCCGGCGCTTCCAGCGCTGGGACTGGGCATATTTATGAGCCTGGTGCCACTGGCGCCAGGACTGGGTCCAAAAGGTCCCAATTGGGACTGGTTGGCACTCGGAACCTGGGTTATGGATCTGCTTCCAAGGGAGTTGGGAAAACCCTGACCTTTTGGAAGCAGAGATCATGACATCAACGCTTTGGTCCTAGCCAAGCCCAAATGCCTCCTGTATCCCACGTTCATCACTGCATTCCTCATCTCCTCTGGGGCCACCAGCAGGTGAGACCTACACAAATACCCCCCCCATGCACACATAACTCATCTCGTACTCGCCTGTAGCTTTTAGGCTTCTAGCCTTCTCATTACCGCAATCATTCAAATTTATCCGTACTAACTGCAACACAGCTTCATACATGTCATCACTAGAACACGCCTTGTCCCATTCCACTTGTTTCATGCTTTCCTGAACCTGAAAAATCCTTACAATGTCCTCATTATTTTCAGTATTCTCCTCACCAACCAAAGAACACGCCACTGCTGACCTCGTCAGCTACCACATTGTTCCTCCCCTGAACATGCTTCACCTCAGATTGTAAGCCCTGTAAACTGCACACCCATTTAATGATTTTCCGGGAAACTCCTTCCAAACCACCTCTATTGAAGATGATCACAAGAGGTTTATGATCTGTTCTGACCTTAATGCCTCACTCCACAGATACATCCTGAATATATTGATCACACACACACAAACACACACACACACACGTGCCTCCCTTTCTACTAGTACCTCCTCTCAGCCTCCTTCAGCATTCCAGAGGCAAATCTTCCTCTTGCAGGAGTACAACCCCATAATCACGATCACTTGCATCCGTATAGACTACTGTCTTTCATCCTTCCATAAAACCTACTAACAGCAGCACCTGATCTACACAAGGCTTGATTGATTGATAGCTTATTTGTATAGTGCCTATACACAATGTGTTTCAAAGCGCTTCACACATTCAAACATCTTGGCACACTCATTCCAATTAAACACCACACCTTTCTTTGTGAGCCTTCTCATACTCCTAGTCTTGGATGAAAGTCCATTAACGAACTTGTTGTAAAATTTCACTAAACCCAAAGATGACACCACATCAACCTTACTCTAGGGGTCAGGCATGTTTTCGATTGCTTCAACTGTGTCACTCTTTGGCTTGACAACTTCCCCAGTAATCTCATGAGCCAGATATGTAACTGTGTCAGCTCTGAATGTACATTTTTCCATGGCTATTGTTAAGCCAGCTTCCTTCAAAATCTCAAACAGACTCCTCAGTCGTCCATCACGCTCATCTATTGATGCACCACACAAAACAACCTCTTGATAAAATAATGTACCCACTCCATCCCCCAACAACGTATGCATTACTTTTTGGAATAAACCTGCAGCGGACACAAGCCCGAATTACATCTTCCCACATCTAAATAATCCAGTAGGTGTTATGAAAGGTGTCAAATCCATTGAATCTTCATCAAGTTCAATTTGATGATACGCCACTTTCAAGTCTAAAATAGAAAAAATCCTGTGCCCCAGACACGCCTGCCAATAAGTCATCAATTCTCCAAAAAGGACATTTCTCAGCCACTACATTGTTATTCAAATATCTGAGGTCAATACAAAGTCTCACTGTGCCGTTGGGCATCGGTACAAAAACAATTGAACTGACCCATTAGGAGGTCTTGACCTTTTCAATGATTCCTTATTCTTCCATTCTCTTTATCTCTACCTCCACTTCTTTTCGCAAGGCGGGAGGTACCATCTCCACTTTTGCCGATACTGGCAGGGCTCCTTGTTTGAGTCTTATCTGGTGAACAAAACCTTTGAAGCATCCTACATACTTTTCGATCACTACCAGAAACCAGGAAGACACATCCATGTCTCTGGATTTTTCTCCATTGTCCTGAACCGTCAAATCTTGTTCAGAATGACAAGGATCCAACTTGATAACAAGTACAGCTTGGTCACCCCATGAAAGTTGTTCTCCTCCTTTTCTTACACAAAAATCACACTGGTTGCGCTCCTCCCTTTGAATTGTAATTCAGCTTCAAATCTACAATATCGATAGGAACATCTGCATTTGCCTTGATCTCTGGTTCTTTTAAGGTACAGTAATTGAAATTATGTCTCCACACTTGTATGCTTGGACTCTCTGCCCCACTATTGATCAATGCAGGTATTTGGACCTCATTCACTGAAACCAATGCATATGGCTTCTTCCTCTTCACTTTTCCAAACACTGCTTGGACTGAAGAAATTATTTCTCTTCATATTTCCTAATATTCATCACCACATTCCTCCTCATACACTTCTCATATCTGTCCAAAGGCTCTGAAATTCCTGCAGCACCTTGCACACGTCCACATTCACCACACACACTATGTGTACTGCTACACACTGCTTGTCATTTGCTAAGTGATTGGCACTCCCACACCGTTAACATCTCTTGCCCTGCATGTTCTTTGCTTCCACTTTGGATGGACCCCATGGGTGCCCACTGCTCTAACCACCACGCGTTGCACCACCCTCTTTGGAGCCGTCTCTCCCCTTCTGCTCACTTTTCTTCCCATTGCCAAACCACTGTTTCTTGCCTGCCTTGCTCATTCTGTTGACCACTCCATCCTCCACCACTGTCTTGGGACCATCACCACCTTTCTCCAAGTGCAGCTTCTTAATACACAATTCAATGTGTTAAATGTTCTTTATGATCTCAGTCACCCTGTCAAGGGTTGGATCACGCTCTCACCAAATCTCTTCCTGATCTTGTCATCGATACACTTAATCATAAGTTGGTCGCGTATGTGCTCATCCTGACAATGTGTAAAATGACATTTCACAGCAAGACCCCCTCACTACTGTGAAAAACTCCTCAAGGGAGTCGCCATACTTTTGCTCTCAGGTGGCAAAGCGTTACTATCTGGGGAAGTATGCTGCTCAGACCATATGGCAGTGCTTTTACCCCACATGGCCGCCTCCAGCAGTGGCTCAACTAGCTATGTTCTGGTTGGGGATGGGTTATTGTTTCTGGGTGTGAGCATTCCACTGCAGGTTGTGTGATTGCAGTGTGTTTTGGGGGTTTGAGGTGGAAAATGTTCAGCATTTAAATATGTAAAATCTTCTATAGCACTCTTGCATGCACATATCCTGGGACCATCACTATGAGGTATGTCTTCCAAGGCAAAGTATGGCACTGTAGCAAAAGAGCACCAGAGAAGGAGCAGCTCTAAAACGAGTATATTAGAAACTTGGAATGTCTGCAGGTTACATAATGTCATCAAAGCTAGGAAAATAACAGCATATCTGGACAAGTAGGTTGCAAATATAGTCATGCTATGAGAGCCTCATTTGATGTATTCCCTAAAATCGGCTTTGCTATGTCCTGGGAGGACTATATGTTACACATTCTACTCTTCCATCATCAGGGGCATCCTCAAATGGATACATGAGTCCCTTGCTCTTTGTTCACACATGGTGGAAGCAGATCATTGTGAAAGGTATGTCAAAGCAAATGGGACAATCCACACTGTACTTCTGACTCTCGATAATGGGTGGACAATCCACAGAGTACTTCTCACTGGAGATTTATAATTGTTCTTTTTATAACGTGCTTAATACCTGAAATTGGTTCTAAGTGCGAGCCTGGGATTCAAACCTGTGTTGCTATGCGTTTTCTTGCTGGCAAGACAAACGCGTTGCCCCTGAGCTATCCACCCGGCTTGAACCAGGCACTGTGACATGGTAACTGCCTGGTTCAGAAAACCTCTAAGACATGGGGCTGGGTGCCACCCAGAACCAGGTGATGTTCAGCACAGGGTAAGTTTGGGGAGGATTCCCCTAGTCATGTAGCCATCTTGCACAGGAGATAATCACATTGCCTCACTAGAGACCAATCACAAGGGTCCAGTTCCTCCCCACCCCACTCCATTCCATCAGGGAAAAAAAGCTCCCGAAACTCAAGCCCTGGTCTAGACTCTTATAAAATTCTGCAGGCTAGTGGAAAGGCTGCCCCTGTCCAATAGAGAGTCTAAGGCTAACCCTAGTAAGAATCAAATCTCCAATAATGAAAAGGAAGACTTTCCCTTTCAGGGAGAGGTGTCTGCTCAACGAAGGTAGCAAGTACAGAGCTACTGTTGCCAGTTCACTTGGCACATCAAAGGAGCTGCGGTCCTCTGGATACAATGTTTTGAGTCCATAGCTTTCCCAAGGGGAAGACATGAATAAGTGAAGCTGCACTACAACTCCAATGTTCCCCGGCAAACAAATCTTATGCTGTGGAAACAAAGTAGCGCGCTCCCCGCCCACATCATGCTTCCAGTGTATCAAACAATATAGACAACTTATATATCATGCTTAAAACTGGTATTTTACAAGCTGGAAAGGCTCCAACCCTTGGTTGAGTAGAGGCAGTCTGAGAGAAGGCCCGATATATGATTTATGCTACCCTCTGAGCTCAAAGCAGACCCAGCTGCACTCGAGGAAGCTAGCCAATCCCAGCCCCGAATCAATTAAACTTCAAAGGTGCAGACAGTATCAGACTCACCCAGGGTTTAGGAGGGAACACTGCATAAATGCAACCAGCCACAGTTGCTGATTGTGGGTTACAAGAGCAACAGGGTTGTCTTTGCAAAAGGATGGAGACTGGAGAGTGATAAAAGAAGCAGAGCCTGGAGAGGTGGTGGCAGCAGAGAGCAGAAGAAGGTGGCAATATCAGGAGTAGAGAGTAGACAGAAGGAGAAGGTGGTGACATCAGAAGGGGACAGTGAAGAGAACGATATGATGGTAATGGGGGAGATCAAGGAGGAGGTGCTAACATCCCAGTTTTGTCTTTATGTTGGCATCTCCTTGTACATAGTACAAAAATAGTAAACTGACAATACTAATTTAACTGCCACTTTACCAGTAGCAACGGCAACCTTGTATCAGAGCACCCGCATCAACTAATGTCCGTATAAGCAGTAATCCTCCATTGCATACCACAAGGCTTGCACCTTCAAAGAGGGCCGCCTGCCAAATTGGATGACCATCAGCACCCTTTGTGCTTCCACTTTACCAGGGTGGCTACCGATTGGCTGCTGACCCTTTATTACTGCCCAATCCAAACCGGCAGGCGAGAGCCGGCCCTCCCCCATGAAGGCACTACCCACAAAGAGTTCCCCTGTCCATAGCCTGTCGGAGCCGAAGGAGCCTGGGGCCATAGAACGCTGTCCGCGCCCTGCCCGAGGTAAGCACTTGCCCACTGAGCTCCAATGACACCCTACATTCCCTGGCTTTGTCGCAGTAATAGCACTGATGCGCATTTCAAGCGTGTTAAGCAGAGCTTAATGACTTTTACTCTGCACACTCGATTTCAGCAAATTGTCATCTCATATGTGTACCGCACTGTTTGAAATCATGTTATAAACCTAGCACGTCTTACGCTGTTGAGTCTACACTGAATGAGCACACCTGCCTGCATATCTCTGCTTGTTGTTCTCAGCCAGCCTAACTCTCTAGCCACTAATGCAAATGCCCAAGCCCCTGGCTGCACTGAACTAGCTTATCCTGTGGCATGCATAATTGAAACAGCCCAATCCACAGAGTCTATTACTACCCAAGCTTGTGAAACTACGTGCTCCTAAAGGGCATTGACATAGCCTACTTTGCCCAACTTGCCACTGTTTAGCATACACTGCCATTGCTGTCTCTTGTCATACTGCTAAAGTGTTTTGACTCTGCATATACTGCCCACTTTGCCCCTGCTAAGCATACTATGCCATAGCCGACCTGATCTAGACTTCTGCTATATCTGTTGGAAACAGCCCAGCTGTCGCTGCTCCAGTGCGTTCTGAATTAGCCTTATTGCTACCTGTACCTTTACCTCTCTCTCAGTATGTGCACCTGTTACGCTCACCTGGCTCCCACACAGGCGTCGATCGGAACTGGACAGCTGCGGTTTCCACCAATGTGACGCGTAGGGCCGAGATGACGGACTGGACTGGCCCACCTAGCTTTGTTTGCTTGTCCCGTAGGAATATCCTTCTGCAAATGGAGAAAGGGAATTAACCACCCGCGGAGTTGAGCGTAAATCTCCCCACCCCCGCTGTTCTCCCCACAGATCACCTTTGATGTCCCCTCTTAAAGTCTCACCTGATGGTTTGAAAAGATGAGCTCTCCATCCTGCATTGAGCGCAGGGGCGCATTGATAACCAGTTGCTTCACTGGCTCGAAGGAATTGGTGAGTTCCAGAACAATATTGACTCCGAGATTCCCGGCAAGACGCCATAAGTATAAAGTTCGTAAGAGTTCAAATGCCTGACTTTCACTCTTGTCCGATTCCTTACAGGTTGCAGCTTGACCCTAATGAAGAGTTCCTCGTGGCAACCGGTAGTATTCTGGTAAGGATTTGTATTTTCCAACACAGTTCGATAAAATAATGTCAATATGTAACCTGTTGCTTTCTCCCTTATTCAGGCGCTGAGAGAAAGTATGAAGTCTCGGGGAATAATACCTCCGGCGGTAAAATCAGGTAAGTCTATTGTGGTGAGGAGGGTTCCCCTTGTTAGTCCCTTTGTTTCACCTTGCTGTCCTTTTGTTTCCCCTTAGGGGCCAGGGTTCGGCGAAGATGCAGTGGAAGCCGCGCCGACCCGTGAAGAGGAATAATACCCCCGGTGGTAAAATCAGGTAAGTCTATGGGGGGGTAACTATTATTCCTCTGTGTATTCCCTTGGCTCACCTTGCTGTTCTTGTCTTCTCCTTAGGTGCCGGAGTGCGGCGGGAACATGCAGGAGCATGCAGTGGAATGTGAAGATGCTGCGAAGGCCGGTGAGTTCAGCTCGGCGCTGCAGCAGGCGAGGCGACGCGCATAAAATAACTTCTTTCTTCCAGCTCGAAGGCGCGATGGATCGGGAATTCAGGTAATGATCAAAGGTATTGCTCTTGTTCTAACCTTTTCTCCTTCTTTCTCCCTTTTTCTAGGAGCTCCAAACTCAAGGCGGGCGTGGCAGAAGGCTGGATGCAGACTTGCAGGCACGGTGAGCGTTACGATGCTAGATGCAGAATAACGCGAAGTGTGTGCTGCTCTTCGGGCGTGGTTTAAATAGCCTCCAAAGTAGTCCCAGGTAAGTATTCCTCCCCAGCCCCGCGCGAGTAAAAAAAATAGTCCCTAAGTAAAGTAGTCGCTTCCAAGCCTCTTTTGGCTTGGAGCTCTTGCAGCATGGTCTGCATCAGGTAAGTTTGCAGCATGGTTTACATCAGGTAAGTTTTAATCTATGAGCCTGGCGCCATAGGCGCCAGGACTGGACCGAAATAGCCCCTAGCAGGGGTTGTTGTGCTTGCTTAGGATAACTTGATGCCTGCTTCCGGGGTTGCTGGACTTGGTCTGGGTCCCTGGGGGTAGGCATCATGACAGCACTCCCCCCAAGGCCCCTCCTAAAGTCATTCTTCCCTGTGGTTTCGGTTTGTCTGGGAAATTGCGGTGGAATTTTTTCACCAATCGGGTTCCATGAACATGGTCACTAGGTTTCCATGACCTTTCCTGTGGTCCGTAACCTTTCCAGTCGATTAAATAAAAGAGTTTTGACTTTATCAGCTTGGAGTCCAGGATGTTCTTAACTTCAAATTTGGATTCTCCGTCTACAAGGATAGGGTCTGGTGGCTTGGTTAGTCTTGTCCCTGGTTGCACTGGCTTCAAAAGTGACACATGAAAGACAGGGTGAATTTGCATATTAGCAGATTAGTCCAACTTGACAGCCACCAGGTTGATAATGGCCTTAATAGAGTAAGGTCCCAAATATCTGGGGTTAAAGGTCTGTGTTACCTTTAGAGTTATATGTTTTGTGGCTAACCATACTTGGTCCCCTGTCTGGTATTGTGGAGTATCACTTCGATGCCGATCAGCATCTTTCTTGTATTTTTCTTTCGCCTGTTTTAAATGTGTAGTTGCTTCCTTAAAGGCTTGTGTAATCGTAGCGTGCAGATGGTCCACTGCAGGCACTTCTAAGTGTTGGGGTGAGTCAAGGTCTGAGGTTCGAGGATGGTGCCCATATAAGGTATAAAAGGGGCTTTGTTCAGTTCCAGAGTGAACTGAATTATTGTATGCATATTCGGCGATCCAAAGAATGTCTTTCCAATTACTCTCAGTCTGATGTAACATACAACGCAGGTATTCTTCGAGAGTCTGGTGGGTCCTCTCCATTTGACCATCGGTCTGGGGGTGGTGACTGGTCGATAACCTCACATCGATTTGCGCCAATTGACAGCATTTTTTCACAAAATGTGAAATTAATTGACTGCCCCGGTCAGAGACCAATATGGACGGAAATCCGTGTATGCGAACAATGTTTTCGAGGAACTCCTTGGCCAGGATTGAAGCTGAAGGTAATCCCTTTAAAGGAATAAAGTGGGCCATGTTGGAAAAAAGATCCACAATAACTAGAATGATGTTAAATCCATTGCATGGAGGTAGATCAGTAATAAAGTCTAACGATAAGGTGTGCCGTGGTGTAGGCGGAATGTCTAAAGGTTGTAAGAGTCCAGCTGTTTTTTTCTTTTGACTTTTGTTTTGGGCGCAAATGCCACAAGACATCACAAATGATTTAATATCCTTTCGCCAGGTGGGCCACCAGAATTGTCTTTTAATTTTAGCTTCAGTTTTCGCAATACCTCGGTGCCCCTCCATTAGGGTATCATGATAACGGGAAATGACTAGCTCGTGTAGTTCCTTGTGTGGCAGAAATAGCCGTCCTTGGTAATAAGGCAGATCATTGGTGACAGAGTAGTCCGGGCCTTTTTTTAGCCAGTCCTACAGGGCTATAGGATCAAAGAGTTGCTGGATCTTTACCTGAATGTCCTCTAGTGTCTGTAGAGTAGTCATGCCAAGAATTCTTTGTTCGGAAATTATAGGTACTGGTTCTGGGTTCACTTCTGCCTCTCCCATCCCTATTCGGGATAAGGCGTCTGCTTTACCATTCTTACAACCTGGTCGATAGGTTATTACGAAATCGAACTCGGCAAAGAACAATGCCCATCGGAGTTGACGTGACGATTGGGCCTTGGCTGTCTTTAAATACTGTAAGTTCCGGTGATCACAGTAATGGTATGCCTAGCACCGAGAAGATAGTGCCGCCAAGCCTTGAAGGCAGATTTAATGGCTAATAACTCCTTGTCGGTAACCGCAAAGTTTAACTCGGGTGCCGAGAACTTTCTGGACCAAAATGCTACTGGATGAAGCTGGCCAGTTTAAGGGTCCTTTTGAGACAGGACAGCTCCCATGGCTAGACTAGATGCATCAGTTTCCACTATGTATGGAAGTTCAGGGCGAGGGTGCTTTAATACAGGTGCAGACGTAAATTTCGCTTTCAGCTCTTGGAAGGCGTTTTCAGCTTCTTCAGTCCACATAAAGCATTTATTTTTTCGGAAGAGTGCTGTGATGGGATGTACAACATGTGAAAAATCCGGGATGAATCTGCGGTAGAAATTGGCAAAGCCGAGCATGATTTGTACTCCTTTAACTGAACTTGGTGATGGCCACTTAAGGATTGCGTCCACCTTTCGTGAGTCCATTCGGACTCCCTTTGGGGTCAGGATAAACCCAAGGAATTCAACTTCTGTGGCATGAAAAACGCATTTTTCCAGTTTTGCATATAGTTTGTGCTGGCGCAATTTCTCAAGGACTGCTCGAACGTGCTACACATGGTCAGATTCTGAAGAGGAGTATACTAGAATATCATCGATATATACGACAACACAAACGTCAATTAGTTCACGAAGGACATCGTTCATGAAGTATTAGAAGGCTGCTGGTGCATTGCACAACCCGATAGGCATCACCTGGTATTCGAATAACCCATACTTAGTGCAGAAAGAAGTCTTCCATTCTTCGCCTTCTTTTACACTCACCTGGCTCCCACAGAGGCGTCGATCGGAACTGGACAGCTGCGGTTTTCACCAATGTGACGCGTAGGGCCGAAATGACGGACTGGACTGGCCCATCTAGCTTCGTTTGCTTGGTCCGGAGGAATATCCTTCTGCAAATGGAGAAAGGGAATTAACCACCCGTGGAGCTGAGCGTAAATCCCCCCACCCCCGCTGTTCTCCCCACAGATCACCTTTGATGTCCCCTCTTAAAGTCTCACCTGATGGTTTGAAAAGATGAGCTCTCCATCCTGCACTGAGCGCAGGGGCGCGTTGATAACCAGTTGCTTCACTGGCTCAAAGGAATTGGTGAGTTCCATAACAATATTGACTCGGAGATTCCCGGCAAGACGCCGCAAGTATAAAGTTCGTAAGAGTTCAAATGCCTGACTTTCACTCTTGTCCGATTCCTTGCAGGTTGCAGCTTGACCCTAATGAAGAGTTCCTCGTGGGAACCGGTAGTATTCTGGTGAGGATTTGTATTTTCCAACAAAGTTCGATAAAATAATGTCAATATGTAACCTGTAGCTTTCTCCCTTATTCAGGCGCTGAGAGAAAGTATGAAGTCTCAGGGAATAATACCTCCGGCGGTAAAATCAGGTAAGTCTATTGTGGTGAGGAGGGTTCCCCTTGTTAGTCCCTTTGTTTCACCTTGCTGTCCTTTTGTTTCCCCTTAGGGGTCGGGGTTCGGCGAAGATGCAGTGGAAGCTGCGCCGACCCGTAAGAGGAATAGTGCCCCCGGTGGAAAAATCAGGTAAGTCTATGGGGGGGTAACTAATATTCCTCTGTGTATTCCCTTGGCTCACCTTGCTGTTCTTGTCTTCTCCTTAGGTGCCGGAGTGCGGCAGGAACATGCAGGATGATGCAGTGGAATGTGAAGATGCTGCGAAGGCCGGTGAGTTCAGCACGGCGCTGCAGCAGGCGAGGCGATGCACATAAAATAACTTCTTTCTTCCAGCTCGAAGGCGCGATGGATCGGGAATTCAGGTAAGGATCAAAGGTATTGCTTTTGTTCTAACCTTTTCTCCTTCTTTCTCCCTTTTTCTAGGAGCTCCAAACTCGAGGCGGGCGTGGCTGAAGGCTGGATGCAGACTTGCAGGCACGGCGAGCCTCTTTTGGCTTGGAGCTCTTGCAGCGTGGTCTGCATCAGGTAAGTTTGCAGCATGGTTTGCATCAGGTACGTTTTAATCTATGAGCCTGGCCTGGCGCCTATGGCGCCAGGACTGACTCTCCATATGAGCCTGGCGCCATAGGCGCCAGGACTGGACCCAAATAGCCCCTAGTAGGGGTTGTTGAGCTTGCTTAGGATAACTTGATGCCTGCTTCCAGGGTTGCTGGACTTGGTCTGGGTCCCCGGGGGTAGGCATCATGACAGCACCGTGCCACTGTACCTTGGCATGCTAGGCACCCTACTCGCCTTCAACCTCAGACCCAATTATCCCAGGTTAGAACACTCCAATTATCCTAACTCCAGCAGCTTTAATCTGTACACCATGGCCCTGCTACCTATGCCCCATCACCCCACTCACCACGACAAGCAGGCACTCACTCATGCACCTAATTGTCAGTCCAGACTCCATAGACTCAGGACACGCACACTCCGCATGAACATCAATGCCATGCCATTACATATAGTACTCAGAAACACTCATCTAGGAACATGCACCACACCCACACTGAACTCGAATCACCACAATATACACAACAACAACGCTAATTTCCCCAAACCACTCCACTTAATGCCCAATTTCAACGTCATGAAACAACACATCACTGCTACCAAAATAAGAATTCCACATCAGACTAACAGGATCAACCCGGCACAGCAACTTAAATGCGCTTTACTCAATGTACGCTCTCTCAAAACCCATGCTCTTGAAGTCAATGATCTAGTAGTAAGTCAGAACATAGATATACCAGCCATCACTGAAACTTGGCTTCATGAGGCATCCGGACATACTGTCATGCTAGCCCTACCAGAAGGCTACTCCATCCTCAGACATGACAGGTCATCTAAAACAGGAGAGGGGTAGCCTTGATCTTCAAAGAGGCCATAGCTATTAGGCCCATACCCCACCAAGGTGACAGTAATACAGACACTATCGGCCAAACTATGTCTCTCACCCAAAAACACTATAAATATTCATGTAATTTACCGGCCACCGGGACCTCCCACAGACTTCCCAGGACAAATTAGACATTTACTTGGTAAAAACATTAAAAATACCACTAAGACCTTACTTCTAGGTGATCTGAATCTAGGATTCAATGACCCTAACTACAAAAATGCTATTTCTCTCTCCAAGGACCTCCAAGATTTGGGTTTCTCGCAAAAAATCACTCCCCCCACCCACTCCAAAGGCCGCATCCTTGACTGGGTAGTCGACCATAACTGTGACTCCTCTACCACTTCCAACATAGCCCTCCCATGGACGGACCATAACTGCCTTCAATTCACCATCCCCACAGCACCCAGCACCAAATCCACCACTCCTGCATCTGCTACACTAGCACGTAGTGCCAAAAAACTAACTGCAGAGCACATCCGAGCCTATCTTGACCTCCCGTGCCTTGCACCACCATTCTCACAAGACCCTAACATCCTAGCGGATATATTTAAGGACACCATTACCAGTGCAGTCAACGCCATTGCCCCACTAGAAAATAAAGAGAAAAAATCATTCCATTCTAACTCGTGGTTCACAGAAGAGCTGCAGAACCTACGGAATAGTAAACGCCAGGCGTTTAAAAAATGCCAGGTAACCCCATGTGACACCACTAAACGAAACTTCCAAACTATTGCAACAAAACAAAAAAAGACTCAATTTTTAATGCCAAATCTGAAGCTTACAATCGCTGAATCTCTGATGCTAACTCTCAAACCAAAGAACTCTTCACCATCTTTAAAGAGCTCACAGATCCTCCCTCTTGCACTGATGAGGTCATCAAAGATGAAGCCTGGTGCGCTAACATACAATCTGCCATGCTAAAGAAAGTAGACCTACTACAAAACAAAATCTGAGACCACTATAATACACTACCTAAACAGAACCAACACATTAAGACTCTGCCCAACTCCAAATCTATTGACCTTCCCAAATTTTCATTTCAGGAAGTCACAGAAACAGAAGTCATAGATATCCTGAAACATCTCAAACCTTTGCAATGCAAGGGCGATGTTTGCCCCCCTAAGATCATAAAGGAATGTGCCGAGCCACTCGCTCCTCTCCTAACCGCCTTCATTAACTCATCTTTTAAAACAGGCATAGTCCCTGGTAGCCTTAAAGAGGCCGGGGTGCGTCCCCTCCTAAAAAAAAACGACCGTCCCATTCCTTCTCAGAATATTAGACAAAGCCGCCCACAGCCAAATACAACTCTCCCTTGAAACCAACTCCATTCTAGGCAAAAGACAGTCTGGCTTTCGCAAAAGGCACGGAACTGAAACCGCATTACTAGACCTAAAAAACCAAATCACTCATATCCTGGACAAGGGCAAACCTGCCCTCCTGCTCCTCCTAGACCTCTCAGCAGCGTTTGATCTGGTTGAACATACAACCCTCACCAAACACCTATCACACACTGCACACGTCTCCAACCAACCAACCACCTGGATTACCTCCTTATAGAAGGTAGAGCTATGAAAGTCTTCTCTAACATAGCTAATGCAACGCCCACCATCATTCACTGTGGTGTTCCACATGGATCCTGTACTGCCCCCACGCTATACAATCTTTTCACAAAGCCACTTTTTGATAAACTGGATGCACTTGGGATCACATACACTAACTATGCTGACGTTACCCAAGTGCTCCTCCCGCTAACAGGAATTTATCACCAAGACGCTACAATCCTAAGGCAAATTTACTCCACCAGCCAAGCTTGGATGGCCACAAATGGCCTTTGTCTTAATTGGGACAAGACTGAAATTCTCATTCTTGGCCAAAAGTCCACCTTAGCTAACTTAGACGCCCTCTATGCCAATTTCCACACCGACAACTGCATCATCCCGGTCTCATCTTCTGTGAAAACCCTAGGGGTACACATCGATGCCACGCTGTCCATGAACAAACAAGTCAGTGCTATTGTCTCTGCCTCTGCATTGAGTACTAAGCTCATTAATGCTATAAAACCCTTCCTAACAAAGGACAAATGTCTTTCCATTGCCAGAGCTACTATAGGGGCGAAGCTTGATTACTGCAATGCGCTCCTAGCCGGCACCTCCAAAAAAAACATAAACAGGCTCCAGACTACCCAAAATAACTCTCTCAGAGCAGCCCTAAGTATACCCAAAAGTGTAACGCTCACCTGATTCTCGCAGAGGCGCCGGTCTTGACTGGGCGACTACCGTATCTTCAAAGGTGATGTGTAGCACCCGGTTGGCTCTTTGGGCTGGACCTCTGTGCACTGTATGCCTGACATGTAGAGTAAGATGTCTTAGGTAAGTGAATGCCGAGCTCTCCATCTGCCTCGGGGCAGGGTGCTGTAGCCAGTTTCTTCACTGGATAGGTAGCGCAGGCCTCTTGACTTCAGAGGACTGCTGTCCGTCGTTTACTGCACGAACGGTAAGTTTCGAGTCATTCAAATGTCTTTTTAAAGTCTTTAGTAATGATGTCTCTTGTTTTGCAGGGTTCCGGCGATGGCGGATGACGGGCTGAAGTGAGTTGAAGATGGAGCCCGTGTGATGAATAGAAGCGCCTGGAAGCACGTGAGTAAGCGCTTGTTGCCTGCTTCACGATGCGCTCTAACTGTCTTTTTATTTTGCAGGTACGAGTTCGGAGCGGCTGCAGGGTGCCGGAATACCCACTGGATTAGATGCGGAAAGGAGTAATGGCACGTGAGTATTAAAGTTCCCCAATGTCTTTAAACGCACCTTGTTTTGTCTTTCAGATGCGGATGCAGCGCCGAAGGCCTCCGGAGCGTGCGAAGAGTTGGTAAGCTTTTGTCTTTCAGATGCCGGAATGCAGTATGAAGACCTCCGGAGCGCACGAAGAGTAGGTAAGCCTTTGCCTTTCAGATGCCGGAATGCTAACCTGTTCTTTCTTGTCTTTATAGGTATTGCTGAAGACTGGATTCAGGATGGTAAGCCTTTTTCCTTAGGCCCAGGACTGGATGCAGAAGACACGATGAGCGTCCTGCTGCAGAGGGTGCAGAATAACGCAAAGCAAGATTCATCCACCGGGTGTGGTTTAAATAGCCTCCTGTAGTGCTTAGGTGTCTCCTTCCACAGCCACGCCTAAGTAAGAAAAGAGTTCCTGGTAAGAAAAGAGTTCCTGCCTTCCAGAAGAGTTCCAGTGTTCTAAATCTAGGGAGTGGCTCCAGCCCCACCCAACAGGAAAAGTAGTTCCAAACAGAAGAGGATCAGAGGCTCAACTGGCAGGCAAGTAAGCAGCATGGTCTGCTGCAGGTAAGTCCACCCAAGCATTATGAGCCCGGCGCTTCCAGCGCTGGGACTGGGCATATTTATGAGCCTGGTGCCACTGGCGCCAGGACTGGGTCCAAAAGGTCCCAATTGGGACTGGTTGGCACTCGGAACCTGGGTTATGGATCTGCTTCCAAGGGAGTTGGGAAAACCCTGACCTTTTGGAAGCAGAGATCATGACAAAAAGAGACCACATCACACACGCTAGAAAGGAGGCTCATTGGCTCCCAGTCAAAGACTGCATCGCGTTCAAAATTCTCACGACCACACACAAATGCATTAACTACACAGCACCATCCTACCTCTCAGACACACTATCCAGATCACTCTCATCTAGGCCCACCAGAACATACTACTCCAACCAACTCGTGGTACTGCGCATCAACAGGGTCAAGGCAGGAGGGCTAGGATTCCCATACATTGCCCCGAAGCTATGGAATGCGCTCCCACCTACACTCAGAGGTGAAACCTCTCTCCACGCCTTCCGGAAAAACCTCAAAACTGCTCTCTTCAACTAACGGCTCATACCGCTGCAGCCTCCCCTTCTCTTGCTTCTACTCTGATCTATATTATCTGTACATATTATGATTGACAGTTGTTTCTCTTTTGTATGTTACTAAGCTATGCTCACCCACTGTAACAAGCGCCACGATGCCTCTGAGCTGTTGTGCGCTCAACAAATGTGAATAAATAAATAAATAAATACTTGGTGTTGGTTTCCATCTTGATCTCAGTTGACCTACGTTTCATTTTTTTTCCACTTTAAATTTATTAAGTATTTCTCAATAAACAATACTTTGTAACTCGATACAGTACCACCAATAACAACAACAGTTTTACTCCACACACCCTTACCTTTCCCTCCCCCCGCTCTTTAGCTACAGGGCCCGGCCCTCTGACAGGGACAAACACAGTCAGGGTTGAGACCTTGGTTCCACAGGATAACTGGCATGATGGGCTTTACCTATACGGTCAACATATCAGTTCAGACCACCCCATTCCCCTCCGGTGTGGTGAGCAACAACTGTCCAGAGAGATACTCAGGTCAAAGTTTCAGGGCTTCACAGCCTTCCTTTATCAAAACCGAACTCCACTCCAACAAGGATTGTCCATCTTATCAGAGACTATTGCTGAGAGTTTTTCGTATGTAGAAATACCCCACAGTTTAGAGATCCACTAATTTCTGGTCGGGTGGCCAGCCTTTTCCAATTCTGTGCCAGGGAAACCCTCCCTGCCCTCAGCATAGCATCCACTACTCTGGGAAAGCTGGTAGTCTCGGAGCCAGGGGACAGGACGCCCCAAGCAGAAGTTCAATGGGGTGCGGCTCCTGGGAGAAGCCGACCATGTCGTTGATCCAGCTCAACAATTCAGCCCTGTAAATCTGAACAGAGGGGCAGTCCCACCACATATGGTACCATGTTCCTTGTTGGCCACATTCCCTAGGGTAGAGAGGGGAGACTCCAGCAAACATTTTAGACAGCCTGGCCGGGGAAGGTGCCATGCATGTAACATTTTTAAGTTATGTTCCATAGCTGCCGTGTAAAGGGACCCCGCTGGCATAAGTTTACATATTGTGCCCCAGGTTTCTTCTTCGATCTCCTCGCCCAACTTCTCCTCCCAAAACCGTTTGAAACTCTGTCTCCCCTCCAGGTCTGCCGTGATCAGGACTCTATAAATTCTGGAGATTGCTCCCTTCCTCCTGGTAGATTCGGCTATGATCTTCTCGAATGGGGTAAGGGGATGAGAGAGCTCCTTGCACCAATTGGGGTCCGTCAGGATGCCCTTAACTCACAGGTATTCAAATGTTGACAGCGGGGTTGGGCTCATAGCTTCGGCTAGGGTCTCGTAAGCAATAAAGGTATTATCTCTGAACAGCTGTGCAGCTCTCTCCAGGCCCATGTTCGACCAGTGATGTGTGTTTCGCAGCCCCGCCTCACTCAAGTCTTGGGGAGCGACCACACAGCGAGCTCAGGGGGAAGGCCAGCTAGAAAGGGGTGTATTAGCCCTGTTACATTTCCACAGCTCCCAAAGAACCGCCAGAGTGGGATGGGATCTAAGATGAGGGAATATCCCTGGTTGGAAACCACCAGAGGCCTCTTACCTTCCTGGGGTGCATGTGTGTGTCTTCTATATAGGTCCAATAGGTACCCATGTCATCCCTCAGGTGCTCCATCATCCACCGAAGTTGTGCTGCCTTGTAATATAGCTTGAAATCAGGGAGGCCAAATCCCCCAGGTCCCTAGGGAGGGTCAGGGTCGTGTGCTTAACTCTCGACTTCGTCCCTTTCCAAATAAACTGTTGGCCCATGCCCTGGAGTGTCGAGAAGAAAGAGTCTGGAAGGTGAATGGGGAGTGCCGAGAAGAGATACAAGAGACGGGGGAGAATGTTCATTTTTACCAACACCATTCGGCCAAACCAGGATAAGTTAAGTGGGTTCCAGCGTTGGAGATCAGCTTTGATTTTCCCTAGGATTGGGGCATAGTTGCAGGCAAACACGGATTCCAGGTCCCTAGAGAGCACAACGCCCAGGTACAGGGTGGACTCTCTTTCCACTCTCATACCACTAATCGTGTCCATACCAACCGTGTCCCAGCCATCCCCTCCCATGGGCATCACACTTGACTTTAAGGGGTTTATTTTCAGCCCCGAAAATACAGCAAAGGTTTGAATCTGGGCTTGCAGATGCGGGAGTGATTTCGGTAGCTCTGTCAGATAACAGAGAATGTGGTCGGCAAATAGTGATAATTTAAAGACTTGCTCCCCGCATTGGATAACCGAGATCTCCTGGTCTAATCTAATGGCGATAGCTAGGGGCTCCATAGCAAGAGCATATATTAAGGGGTAGAGGGGGCAACCCTGTCTAGTCCCCCTCGAGAGTTGTAGGGGGAGGAGATGGTGCCATTGACCGCCACCCTTGCAATCAGACCATTGTACAGGGTTGCAATCCATCCTCTGTACTTTTCTCCCAGTCCCATTCTCTGTAAGACGTTGCCCATGTACAACCATCCAACCTGGTCAAATGCTTTTCCAGAGTCAATTGATACAAGATGGGCCCCCAGTCCTCTCTGTGTTGCCTTGTGGAAGAGATCTATGGTCTTACTTATATTGTCTGCTCCCTGCCTACCAGGAATAAAACTCACCTGATCCCTTTGCACTAACAAGGGCAAGTCTTGCGCTAGTCTATTGGCCAGTAGCTTCGCCAGTATTTTCACTTTGGTGTCCAGGAGGGATATGGGCCTGTCGGATGAGCACTGGGCAGGGTCCTTGCCCTCTTTAGGAATAACCACGATGAGGGCTGCTAGCATTGACTGGGGAAGGGTGCCAGAGTCCAGAGCCTTGTTCAACAACCTGGCTATGAAGGGGGCAAGGGTGGAGCGGAATGCCTTATGAAATGCCACCGTAAACCCATCGTCACCAGGGGTGGTGCCTCCCTTCATTCCTCTGATGGCGTCTATTATTTCCTGGGGGTTGATGGGTGCTTCGATTGGGTCTGCCTTTTCCGGGGGGTGGCACGGGATTGGGAGGGAATCGAGGAAACGGTCAGCGTCTGAGCCGTCTCCGTCAAATTCAGAGGTGTAAAGTGTGGTATAGAACTGACAGAATTCCTCTGCTATTTGTGAATCGTCGAGGATATTTTGGTCTTCAGAGGGTCACATAGCCTCTACTCTACCACTATTCCGGAGCTCCCACAACCTCCACGCTAGGATTATATCAGCCTTTTCTCCCTTCTCCATATATTTCTGTTTCAAGAATGCCAGCTTCCGTTCCGTTTGGCCAGCCATAAGTGCCCTCAGTTTTTCTTTATGTTGTTGCAACTCCGCCCATCTCCCGGGGAACATTTGGGATTTTAATTTACCCCCTGGCTGGATGGCTAAATTTTCCCCCTAAGGACCCTGTCCTCGTTCTCCCGCTCTCTCTCTTTCTCCTTGTCCCCATTCCAATGAGAACCCCCCTCATTGTGGCCTGGAACGCCTCCCAGACTCCCGATACTCCAACCTCACAATTATCATTGAATTCGAAGAAATCCTTTATCACGATGAGTATCTCTTGGGACAGCACTTTATCACGGAGCAGGAGGTCCTAACACAACCACCTTGCTTAGTCTTAGGGTTTCGGGGTGGGGGGGGCTATCAGGACTCTCACTAGATCGTGGTCCGACCATGCGATCGTCTCCACCGAGATTTCGGCCACCCGCCCTCCTAGTGAGGAGTCTAACAGTATGTAATCGATTCTCGAGAAAGTGGCGTGCACTTCGGAGAAGAAAGTAAATAGGGGTTCCTGTCCCTGCTTTGTCGTGTGTGTGTGTCTGAGAGCCCCAGTTGCTCGTTGACCGTCCGGAAGTGGGCAGCCAACTGATGCAGAGTGTCTGTGTAGGTACCCTTGGACTGTCTGTCTTCCTCGGGTGTAGGACCATATTGAAATCTCCCCCCACAATCAGGGCCCCCTCAGCAAATGACATCACTTTTGGTAGAACCGCTTCCCAATAATGGTCTTGTGCCTCGTTCGGGCAATAAATGGAGATTACCTTGACTTTGGTCCCCCTAATCTCCCCCTTTACCATCAAGAAGCGGACATCTGGATCCTTACGGACTGCATGGTGTTTGAAGTGCGCCTCCTTGGACAGACCTGAGGCATGGAAAACCTCCTGTACTGATCTGGCTCTTAGGGACGGCTCCCTTCCCCGCACCCAGTGGGTCTCTTGGAGAAACATGAAGTTGCAACTTTAGGCGATTGAATTCCCTTGCTACTAGGGACCGTCAGTGGGGGGAGTTGGGACCTCGCACGTTTAGTGAACCCAGCGCCAGTGTGTGTTTGGTGTCGTCAATTCGGGAAGCATGGTGGACATTTATACAGTGCTATGTTAGAAGACTTGCGTTCGCCCCTGCCCAGGGATAAAGAACTCGAGTTTGTTGAACCCATACATGCCTCCCCGTGGAACTGTCCTGAGCCCGGCAGCTGTGAAAAATATTAGAAATAGAACCAAACCCCTTTCCATTCCCCCCACCTCTTGAGCGGCTGGTTTACCTGCGATGAAGGAATTGCCACTGGGTCAGGCCACCAGTCCCTATCCCACCAGACAAATGCATAAGATCCAACACGTTATCTGAGCCCCCCTCTATATGAACAAACATGCTCAAATTCAACTCGTACAACACCTCCCCCTACAATTGACACTGTACCAAAAAATCACCCCTTCCAGTGTGCCTAACAGCTCCATAGGTCGGTCAGCCAAGAATCCAAGTCGGACCCCGTGTCAGTGAATCTTTTGGGTCGCCACATGACTCCCGAAGCAATCTCGTCTCAATCTCAAACCGGGATTCCTCTTAGCTCACGGAAAGATTGCGATGCACTGGAAGTTCCTGTGTGCATTTGGAAAGAAAGTTATCCGTTAGGAACCGATGGGGATGCTGGTGGCACCCTTCTAAACTTTTGGTTGCCACGGACGCGGTGCCTCTCTGTAAAGCCGCCCCGCCTCTGAGTTTCCGTCAACTCCCTCCCGCGGTTCTCTGGATTTCCGGAGCATAAGGCCGATTCTCCTAGGAGCTCCTGTGAGAGACACCGGATGTCGTCTTCCGTGACTATGGAATATTTGTATCCCTCATATATGAAGGAGAGTGTTACGAACAATCATAGTATTCTCGGCAGATGGTCATTCTGGCGCCGTTGGCGGCGTATCTCGAATATACAAACTCCCCAATCCAAGATGGCCGGGGTTTTACCGGTGGACAGTGCAGCGTTTTGGGAGACCGCAGACCAAGCTCCTCCCATTAATCACAGGAACGTATTTCCTGTCCCGGATCCATCACAGCATCGCGTTGCTACTGTACACAGAAGCCACGCTTCGTGAGTATCGCTTCTAGATTTCTCGGACGCCGAATATCAAGAGGACTTTATCTCACTGCCTTTATTCTTTACTCCCTTCTGTTAGGAACCCTCACGTCCACCCCCCGGAACTCCTGAGCCAGCCCTTTCGTAGCGCAATACGACACGGAAACCTCTGGGACCCTTCCACTTTAAGTAGGCAGCATTCCTCATCAGTCTTCCATGATATACTCCCTCCACTAGCGCTTGTTTACCCTCTCCTCTGTTTTCTCTGCACAGCTCAACCCACATCTTGCACGCACACGGACCACACCTCCCGACTGCCACTGCGGTTGGAAACCAAGTCCTGGCCCTCAGATACTAGTTCCAACACCCAGTCGGGATTACGGTACGGGAAGGAAGGTAGACTTCCGTAATCGCAATACTTTCTCTCTTTGAAACTGCATTCATTTACCAACGTGTCTGTTTTCACATAGATTTTTACCTTCGTCCTGCACGTGGGATCCAATCTCTCTGCATCTCCGTACAGTCTCACTCCTAGGGTAGGTTCCACTTTCTTGAACCTACTTTCCTTTCTCACTTACCTTTCTATCAGGTATAACCTCTCCCCTCTCATTTTCAGCCGACACGGACAGCTGAGGGAAGGAGACGTTGAATTCAACACAAAGGAATAAAACACCAAACCTACTCTACGGAGATACGCATCTGTATCCTGTCCCGCCAAGCTCCTCCTCCGTTGGACTCCATCAGCAAGGGTTTTCTCCCCCTTGAGGGTTTCCCTGGCGTCTTCACTCTGCGCCGACTGATCAGCGCCGAGAGAGGGTGTCAGGTGAATCACTCCCTTCCTCCGAATACCCTCCGAAGACCAGGTAGGAGACGCCTTGTTCATATACTCGTGTGATTTTGGGAAGGTGATTGTCGGCGCATCCCTAATATTGAGGGACGCCATTTATATAGGCTGGTTCCCCATTAACAGCCATAACAGCTAGCAACACCTAAAAGAGAGTATTCTACTCGATCACCTTCCCACGGGTATCCGGACAGGAAATCTCTTAGAACCATGGATCAACAGATCCAACAACTAGCGGCAGCCATGCAGGCCCTATCCACAGAGGTACAGAATCTCAAACAGGAAAATGCCTCTTTAAAGAGTCAAGTGGGTAGATCGGCTCAAAGCTCAGAGGTACCCCCAGGTCCACTTTCCTCTGGCAGGTTCGATGGAAACCCTCATCTTGTGAAAGAGTTCCTAGAATCATGCACTGTTCAATTTGCCTTCAAGGCAGCCTTTTTCCCAACAGTCCGTGATAAGGTAGGACATATGATTTCTCAAATGACCGGAGCAGCCTTAGCCTGGGCCACTCCGTTAGTGACCAATAACAATCCTATTTTGGATTCTTACACTGCCTTTTGCAATAGCGTAAAGAACATGTTTGGCAGACAAGAGGTGACTATAGCTTCTCAAGAACGTCTTTTGGACCTAAAACAAGGCTCTCAAGATATTCTGACGTATATCACCCGTTTCAAGCAGATGGCGGCAGATACCGCCTGGGCAGATGATGCCCTAATAACATTATTCCGTAGAGGTCTGTCAGAGGAATTAAAGGATGAGGTCTCAAGGGTGCCTCGACCCTACAACATGAGTGAATTCATAGCCCTGGTAATGCAGTTGGACTATAGACTCCAAGAGAGAAACAGAGAGAAAAGAAAGGGAAGAAGCAGTAGACCTCACTTGGAGGGAAGCGCTATGCCAAACAAATCCGTTTCCACAGAAGAACCCATACAGTTGGGTGCCTCACGTGGACCACTTACCCCTGAAGAACGATTTAGAAGAAAGTCTCTTGGGCTCTGCATGTATTGCAGGGCAAACACTCATACAGTCAAAGAATGCCTCCTAATCCCCACCAAAAAGACCGGAAACACCAGTGCCCGGCCGTAAGGGGAACAACGGTACAGGGCCCATTCCCTTCAAATAGTTCCCTCTTTAGTGCTTTTTCTGATCCCCAGAGCCCAAATCCCGAAAACGGTATGGTGGTTTTAGGAGTATCCATCGCCTGGGAAAACATCCGACTGGAAAACGTTCTTGCTCTGGTAGATAGTGGAGCCGCGGGTAATTTTATAGATGATTCCTGGGCTCAAAGGCATAACATTCCAAGAACCGCAAAAACCATATCCATCCCTGTAGAGAGTGTAGACGGTAGTGTCATGATCTCTGCTTCCAAAAGATCAGGACTTGCCCGACTCCCTTGGAAGCAGACCCATAACCCCGGTTCCGAGTGCCAGCCAGTCCCAATTGGGACCTTTTGGACCCTGTCCTGGCGCCAGTGGCAACAGGCTCATAAAGATGCCCAGTCCCAGCGCTGGAAGCGCCGGGCACATAATGCTTGGGTGGACTTACCTGCAGCAGACCATGCCGCTTACTTACCTGCCAGTTGAACCCCTGATCCTCTTCTGTTTGGGACTACTTTTCCTGTTGGGTGGGGCAGGAGCCACTCCCTAGGTTCAGAACACTGGAACTCTTCTGGAAAGCAGGAACTCTTTTCTTACCTAGGCGTGGCTGTGGAAGGAGACATCTAAGCACTACAGGAGGCTATTTAAACCACACCCGATGGATGAATCTTGCTTTGCGTTATTCTGCATTCTCTGCAGCAGAACGCTCATCGTGTCTTCTGCTTCTGATCCTGGGCCTAAGGGAACAAAGGCTTACCATCCTGGAATCCAGTCTTCAGCAGCACCTGTAAAGACAAAGAAAGAACAGGTTAGCACTACGGTCTTCAGTGGCAGCGCATCTCTTACCTGGTCCATCGGCTGTCACCAACGCCTCGCGCTGCATTCCGGCATCTGAAAGACAAAGGCTTACCTACTCTTCGCATGCTCCGGAGGTCTTCGCACTGCATTCCGGCATCCGAAAGACAAAAGCTTACCAGCTCTTCGCACGCTCTGGAGGCCTTCGGCGCTGCATCCCGCATCTGAAAGACAAAAGAAGGTGCGTTTAAAGACATTGGGCAACTTTATTACTCACGTGCCATTACTCCTTCCCACGCCGAATTCAGTGGGTATTCCAGCACCCTTCAGCTTCTCTAAAGCTCCGAACTTGTACCTGCAAGATAAAAGGGACAGTTAGTGCGCATCGTGAAGCAGGCTACAAGCGCTTACTTACGTGCTTCCAGGCGCTTCTATTCCTCACGCGGGTTCGATCCTCAACTCTCATCAGCCCGCCATCCGCCATCGCCTGAACCCTGCAAAACAAGAGATATCATTACAAAAGACTTTTAAGACATTTGAAGTGCCCAGAACTTACCGTTAGTGCAGTTAACGACGGACAGCAGTCCTCTGAGGTCAAGAGGCCTGCACCCTTATCCAGTGAAGAAACTGGTTACGGCACGCTGCCCCGAGGCAGATGGAGAGCTCGGCGTTCACTTACCTAAGGTGAGGGCGTTAACCTTTGGGGGTTCTACAGGAGAAGAGAAAGGGAAGAGGAGAGAGGCACCCAATAACCCCAGTTCATTAATCCCATATTTTCTATCTGCAGACATCTTACTCTTCGAGTCAGACATACAGTGCACAGAGGTCCAGCCCAAAGAGCCAACCGTGTGTTACACATCACCTTTGAAGATACGGCATTCACCCAGTCAAGACCGGCGCCTCTGTGGGAATCAGGTGAGCGTTACAGAACGCAAAGCCTACCGCAAAACTCCCACCCAGGCGCTATGGAAACCTCGGATACCGACCAGCTAGCCCAGTTACTTGGGGAACTAAGAGCAGAAGTGCATGCAGCCCGTCAGGAAACGAATGCTCTAAGAAGGGAACTGATTATTTCCAAGGAGCGAACAGACGATCTCGCTAGACAATTGCTACAGTCACAAGCCGGACAAACTCCGTTACCCGCATCAGGGGCAAATCTTCCTTCAACATCCTCTACGAACCCAGTGCAGATCAACCTACCTGGGAATGTACCTCTGGCTCCGCCCGAATGATTTTCTGGTGACCCAAAGAGGTTTGCAGTATTTATTAATCAGTGCCGGTTGCACTTCTTATGCCGGCCAGCAGCCTTTCCAACTGATCAAGCTAAGGTAGCTTTCGTGCTTTCGTACCTTAGTGGCAATGCGGCAGACTGGTCGATCCCTCTAGTTAATCAAGATGATCCGGTTCTCCATGATTTTCAAGCTTTTCAGCTCAGTATGGAAAAACTGTTTGCAAGACATTCACAGGGGCAGGCCTTGGACAATGAGCTCCTTTCATTGCGACAGGGTAATCAAGACCTTTTGGCTTCTATTGCGTCTTTCAACAGACTGATAGTGGAAACTCGATGGCCTGAGGACAAAAGGATTACGCTGTTTTATAGAGGTCTACGTGGAGAGCTCAAAAATGTGTTAGCCCAAGTAGTGAATCCCCCGCAAGACTGTTCGGACTATATTGACTTAGTCGTTCAAATTGACCACAGACTGCAGAACAGGAAGGCCGATCGTTCCAAGTTAGATGCTCGAGTATTTTCCAAACCACCAACTCCTACCAAAGGAGTAGACTCCGGGGAACCCATGCAAATAGGGGGCCTGAAAGGACCACTAACACAAAAGGAGCGGGAAAGGAGAAAACAGCTGCAATTATGCCTCTATTGCGAAAACTCGGGGCACTTTCTTCGAGACTGTCCGGTGAAACCAGCCAAGAAGGCAGTAGGAGCTGCAGTTACCAGGGTCACAAACACTGAGCAGGGAAACGACCTCGCCCGACAAGAATAGAGGTCCTCTTGCCGAGCGTTAAAACCAGTTCCGTGACCTCGCATTTCGTGATACCTATGGTCCTCATTAGCCCTGAACATCCGGATCGATTACATGCGATTGAAGCTTACGTCGACAGCGGTGCCATCGGCAATTATGTGGATCATGAAATGGTTTTGAGGATGAATCTGACTCTTTGTCCAAAGGCTGTAAAGGACGTCATTACTACGGTGTATGGTACGGAGATAGCCTCCGGACCAGTAACGCATACCACCCAAGAAGTGACGCTAGTAAGTCAAGATGGACACCATGAGAAGATCGTGTTCGATGTGATCAAGGCCCCTCAGTTCCAGATTATTCTAGGAATTCCTTGGTTAGAGAAGCACAATCCTCAGATCGATTGGCGAGCAAGAACGGTTCAGTTTCCAGAATGTGTCTCTACTTGTCACCCTCGACCTGGTGTTGCACTGGCAGCAATTTCCTCGGAGGCTCCCCAGTTACCTCCTGAATACCTAGAATTCCAAGATGTTTTCCGGAAGGATCAGGCTAACTCTCTACCTCCTCATAGGTCTTATGACTGCCAGATAGACCTGATACCTGGATCTACTCCTCCTTGTAGTAGAATTTATGCCCTCACCGAGCCTGAGAATCTTCACCTCCGACAATACCTGGATCAATACCTAGCGAATGGGTTTATTCGTCCTTCCAAGTCCCCTGCTTCCTCAGCTTTGTTCTTCGTTCCAAAAAAAGAAGGGGACCTTAGAACTTGTATAGATTATCGCGCCCTGAACCAGATCACCGTTAAGAATAGATATCCGTTACCTTTGATCCCTGAACTCCTGGACCAAGTCAGAAAAGCATGCATATATACAAAGCTGGATCTTAGAGGAGCCTACCACTTGGTACGAGTAAAAGAGGGCGATGAATGGAAGACGGCCTTCCGCACCAAGTATGGGCTATTTGAATATGAGGTCATGCCCTTCGGACTTTGCAATGCCCCGGCCGCCTTTCAATATTTTATGAACGATGTCCTCAGAGAGCTCATAGATGTGTGTGTTGTTGTTTACATTGACGACATCCTCGTTTATTCTTCATCGGAAACTGAACATCGGAAACACGTGAAAATGGTCCTCGAGAGATTGCGTCAACACAAACTTTTCGCTAAGTTGGAAAAATGTGTTTTCAACGTGACTGAAGTTGAATTCTTGGGATTCATATTATCACCTAGCGGAGTGCGTATGGATTCAAAGAAGGTCGATGCAATTCTCAAATGGCCATCGCCATCCTCCGTAAAAGGTGTTCAAAGCATGTTAGGCTTCGCTAACTTTTACCGCAGGTTTATCCCCGAATTCTCTCGAATAGTCCAGCCCATCACCGCCTTGTTAAAGAAAAACAAACGTTTTGAATGGTCTACCGAGGCGGAACAAGCTTTCCAGAATTTGAAGACTAGATTCATCTCTGCACCGATCTTAAAACATCCTCGCCCAGAACTCCCCTACATCGTTGAAACTGATGCTTCGAGCCTTGCCATGGGGGCAGTTCTATCACAAAAGGACCCAGTAACCAATCAGTTGCATCCCGTGGCATTTTGGTCCCGCAAATTCTCGCCTCCTGAAATCAATTACACTATTACTGATAAGGAACTTCTAGCTATCAAGTCCGCCTTTAAGGCTTGGCGGCATTATCTTCTGGGGGCCCGACACACCGTTACTGTGATTACAGATCACCGAAACCTGCAATATTTGAAAACCGCAAAAGCTCAATCCTCTAGGCAACTCCGTTGGGCACTATTCTTTGCCGAGTTTGATTCATAATTACCTATTGACCTGGTACAAAAAATGGTAAAGCTGATGCCTTTTCTCGGATGGGAGTGGAAGAACATTTGATCAATCCTAAACCTGTACCTATCATTCCCGAACAAAGAATTCTAGGTGTAATCGCCACACAATCCATAGAGGAAGTTAAGGATAAAGCCAGGCTACTGGTAACTCCAGCAGACATACAGAATTGGCATCTGCAGGGAAAGGACTTTACGGTGAAGGACAACCTATTATATTTCCAAGAACGGTTATACCTGCCCAGCACAGATTTACAGAAAAAGGTAATCTCTTGTTATCACGATTCTTTAATGGAAGGACATCCCGGTATGACCAAGACCTCGGAAAAGATCAAGCGCTACTTCTGGTGGCCGTCTTGGAAAAAAGATATCAGAGACTTTATAATGTCCTGTGGAGTATGCGCCCAAAACAAGAGTCAAAAGGAAAAACCAGCCGGCCTCTTACGCCCTATTGACATCCCGCCTCGCCCTTGGCATACGCTTTCTATGGACTTCATCACCGATCTACCTCCATGCTCCGGATACAATACGATCCTAGTAATCGTGGACCTATTCTCCAAGATGGCACATTTCATTCCACTCAAAGGCTTACCAACAGCAGCAACTCTGGCCCGAGAATTTCTCGAAAACATCGTCCGACTGCACGGTTTTCCTTCAGTTCTAATTTCGGATCGAGGTAGTCAATTTATTTCTCATTTTTGGCGAAGTTGCTGTCGGTCGGCTCAAATTGATGTGAGACTTTCGACCAGCCACCACCCTCAAACCGACGGACAAACCGAGAGGACCAATCAAACTCTGGAACAGTATTTGCGCTGCATGCTACAACAAACTGAAAAAACTTGGAAAGATATCCTTTGGATAGCCGAATATGCCTACAATAACTCTGTCCACTCGGGAACTGGGAAGACCCCGTTTTTTCTTTTATACGGTAGTCACCCTCGAACCTCGGAGTTGGATCCACTCCAAGATCTTGGAACACCAGCAGTAGACCACCTGCATTCTACAATCACCCAAGCCTTTAAGGAAGCCGTTTCTCACCTTCAAAGGGCTAAAGAACAATACAAGAAAGGAGCAGACCAACATCGGAAGGAAGCTCCCCAATATCAAGTAGGAGATCAAGTCTGGTTATCCACCAAATATCTACCTCTAAAAGGACCACGCACATTCAACCCAAGATACCTTGGTCCCTATTCCATCACTACCATAGTAAATCCAGTAGCGGTCAAGTTGGACTTGCCCCCTCACATGAAGATACATCCAGTCTTCCACGTCTCTCTATTAAAACCCGTGCAACCTCAAACCCGACTAACTACATCTCCAAAACCTATTCTAGTTGATGGAGAACTCGAGTTTGAAGTCAAAAGCATCCTGGATTCCAAGATCTCCAAATCTAAACTATTTTACCTGATTGACTGGAAAGGCTACGGTCCCCAAGAAAGATCCTGGGAACCTGCAGAATATGTCCACGCGCCTCGTCTAATCAAAAGATTTCATTGAACATTTCCTAACAAGCCCAAACCCCCGGAGAAGCCCGGTTTGGGAGGGGCCTTGAGGGGGGGTGCTGTCATGATCTCTGCTTCCAAAAGATCAGGACTTGCCCGACTCCCTTGGAAGCAGACCCATAACCCCGGTTCCGAGTGCCAGCCAGTCCCAATTGGGACCTTTTGGACCCTGTCCTGGCGCCAGTGGCACCAGGCTCATAAAGATGCCCAGTCCCACCGCTGGAAGCGCCGGGCTCATAATGCTTGGGTGGACTTACCTGCAGCAGACCATGCCGCTTACTTACCTGCCAGTTGAACCCCTGATCCTCTTCTGTTTGGGACTACTTTTCCTGTTGGGTGGGGCAGGAGCCACTCCCTAGGTTCAGAACACTGGAACTCTTCTGGAAAGCAGGAACTCTTTTCTTACCTAGGCGTGGCTGTGGAAGGAGACACCTAAGCACTACAGGAGGCTATTTAAACCACACCCGATGGATGAATCTTGCTTTGCGTTATTCTGCATTCTCTGCAGCAGAACGCTCATCATGTCTTCTGCTTCTGATCCTGGGCCTAAGGGAACAAAGGCTTACCATCCTGGAATCCAGTCTTCAGCAGCACCTGTAAAGACAAAGAAAGAACAGGTTAGCACTACGGTCTTCAGTGGCAGCGCATCTCTTACCTGGTCCATCGGCTGTCACCAACGCCTCGCGCTGCATTCCGGCATCTGAAAGACAAAGGCTTACCTACTCTTCGCATGCTCCGGAGGTCTTCGCACTGCATTCCGGCATCTGAAAGACAAAAGCTTACCAGCTCTTCGCACGCTCCGGAGGCCTTCGGCGCTGCATCCCGCATCTGAAAGACAAAAGAAGGTGCGTTTAAAGACATTGAGCAACTTTATTACTCACGTGCCATTACTCCTTCCCACGCCGAATCCAGTGGGTATTCCAGCACCCTTCAGCTTCTCTAAAGCTCCGAACTTATACCTGCAAGATAAAAGGGACAGTTAGTGCGCATCGTGAAGTAGGCTACAAACGCTTACTTACGTGCTTCCAGGCGCTTCTATTCCTCACGCGGGTTCGATCCTCAACTCTCATCAGCCCGCCATCCGCCATCGCCGGAACCCTGCAAAACAAGAGATATCATTACAAAAGACTTTTAAGACATTTGAAGTGCCCAGAACTTACCGCTCGTGCAGTTAACGACGGACAGCAGTCCTCTGAGGTCAAGAGGCCTGCACCCTTATCCAGTGAAGAAACTGGTTACGGCACCCTGCCCCGAGGCAGATGGAGAGCTCGGCGTTCACTTACCTAAGGTGAGGGCGTTAACCTTTGGGGGTTCTACAGGAGAAGAGAAAGGGAAGAGGAGAGAGGCACCCAATAACCCCAGTTCATTAATCCCATATTTTCTATCTGCAGACATCTTACTCTTCGAGTCAGACATACAGTGCACAGAGGTCCAGCCCAAAGAGCCAACCGTGTGTTACACATCACCTTTGAAGATACGGCATTCACCCAGTCAAGACCGGCACCTCTGTGGGAATCAGGTGAGCGTTACAGGTAGTCCCTTCATTTCTGGCCCCATCAAAGATCGTACGGGTTCCCTGGTCTTGACAATTGCGACACACCAAGAACCAATTGTGTTAGACATCATACGGACAGCTCACTATCCCATCATATTGGGAATTCCGTGGTTAAAAAGACATAACCCGTACATTAATTGGGCAGCTGGAACTTTATTCTTGGGTTCCGAGATGTGTGTCCAGCAATGCCTTACGGGAAGGAAGACCTATTCTGGAACCTGTGAGGCAGGAAACTTGAAACCTCCTGGAACACTCCTAAACCAAATCTCCGTTATACCTCCAGAATACCAGCAATTCCAACCTGTCTTTACCCACTCTGAATACACGGAATTACCTCCTCACCGAAGAGATGACTGTGCCATAGATTTAGTACCCAACAGTCCTCTCCCATTCGGACGCATGTATATACTCTCAGCCAAAGAGAAGGAGGTGCTGAAGGAGTATTTACGAACCCATATCCAAAATGGTCTAATCATGGAATCAACTTCCCCGGCGGCAGCTTCCCTCTTTTTTATACCAAAAAAGAACACCTCAGAGCTCCGCCCTTGCATTGACTATTGCGGCTTAAATAAGATCACGGTGCCAGACAAGTATCCAATGCCACTCATCCCGGACATATTGGAGGCCGTAAGGGGCGCACACGTTTACACCAAACTCGATCTGCGGGGGGCTTATCACCTTATCCGAATTAAGCCAGGGGACGAATGGAAAACAGCCTTCCGCACTCCATTTGGCCATTACCAATACAGAGTTATGCCCTTTGGTTTATCCAACGCCCCAGCCGTATTTCAGCGGTTTATGGATCACCTATTTGCAGATATTTACACTATGTAATAATCTATCTAGACGACATCCTGGTCTTTTCCCCCTCATTATCTGAACATATCCACCACGTACAGGAAGTTCTCTCCCGCTTACAACAAAACCACCTTTTTCGTAAAATAGAGAAGTGCGAGTTCCATAAACCCTCTGTCGCTTATCTAGGATACATACTTTCAGGGGAAGGCATTGCGATGGACCCTTCTAAAATCTCAGCAATCACAGAATGGCCAATTCCGAAATCAGTCAAAGACATCCAAAGATTCCTGGGATTCGCCAATTTTTATAGGCGTTTCATTCCCCACTTTTCCTCTCTTACACATCCTTTGACACATCTCCTAAAGAAAGGGGTGCCCTTCCATTGGTCATCAGAAGTACAACTCTCATTCAGGGAACTGAAAGAACTTTTTACCAAAGCACCAATACTATCCATGCCTGACCAACAGAAGAGGTTTATTGTGGAATCGGATGCATCACACCAGGCTCTGGGAGCAGTCCTCCTCCAACCAGGGACTAATAACGTGGAACAGCCCATAGCTTATCTATCGAAGACTCTTACTCCAGCTGAACTTAATTATACCGTCCTGGAAAAAGAATTACTGGCCATCAAACGTGCCTTTGAGGAATGGCGACATCTGTTGTTGGGAGCCCGATTCCCAGTTGAGGTGAGAACGGATCACCACAATCTCCGCATATTACAGTATGCCCAAACTTGTAACAGTCGCCAAGCTCGGTGGGCACATTTTTTTTCTCCCTTCTGCATCAAGTTTACTTTTATCCCAGGTTCAACAAATCTGAAGGCAGATGCATTGTCTCGGAGAGAACCGGTGGAGGAGACTCCATTCAGATCCGAACCTATGTTCCCTAAACCCATGAGGGTAACAGTGGTCCGAGACTTCCTTCAAAAGATCAAAGATGCGTCAAGAGAATGGGAAGCCTCACAGCTAGACTTAATTGGGAGATACCACTTGATTCCCAGCCAAGGACTGTTCCTCAAAGATCAAAGAATCTTCATCCCTCGCAGAGATTTGCATCTAGAAGTATTACGTCTCTGTCACGATTCTAACTCAGCAGGCCATTGAGGCTGTGCAGGCACATTAGATCTTATACAAAGACAGTTCTGGTGGCCAAAAGTTAAAGAGGACGTCCGAAAATACATAGCATCATGCCCTATCTGTCTCCAAACCAAGAGCCCTAGACGACCTCCCTTGGGAGAACAGGTGAAAATGCAGATACCTTCCAAACCTTGGCAGATCATATCGACTGATTTTATAGTGGACCTCCCGATCTCGGAAGGATGTAATACCATCATGGTGACAGTAGACTCCCTTACAAAGATGGCTCATTTTATTCCACTTCAAAATATTCCATCCGCTGCTGTGATGGCTAGGGTATTCTTGGATCGTATATTCTCTCTGCATGGACTTCCGGAAGTCATCATATCCGATCGAGGCTCTCGGTACACATCCAAATACTGGAAACAGTTATGTCATATCCTCGGAATCTCCAGAGCTCTAAGCTCTGGGTACCATCCCCAGACAAATGGACAGACAGAAAGACTCAACCAAACCCTGGAAGCCTATCTCAGATGTTACATTTCAGCCACACAAGATAATTGGAAGAGTCTATTACCCCTGGCTGAATTCGCTTAGCCCGTTTTTTTGTACCTACGGATTTCACCCTTCGGTATTCACACCGCTTTCCTATTCTCCGTCATCCTTTCCGGACATCAACGGGATGATAGACATCATTCAGAAAGGACAGAAAGAGGCAAGGGAAGCCTTGATAGAGGCACAACTCAAAGGCAAGATACAAGTAGATAAGCATCGAACTCCAGCCCCCCCAATACAAGTGGGAGAGAAAGTGTGGCTATCGAATAAATTCCTCCCTAAGAGACTGATCACCTCTAAGTTATCCCCTAAGTATTTTGGCCCTTTTATAGTTGTCAAACAAAAAGGTCAGGCAGCCTTTCAATTGAAACTTCCATACTCCTGGAAACGCATACATCCCACATTTCATGTTTCTCAGTTGAAACCAGACATACGGAATGAATTCCATTTACAAACCACTAAAAATCCTCTTCCAGTGCTTACGGACACCGGCCCTGAATATGAGGTGTCCGGAATCTGCGATTCCCGCTACAGTAGAGGGAGGTTACAGTTTTTAGTGGACTGGAAGGGATATTCCCTGGCCGAACGATCTTGGGAACCGGCTTCTGCAGTTCACGCCCCTCGACTGGTGCAATCATTTTATCGCTTCCATCCAGGTAAATCCGGCTTTGTCGCGTATAAGAGGGGGCATACTTTTACGAACAATCATAGTATTCTCGGCAGATGGTCATTCTGGCGCCGTTGGCGGCGTATCTCGAATATACAAACTCCCCAAACCAAGATGGCCGGGGTTTTACCGGTGGACAGTGCAGTGTTTCGGGAGACCGCAGACCAAGCTCCTCCCATTCATCACAGGAACGTATTTCCAGTCCCGGATCCATCACAGCATCGCGTTGCTACTGTACACAGAAGCCACGCTTCATGAGTATCGCTTCTAGATTTCTCGGACGCCGAATATCAAGAGGACTTTATCTCACTGCCTTTATTCTTTACTCCCTTCTGTTAGGAACCCTCACGTCCACCCCCCGGAACTCCTGAGCCAGCCCTTTCGTAGCTCAATACGACACGGAAACCTCTGGGACCCTTCCACTTTAAGTAGGCAGCATTCCTCATTAGTCTTCCATGATATACTCCCTCCACTAGCGCTTGTTTACCCTCTCCTCTGTTTTCTCCGTAATCGCAATACTTTCTCTCTTTGAAACTGCATTCATTTACCAACGTGTCTGTTTTCACATAGATATTTACCTTCGTCCTGCACGTGGGATCCAATCTCTCCGCATCTCCGTACACTCTCACTCCTAGGGTAGGTTCCACTTTCTTGAACCTACTTTCCTTTCTCACTTACCTTTCTATCAGGTATAACCTCTCCCCTCTCATTTTCAGCCGACACAGACAGCTGAGGGAAGGAGACGTTGAATTCAACACAAAGGAATAAGACGCCAAACCTACTCTACGGAGATACGCATCTGTATCCTGTCCCGTCCAGCTCCTCCTCCGTTGGACTCCATCAGCGAGGGTTTTCTCCCCCTTGAGGGTTTCCCTGGCATCTTCACTCTGCGCCGACTGATCAGCGCCGAGAGAGGGTGTCAGGTGAATCACTCCCTTCCTCCGAATACCCTCCGAAGACCAGGTAGGAGACGCCTTGTTCATATACTGGTGTGATTTTGGGAAGGTGATTGTCGGCGCATCCCTAATATTGAGGGACGCCATTTATATAGGCTGGTTCCCCATTAACAGCCATAACAGAGAGCGAGAAAAGGAAGCCACACCTGTAGCGTGCCACTTTCGATCTCCGCCACTTCATGAGGGGGCCACACAGCCACCTACTGGTCAGGGTAAAGGCAGAGAGGTCTTGATAGATGGTAATTCGGGCATCTCCCTATTCGATCGGGCCCTTCCTTCTCGCCAGCTCCAGGACCTTTGTTTTCTCGGCAAAGTAATGGAACCGTGCCAACACTGATCTCGGCCCTCTGGAGCTTTCACCCGCTCTGTGCGCTCTATTGATCGTTGGTTCACTTGCGTTTCCCTCGTCGAAGAGCTTACTGACCACTGCATTGATGGCTTTCAAGATGTCTGCCTGGGTCTCGCCGTCTCGTTCCGGGAAGACGAGAAACCTCAAATTATTGTGGTGCTCCCGGTTTTCCAAATCGTCCAACATGAGGGTGCACATTTCTTCCCGCCTTTCCAGCTTCAAAACTCTCATATCAAACTGGGTTTCAAGGAGGTCCACTGATGATTGGTTAGCCTCTAGGCCCTGTATTTGTTCGTCCACACTGTTGACTTTCTTGTACAGGCCTTCCAGTCTCTTGCCTATGTCTGCCCTGAAGCCCCTGCATTCCTCCAATAGGGCCGCCATACCCCTACTCACTGATTGCGCCTTGTCCGGGTCCACTGATGAAGAAGTAGACATCTTTGTTTATGGTGCGGGTATGGTGTGGTCGCGCCGAAATTGCTGTAGGGCATCAGACCAACTCATGGGCAGTGTCCATTGTGGGAGCCTCAAGCGGGTCAGGCTGGTGTTTGAGCGTATGGTGAAAGGTCACCCCTGGATTCCCCCGGGGGGCGCTCTCCTGACATCCTCACTGACAGGGCGTCGGGGGGAGGTGGCGGGGTCACCCGATGGCTTAATAACGTTTGACCGGCAAAGCTTTGGCTTGGTTCGCGGGAGCCAACAGCTGGCGGAGCTTCAGTGATCCTGCAGCGTCAGGCAGCTCAGGCTAATACAGTGGGAATCCGGTCGGGCGCACCCGTTGCATGAAGGCGCGGGTGGGTCCGACTGCCCTGGTCTGTCCCTCGCGTGTAGAGTGTGATCTTCTGGGGCTACCAGCAACCGTGGGCAGAGGGCGAGGGTAGAGGTACCCAAAGAACAGGAGCGCCAAGCAGTGAGGTCACTTCCGTGGATCGATGGTGCCAGGCCACCCAGCCCTGCGCACTGACAGGCTTCCGCTCACCAACAGCGAGCAGACGTGTGAGGGTCCTCTTGCCTTGCCCCGGCACTTGTAGATAGGTGGGGCACCCCTCCTGGATGGTGCGTTTTGACAGCCATGGATGTCGAGGGGGAACATGGCCTGTGATTACGCCTTGTTGGGGGGGGCTCCTTCCAGTGATCAAGGCGAGAAGGAAGTTTCCGTTCCGGGGAGAACTTTGCTCCCGGGCCCCCTCTTCCCCACAGTTGGATTCGCTGAAGGTGCTGCGTGCCCTCCCGGGCCGGCGCATGTCCCTAGGTTTTGTGGGGGGGCTCCCTTGGTAGGTGGGTGGCCCAAGGCAAGGTAGGGTCTCTCAGCGGGTGTGCACAGGGTTAATTACCCCCTTCTACTATTCCGGCGAATAGGGGGAGCTGAGAGATCCATGCTGGTTGGAGGGTGGGTTCTCCTCTCGGGTTCCCACAGGGTGCTTCCCTGCCACCCCGCTCCTCGTCCTCTCACCTCAAAGGAGTGCCGCCTCTCCTCTCCTCGGTACCTCCACCAGAATAGCACAAGTGCGTCTCTTGTTTCGGTGCTCCCTGCCAGCCAGGAGCCACCTCTGCCCAGATGAGGGAGCTCCCACCCGTTGCCTGCAGCTCCAGTGGGTTCCTGTGCACGGGAGACTGTTGAGGGAAATTTGGTTCCCTATGCCGTGGCCGGGCCCCCAGTGGCAATGGGGGGTCCCAATAAGTTGCCCGCTACCCTCCGTGGCTCCTCTGGCGTGGGTGCTCAATCTCCGGAGTCCAGCTGTGGTGGGGGCCGATACGCCTTCGGGATCAGTCATCTGGCGATCAGCGGCTTCTGAAGTCTGGCACCGTCCCGTCCAGGGGTTATCAGTGACAGCCCTTTCACTCACCACACTGCCAAAGAGCCCTCCGTCCAAGACTACAACAAGAGGCCTCCGACGGCGAGGTGCCTTCCGAAACTGTACAGAGTGAGCTTGTCGTGAAGACCTACTTGCAGGGGGACTTAGCGTTCCAAATTGCGTCTGGGGGTGCATTGGGTCTTCCCCCACCTTATCCTGCTGACTTTTTACCACTGGGGTGGGGGGCAATAAGGGAGGGCTCAGATCCCTTAAAGCTTCAGTGGGTGCAGGAGCTCTACACACTCAGACTACCATAGCCTGTGCACCCCCTGGTGGACTCCATTATTATTTTTTTATGTCTTTTATTACTTTTTCGATTTTCAGAAATGTATAAAATATGCCAGTGCAAACCATAGATAGTTTGCGATAGTTTGCATGCTCGCATATACAGAAGGATTTTCCCAAAGCAAACAGACAAACAAGAAAGTAATAAGCTTTGAGCATCATTTGTCACATCACACAGAAAAAGAAGACAAAAACAAGGCACCATTTCATCATGAGTGAGCACTAGTCTTGCTATGTGTGAATCGCCTAGGGATTAGTTGCAGAGGATTCATGCAAGTGACTCCTAAGGGCAAGCCAAATGTCTTTGGGCTTAGTAGATGTGTGCAAAAGCTCTGTGCTGGCATCGATTTCACATACTTTCATGAGTTTGACCATCCATTGCTCTATAGGCAGGCCTTTAGAGTTCATCCAATGATGAGCAATGCTCTTCTGCACCAATATGTATGCCATGTTTATACATCTGCTAATGCATATGTGTGCTGTGGTGGAAAGCCCAACAAACACTGCAGAGGGTCGGGTTGTAGTGAAACAAGATGCAACATCAGATACAATTTTGACAATATCCATCCAGAAGGAGGAGACTCGACTGTTGGCCAGGCGAGATGCAAAAAAGGGTGCCTCTTCCTATTTACATTTTGGTCATGCTGCTGATGCAGTCACGTCAAATTTCTAGAGCTTCAGGACTGTGTAAAAAGCTTTATGGAGAAACGTAAAAATGCAACAGCATATGCTTAAAGTTTAGCGATACACATTTTATTTGCTTACACATTTTAGACCATTGCTCTTCGTCAATATTTATCAACAGGCTGTTTCCGATCTCCTTTTTGCAGCGTTAGAGCAGGCCCTCCAACCCGAGCTTCTAGAGTTTTTATATAAACTAGATATTGCCTTGGAGGTCCCGTTTGCTCTCATATAGATTGCCACACTGCACTAGTCTTGGGCTCTGAGGGGAAGGAGGGAATCTTTTCACTCAGTTCATTCTGAATGCAATCTCGCAGGAGAGATAAAGGCGCCATCAATAAATAAATCCTCTAATTGGAACACCCCCATTCTGCAAAGTTCTGTAAATATACCTGTGTCCTTAGTAAATGGCAGCCCGTCAATATTTTGCAGAATAAGAGAGGGCACATACACTGTGTGTTGTGTGTAGCATTGCTGAAATCTGTAGCAAGCCCAATTTGTGGTGGGTACTGTATCTATCTTTCTGTAGTCGCTGTGGTTTGGATAACATAACAGACTCAATCGGATACGGGTAAGTGATCATCTTTTCAAGACGGACCCAAAGCGCGGTGGGCAGAGGCATATACCAATAGCGGGAAGGGTATGTAAGACTACCAGTCAATAGCTTTCTGGATCCAGAACATTTAGCCCTCTGCTCTTATATGGTAAGGTAAGAATGTCCAAGCTAATTCTTGGAGTCTTCTGTCCCCAGATTAGCAATATTAGAAAGAATTTTAGTTGCTAGAAGAAACCAGATGCTAACTGGAGAGGTACATTCCCAATTAAATATAGATATTTGGGCAATAGCACCAATTTAATTAATGATATCCTGGCCATCATCGAGATCTGGAGCGCCGTCCACCTCCGCACTTCATATTGTATTTCCTCTAGTAAGTGGGAATAGTTATATGCATACGAAGTTGGAGAATCTCTAGTGACTGTAAACCCAAGATATTTAACATGATCTTGTGACCATTTAAAGGAGGAGGAATAAGCTAATGGTACAATTTTGGGCATGATAGGGAACAACTCAGACTTAGACCAATTGATGAAGTGCTGCCCAAAGCACTTTATTTCCTCTACTAACAGTTCAAGGTTAATCACTGGATGTTTAACATGGAGATCATCAACAAAAAGGGACAGCCGGACCAAAGAATTTAAGGCCTCTTTTTGCATGGCATTCTCGTAGGATCGAGGCCAGAGACGCAATCTATAGGGCAAATAATATGAGGGGCTGCGAACAGCCTTGACAGGTACCTCTATTCAGCTGAACATTTTCTGATGAAACACAATTAGCAGAAGTCCTGGCTGTGGGTGAAGAATATTGTAGCCTAACTAGGGAAACATACGTTGCACTGATTCACATCTACTGCAAAACTGTAAACATGTATCCCAACTTGAGAGAATCCAATTCCTTTTCTGCATCCAGAAAGGCCGCTGGAGCATGCACAGCGGGATCAATCAGGCACAGGACAGTGAATAGTTTTCACAGATTGTAAGAAGTCACCCAAACGGGAACAAAACAGGCTTGTTCTTCAAAGATCATGCTGGGTACAAATGGGAGTGTCTGATGAGCTAGGATTTAGGCCAAGATCTAGCTATTGATGTTCAACATTGACAGTGGCCTGTAAGATTTGCCATCTGAAGGATCTTTATTGGCATTGGGTAGCACACAAATACAGGCCTCATTTGTGGTCTGCAGCAGCTGTCCCATTTCCAGTGCAGCTAGATAAACTTTGAGATTTGGGGCAAATACATCTACAAACACCTTGTAGAATTCACATGTGAGTCCATTGGGGCCTAGTGGTTTCCAGAGCTCAGTTATCATATAGCCACACTAATTTCTATGACAGTATGAGGGACATTAAGACCCTCACATTGTTCGGCACTTGGCCAAATCAGTTCTGCCGTGTCTAAGTATCCAATAGAATCTTGTCCTGCTGTTCATTTAAAAGGGTGTTAAACATCCAATTAGGATGTTATTGCTTACAAAGTTTGCACATTCATGGAAGATTAAGACCCTTACATTGTTCGGCAGCCAGCCAAATCAGTTCTGCCCTATCCAAGTATCCAATAGTATCTGATTCAGACATGTTGGACTTAGAGGAGTAAAGCGAGGAATAGTATCTGAGAAATTCTGCATTAATGTCTACTGGGTACACAACACACTTACCCTAAAGGTCACCATGGAATTAATCTCAGTAGAGCCCCTTTCTACGTTGATCGTCCATGTCAACAAGCAGCCTGGTCAATCGGATTCTGCATATTTCACGGCTTTGATTTTGCAGGAATACAACGAAGTCTCCAGGGCTTATAACGTAGATAGCTGACACTGCATAATTTCTTAGCTTTGAACTGCATGGGAACGTGAAGTGTGTGAACATTGGAAGTTCTGGTAGGAGAGTACGACAGGCAATCTCAGGTTTGGGAAGCAGAAGTCCTGGCAAGGGAATAGACCATAGACTATGGGTACTTCCAGCTTTTTTGCCAATGGGGGCCTGCCTCTTACGGGGAACAAACACTTAAAACTGCACACACTAGGAAGCAGGCTACCCCTCCCTTTTACACATTCACTAATATTTTGTTACAACTTCCCACAGCAAGGGTTCAACAAATCATCTGCACATGTACCATAAAGTCTGTTAAAAGTTGAACTTATTTTCAAAAAGAAAATGTGTAGAAAACATATTACATATGGAAAACAACACCCAGAAAACAGTTTTCACACTCAGGGGTTAGTACACTAAATGTGTGAAAATAAAATATTTCGACACCACAAAAAATATAATTCGACATATATTTCACACGTGTCACACCTAATGTACTGGGCACATGCAGTAATGTAATATGTAGCACTTTTTTAACCCTTCTCATAGATAATGATTGTTTTCACAGTACATTGGTGTAGTACGTTGTGATAAAGGAGTTTAGTCCTTAAGGGAGCAAACTAGCAAACGGGCAATATCTAGTCAGACTAAGGGTGGACACACTGTGTTTCGGCCCCATTTGTAAGAAACGTCTATCCTAGGATGTTCTTGATAAAGTTCAACAAGGGCCTTCATCAGGACATGACATTTCTTTGGGTGTAGCAATTGATATGGCAACCCCGTTTTCTTTAGACAAGGGAAACTAAAAAGCAAAACAAACAAGTAATTCAAACTTGCCTCTGGACTACTTGAGAAAAATTCTAGTTTTTCTATACTGGAAGTTGTAACATAGAACTAACCCTTTATTATTGTAAAGCGTGTATGGTTGGTGTTTTTAATCTTCTCTTCTTGAAATCAATTGAGAGCTGTTATCTTCCACTAATTGGAGAAAGATGGCAGCCTATCAGTGAGATTTCGATTAAATCGTTCATAATGCATCTCTACCAGTACACCACTAGTAATAGTAGATGTTAATGTCTACTAACCTGAGTGAAGAAACCTGAAATTCTTCCCAGGTTTTACGGCACATTCATTTTCGCCAATCCTTAGGTATCAGCTCCCACTAAATCTTTACCGGTAGCCAACTGTGGGATCAAAAAAAGACATATGACCCTTTATTTTTTTGCTCTATTTCGATAATATTTCTTATTATCATAATTCAGTATCCACTAAGTGTAACCACAAAGAAAATATGGCGGGGGTCTGAGTGGACGGAACCCCTTCCAACGTTTCAATGTGAGCTAAATGTTGAAAGGGGACTCGTGTACCATCGTGTCCCCTGCACGTTTGAGATGGTAACAATTGAAACGCTTGTGAATTACTTCAAACAGGTGATGTGATGACTGCACGCCGGGCCATAGGACTTTTTTGTATCCCTCAGTCCGATACCTGTAATCATATAGCGGGAGACCATAACCAAGATTGGCCAAAATGAACGTGGCATAAAACCTGGGGAGAATCTCAGGTTTCTTCACTCAGGTTAGTAGACATTAACATCTACTATTACTAGTGTTTTCATGGTTGAGATGCATTATGAACGATTTAATCAACAACTCACTGATAGGCTGCCATCTTTTTCCACTTTGTGGAAGATTACAGCTCCCTCAATTGATTTCAAGAAAAGAAGATTAAAAACACCAGCCCTACATGCTTTACAATAATACAAAGCTTAGTTCTGTGTTACAACTTATATTATAGAACAACTTGATTTTCTCTCAAGTAGTCCAGAGGCAAGTTTTAATTACTTGTGTTTGTTAAGCTTTGTAGTTTCTCTTGTCTAAGAAAAACAGGGTTGCCATATCGATTTCCACAACCAAAGAAATTGTATGTCCTGATGAAGGCCCTTGTTAAACTTTGTCAAGAACGTCCTAGGATAGACGTATCTTGCAAATGAGGCCGAAACACGGTGTGTCGCCCCGTAGTCTGACTAGATATTGCCTGTTTGCTATTCTGTTCCCTTAAGGACTAAACTCCTTTCACAACGTACCACACCCATGTACTGTGAAAGCAATCATTACCTATGAAAAGGGTTAAAAAAAGTAATGCATATTACATTACTGCATATGCTCAGTACATCAGGTGTGACACGTGATTTATACGTCTTTATATTTTCTTCTAATTGTATTGTTGTCAAAACATTCTATTCACACACATTTGGTGTACTTACCCCTGGGTGTGAACACTGTTTTGTAGCCTTGTATGCCGAAATAATTGTTTGCAAGATGTCAACCTACCATGTAGCAGTTTGAGTTTCTGTGTGTCGCTTTCCATATGAAATGTTTTCTACAAAACATGTTTTTAAAATAAGCGATTCATTTTTTATTTACAAACTTTCTGGTACGTGGGCAGATGATTTGTTGAACACTTGCCATGGGAAGTTGTAACTAAATATTAGTGAATGTGTAAAAGGGAAGGATGGCATGCTTCCCCTACACTGTGCAGTTTAATGGGAATAGACCAGTCAGTTACAAGTGTATGAACACTCAAAGTTCTGGCAGGAGAGTACACCAGGAAATCACAAGTGTGTGAAGCAGAAGTCCTGACAAGGGAATAGACTAGGCAATTACAAGTGTATGGACATTGGAAGTCCAGGCAGGAAAGTACACCAGGCAATCTCAAGTGTGTGAAGCTTTAGTCCTTGCAAGTAAATAGACCAGGCAATTACAGGTGCATGAACATTGGATGTCCTGGAAGGAGAGTACACCAGACAATCTCAAGTGTGAAGCAGACGTCCTGGCAGGAGAGTACACCAGGCAATCTCAAGTGAGGGAAGCGGAATTCCTGGTAAGAGAATTCACCAGACAATTTCAAGTGTGTAAAACGAAGGTCCTGGCAAGGGATTTTACCAGGCAGTTGAAAAGAATTGTGTAAAGCAAGTTTGTGTGTGCAGGTGTAGCATGTGGCCTAGAGAGGCCCAAATAACTGTTCTAAAGAGAAACTACAATTGTGATGTGAAACAGTTGTTGTGCAAGTGTTATACTTGGCCAAGAAGGGCCCAAGGAACTGTTGTGAATAAAAATCCCAAGGAATAAAGAAGATTCCAGGGGAATGGGACTATCCTCTGGAACCAAGAACTTCATCCTTGAAGAAACTTTTGTTTAAGTAACGTTCCTTTATGAACACTTTTCCCAAACCAATCAAGGTAAAAGACAACTCCCTTTTTCACCATAAGTGTTAAATGTGTAGTGTGAGGGTCAAAGTAGAATGTTGGAAAAAGGACAGTTTTGTTTTTGCCATCCTGACATGGTCCGAGCCTTAGTTTTTGTTTAGGTAGGGAAATTCCTCTTAGAGCAGGGTCAGCAGGGCCTTTTCCTAACCCCTTTTATTTTAATGAAAGTCTTTAACTAAAAACATGGCAAACTTATGTCCGACTTTCATTTCTGACTCCTCACATGTCCCTCTGCATTCATGTCTACCTGTTACAGAATTGTGGCTAAGGGTGAGTACCCCTCCGGAGTACTGAGTAACAGGAGAACCGTTTCTTGTCATCCCAGGCCTTCCCGATTCCCCACAGATGCTTGGAAGTAGATATGTCTCTTGTACGAGTACGATTTGTGTCCCACAGCCCTAAAATAGGCAAAACCCTTACCAGTTTTCACTGCATTGTTCAGCCCTCTGACATTCCAGGTGAGGAAACAGAGTGCACTAACCAATTCCTGACCAACAGGCATCAATATAACATATGTGACAGCAAAGCATAGCTTGAGCATAGCGATTTTACAGTAGAACCTATAATTTTCCTCATCATTTCCCACGCAATGAGCATGTGTACAAGCCTTAACAAAACAATTGGCAACATACCTCAATTTGCCGACCTTCACCACTCATCAACCGGGAGCTGATAAAACTACACAGCTCCAACAGATAGGTATAAAGATAGGTATAAAGCTGCACATGACCACTGCAGCCATTGTTACATGTGTTTACGTCTATAATACCCACCGCCAAGCGCAACAGCAGACTGATTGAATGCAGCCCCATGTAGTCACTCAGCAGGGAGATCTTGATAGCTTGATGGAGCTGTTATATAACCTCATTGCATCCTCTGAATTGGTATAGAAATGTGACTCATTATTAAACATAGATTTCGGTTTAGCTGTAAAAAACATGGCATATTGGTCTTGATGCTTTCTGCGACGTTTCTGGACTTCATTGAAGGATCTTGTAGAAGCTTGAACTCTTGCACTTACGTCTGGGACAAATTGAATATCCGCAGCTTGGTACTGGAGAGGTCCCTTGTCTCTGGCTGTGCAAAGGATTACGTCTCTGTCCCTGTAGTTAAAGACCCGGGCAATGATGGTTGCCCAGGTGCCAGTCCCAGGGCCCAATACTCTATGAACCCTCTCTATCTGGAAGTGAGAGGAGAAAGCGGGGTCACCTAGCAGCTCAGAGATTAACTATTCCAATAATACCTCCATCGGGCAGGTTTGAGTCATTTCTGGTAGACCTGCTAAAATAGAGATGTTATTCCGCCTCACACGGTTTTCAAGTTCATCATTGTTGGCACAGACATTGTTGAACTTGGCTATACTCAGAGGCAACTCCAGGTCCTGAAAGTTATCTTCTGCATTTGAAATCCTGTGCTCAGCTTCAGAAACTCTGGAGCATAGTTTTCCCAATTTTGAATTAGAGGTTTCGGCCATAGCTGTTAGTGAGTACAGTGGATTGCCAATTGAGCCCAAAATCTGTTGTAGTGATTCAGCTATGGTACATAAAGACCCTGGGAAGGAGCATCTGCATCTGTCAACCCCTTAAGTGGCAAGGACGAGATATCTCGTCCTTGGCATAACCTCTGTAGTGCCAAGGACGAGATAGCTCGTCCTTTTTGGCACCTTGTTTTGTGTGATCCCTGCAAAGCAGGGATCACACACAACTGTAATCCAACCCCCAGGCTATGTGAGGGGGAAGTCCCCCCTCACTGCCAGGTGGCTGGATTACCTTCAGTTTCACGTCGGCGTGCGTAAAGCACGCCGACGTGAAAGTGAAAGTAATTTTCACCGCAGCAGCCATTTAGGGCTGCTGTGGTGAAAATAGAAGGTGAGTCTCCAACTTTCTCCCCCTCGATCTCCGGCAGTATTTCAAGCCGGAGATCGAGGGAGGTGTTGTTGGAAAGGGGAGATTGTCCCCTTTCCAACAACACCCTTTGTGACAGCATTGCTGCCAGCGGATCGGGCGCAGGGCGCTCGGTACGTGGGCAGCAATGCCCACTAGACACCAGGGATACTTTGTGACATGGGGGAGAGGGGGGCTGTTTACAGTAAGCAGCCCTCTACCCCCCCGCCCCCAAAGCATGGGGGCACATATATAAAGACCCCTGGGGGCAGACAGGTGACCATCTGCCCCCAGGGGTGGGGGCATAAAAAAAATGGAAAAAAAAAATATGTGATGGGAAGGGGGGAGAGGGTTTGGGGGCACTAGCCATCACAGATTTTTTCAGAAATGGTGTCGTTGGAAAAGGGAGATTCTCCCCTTTCCAATGACACCCTTTGTGACAACATTGCTGGGCGCGGATCGTGTGCAGAGCGCTCGATCTGCGCTCAGCAATGCCACTGGACCACCAGGGATACGTTTGTGACTTGGGGGGATGGGGGGGTTGTTTACAGTAAGCAGCCCTCTCCCCCCCAGCCACCAAAGCATGGGGGCACATATGTGCACAACCCTGGGGGCAGATGGCTGATCATCTGCCCCCAGGGAAGGGGGCCAAAATAAAAAAAAATAAAAAAAAAGAAAACAACTGGGATGGGGCGTGGGGTGTGATTTATTTTGCCCCCCTGAAAGGGTGGTGGCCCTCCCACACCAAGTGGAAAGGGGGGCACCCCTTGTAGCCCTCCCTGAGGGCAGATTTATGCCCCCAGGCAGGAGTATATGAGGTGACCCCCCATCCAATTGGGGGGTGGGGGGGTGCTGGGGAGGGCCCCGAGAAATAAGTGTGCAGGCCCCCAAAGGTTGGGGCCTGCAGGTTAGGGCCCCCCTGGGGGCAGATGGCTGATAATCTGCCCCCAGGGAAGAGGGCAAAATGGAAAAAAAATGAAAACAAAAACAAAAAGGGAATTTTGGGTGGGAGCGGGGGGGGGCTCTAGCTACCAGGGATTTATTTTACAGAAAAGGGGGGTGGCCCTCTCCCCCTCACCCCAAGAGGAAATGGGGGCACCCCTTGTAGCCCTCCCTGGGGGCAGATATCTGCTCCTAGGAAGGGGCATCTGACCCCAGGGAGGGCTGCATGAGATGCCCCCTCTTATCTGAACCCAGGGAGGGCTGAATGAGATGCCCCCCCTGCATTTGGTGTGAGGGGGTAGAGGGCCCCCCATTACATTAGAAACTTACCTGGCAGTTTAGGGTGCCTCTCAGCCCGCACTAAAATGTAGTGTACCATTTTCCATTTTTTCTTTGTTTACAAAACTTGCCTTGGCGCAGAGGGGCACATTGGTGTGCCAATATGGCCCCAGGGTGCCCAAACCTTACTGCCCCACCCACCGGGAGGTCTGTCCCACACATTTCTGGTGGCCCTCTCCCCCCCACCCCAAATGGGTGGCAGGTGTACCTCACGCAGCCGTTTGTAGGAGGCCCAGGGAGGCCTGCATGAGGTGCACCTGCCACCCATTTGGGGTGAGGGGGGAGAGGGCCATCAAAAATTGTGGGACAGGCCCCCCAGTGGGTGGAGCAGTAAGGGTTGGACACCCTGGGGCCAGATTGGCACACCAATGTGCCCCTCTGCGCCAAGGCAAACAAAGAAAAAAATGGAAAATGGTGGAATGCATTTTAGGGGGGGCTCTGGGGCACCCCAAAGCGACAGGGAATTTTCGAATTGGACAGGGTGGTGAACCCGTCTCCCCCACCCGCAATGGAGTGGGTGCCATGCCATGCAGTCCTCCCTGGGAGCAGATATCTGCTCATAGGAAGGGCCGCCTGAGCCCAGGGAGAAGTGCAGGACAACCCTCCCCTTATCTGCCCCCAGGGAGGGCTACATGAGATGCGCCGCCCCTCCGATTGTGGTGGGGGTGGAGAGGTGCACCCGCCTTCACATTAGACAATTCCCCAGCTGTGTAGGGGGCTCCTCAGCCCCCGCTAAAGGGCAGCCTGCCATTTTGAATTATTTTCTTTGTTTACTAAACTTGCCTTGGCACTGGGGGGCCTGTCCCACCATTTTTGGGGGCCCGCTCCCACCCCACCCCTAATGGAGGGAGGGTGTACCTCACGCAGCCGTTTGTAGGAGGCCCAGGGAGGCCTGCATGAGGTGCCCCTGCCACCCATTTGGGGTGACGGCCCCCAAAAATGGTGGGACAGGCCCCCCCGTGGGTGGGGCAGTAAGGTTTGGGAACCCCGGGGCCAGATTGGAACACCAATGTGCCTCCTCTGCGCCAAGGGGAGTTGGGTTACCAAAGGAAAAAAGGGAAAATGGTGGAACGCATTTTAGGGTGGGCTGTGGGGCACCCCAAAGGGACAAGGAATTTTCTAATGGGATGGGGCGTTGACCCCCCCCACCAGCAATGGAGTGGGTGCCATGTCATGCAGCCCTCCCTGGGACCAGATATCTGCTCCTAGGAAGGGACGCCTGAGCCCAGGGAGGAGTGCAGGACAGCCCCCCCCCTTATCTGGGGCCTTCTCCCCCCCACCCCAAATGGAGGGGGGATGTACCTCACGCAGCCTTTTGTAGGAGGCCCAGGGAGGCCTGCATGAGGTGCCCCCGCCACCCATTTGGGGTGAGGGGGGAGAGGGCCCCCAAAAATGGTGGGACAGGCCCCCCAGTGGGTGGGGCAGTAAGGTTTGGGCACCCCAGGGCCAGATTGGCACACCAATGTGGCCCTCTGCGCCAAGGGGAGTTGGGTTACCAAAGGAAAAATGGGAAAATGGTGGAACGCATTTTAGGGGGGGGGCTGTGGGGCAACCCAAACGGACAGGGAATTTTCTAATGGGATGGGGCGTTGGCCCCCCCACCCCCCACCCGCAATGGAGTGGGTGCCATATCATGCAGCCCTGCCTGGGACCAGATATCTGCTCCTAGGAAGGGACGCCAGAGGCCAGGGAGGAGTGCAGGACAGCCCCCCCCTTATCTGCCCCCGGGGAGGGCTACATGAGATGTGCCACCTCTCAAATTGGGGTGGGGGTGGAGAGGTGCACCCCCTTCACATTAGAAAATTCCCCAGCGGTGTAGGGGGCCCCTCAACCCCAGCTAAAGGGCAGCCTGCCATTTTGAATTATTTTCTTTGTTTACTAAACTTGCCTGGCGCAGAGGGGCACATTGGTGTGCCAATCTGGCCCCGGGGTGCCCAAACCTTACTGCCCCACCCACTGGGGGGCCTGTCCCACCATTTTTGGGGGCCCGCTCCCACCCCACCCCAAATGGAGGGGGGGGGTGTACCTCACGCAGCCGTTTGTAGGAGGCCCAGGGAGGCCTGCATGAGGTGCCCCCACCACCCATTTGGGGTGACGGCCCCCAAAAATGGTGGGACAGGCCCCCCCCGTGGATGGGGCAGTAAGGTTTGGGCACCCCGGGGCCAGATTGGTACACCAATGTGCCCTTCTGCGCCAAGGGGAGTTGGGTTACCAAAGGAAAAAAGGGAAAATGGTGGAATGCATTTTAGGGGGGGCTGTGGGGCACCCCAAAGGGACAGGGAATTTTCTAATGGGATGGGGCGTTGCCCCCCCCCACCAGCAATGGAGTGGGTGCCATGTCATGCAGCCCTCCCTGGAACCAGATATCTGCTCCTAGGAAGGGACGCCTGAGCCCAGGGAGGAGTGCAGGACAGCCCCCCCCCTTATCTGCCCCCAGGGAGGGCTACATTTTGTTGGTGTGACCGTAGGTAACACATGTTTATTGTTTTGTTTACAGCTTTTTCTACGCAAGCAGCTGCAACGTTTTGGGAGTACTGTTTTTTATTATTCTATGATTAGGGCCCACTGTCAGTGGGGTGGGTGAGACTGGGGCTGGATTGTTGGTGGTGTGGGTGGGAATAGGCCGTCTGGGCAGATTTGTTGGTGGGCTGGGACATAATTGCAGGGGCAGGCCACAAATTGCCCCCCATGCCAGCAGAACATTGGTGTTTCCCTGGGAGCGGATCCCTCCCATGTGGGTTATCCGTCTGCAAGCCCAGGCTCCACCTCTGGCTGTGCTCCGTTACAGATGTCGCCTCCGGGGAGGAATGAGGATCCTGCTGGGGCTCCCTGGAACTACTGCTGTGCTTAGGGGACGGTACACCCACATGGTACATGGATGTCCAAGGCCAGGGACATCACCTCCAACCGTCCTGGAATTGCGGCTGGGCTGCATTACAGCTTTTCCCTTCGGGGAGGTACTGGCACACTGCCGAGACTCCCTGGTGGGGAGAAGCTGTAACGCATGGCAGCCAGGGCTCCAGCAAAGTCGGCGGTAATATCCCTGGCCTTGGGCACCCTTCTCCCATGTGGGTCTTTGCCAGGGGTTCTGGGTAATAAATTCTGGGCCGATTTGCATAAGTCAGACCTCTGTGGATTCCCACGGGTGTCCTCTTTTGGGAAATGCATGGGGTTCCCAGTTTTCCTTGCTGGCTTTGACACCCTAGGCCCAAATCAGTAGGTTCCCCACAGGAACAAAATGGGCTGTGCCGAAATACTTGGGGTTACCAGTGGGTTACCCTTTTCCTTTTGCTCCCCCGGTAGGTGCACCCACACATGTGAGGTACCGTTTTCATCGGGACACGTGTGGGGACGCGGGAAGGCAGGCCATGTTTTGTTGGCGGTGTGTTTCAGTGGGTGGCCAGAGCAAAATGTCTGAGAATTGTCTTAATTTCCAGCCAATTTCAGAGACATTTCCCTGTGTCCACTCACCGAAACACGTCGCCAACAATAGATGTCATACCTTCTCGCGTTCCCACAGGTGTCCTGACGAAAACGGTACCTCACATGTGTGGGTGCACCTACCGGGGGCGCAAAAGGAAAAGGGTAACCCGCTGGTAACCCCAAGCCTTTCGCCAAAGCACAATTTGTTCATGTGGGCAACCTACAGATTTGGGCCTAGGGTGTCGAAGCCAGTACACCCTAGGCCCATATCTGTATGTTGTGCCCGTCTGGAAAAATCATGAAATTGAGATGTCTGAAAAGACTTGGGGTTAGGGGTGTGTTCAGCTTTCCCCTTGGCGCCCAGGTAGGTGCACGTGAGGTACCGTTTTCATCGGTAAATGTGTGGGAACGCGGGAAGGTATAACATTTGTTGTGTTTGTGTGGTTTTCATAACGTTTTGACCCATTTGCTGGTGCCTTTTGTCACACAACCCTTTCATTTTCCAAATGTGACCTACATTTAGTCGCTGCTTTAGGCACCATACACTTTTTTAACCTGCACAAGTCACCTACTCTTGAAAAGGTCTGCCTGTGTTCTTTCAAAAAATGTATGCTTGCCGTTCCTCACCACATTGGTTTTCCTGATTTCCACATGTTAAGTGCGTCTGTTCAGGCCGTGAGCATAAAACTCCTGTGTACCATGGCTCAGTGTTTGGCTTGCGGTATTGCTTGTTTTGTAAAACACTACAAAAAATGCGTGCTTTCCTAACTGCAAGAGTCGGGGGAATGTAGCGGAGCATTGCTTTTCTCAAATTCATAGAAGCCATTGCCATACCAAGCTAACCATGTCCAACACACTTTTTTTTCGGTCATTTTCCCGCTTTTCCCCCAATCTATAGCATTTTCCCCTACCTAGTTGTTGCCCGACCTACGCAAATCACCCCTTCCTAAACTTGGAATTTTGCCTACTTTTCAGAAATATATGCCTTTCTGTCCTCCAATTCGGCTTTCCTACCCTTTTCTTTAATTCCGTCCATGCATGTCCAATTGGCCAAAATGGCCAAAATCGCCTACCTCTCACAAAACGGTTGATAACCACATCAAAAGGTTTTCCGTTTCCACTGAACCTGTTCTTGAAAGCCAGGAAATTGGGGAATTTTCTCTCACCCCCCCTACAGCAACCTAGGATTCCTGGGTGGCATTACGACCGCCTACATGTGGGAAAAAAAGGAGCCAAATTTGCCCAAGATATCTCATGTATCAAAAAAGTTACAAGGCATTGAATGGCCACATACCGAAATCACCTAAAAAGGCCTTGGCACTGGGGGGGAAATACCTATGGCACTTAAAGGGTTAATCCATCACAGGCTTCTAGTCGGAACAGGGTTGGGGCACTCTTTTTGATGAAGTCATTCATCTTTGTTTGATTTTTTGTGTTATGTGATTTGCCTGCCATATTTTGAACGTGGAATCTTCTATGTGCCCGGGACTGTACAACCAGGTGTGGAGAGGTGAACGTACTGGCTGTTACTTGTACCCAAGGGTTTGAGCGCTTTCATTGTTACAGGATCAGAGGTACTGAGGCCGGTGGCTTCTTATGGTAATGTGTAACCAATAGGAGACAGAGTGAGTGTTTTCCCTGTAGCACGTGCAGGGCAGCTAAACAAACCAGTCCCTGATGTGGGTCGGTCGTTTGGGTTACCTAGCTTGAATTGACTACAATACCTGGGTCTTCATTCCGGGCAGTACTAGGGTGGACACACTGCTCCTTAGTCCAGGTATCAGCCTTCAGTGGTCCAGAACCAGCCACAAAATTCCTCAATCTATACCACCAGCCGGTTGATGCTATCGGTATGGGGCGTTTCCCTGGAGTGCGCTAGTGCGCTGCCCCCTGCATCTGCCACTGCTCTGTCTGTTGTGAACTCCACCTGATCTCTCCCCGGTATAGGGAGTTTCTGTGGGGCGGGCGGGCTGGCTGATCTTACCTCGATATGGGGCATACCTGTGGGGAAGGTCATCCTGCCAGCTGCTGTCATTTTGCTGATCAGGTAGTCCACCCAGTCTCTTCAGTCAGCTTCACTGTCAGAACTTGCAGCTGGGGACAGGAGCAGAGAGATCCGGGAGACAAAGACAATCCAAACACTGGGCTACATCTGCCTCTGCTCTCTGCACATTGCAATTCGTTTTGAGCGTGGGGAACCGTGACCCCTTGCTATTGGGGGGCGGGCAATTTCTTTAAGTTCAGCGAGCCGGAGGTTCCCACGGCAGATATGTTAACAGTATCTATGCAGTGGGACCCAGAGTTCTGTCAGAGCGTGGCTATCTTTATTAGCTGCTCAGCAGCGTCCCCCAACCCCATGTATCCTACATTAAAGCACCAAATATTGATGACCTGAAGTTCTTCATAAGCATGAAGAATCGATGTTAAAGGTCTGTTGGGTCTTTCATTATCTGGTCCAGCAACTTAATATGAACCTGGATACAGTTCGGGTCAGATTAAGATCTAGTGTCAGGGTACTGATGCAATCTGCACACAGGATGCTACATATCTTGACTGATTGATAGCCAAGAATCCTCCATCAGGGAATCCTTTCCTCATCCTCCATGCTCAGGGCTTCTCCGACTACGCTATGGTTCCTTGTGCTTCTTCAGATCACTGAACGTTTACACTCGGGATTACAATTCTGGAACACTGAGTTGCACACACCTCATAATGACTTATGTGTCATGATCTCTGCTTCCAAAAGGTCAGGGTTTTCCCAACTCCCTTGGAAGCAGATCCATAACCCAGGTTCCGAGTGCCAACCAGTCCCAATTGGGACCTTTTGGACCCAGTCCTGGCGCCAGTGGCACCAGGCTCATAAATATGCCCAGTCCCAGCGCTGGAAGCGCCGGGCTCATAATGCTTGGGTGGACTTACCTGCAGCAGACCATGCTGCTTACTTGCCTGCCAGTTGAGCCTCTGATCCTCTTCTGTTTGGAACTACTTTTCCTGTTGGGTGGGGCAGGAGCCACTCCCTAGATTCAGAACACTGGAACTCTTCTGGAAAGCAGGAACTCTTTTCTTACCTAGGCGTGGCTGTGGAAGGAGACACCTAAGCACTACAGGAGGCTATTTAAACCACACCCGATGGATGAATCTTGCTTTGCGTTATTCTGCATCCTCTGCAGCAGAACGCTCATCGTGTCTTCTGCATCTGATCCTGGGCCTAAGGAAAAAGGCTTACCATCCTGAATCCAGTCTTCAGCAACACCTATAAAGACAAGAAAGAACAGGTTAGCATTACGGTCTTCAGTGACAGCTCTTCACTTACCTGGTCCATCGGCTGTCACCAACGCCTCGTGCTGCATTCCGGCATCTGAAAGACAAAGGCTTACCTACTCTTCGTGCGCTCCGGAGGTCTTCACACTGCATTCCGGCATCTGAAAGACAAAAGCTTACCAACTCTTCGCACGCTCCGGAGGCCTTCGGCGCTGCATCCCGCATCTGAAAGACAAAACAAGGTGCGTTTAAAGACATTGGGGAACTTTAATACTCACGTGCCATTACTCCTTTCCACATCTAACCCAGTGGGTATTCCGGCACCCTGCAGCCGCTCCGAACTTGTACCTGCAAAATAAAAAGACAGTTAGAGCGCATCGTGAAGCAGGCAACAAGCGCTTACTTACGTGCTTCCAGGCGCTTCTATTCATCACACGGGCTCCATCTTCAACTCACTTCAGCCCGTCATCCGCCATCGCCGGAACCCTGCAAAACAAGAGACATCATTACTAAAGACTTTAAAGACATTAGAATTACTCGAAACTTACCGTTCGTGCAGTAAACGACGGACAGCAGTCCTCTGAAGTCAAGAGGCCTGCTCCCCTTATCCAGTGAAGAAACTGGTTACAGCACCCTGCCCCGAGGAATATGGAGAGCACAGCGTTCACTTACCTAAGGTGAGAGCGTTAACCTTTGGGGTTCTACAGGAGAAGAGAAAGGGAAGAAGAGAGAGACATTCAATAACCCTGTTCCTTAATCCCATATTTTCTATCTGCAGACATCTTACCCTTCGAGTCAGACATACAGTGCACAGAGGTCCAGCCCAAAGAGCCAGCCGTGTGTTACACATCACCTTTGAAGATACGGTATACGCCCAGTCAAGACCGGCGCCTCTACGGGAATCAGGTGAGCGTTACAGAACGCAAAGCCTACCACAAAACTCCCGTCCAGGCGCTATGGAAACCTCGGATACCGACCAGCTAGCCCAGTTACTTGGGGAACTAAGGGCAGAAGTGCATGCAGCCCGTCAGGAAACGAACGCTCTAAGAAGGGAACTGATTATTTCCAAGGAGCGAACAGATGATCTCGCTAGACAATTGCTACAGTCACAAGCCGGACAGACCCTGTTACCCGCATCTGGGGGAAATCTTCCTTCTACATCCTCTATGAATCCAGTGCAGATCAACCTACCTGGGAATGTACCTCTGGCTCCGCCCGAACGATTTTCTGGTGACCCAAAGAGGTTTGCAGTATTTATCAATCAATGCCGGTTGCATTTCTTATGCCGGCCAGCAACCTTTCCAACTGATCAAGCTAAAGTAGCTTTCGTGCTTTCGTACCTTAGTGGCAATGCGGCAGACTGGTCGATCCCTCTAGTAAATCAAGATGATCCGGTCCTCCATGATTTTCAAGCTTTTCAGCTCAGTATGGAAAAACTGTTCGCAAGACATTCACAGGGGCAGGCCTTGGACAATGAGCTTCTTTCGTTGCGACAAGGTAATCAAGACCTTTTGGCTTATATTGCGTCTTTCAACAGACTGATAGTGGAAACTCAATGGCCTGAGGACAAAAGGATTACGCTGTTTTATAGAGGTCTACGTGGAGAGCTCAAAGATGTGTTAGCCCAATTAGTGAATCCCCCACAAGATTGTTCGGACTATATAGACTTAGTCGTTCAAATAGATCACAGACTGCAGAACAGGAAGGCCGATCGTTCCAAGTTTGATGCTCGAGTATTTTCCAAACCGCCAACTCCTTCCAAAGGAGTAGGCTCCGGGGAACCCATGCAAATAGGGGGTCTGAAAGGTCCTCTAACACAAAAGGAGCGGGAAAGGAGAAAACAGTTGCAATTATGCCTCTATTGCGGAAACTCAGGGCACTTTCTTCGAGACTGTCCGGTGAAACCTGCCAAGAAGGCAGTAGGAGCTGCAGTTACCAAAGTTACAAACTCTGAGCAGGGAAACGACCTCGCCCGACAAGAATAGAGGTCCTCTTGCCGAGCGTGAAAACCAGTTCCGTGACCTCGCATTTCGTGATACCTATGGTCCTCATTAGCCCTGATAATCCGGATCGATTACATGCAATTGAAGCTTACGTCGACAGCGGTGCCATCGGCAATTATGTGGATCATGAAATGGTTTTGAGGATGAATCTAACTCTTTGTCCCAAGGCTGTAAAGGACGTCATTACTACGGTGGATGGTACGGAGATAGCCTCCGGGCCAGTAACGCATACCACTCAAGAGGTGACGCTAGTAAGTCAAGATGGACACCATGAGAAGATCATGTTCGATGTGATCAAGGCCCCTCAGTTTCAGATTATTCTAGGAATACCTTGGTTAGAGAAACACAATCCTCTGATCGATTGGCGAGCAAGAACGGTCCAGTTTCCAGAATGTGTCTCTACTTGTCAACCTCCACCTGGTGTTGCACTGGCAGCAATTTCTTCAGAGACTCCCCAGTTACCTCCCGAATACCTAGAATACCAAGATGTTTTCCGGAAGGATCAGGCTAACTCTCTACCTCCTCATAGGTCTTATGACTGCCAGATAGACCTGATACCTGGATCTACTCCTCCTTGTAGTAGAATTTATGCCCTCACCGAGCCTGAGAACCTTCACCTTCGACAATACCTGGATCAATACCTGGCAAATGGGTTTATTCGTCCTTCCAAGTCCCCTGCTTCTTCAGCTTTGTTCTTCGTTCCAAAAAAGGAAGGAGACCTAAGAACTTGTATAGATTATCGCTCCCTGAACCAGATCACCGTTAAGAATAGATATCCGTTACCTTTGATCCCTGAACTCCTGGACCAAGTCAGAAAAGCATGCATATATACAAAGCTGGATCTTAGAGGAGCTTACCACTTGGTACGAGTAAAAGAGGGCGATGAATGGAAGACGGCCTTCCGCACCAAGTATGGGCTATTTGAATATCAGGTCATGCCCTTCGGACTTTGCAATGCCCCGGCCGCCTTTCAATATTTTATGAACGATGTCCTCAGAGAGCTCATAGATGTGTGTGTTGTTGTTTACATTGACGACATCCTCGTTTATTCTTCATCGGAATCTGAACATCGGAAACACGTGAAAATGGTCCTCGAAAGATTGGGTCAACACAAACTTTTCGCTAAGTTGGAAAAATGTGTTTTCAACGTGACTGAAGTTGAATTCTTGGGATTCATATTATCACCTGGCGGAGTGCGTATGGATTCAAAGAAGGTCGATGCAGTTCTCAAATGGCCATCACCATCCTCCGTAAAAGGTGTACAAAGCATGTTAGGCTTCGCTAACTTTTACCGCAGGTTTATCCCCGAATTCTCTCGAATAGTCCAGCCCATCACTGCCTTGTTAAAGAAAAACAAACGTTTTGAATGGTCTACCGAGGCGGAACAAGCTTTCCAGGATTTGAAGACTAAATTTATCTCTGCACCAATCCTAAAACACCCTCGCCCCGAACTCCCCTACATCGTGGAAACTGATGCTTCAAGCCTTGCCATGGGGGCAGTTCTATCACAAAAGGACCCGGTAACCAATCAGTTACATCCCGTGGCATTTTGGTCCCGCAAATTCTCGCCTCCTGAAATCAATTACACGATTACTGACAAGGAACTTCTGGCTATCAAGTCTGCCTTTAAGGCTTGGCGGCATTATCTGCTGGGGGCCCGACACACTGTTACTGTGATTACGGATCACCGAAACCTGCAATATTTGAAAACTGCAAAAGCCCAATCCTCTAGACAACTCCGTTGGGCATTATTCTTTGCCGAGTTTGACTTCATAATTACCTATCGACCTGGTACAAAGAACGGTAAAGCTGATGCCCTTTCTCGGATGGGAGTGGAAGAACACTTGATCAACCCTAAACCTGTACCAATCATTCCCGAACAAAGAATTCTGGGTGTAATCGCCACAGAATCCATAGAGGAAGTTAAGGATAAAGCCAGGCAACTTGTAACTCCAGCAGACATACAGAATTGGCATCTGCAGGGAAAGGACTTTGCAGTAAAGGACAACTTATTGTATTTCCAAGAACGATTATACCTACCTAGCACAGATTTACAGAAAAAAGTAATCTCTTGTTATCACGATTCTTTAATGGAAGGACATCCCGGTATGGCCAAGACCTCAGAAAAGATCAAGCGCTACTTCTGGTGGCCGTCTTGGAAAAAAGATATCAGAGACTTTATAATGTCCTGTGGAGTATGCGCCCAAAACAAGAGTCAAAAGGAAAGACCAGCAGGCCTCTTACGCCCTATTGACATCCCACCTCGCCCTTGGCATACGCTTTCTATGGACTTCATCACCGATCTACCTCCATGCTCCGGATACAATACGATTCTAGTAATCGTGGACTTATTCTCCAAGATGGCGCATTTCATTCCGCTCAAAGGCTTGCCAACAGCAGCAACTCTGGCCCGAGAATTTCTCGAAAACATCGTCCGACTGCACGGTTTTCCTTCGGTTCTAATTTCGGATCGAGGTAGTCAATTTATTTCTCATTTTTGGCGAAGTTGCTGTCGGTCGGCTCAAATTGATGTGAGACTATCGACCAGTCACCACCCTCAGACCGACGGACAAACCGAGAGGACCAATCAAACTCTGGAACAGTATTTACGCTGCATGCTGCAACAAACTGAAAAAACTTGGAAAGACATCCTTTGGATAGCCGAATATGCCTACAATAACTCTGTACATTCGGGAACTGGGAAAACCCCGTTTTTTCTTTTGTACGGCAGTCACCCTCGAACCTCGGAGTTGGATCCCCTCCAAGATCTTGAAACACCAGCAGTAGACTACCTGCATTCTACAATCACCCAAGCCTTTAAGGAAGCTGTTTCTCACCTTCAAAGGGCTAAAGAACAATACAAGAAAGGAGCAGATCAACATCGGAAGGAAGCCCCTCAATATCAAGTAGGGGATCAAGTCTGGTTATCCACCAAATATCTACCTCTAAAAGAGCCACGCACATTCAACCCAAGATACCTTCCCAGCGCTGGAAGCGCCGGGCTCATAATGCTTGGGTGGACTTACCTGCAGCAGACCATGCTGCTTACTTGCCTGCCAGTTGAGCCTCTGATCCTCTTCTGTTTGGAACTACTTTTCCTGTTGGGTGGGGCAGGAGCCACTCCCTAGATTCAGAACACTGGAACTCTTCTGGAAAGCAGGAACTCTTTTCTTACCTAGGCGTGGCTGTGGAAGGAGACACCTAAGCACTACAGGAGGCTATTTAAACCACACCCGATGGATGAATCTTGCTTTGCGTTATTCTGCATCCTCTGCAGCAGAACGCTCATCGTGTCTTCTGCATCTGATCCTGGACCTAAGGAAAAAGGCTTACCATCCTGAATCCAGTCTTCAGCAACACCTATAAAGACAAGAAAGAACAGGTTAGCATTACGGTCTTCAGTGACAGCTCTTCACTTACCTGGTCCATCGGCTGTCACCAACGCCTCGTGCTGCATTCCGGCATCTGAAAGACAAAGGCTTACCTACTCTTCGTGCGCTACGGAGGTCTTCACACTGCATTCCGGCATCTGAAAGACAAAAGCTTACCAACTCTTCGCACGCTCCGGAGGCCTTCGGCGCTGCATCCCGCATCTGAAAGACAAAACAAGGTGCGTTTAAAGACATTGGGGAACTTTAATACTCACGTGCCATTACTCCTTTCCACATCTAACCCAGTGGGTATTCCGGCACCCTGCAGCCGCTCCGAACTTGTACCTGCAAAATAAAAAGACAGTTAGAGCGCATCGTGAAGCAGGCAACAAGCGCTTACTTACGTGCTTCCAGGCGCTTCTATTCATCACACGGGCTCCATCTTCAACTCACTTCAGCCCGTCATCCGCCATCGCCGGAACCCTGCAAAACAAGAGACATCATTACTAAAGACTTTAAAGACATTAGAATTACTCGAAACTTACCGTTCGTGCAGTAAACGACGGACAGCAGTCCTCTGAAGTCAAGAGGCCTGCTCCCCTTATCCAGTGAAGAAACTGGTTACAGCACCCTGCCCCGAGGCAGATGGAGAGCACAGCGTTCACTTACCTACGGTGAGAGCGTTAACCTTTGGGGTTCTACAGGAGAAGAGAAAGGGAAGAAGAGAGAGACATTCAATAACCCTGTTCCTTAATCCCATATTTTCTATCTGCAGACATCTTACCCTTCGAGTCAGACATACAGTGCACAGAGGTCCAGCCCAAAGAGCCAGCCGTGTGTTACACATCACCTTTGAAGATACGGTATACGCCCAGTCAAGACCGGCGCCTCTACGGGAATCAGGTGAGCGTTACATTATGCTCCTGTGCCTCCTTGACATAGATGTTAAGGAAGATATCAGATCTCATACAATGTAAATATTTCTCTGTTCTACTTGCATCCATGATCTGGCAGTACTTTAAGTGTATACTAATGAAGCATGTTTATGAGCGTAGTGGGGAATACTTAAAACAATCAAAAGGGGGCGGGGGCGTGGCCAACCGAGGACCCGTGCGGATGGCTCCTCGGCGAGCTCCGTGATCTATTCCACTCCTGGCCCCCCTAACCCTCTTGTAATGATCCCCGAAACCACGCCGGGACGGCAGGGCCATCCATGAGCACCTCGGGCTCTGGCGAGCTGTGGATTTGGGCAATTTCGTGCACTTTGAAGGAAGTTTTTGGAGAGTCCCGCACGCCTCCCCTCCGCTAAGATGGCGGCTGCCGCGATATGGGCGGGAGGCCGATGGCTGTGAATCGGCGAGCGTGGACTAGCACGTAGCGAGCGGAGGCTCGGGGTCCTGGCGCTGCGGCTGGCAGTTGCCGGTGAGCGGTGGGGGCCTCCACTCCTCTGCTCGGACCGCGTTGTTGGTCTCCCGGACGGCGGTCGGGGGGAGGTGACCCCCTACCTCCCCCCATCCATCGGACCTGCGGTGCGCGGCCGCCCGAAAACAGCGGCCGACGGAGGAGGAGAGAGAATCGAGTCGGCTGCGACAGCAGGCAGCTCTCGGAGCGGAGGTGAGGGGCCAGCCGGTGGGGGGGTTGGGATGCTGCGGGGGGTGCCCGCTTCTTGTGGTCCTCGGGGCGGCGTCCCGGGCCTCCTCCCACCCTCCCTCTGGGAGCCTCCGAACAGCCTTGGGCGGATTGTTGGCACATAAAGACACAGAGGCATGGACTAGCAGGAAGGTCTGCGCTACTGGTTTCCCGGGTGCGGGCTGCCGTAGGAAGCGGTATGCTCTGGATGGAGGTAGGCGGCACTTAGCGGCGGGCACCGACAGTGGGGGGCAGTTGGAAGCGTTGGTGGCTATTCCCCTAACCGGATGGACAGGCACAATCACCTGGTATAGAAGGGGATTTAGCTGTCTGCCTCAGCAAATCAAGTGTGGCTGTCACCTACCTGTTGCGTGGCTGTCGTGATATTAACTGTCACAGCACAACTTTATGGCAATTCTTGCCCCTCCAGTGCGCGGCCCTACGAATGATCTGGGGCACTATATGGGAGCGGCATCTAACCTCGCGTGACATACAAGACTCATGCAATCTTGCTAGAGCAACGTGTGGCAGGTCATAAGCCAGCACAAAGGAAGGTGGTCACAGGCGAGAATACGTCTCCTAGAGCGTAATTGATTCTGTACGGAGAGCACATACGTAGAGAATAGTGCCTGGCCCCTATACAGACGAGTTCCAGAGGGTGAGGGTATTAAAACATAAGCCTGAAGGGCAATAACGTGAAACAACCCTGATCCCAGCACGTTTGATTTACATAAGGGCACCCGATCGGGGTTCCTCTACCTGACCATAATGTCCAAACAATCTCTGAAAGCTAAGAATCAAGGCTCCGGAGACATCAAAACCATGCTGCAAGCAACAGATCTTCAGAAACGTACCCAGGTGCAGGCCCAAGTTCATGCCCCTCCTCCAGAGGGAGTAGAAAGATCTGAGGACCCACCTATTCGGAAATCTGACCTGATGGAAATGTTGCTGGAGCTTAAAAAGGACATCAAAGATAGCGCAAATAATCTGGCTAAATCCATTGCAGATCTCAATAAAGGAGTGGTAGCAATTGAAAAAAGGATTAACGAAGTTGAGACTGTGGTATCGGAGAAAAGCCATGAACAGGATGTTTTGGTGAACAGAGTCCTCGAACTGGAACAACAACTGGAAAAGGTGCAGAACAAACAGGAGGAGGCCGCGAATAGGTCCAGGAGACACAACATTCAGATACGTGGTATCCCGAAATCGGTAGCGGAGTCTGACCTGCAACAGTATGTGGGGGACCTTCTCCGACACATCTTGAAGGTGGATGACTCCAAATAAATTGTGTTGGATCGGACGCATAGGATTTACTCTACGTACCAAATCAACAAGAAATTGCTCCCGGACGTCCTGACCCGGATTCACATGTTCCAGCTTAAGGAGGACATTATGCAGGCCGCCCGTGGGAAAGAGCCCATCAAGTTTTGCTCCGCTTTCATTCAATTATTCCAGGACCTAGCTCCTGCTACACTTGCCAAAAGGAAAAAACTTAGAGTGGTCATCGATTGGCTGAGAACAAGGGAAGTGAGATATCGGTGGGGGCACCCAACATCTCTGCGCTTTGAATGGAAGGGCCGGAAATACTTGGTTTCTAAAGAAGAAGACTTAGCCGAACTTATGCAAGAAGACGAGGAAGGCTCTCCCATCGAGAATGGGGGCTCTCCATCCCAGAACCGGGATGCAGCACGGGGTCTGGGGGGGGCGGGGGAGGCAGGGACGCCCTCGTCCACATGGGCGTGTTAAGGAGTCTGAGCCATCGGGCCCCACACAAGCAACTGTCGGAGAGACGGGAGATTAAAAGAGGCTTCCCCAAATTTAATGGAGGGACTGCCAACCCTATAGAGAGTCATATATCTGTAGTGTGATTGGGACTTATAATGGCGTGCGAGTATCATATGCATCCAGCTGGGCGGGGGGCTGGGGTGGGAGGGAGATTTCGGAACCCAAATTTCCCGGGTAAGTATAAAACCCGGTGATCTATTTTGAACAAATTAAGTGGGAAATGTTATTGAGAAGTTTTGAACTGAATGTTGGGAGGGGGGGTGTTTATCGTGTTGTTTATTCATGGGTGATGAAATACAGATTGTAATTGCAACTGGTATCATAGCTGGGGGCTGGAAGGCAAAGAGCCAGACTATAAGATGAACCACAGTAATGTCTGGGCTGACATTCATCTCATTAAATGTTCAGGGGCTTAACTCTCCGGTCAAACGGAAACCGATGTTAACCAGGCTGAGGGACATGCATGCTTCCGTGGTATGGTTGCAAGAAACGCATCTCCTACCGGGAGATGAACAAAGGTTGAGACACAGAGATTTCCCCATACAATACCTGGCCTCCAGTGGGTATAAAAAACGTGGGGTAGGCATCCTATTAGCAAAAGGCATCAAATTTGAGAAGGGATTCCTTAAAAAGGACCCGGAAGGCCGCTATCTATTGTTCGGGGGGGGTACTGATGGGTCAATTGGTTACCTTGATTTCCATATATGCTCCCAACACGAAACAAGATCAATTTTTAGTGAGCCTAATTCCCATAATTGCACAGTGGGGAACTGGGAAAATCCTAATTGGAGGGGACTTTAATGGGGTAATGGACGCAAAATTGCATAAAACTCTCCCCGTCACTTCCAATGATCACATATTTAGGCAGGCCCTAGCCAGATTTCTGAGGGATCTGCACCTCTTAGAGACCTGGAGATTTTTCAAACCACAAGACAGGGAGTACACTCACTATTCAGCTGTGCACAGGGGCTACTCCGGAATTGACATGATTCTTGTCTCCGAAACAGTGATCCCACAGGTCATGGGCTTGGAAATAGGAGTGCGGTGCCTGACAGACCATGCCCCGGTTCTACTCAAATTAGAGCTAGATAACATGCAACAATCCTTCAGACCTTGGCGTTTATACGAGGTTGTATTGAAAGACCTAACAGTCCGAGGCAATATAGAGCAAACCCTACTGAATTATTTCCGAGAAAACACTACACAGGGAATGGATTGGCTGACCATATGGGATGCCAGCAAAGCGGTAATAAGGGGTGAATTCATTGCCCAGACCTCAAATTATATTAAATGTCGGGAAAGGGTGAGAAGTAATATGGAAGCTAACATACATAGGGCGGAAGTGGAGTATAAGGATAAAGGCTCACAGTAGGCATGGCGGGAATTAAAGAAGGCCAAAGCAACTCTTGAAACACATTTGGCAGATGATGCGGCGCGTTTGTTGCTGCAGACTAAGCAGTTTTACTATATACATGGGGATAAAGCTAATCGACTCCTCGCTGGCAAGTTGCAGTACCAGAAACTCCGGAATCATATAACCCAACTCCGGGACATGAACGGGGAGGTAGTGAGGGGTGAGAAAGAAGTGGAGAGGGTAATGTGGGAGTTCTACGCCAGTAATTCCAAACGAGATAACTTAGAGGAAGAAGCACAAGTTGCCTTTTTGAATCAGGTGGACTTACCATAAATCAGTGAGGAAGTTAAACAGCAACTGGAAGGCCCTATAACAGAGGAGGAAGTCGGGGAGGTGATAGGTACATTGAAGGGAAATAAAACCCTGGGTCCAGATGGACTAAGCAACGCATATTATAAAACCTTTAGAAATATTTTGATAGGTCCCCTAACACACTTATTCAACTCCATTCGAGAGAAAGGGTACACCTCCAGAGATATGTGTACAGCAACCACAATACTGCTATTGAAACCAGACAGAGACCCGGTGGATTGTGCAAGCTATCGCCCGATCACGTTATTAAATGGGGACGCAAAAATGTACTCCTTAATCCTGGCCCGACGACTAGCAATGGTACTCCCGGGGATAATTCACACTGATCAGGCGGGTTTTGTGAAAGGGCGACATACATATGATAACATTCGGAGAGCCATCAATACAATTGAATGGGGACGAAGGTTGGGTCAGGAATTCTCAGTGGCAGCTCTGGATGCTTCCAGAGCCTTCGACAGTTTAGACTGGGGTTTCATGAGACTAGTCCTTGGAAAGTTTGGTTGTGGGCCAATGTTTACCCGCATGTTAATGGCCAACTTTATGAACCCGTCCACGAGACTGCTACTAAATGGGAAACTGACCGAGAACATCCCCATTCAAAAAGGCACAAGACAGGGGTGCCCCCTGTCACCCCTGATCTTTGCCATGGCTATGGAGCCATTTGCATGTAAGGTTCGGGGTCATCCTGAAATCCGGGGGGGTGGATGTGGGGGTTGCTGGACAACAAAGGATAGCTTTATATGCGGATGATATCCTTATGTTCCTTAGAGACACTGGACATTCCTTACCAACAGCTCTACATTTGTTGGAGGAGTTTGCAAAGGCCTCAGGATTCAAAATTAACTATCCCAAGTCTAAAGTCCTTAACGTCATGGAAAAGTTAAACCGGATCCCAATATGGGAAAATCAATTCCCCCTGAAATGGGAGCGTAAAGCAGTTAAATACCTAGGGATATACTTGACTCCCAGTTATAGTAAACTCTACGGCGCTAATATCCCCGAATTCTTTAAAACATTAGCCAATGATCTAAAACGTTGGCACGTGCAGGAACTCTCTTGGATTACGCGGATTACCGCGGTTAAAATTACTCTTCTGCCTAAATTCTTATATGTACTAAGCACCCTCCCACTCAAAATTCCAGGCCCAGCTATTCAAGCTCTTCAGAACGAGGTAATGAAATTCATCTAGGGGGGGGGAGGAAATCGAGAATCCTCAAAAAAGTACTTTTCAGGCCACAAGTCCTGGGAGGACTGGGGGTACCAGACTTTCGTAGATACCTATGGGCAGCACAAGTGGCCCCAATGCTGCAATGGACAGCTGGGGAGGAGAGTAATAAATGGGTCACATTGGAAAAAATAGTGACTAAGTTACCACTTAAAAATCTGGGCTTTCTTGCTACACGAAACAGGGGAAAGGTGGACAGCTATTGGAGTCAACCAAAACTACACTCTGGTATTGGGATAAGATATTGCGACATAAAAGGATCAAAGTGGGGGTTGGGCCACTTACACCAATCGCCTTTAATCCAGATTTCAACCCAGGCATGCAGGCTAACTTCTGGACACACTGGGGGGGGGCAGAGAACAAACTATGGTATTATATGACCTTTATATAGATGGGCTTCTCCTGACGTTCGAAGACTATAAAAATAAGTTTAACATTCCAGAAGAAGAGCGCTTTCACTATGCCCAATTTAGGAATTGGGTCTCAAACGCAAAGGTGAAAGAGAGGGCTGCTAGAGATCCAACGGGGCTGGAAATTACAATGCAGGAAGGCCAACCGGACAAAGGGATAACCAGATTATATCGCCTAATTGAAGGGGGAAATCCCAAGGAAAATCTCACATACATGCAAAAGTGGGAGGCAGATTTGGGGAGAGCAATCACAGGGGACATTTGGGGTTGCATTTGGCGGAGAGCCGCCAAAAGCTCTAGATGCACCTCCATTAAAGAAACTGCATATAAATTATGTCTCCGATGGTATATTACTCCAGTTCGCATACACTCCATTAATCCAGATTATCCTGTGACCTGCTGGAGAAGCTGCGGCCTTCCAGGGGACCTTATTCACATGTGGTGGTCTTGTCCTTTAGTCGAAACCTACTGGAAAGAGATTTTAAGTCATATTAAAGAAATAACTGGGGCGCAGCTTCCATTCGACCCACTGGTGATACTTCTGGGAGAGGTAGTGGAGGGATGTTATGCAAGCTCAGGACCCACAGCCACACTTATCACTCACATGTTGAATGCGGCCAGGATTACTGTTGCACACGCATGGAAAACTAAAGAGGGTCCGGTTATAGCCATGTGGTGGGTAAGATTATGGGGGGTGATGGCTATGGAGAAAGTGACAGCATTAGCCCTTGGCTCATACACGAAATATACAAATACCTGGCTACCGCTGCATGAATTCATGAATGATAGGGAACAGATGTTCTTTAAACCTAGACTGCTCCAGGCAGTATCTATTATTTGAAAGCTATGAACATCATGTTGAAATGTGGTTCAACCAGTTGACTTCTTAAGGCAAGGACAGAGTACTTTCGTCACCTATAAGTTGGGATATGTGTTGGGGGAGGGGGGTGGTGGGGGAGAGTTTTAGTGGTTACAGAACTGGGTTGTTAAAAGATGAGTAATGTTTTGCTGATGCCCACGTAAGGGTAAATGATTTTATTTGAAATAAGGTATGTTTGTCATCACTTATGGTTATGGATGTATCTATTTTTACATTGCTCTGAAAATCTAAATAAAGTTGATAAAAATTAAAAAAAACAATCAAAAGGGTACTATTTTCTGCCAATAAAGCTTGGTGCAACAATCAAGTCCGGGCTATCGAGATACCATTTTTGAATACACCTTGCACAGTTAGAAGATATGGTGAGGGAAAACACTCTTGTAAGGTTTGTGATGAATCTTGCAGAGTCATCATGAAACCCCAGCCTAAAGTCTCCTCCCATGGATGGTAGCCGCTACCTGATCCTAAACCTGGGAGGAGAGGGCTTTCAAGGGGAAGTGGTGACTTCATTAGGAGAGACATGGTATTCACCCTCTTCACACTAGATGAGATTTCCCTAATGCCTAAATGTCTAATGGCAAGCTTTCACTGTACAGTTCTCTCTGCCAGAATTACCCAAAGTACCAAACATGAAGACCCTTTTAATAAACATGAAAATGGTACAATAGGGCATCAGGAAGTTAATATTGCAGCTTCCAGGTGTTATGACCCTGCTTTACATCAAAGTTCTAAACACAAAGGAAAAACACCAACTCTTTTAATAATCTCCCCTAAACCTGAACACTCTCAGTTATCCAATCGGATTGGGTTAACTAGTAATCAAAAACACTAAAACATTATGGACTTCAAGTCCCATAATGCCCATACTACTGAAACGAGGAAGGAGGGCTTTGAGAAACCTAGGGCTGTTCTCCTATTTAAACGCTGAATGTCCTCTATTCAGGTGCCCAGGGGAGGGCCATCGCTCTTGGACCCCAACCCTTAGGGTGGACGAGCAAGGGAGGATCACTGGAGTAGAGGTACCCAGGGTTATCTGAAGGGGGATACCCCAGACCAGATGCAGTATCCTAACAGGGAAATAGGGGAGGAAAAGGAAATCCCTGACACATTCATAGGCTATGTTGATTCTTACAACTTTTATTCAGGAGTCGTGGCCTGTGATTCCTATCCTGCCATGTGTGACTCAAAGGGGAGAAAAAGGGGGAGTCATCTGCCCGAGAAAGGGGAGGAAGAAGACCCAAGTGATGCAAGGGCAGAATTCCTGTAATGAGATCCCTTCATCCTCTACCTGTCCGGGTCGTGAACCTCCTCGAGGCTCCTGTCCCTACAAGCACCCTGTAGACAAGATAAACAGACAGTCCCTGGATGGGTGGCGGGAACGCAATCTCCCCAACAATTCCATTACACATCAAAACCCTTTCCCTCAGCTTTTATGGGGTATGGGCTGGGTATGGGCTTTTATGGGGTATTTCCAAACCCATACCATCTACCCTCACCATTTCCAACAAATACTGGGACGAGGAAGAGGCAACCGGGAGTAGTGAAGATTTCCCATAAGAATGACATCGGGAGTGTAAGGGAAACTTGGCTGTAGAAAGAACTTAAGTTGTCCCATTGATAGAGTCAGGCAGATTCAAGCCTTCACTAATTACCACTCACACCTGAATCCACTTGACTGCTTTTCCAACTATAAAAGCTGTGGTTCTGCGCAGGTGAATGAGCGAGCTGGGGACGTTGTTTGGACCAGAGAAGCCAAGGAGCAGAGAGCAGCAGGATCTACGGCTCAGAGGAGACGCTGGCTCGGTGCTTCTGAGGGGCTGCAGCGTGGCTAGGGAGCCATGTCTCCAGAGAGCCACAGAGAAGAACCTTGCAGGCTGCTGTTGGCAATGGAACATTGTTCGTTCCCTTGGAACATGTCCCGGCCCTAAGGGTGTCTGAGGGGCAGGTGGTGACCCCCACAACCAGGAGGCACCGCTTGTCACTGCGCTGCTGCCCGGGTGAGTCTCATGGAAGAGAGAGACACTCGCGAGCATGCGACTGAATGAAGCAGGGCGGGCGAAAGGAAATGCATAAAGCGGCATAGAGCGGAAAAGAGGAAAGAAAAGGAAACTAGTAAAGAAAGCAGATTGAAAAAAGAGTGATGAGATCGAGAGAAAGTAAGAAAGCAGAGCGTGCAAGGTATGTGAAGGAAAAGGACTATATTAAAGAGGGTGCAAGCGGCCAGAAACAAGAGAGAAAGGTGCAAGTGACGCAGCAGAGTGGAAAAGGTGCCAGTGGGCACGGAAAGGTAAAGGAAGTGCACGTGTGCACCGGAAAGCAAAGAGGAAGGTTCCAGTGGGCACGGAAAGGTCAAGAAAGTGCAAGTGTGCAGGAGAAGGAAAGAAAAGTGCCAGTGGGTACAAGAAAATAAGTCAAGAAAGCAGAGGGGAACAAAAAGGGGTGCAGAAAGCCCCTGAAGGAAAAGGTTAAGAGCAAGAAATAAAAGAGGGGTTTTAGCCCGGGAGTGGGTGCGCTTAGGAGGAGCAAATAACCAGGCGTTTTTAAAAAAAAGTCTCTGATGCTAGCCCTTTGAAGGTATCCAGTAATAAAATCACGGCAAAAATTTCGCCTTTACAAAAAGTTGCGGCAAAAATGCTGTGGTTTGACCTGGTAAAGGTGTACCCCATTATACCATTTAAGGGGAGCGAGGGTTGCAGGGGTGTCCCCTGCTCCCCTTAAATGGTATATGTTAGGGAGAATTCTCTGTTTAGGCTGAATTTCCTAACCTAGTGAGTCCCCCAGCAGCTTTGCTGGATTTTTGGGGTTTATTTCTTTCTCCTGCCAAGAGTGAGACTCTTTTACCCTCACTCTTGGGCATGATTTGAGTGTGTTTCTTTGAATCTAGATGTGTTTAATGGGCTATGGGGTCTTTTACTCCATAGGGCTTCATGTGTTTTTGTGATGTGTGTTACACAGCACCCTCAGTGCAGTGACACAGGGGTGTCATAGTGACCCCCCAGTATAGACTCCATACCCTGGGACTGACTACTGTCTCCCAGGGCATGTAAAGTCACCATTGACTTTACTAGTCTTAAATTCTGAACAGAACCAGTACAAACCATCATATTGTGGACGTACTGGCTGGGGCAATTCAATTGCCCCGGGGTCTGTTAGTCGAGGGGGCACGTCTCCGTCCCCCATGATCGAGTTTTGGCTTGTGGCAGTGGATACTACTTTTTATATTCAACCGTGAATATTTTCCTATGGGATTTCCCATTGTTTTAGGCTACTACCTTTATTTAGTTATTTACCGTGCCTCGAACATACCCCCGGTTTATTTAATTAATATTAATTCTCTGGTTGGTATTTTTTGCCAAAACTTGATTCTAAAATGGCATTTGTGTTCTCTTCTGTGACTCCAACCCAAGTCGAGGCCTTTGTTCCACTTTTTGGCGGGCTTCTCCACAGAAGCCCTCCAAAGTGGTGCCACTCTGCCTGGGGTACTTAGGAGGGGTGGAGGGGAATTTAGGCACCCTGGACTGAGTTGCCTAGGCAACTCAAGTCGCACTCCGTCCTGATTGGCTGAGTGAATGGGGGTTTTCTGCATAAAAGCAGGGCTTTGGGGACTGGAACTTCAGAAGTCGCCACAGGACCTAAGAATCTGACGAGGCAGAAGCTGAGCCGACCTGCCACGACACCACCACCGGTGGAGCCCTGCTGGACCGTCTCACCACTTTTCCCAACGACAGAGGAGATCTCCCGCCGGAGAGTCTTCTTCCTTTGACTGGTGGGGATAACCAGTTTCACCATCTTTTCACCTTCCCGACGTACCTCGTGGCCGCCTTGCCTGTGCCAAGCACCCCGGCAACCGGGATACCACATTTTACCACGACCGCGAAACAAAGGTACCACCTTTAACCGGAAAACTCCACGGTTGGTTTCTTCCCTGGTAGTGCAACGACCTTCATCTTTCCTCCAAGTCGAGATCTTCTCTTCCCCTGGATGACGACGCAACTTGCACCCACTGCCAGGAACAACTGCCACCGCTGGAGGATCCTTCCCACTTAAGGTATCGTGTCCCGCCTGGCTTCCCTTGCTACCGACTGTACGGGGTAGATTTAGTCCCCGGCTTTCGAACCTGGGTTAGCCTGGGACACCCTGGCTAAACTTTCCTAAGCCTCTCTAAACTCTTTTTGAACCCTCTGCAAGACTTTCTAAGCCTAGTGTAACTGTGTGATCTTGGGCGCATTTGTGCTCTGCTCTCTCTAAGAGTGGGCCCAGCCTTTGGACTTTGGCTCACCAGTGACTTTTGCTCTTCTGCCTTGCTAACAGTGTTCCTGAATCTTAGAGTGGTGTACCTTTCCATATTCTGTCTTTTTCCCTCCCTTTCTCACAAACGTATTGGAGTGCCATTTAGTTAAGCGCTCACCTCTGTATGAAAATAAGTGGTGTTTTACTGTGACTTATCTGATAAGGAAAAAGGGGTGTATATATTACAATATTAACTGTGTTTAGAATATTTTACAACAAGAGTGCTGGAGTGTTTCAAACCGTGTGTTTTTAAATACATAATTATATACTTTGATACCAAAGATCTGGTCAGTGTTTGCTTGTATTATTGTATCTGAGTGCCTATTGAGTATACTTTGCATACTGCCTAACTCTCTTGAGGGAAGTCGGACTGCTCAGCCACAGCTACCAGGTAAACCTGGGTGGTACAGACTGCTACCAAGTGGGTTTACCGCCACCACCTGTAGTCTTAAATCTTTTGCAGTGTTCCCTAAGGGAACTGCACAGGTTTCTGCCTAACACTGGTGTACAGCGGTGGGATTTATATTGAGTATACACTTTAGAGTGCTTTAGGATACCTTAGTACAACTAACCACAAAGCTTAGCACTGAAAAAGTAATCTTTCTAACATGTCAACTATGGACATTTACAGTCAAGAGTCCCTTGCTACAAAGACTGCTGATTGTTTAAGAGTACTATGTAAGCATAAGAACCTCCTGACTAAAGGCAAGAAAATGGAATTAATAGAAAGGTTGTTAGCTAACCAAAGTCTGGATGATGGTTCAGAGGAACCTACCATGACAGAAAATGTAGATAACAGTATAGAAATCGATATTGATCAAACTGTTGATAATCTTGAGGAAGAGTCAGAAGAGGAGGGTGAGGCTGCTGTGGCTGTCCCCCCTAGGCCTCTGTCTGCTCTACCTGCTGTACCTATTGGGCCTTTGCCAAGTCCCACACTTAGTCCTCAATATCTTGAAGTAGAGAAAATGAAACTTGAACTAGAGTTCAAGAGACTGAATACTCAGTCTGAACAGAGACATCAGGAAATGAATCAAGAACTAAGGCTAAGGGAAATGGAGCTCAAGCATGAGCTAGAAATGAAGAAATTATCTGTTGAAAATGCTTCTCTCTCTGGCTCCTCTAGAAGTTCCAGTCCTAAAAGACCCCGGATGCCTAAAGAATTGGTTGGTATGTATGAGCCTAAGTTGGATGTGTTGGATTGGTTGTCTCTGTTTGAATATAATCATGGGCTCCAGAACATCACAGGAAATGACTTACTCACCTGGTTGTTCTCTAGGCTTCCACCTGTTGCAACTGATGTGGTAATGGAGTTGGGGGAGGAGGATAGGAAAGAGTATGAATGTGTGAAACTAGCTCTGATAGCTAGATTTGGGAAGACCCCTTCCCAGTATCTTAAGAGGTTTAGAACCCTCAAAAAGCATGATGGTACCCCTTGGGCTATCTGGGTGAGTGAAGGGTTGAAAAACTTAGAGGGATGGATTAAGGGTTACAAAGTGAACACTTATGAAGGTATGAAGAATCTTTTTATGTTGGAGTCAATTTATGATGTCTGCTCTCCTGAGCTCAGACAGCACTTGGCTGATTCAAAGGAATTAGATTCCTGAAAACTAGCTAAGGCTGCTGACTTGTGGGTTGCCAACAGGGTCACTCACAAGGATTCTGGGGTAACTCAGAAAAAGGATGAGGGGAAACAGCCTAAAAAGGACTCCAAAGAGAATTCTAATAACTCACATTCCAAAGAGGGCCCCAAACAAAACCAGAAGGGTAAGCCACCAGGGAAACCACAGCAGAATAGTGTCTCCTCTGGTGCCAAACCAGAGGGAGGTCAGAACAAGCCTCCATTCCAGAAGGCATTTGGTAAATGCTTTGTTTGTGGCTCTACTGACCATGTGAAAGGAGATCCCAGATGCAAGGGTAAACCTTCAAGGATCCAACTTGCCCCCTTAGCCTTCGCTCCAGAAGAGGAAGTCCCAATGGCAAGTGGAAACTTTCTACTGCTGGCTGATGAACCCATTGGTGTCTCAGCCAGTGTTACTTTAGTCTCTCTGGGGTTGTGGGAACAACAGAATTTAGATGTGTATAATTCTATCTCAGATAATACTAAAGAGTATTATAAAGACAGTGTCCAGGTCAATGGTCAGGAGACTCCTGCCATTAGAGACACTGGGGCCAGCATAACTGTGGTGGATGAATCAATTTTTAAAGGCAGAGGATGTTGCTAAGGCACCCAAATGCCTCACCAAGTTAGCTGGAGGGCCTGTGCAGATGTGTCCCCAGTTACCAGTTCTCATCCAGTGTAATGACATGGCTGTAAAAATACCTGTCAGTGTACAATGTGAAGTGCCAGGTAGGGTTCTGTTGGGTAATGACCTGAAAGCTCTCAGAGTTGTGTCACATACCCCCAGACCACCTAGTAAAAGGTTACAGGAGCTCACAAAACCTGCAAGAGAGAAAACCCTGCGAGGGTTATCTCAGGAGATGATGACAGAGATCACTCCTTTACCACTGGAGCAACTCACTGCAGTAACTAGAAGATCAGGAGCAAAGGGGCAACCAAAGACTCCTAGGAAAAAGTCAGCAGCAAGCACTCCAGTGCTTCCAAAAGTTACACCTGTAACTCCACCTCCAGCTGAGGCTGAGAGTGAGGTGCAACCCTGTGTGGTTGAACTAGACTCTGAATAAGAGCTAGTAGGAGGCCAAGAACTTATTGGAGATCTAGACCCTGAGGACCATCCTGAGCTGCAGTCTTTACTGGCAGAAGGTGGGCCCAGCAGGTCAGCTTTCCGTAAGGGACAAAGAGAATGTCCAACTCTGGAGGGTCTCCGCCAACAGGCAGCTGCTCAGGCTGATGGGCAAGAGCCTGGGAAGTATAGGTTGCACTGGGAAGATGGCCTCTTCTACAGTGAACCAACTGAGTCTGAACCTGGAGACTACAAACGCCTTGTAGTACCTCAAGAAAACAGACAACAGTTCTTGCACTTAGCCCACGAGATTCCTTTGGCTGTTCACTTGAGCTTCAAGAAGACCAAGGAAAGGCTCTCACTCTACTTCTATTGGCCAAAAATGGGGGCAGAAGTAAATAAGTTTTGCAAGAGCTGCCATACCTGCCAAACTTCTGGTAAGGTTGGCGCCAAGAATGTGGCACCCTTAGAGCCTCTCCCAGTTGTGGGAGTCCCATTTGAGAGGGTAGGGATTGACATTGTTGCTCCCCTTGATCCCCCTACCTCCTCAGGCAACAGGTTTTTCCTTGTTGTAGTAGACCATGCTACTAGATACCCTGAGGCAATTCCTATGAGGACTGTTACAGCTCTGGCTGTGGCTAAGGCCCTCCTTGGTATTTTTACCAGGGTTGGGTTTCCTAAGGAAGTAATATCCGACAGGGGGTCAAACTTTATGTCCCACTACATGAAAGCCATGTGGAAAACCTGTGGAGTTACTTAAAAGTTCTCAACCGCCTACCACCGCCAAACTAATGGATTGGTAGAAAGGTTTAACAGAACCATGAAGAGCATGATAGGTGCTTTAGAGGAACCTCTGAAAAGAAAGTGGGACCTTCTACTGCCATGCCTTCTCTTTGCTTAGAGAGAAGTCCCTCAGGAGGGAGTAGGTTATTCTCCCTTTGAACTTCTCTATGGCCATCCGGTCAGAGGTCCATTGGCCCTGATTAAGGAGGGGTTGGAAGGTGCTCCTCCCCTCAAGCCAGTCAGAGTGACTGACTATGTGATAGGTCTCCGAAGGAGAATGTCACACATGATGGCAGAAGCTAGTGATAACCTGAAAGCTGGACAAGCTTTGGTCAAGCATTGGCATGATCAAAAGGCTAACATGGTTGAGTTCACTCAAGACCAGCTAGTTCTCGTTATGCTCCCAACAAGGCAGAGGGCCTTGCAAGACAAATGGATGGGACCCTTCAAAGTTGTGGGAAACCTTGGAGAGGTCCACTATCTGGTGGATCTGGGCAGACCCAGGGAAGCTCCTTCAGTCTTCCACACCAACCGACTGAAAGCGTACATCTCCAGACCTGAAGTAGGAGCCTTGCTTCTAGCTTCCGCAGCAGAGGAAGAAGAGAGTGAGTCTCTCCCTGATCTCCTCAGAGGTGTACCTTTAGATGAAAAAATTGAAGAAGCCAATCTCTCTTCAGATCTGACACCTGAGCAACAAGAGGAGTGCAAATCTATGTTAAATCAGTTTGCCTCCCTGTTCTCACTCTCACCAGGCTTGACCCCTTGGGGACAGCACGAGATACTCACTGGTGACTGTCTGCCAGTCAAAAGCAGAGGATACCGAATGTCAGAAAATGTGAGAACCCATATCAAGGGGGAGGTCAAGAAGATGCTTGATCTCGGGGTAATAGAGCCCGCTACTAGTCCATGGTCTAGCCCAGTTGTGTTAGTACCAAAGGCAGGATCCAAAGACTTGAGATTCTGTGTGGACTATAGAGCTCTTAATGCAGTCACCAAGACTGATGCCCACCCTTTACCAAGGACAGATGAGTTGGTGGATAAACTTGGTGCAGCCAAGTACCTCAGCACATTTGACCTTACTTCAGGCTATTGGCAAATAGCCTTGACAGACCATGCCAAGGAGAAAACTGCATTTTCCACCCCAGTTGGCTTGTACCAGTTTAAGGTCATGCCTTTTGGATTAAAAAATGCACCTGCTACATTCCAAAGGATGGTGAACCAAGTTCTAGCTGGGATGGAGGACTTCTGTATGGCATACTTGGATGACATTGCAGTCTTCAGCCACTCCTGGGAGGATCATGTGAACCACCTAGGACATGTTTTGCAGGCTCTTGGACAGGCCAATTTGACTATCAAGGCAAGTAAATGCCAGATAGTTCAAAGTAAGGTGGTCTACCTTGGGCATGAGGTAGGAGGTGGAGAAATAAGGCCTTTGCTCAGCAAGATTGAAGCTGTGCAAAATTGGACAACACCTACTACTCAAACCCAAGTGAGAGCCTTCCTAGGCCTCACTGGGTATTACAGGAATTTCATTGAGAACTATGGGACCATAGCTTCTCCACGGAATGTAATCTCCTCCCCAAAATTCCCTAAAAAGTTCAAATGGAATGAGGAGTGCAATCAGGCCTTTGAAAAACTGAAGAAAGCTCTTTGCCAAGCTCCAGTATTGAGAGCTCCTGACTACCACCAAACTTTCATTGTACAAACTGATGCTTCCAATGTAGGTATAGGTGCAGTTCTAAGCCAACTGGATGAGAAGGGTAGGGAGCACCCCATTTGCTTCATCAGCCGTAAGCTGAAGGATCCTGAGACAAGGTGGGCAACAATCAAAAGAGAATGCTTTGCTATTATGTGGGCACTGAAGAAGTTTAGGCCATACTTGTATGGTTCTACTTTTTGTCATTCAGACTGACCACCAACCCTTGAGATGGTTAATGCAAATGAAGGGGGAAAATCCAAAACTATTGAGATGGTCAATCAGCCTACAAGGGTTTGATTTCACCATTGAGCACAGGTCAGGGTGTCACCATCAAAATGCTGATGGACTCTCTAGGATGTATGTCATCGACTAGAGGTATGAGGTTCATCCAGGAGTGGATTAAATCCTCCTGTCCCTTAGTCTGGGGGGGGGGGGGCGAGTGTGAGGGAGAATTCTCTGTTTAGGCTGAATTTCCTAACCTAGTGAGTCCCCCAGCAGCTTTGCTGGATTTGTGGGGTTTATTTTTTTCTCCTGCCAAGAGTGAGACTCTTTTACCCTCACTCTTGGGCATGATTTGAGTGTGTTTTTTTTTAATCTAGATGTGTTTAATGGGCTATGGGGTCTTTTACTCCATAGGGCTTCATGTGTTTTTGTGATGTGTGTTACACAGCACCTTCAGTGCAGTGACACAGGGGTGTCATAGTGACCCCCCAGTATAGACTCCATACCCTGGGACTGACTACTGTCTCCCAGGGCATGTAAAGTCACCATTGACTTTACTAGTCTTAAATTCTGAACAGAACCAGTACAAACCATCATATTGTGGATGTACTGACTGGGGCAATTCAATTGCCCCGGGGTCTGTTAGTCGAGGGGGCACGTCTACGCCACCCCTGATCGAGTTTTGGCTGGTGGCAGTGGATACTACTTTTTATATTCAACCGCAAATATTTTCCTATGGGATTTCCCATTGTTTTAGGCTACTACCTTTATTTAATTATTTACGGTAGCCTCGAACATACCGCCGGTTTATTTAATTAATATTAATTCTCCGGTTGGTATTTTTTGCCAAAACTTGATTCTAAAATGGCGTTTGTGTTCTCTTCTGTGACTCCAACCCAAGTCGAGCCCTTTGTTCCACTTTTTGGCAGGCTTCTCCACAGAAGCCCTCCAAAGTGGTGCCACTCTGTCTGGGGTACTTAGGAGGGGTGGAGGGGAATTTAGGCACCCTGGACTGAGTTGCCTAGGCAACTCAAGTCGCACTCCGTCCTGATTGGCCCAAGTGGTGAGGCGGCCGGCTCACCACTTAGCATGTTTGAGTGACAGTGTCAGGGACTCAGGTAGGCAGAGACAAGGACAGGCTAGGCGTAGGGGTGTTGTGGGTACTGTTTTGGGCACTGGAGGGGAGAGACAAACAAAGATGCAACCATACAAAAGGCTGCTTTGCCCCATGTGCAGGAGAAAGGGACTAAAGACTGCGTTTCCCAGCAGCCGGCGCCAAAGGACTACAATCCCCAGCATGCCCAGGGACGTTTTGGGCCAATCAGGAACCAGGAAGGGCGCGGCCGCCCCATCGCGCATGCGCAGAGCCCCGAGCACGGGGCTTGCGCTTGAGACTCCATGCCGACAAGACGTGTGGACCGGAGCTCCAGCAAAACTACACGCGAGGGGCCCAGCCCCACCCGAGCAGCAGCCCGGCCCCTCGCCCACACGAGATAAGTACTCCTCTTTGCTCAGGGCCCAAAGGGATCGAGGGGGAAGTGCAGGGGGCGATTGCTTGCCACCCCAGAGCCCCTGCACCGCTACGAAAAGCTAAGTGTTTAGAACTTCGGCGCTCAATGTGCCTGCGGCATTCTTTTGGGATACATTGACCTGTGCACGGGCGTTTAGTCATTTGGGGTGTTTCCGCCTCTTGGAGACCATAGCAGATCCGTGAGGCGAAAACACAGCACCGGAGACACCTGCCACAGTTTTAGGGCACAAATCGATCACGAGGGTCTGCAGGAAGATTGCTTGTGCATTTGAACATGTCTGCAGGGATCTGCAAGGTGATCGCTTGCGTAGCATAGTGCAATAGCACTATACAGGTCTTGAGGGGGGCATTAGAGAGTGTGTCTGTGTGAGTGAGTCTGCATGAGGTGAATGCAGACAATAACAGAGGGCATGTTCTAATGCTTGTTAATTTCTTTTAGCTTGGACCTTTTGAAAACAACCCTTCAGACGTGCCAAGGACGTGACTGCTCTTCATGGACAGGACACAGAAGACCAGAGCTAAGTTGCATGCTAACTCCTGTACTGTTCCGATGACTTAGGGTTAGGCAGAGTTAAACTGTTCTTATGTGCAAATTGGTGCTTATGTACAAGTAGCTAGTAAGGGCTGAGAACACCAGAACAAAAGTGAGCAGCAACCAAACTTTCCCTGTAGAACTCCCCATTCCCACCCATAACCTCTACCTCACCCTCAATCCGGTTTACCTAATTCCCCCTACCTATCCAATCATCGAGACCCTAACCCTCCTTCCCTGCTCTGGTCCAGGAAACCCGTGTAAGCTCTGACTTGCGGGCTCCACGACCAAAGTGGGGGTGGTTGGTACTGCGTCGCTCCTGCGCCTTGGATTCTGGACTTCGTGACAGAAGCGCAAGCCCACGTAATATTCAGGTGCCCGAGCTACGTGGCCAGCCCCCATTGAAACCATGGAAGAAACAGGTCACTATGTTTGTGGACTCGGGAGCGACAGGTAATTTTATTGATGTCCAGTACGTGGTTACCTTAGGTATCCCAGTACAGCAAAAGGCAGACCCGGAACCTGTACGTGCTGTAGACGGCACTCCTCTCAGCTCAGGGCCCATAACACATAACACTTGTTTGGTGACGTTACAATGCGAAGCTTGGCATAGGGAAAGCATTGCCTTTGATATCATTGCCGCCCCGCAATTTGGGCTGATTTTGGGATTACCGTGGCTAAAAAAGCATAACCCCCAAATTCATTGGACCACAGGGTCAATCAGTCTGGACTCACCGCATTGTCTTGAACATTGCCGGCAAGAAAGTACACCTTCAGTGTGTGCTCTCAACGTCTCGGTTAAGCAGGAAATGCGTCCCGAAAGTATACCCCAAGAATACGCAGATTTCATGGACGTGTTTAACAAACAAGCTGCAGAATCATTACCCCCACATCGGCCATTTGACTGCAGAATTGATCTGGAGCCTGGGGCTACTCTACCGTGTAGTCGTATATATGCCCTAACGGAGGCAGAAAACAATCACCTCCAAGAGTACATAGCTGCGAATTTAAAGAATGGATTTATTCGCCACTCTAATTCGCCAGTGTCCTCCCCTTTGTTCTTCGTACCGAAGAAGTCTGGAGAACTCCGGACTTGCATAGATTACCGCAGAGTGAACCAGATAACCATTAAGAACCGTTATCCGCTTCCTCTCATCCCGGTTCTTTTGGATCAAGTTAGGGACGCGACAATCTACACCAAGTTGGACCTTCGAGGCGCTTACCATCTTGTGCGGGTGCGCGAGGGAGACGAATGGAAAACCGCCTTCCGGACCAAGTTCGGATTGTACGAATATCAGGTTATGCCATTCGGTCTCTGTAACGCCCCCGCTGCCTTCCAACATTTCCTGGATGAGGTCCTTAGAGAATATTTAGACGTATGTGCGGTAGTGTACATAGATGACATCCTAATATATTCTCAAACTCTCCAGGAACATGTCCAACATGTACGCGCAGTTTTGCAAAAGCTGCGAGAATACCACCTTTATGCAAAACTGGAGAAGTGCGAGTTCCATTGTACCACCGTGGAATTTCTAGGCTACTTCCTGACCCCAACCGGCGTACAAATGGACAAGAAAAAGGTGCAGGCAATCTTGGATTGGGCTCCCCCTACCAGTGTGAAAGAGATTCAGTCATTCCTGGGGTTTGCGAACTTCTACAGACGCTTCGTAAAGAACTTTTCTGCATTGGTCACTCCAATCACGAAGCTTCTCCGTAAAGGCTGCCCTTTTGAGTGGGACACATCGGCCGACCAGGGGTTTCGACAGCTCAAAAAGGCCTTCACCGACGCCCCGGTACTGAAACACCCGGATTTGTCTAGACCTTTTGTAGTGGAAACGGACGCCTCTAGCTACGCTCTAGGTGCTATCCTGTCCCAGCGGGACCCTCAGACAGGCCTGCTACATCCCGTGGCCTACTTCTCAAGGAAACTACTCCCAGCTGAACAGAACTATATCATTGCCGATCGGGAATTGTTGGCAATTAAGGCAGCTCTTGGTGAGTGGCGACACTACCTGATGGGGGCACGTCATACCACCACGATCATAACGGACCATCGTAACCTCCAGTTTATAAGAACCGCCAAGACGTTGAGCCCGCGCCAATTGCGATGGGCTCAATACTTTGCCGAGTTTGATTTCATCATAACGTATAGACCCGGAGCCAACAATCGAAAGGCAGACATATTGTCACGATATCCCGAGTCAGCAGAGCGAGAGGCAGGCATTACACCACAACCTATTATTCCCCCAACACGTATCGTTGGAGCTACTTCTGATTTCTTTGAGGCCGTATTAAAAGACCTCACTATGCAGGACGTCCATCAGTGGTGCAAACAAGATCCTCAGAATACTTTCGTTGAGGGACTCCCCTACCATGGGTCAGCCTTGTACTTGCCCACCAAGCAACTACGGGAAAAGGCCTTATCTTGGTGCCACGATTCGTCATTGGCAGGACACCCGGGAAAGTCAAAAACTCAGGAGTTGGTGGCTAGACATTTCTGGTGGCCCAAGTGGCGGCACGATGTTCTGCAGTATGTGTCTCAATGCGAGGTGTGTGCTCGAAATAAAGCTAGTCACCAAAAACCTGCTGGGCTCCTTCATCCTCTACCGACCCCTTCGGTGCCATGGCATACGATCACCATGGACCTTATTGTGGATCTTCCCGAGGTTCAGGAATTCACTTCTGTATTGGTAATTGTGGATACCTTTTCGAAAATGGCTCACTTCATCCCATGTAAGGGAGTCCCGACTGCTGGTGCAATTGCCGAATTAGTTCTGCAAAACATAGTCCGCCTTCATGGCCTTCCCTATTGTGTGGTCACAGATAGGGGTCCACAGTTCACCTCTCGCTTCTGGCGTGAGTTTTGCAAGATTCTGGGAATGGAAGTCCGCTTGTCGTCCGGATACCATCCCGAGACAGATGGCCAGACAGAACGCGTGAATCAATGCCTAGAGCAGTATTTACGGTGTTTTGCCACAAGTAGGGAGACAACCTGGGTCCAGCATACTTGGTTGGCAGAATTGGCATATAATAACGCCACACATGCATCCACCAAAAAGACTCCGTTCTACTGCCTTTATGGGCGACATCCACGGATCCTCCCAGTGGCCATTCCAATTTCAGGATTTGAATTGCCTACGTTGGCTGGACAACGGTTGGGCATAGAGCAGGTTTGGAAGGAGGTGCAGGAGAATCTCACAAAGGCCAAGGACGCATATAAGCGCTATGCAGATAAGCGTCGTCGACCCAGCCCACTTTACTGTGTAGGAGATAGAGTGTGGTTATCCACTCGCAACCTTCGCATGGAAGGACCCAGGAAATTACAACCCCGATATTTGGGTCCATTCCCAATAGTTAAAATTGTGAACCCTGTTGCAGCTAAATTGACCTTACCTCCCCAAATGAAGGTACATCCCACTTTCCACACTTCCCTCCTGAAACCCGCTCCACATGGGACAATTGCTAGAAAACCACCTCCCGTTATGGTGCAAGGGGAACCTGAGTACGAGGTTCGAGCAATATTGAACTCTAAACAAGATAAAAAGGGCCAGGTGTTTTACCTCATTGACTGGGTGGGGTATGGCCCTGAGGAACGCACTTGGGAACCCTCCCAGCATGTACATGCCCCCAGGTTGCTGCGTGCTTTTCACAGGAATTATCCTAGTAAACCCGGAACAACTGCCTTCTGTGGGAGGGGGAGTACTGTCAGGGACTCAGGTAGGCAGAGACAAGGACAGGCTAGGCGTAGGGGTGTTGTGGGTACTGTTTTGGGCACTGGAGGGGAGAGACAAACAAAGATGCAACCATACAAAAGGCTGCTTTGCCCCATGTGCAGGAGAAAGGGACTAAAGACTGCGTTTCCCAGCAGCCGGCGCCAAAGGACTACAATCCCCAGCATGCCCAGGGACGTTTTGGGCCAATCAGGAACCAGGAAGGGCGCGGCCGCCCCATCGCGCATGCGCAGAGCCCCGAGCACGGGGCTTGTGCTTGAGACTCCATGCCGACAAGACGTGTGGACCGGAGCTCCAGCAAAACTACACGCGAGGGGCCCAGCCCCACCCGAGCAGCAGCCCGGCCCCTCGCCCACACGAGATAAGTACTCCTCTTTGCTCAGGGCCCAAAGGGATCGAGGGGGAAGTGCAGGGGGCGATTGCTTGCCACCCCAGAGCCCCTGCACCGCTACGAAAAGCTAAGTGTTTAGAACTTCGGCGCTCAATGTGCCGGCGGCATTCTTTTGGGATACATTGACCTGTGCACGGGCGTTTAGTCATTTGGGGTGTTTCCGCCTCTTGGAGACCATAGCAGATCCGTGAGGCGAAAACACAGCACCGGAGACACCTGCCACAGTTTTAGGGCACACATCGATCACGAGGGTCTGCAGGAAGATTGCTTGTGCATTTGAACATGTTTGCAGGGATCTGCAAGGAGATCGCTTGCGTAGCATAGTGCAATAGCACTATACAGGTCTTGAGGGGGGCATTAGAGAGTGTGTCTGTGTGAGTGAGTCTGCATGAGGTGAATGCAGACAATAACAGAGGGCATGTTCTAATGCTTGTTAATTTCTTTTAGCTTGGACCTTTTGAAAACAACCCTTCAGACGTGCCAAGGACGTGACTGCTCTTCATGGACAGGACACAGAAGACCAGAGCTAAGTTGCATGCTAACTCCTGTACTGTTCCGATGACTTAGGGTTAGGCAGAGTTAAACTGTTCTTATGTGCAAATTGGTGCTTATGTACAAGTAGCTAGTAAGGGCTGAGAACACCAGAACAAAAGTGAGCAGCAACCAAACTTTCCCTGTAGAACTCCCCATTCCCACCCATAACCTCTACCTCACCCTCAATCCGGTTTACCTAATTCCCCCTACCTATCCAATCATCGAGACCCTAACCCTCCTTCCCTGCTCTGGTCCAGGAAACCCGTGTAAGCTCTGACTTGCGGGCTCCACGACCAAAGTGGGGGTGGTTGGTACTGCGTCGCTCCTGCGCCTTGGATTCTGGACTTCGTGACAGACAGCTAGGCTGAGTGAATGGGGGTTTTCTGCATAAAAGCAGGGCTTTGGGGACTGGAACTTCAGAAGTCGCCACAGGACCTAAGAATCCGACGAGGGAGAAGCTGAGCCGACCTGCCATGACGACACCACCGGTGGAGCCCTGCTGGACCGTCTCACCACTTTTCCCAACGACAGAGGAGATCTCCCGCCGGAGAGTCTTCTTCCTTTGACTGGTGGGGATAACCAGTTTCACCGTCTTTTCGCCTTCCCGACGTACCTCGTGGCCGCCTTGCCTGTGCTAAGCACCCCAGCAACCGGGATACCACGTTTTACCACGACCGCGAAACAAAGGTACCACCTTTAACCGGAAAACTCCGCGGCTGGTTTCTTCCCTGGTAGTGCAACGACCTTCATCTTTCCTCCAAGTCGAGATCTTCTCTTCCCCTGGACGATGACGCAACTTGCACCCACTGGCAGGAACAACTGCCACCGCTGGAGGATCCTTCCCACTTAAGATACCGTGTCCCGCCTGGCTTCCCTTGCTACCGACTGTACGGGGTAGATTTAGTCCCCGGCTTTCGAACCTGGGTTAGCCTGGGACACCGTGGCTAAACTTTCCTAAACCTCTCTAAACTCTTTTTGAACCCTCTGCAAGACTTTCTAAGCCTAGTGTAACTGTGTGATCTTGGGCCATTTGTGCTCTGCTCTCTCTAAGAGTGGGCCCAGCGTTTGGACTTTGGCTCACCAGTGACTTTTGCTCTTCTGCCTTGCTAACAGTGTTCCTCAATCTTAGAGTGGTGTACCTTTCCATATTCTGTCTTTTTCCCTCCCTTTCTCACAAACATATTGGAGTGCCATTTAGTTAAGCGCTCACCTCTGTATGAAAATAAGTGGTGTTTTACTGTGACTTATCTGATAAGGAAAAAGGGGTGTATATATTACAATAGTAACTGTGTTTAGAATATTTTACAACAAGAGTGCTGGAGTGTTTCAAACCGTGTGTTTTTAAATAAATAATTATATACTTTGATACCAAAGCTCTGGTCAGTGTTTGCTTGTATTATTGTATCTGAGTGCCTATTGAGTATACTTTGCATACTGCCTAACTCTCTTGAGGGAAGTCTGACTGTTCAGCCACAGCTACCAGGTAAACCTGGGTGGTACAGACTGCTACCAAGTGGGTTTACTGCCAACACCTGTAGTCTTAAATCTTTTGCAGTGTTCCCTAAGGGAACTGCACAGGTTTCTGCCTAACAGTATAATGGGTCTGGGGGTTGCGGGGGTGCCCCCTGCATCCTTTACATGGATGGCAGCGGCAAAACCACAGCCTTTTTGCTGCGATTTTTTGTGTATTTTTTGTGTAAACAGCCATTTTTGCAGCGATTTTAACACATGGAACCGCTTTGAAATAACTGTAAATGAAGAAAAAGGTACATCCTGACAGATTGAACTAGTGTTTTCTTTTTTTTTAACTCAAGAGGGGCCCAAGCTTGGGGGAAGCGAACCCTGAGAGGCATGAAAGCTGAAATTGTGTTTGAACTGGCAGGGGGCCTAAGCCCAGGGAAGGGAACCCTGAGAGGCTTAAGAGCTGAACTTGTGTTTGAATTTGAAAGAGGCCTGAGTTTGGAGAAGGGAACCCTAAAAGGCATATCAAAGTGAAATCTTGATTATTTTGTGTTACTGAAAGAACTGAAGCTTGGGCAAGGGAACCCCAAGGCATTAAGGACAGTGGGCCTCATTACGAGTCCGGCAGTAACTGAGCCGGAAAAACCGGCAGGTTACCGCAGGACTTGTATTACCATTCCGCCTCCGTGATTCCCGGAATTACCGGGGCATTACGACCCCAGTGACCCGGGAATTCCAGAGGCGGAATTGTGTAAGTCCCCATTCCCATGGAGCGCCATAAGACTCCATGGGGATGGGGACCATGGAAACACCGGCTCTGTCTATGACAGAGGTGGTGTTTCCATGTCTGCCTGCAGGTGGGTGATGTTAAACCCACCACGTCAGACCTGGCGGGAGTGACACTTCCCGCCTGCAGAATCCGAGATCAGCAGGTCCAGAAACAACGGTGGCGGCAGGTTTACCGCCACTGTTATTTCCAGACCGGCTGACTCGTAATGAGGCCCATTGACATTGTTTGAACTATGGAGAAGGTCCTTTGGAGAAGTGCCCTGCACTTGTGCGATCTCAATGTCACCTGGCCTAGTAGGATCGCTGTCTTTGTCTCCCTGTTTCCCCTCCCATGCCTCGTCGCGCCTTGTAACACTTGTGTATAGGCACGTTATAGATGCCATATCATATCATATGAACTGTCCTGTTTGATTGAACTCATCCTTTTGAAGCTTACCAACCTACATCTGGTGAGAAGGCCACCTGAAACCAATCCTGGTTTCCTATTTTTGTTGAACATCCACTTTTTGCTTTTGAAAGACTTCCTAACACATTTTTGTCAAAGAGCGAGGGCAAGCATAGGTTTAGAGCCAGACAGACTTTGTTTTGGACTTTTAGACTTCAACGGCCCTTAGAAACATCAGTTAAGGGAACCATCTTTGAGTCTGTGTCTCTCTTGAAACCATGCTTGTCTCACGGGGCTCAGAGTCAATGAAGTGTTATGAGCGGTCTACTTGTTTAAATGTAAAACACCTGAGCGGGGCTTTTAAAAATATAAAGGTCTTTCAGGTGCGAGAAGAGCATGGAGAAGCAGAAGCTGATTGCGGAGTGGCGGCTGCAGGATGCTGTGTACGAGATGTGGCAGAGAAAACATGGCTATGCAGAGGACGCGCAGCGGCAAGTGGTGCTGAAGCAAGCCACGCCGTATAGGAGAAAAGCTCCTGACACAATGTGAACTGCTCCTGTATTGCATTTACACCAGAGAGTGTACAGAGCTGTGAGAGCTCAATTAAAGGTCGGAGCGCAGGGTGGCAGACCGAGAGGAGCTGTCATAAGCAGAAGAGGTCCCGAAGAGAGCAGCAGCAACACTGGCGAGTCAGAAGGAGATGCCAAGGCATACCAGTGAGTTGGCTGCTAGGTGATAATGCCTATTTTGAATACCGAACAATTGAATTAAGGTGAACTGGACGCAACTCTCCTATTAAGGGATTCCAAATAAGGGAATATTGTAACCCGCATTGCCAAAGTCAGAAAAGACTGATACATAGACAAATTGGGCGCAACTCCCCTAATGAGGGATTCCACATGGAGGAACACGATAACCTGCATTGCCAAAGTCAGAAAAGACTGATACACAGACACATTGGGTGTAACAATCCTAAGGAAACATTCCAAACAGGGGAACATTGTAACCCACATTGTCAAAGCCAGAGAAGACTGATACACAGAAAAATGTGGCGCAACTCTCCCAACCAGCGATACCAATTAGAAAACTATTGTAACCCTCATTGTCAAGTCAGTAGAAGAGTGATCCAAAGGCAAATTGGGTACAACTCTCCCAGAAAGAGATGTCAAATGGGAGACAATTGTAACCAGCACTGAAAACAGACAAGAGGCTTCACAACCAGAAAACCAAGGCTACAGGGGCAAAGCCCTCCTTGTATGAGAGACCAAGGGGGCGAGAACTGTAACATGCATTGCCTAAGGCCAACAGACAAGCAAAAGAATAATGAGCGGAGTGTTGGAAGAGTGTTGACACAACTCTGTTTTGTGCTGCTTTGCTGGAGGCTGCAGGCTCGTCGCAGATTAAAGTCTACTTTCCATTGCATCTATGAAGGAGGAGGAGTTACATCAACATATACTCCACTCCCGACGTGGAGCATCGTGGAGTGTTTACAGAGTGTTTGCGCAGGGTTCGAGGAGGTCATGGAGGTGGTACTACCACGAGAGACCGGAGGGCTGCAAAGGACGCGCAGCCATGATAAACGGTGGTAATGGAGGGAGTGGTGCACTCTGTAAGCCTCACATAAGAGTTGCTAAACCCTCATTTACTACTCCAGCCGCTGAGGCGGCTGTCTGACCCATAGTAATCCAACGTCTTACTCTGAGGCAGGACTCGAACACAGGGGATGTTTTTGAAAATTCCACACTGCAAGTGATATTAAAAACACCCCCTTGTTCCATTGTTCATCCCCCTGCCAGTGACTAATGAGAAAACTAAACCGCTGCTGCAAAATATGCCTGAAAAATCTTCTCTTTGCTATTTCCCCAATAACAAACTGATGGGGCCTCCCTGTGAGTTGCTGCTTAAGAATGTAATGACTACGGACAGGAGGTGTCTAATGGGGGCAGAAGTGGGGGGGGGCGTATGCAACCTCTTTAAATCTCGCCCAGTTTAAGACAATTCCATACTTGCGAAGATCAAGAATCCTACACAGGCAAAGCTCCCGCAATGAAAGGAAGTAAGGTGCGAATGCCCACTACAATGAACGCCAGTGAGGGGAAAAAGAGTAGAGCACACCCTGTTAAAATCGAGGAGCAAATCCCTTTCGGACTATAAGAACATAAAATGGCACTTTAGATTAAGGGAAGCCCTGCCACCGGCGCAAAATGCGAAAGACCATAGAGCCAAATGGGAAGATAACACAACTAACCCCCCTGCGATACCTTCCCGGGAGGAAGAATGGCATGACCCTTCGGACGCTCACCTGTTGGCAAGCACAGATTCTCTGGCTATGCCTCTCCAGGAAACTCAGCAAACGGTTAACGCTGAAGTGATTGATTTAGAGATGGGAAGTTGCTCTCCTCAGGGGTGCTGCTAAACAGGGGGGCCAGTAGGAGTCTCAACAGACCTCATAGACCAAGCATGCCCTCAAATCAGAGAGCAATCTACCGAGAACAAAGGTAATAAAGAGGTAATTGAGACCCACCCGACCTCCCCAATGGAAACCATACATTTAAATACAGCCTAATGGTTGGATCTGGCCAGGGGGAGCATATCTTGGAGGAGAAAGATGCACTGTCAGCCCGACTAGTGAACGACATTGCAAGTTTGACTTTACAACTGAGCATGGCCTCAGCCCATAGGAGTGGAAAGAGGCCAATTATGCAAGTTGGGATGGAGTCCAGTCCGTCCTTCACCCAAAAAAGCTGAAATCTGACAGAGAAGCAGATGCTGCTTCGATTTCCCAGGTTCAGCCGCCTAGGTTGGCAGAGACGGCAGGCAGCAAGATTTATGGTCGAGAGCTCCCTTGGGGGCAACGGAAACATTGTCCCCACCTAAGTTCAAGTGAGGACTCGAGTGAAGAATCCGACATGGAAGCAACTTGGAACCAGACAAGAGAAATGGAGGGCTGAAGCCCACCACAGATGACCAAAACCTTACAGAAATCACCACAAAGAAAAGCAGGTGGGATGTTCAATCAGCGCAACTTCAAGCCGCTATTGGATCTATGGTCACAATCACACTGTCTCCCTTTTTGAAATTATACAAAAACCTGAATGACTGCTTTAAGGACCAGTCCACTCTACTAGCTCTAATGCATTCCAAACTCGTCTTCAATGAATCTCACATTGAAGCGGACAGAGATAGAAGATCAAATGAAAAGGAGACAGAGGGGGTGATCTTTAAAACAATCATTGATGTAATTGAAGAAGCAAGAGACGATTAAAAGGCATTTTTAGAGTGCTTCAGAGATACCATAAAGTTAATGAAGCAACAAAGTGACACCGGGAGTAGAAAACGTGAGAGCAAACAAGTGGATGTGGACTTGGTACCTAGTTCACCGCAGCCGGAATTCACCTCAATCCCGAGGATGCCTGAGGTCAGAATTGAAGCTCGGCTAATCTCAGAGAAGGGGGAGTACTTAAATGCTCAATCTAGTGGTGAACCTGAGCCCACAGTAGAAGTCGGAAGGAGTCGGAAGCAGGATACTATCAAGACCGCTCTTTGGTACAGCCAGGCTGTAGTACTGAGACAACGACCTCGATAGAGGTCGATAAGTCAGATGAACAGGCTGTGAACATAGCAACAAATGAGGACCATTTTCCCATCTTTTGTAGGGATCTTTAAAAACAGATCAATATACCAATAAAAGCAAAAGCAAAAGCAAAGAAAAACCATGTCATACTTAAAAAACCTAAAACACACCAACGTTGAAAACAGCGAGGTGTGGCGGCTTAAGGAACTTCATAAGAAACCTAAGAACCTTTTCAGTTGAACCAGCCCACACTGTAACTTTAAATGAAATCCATTATACTGGATCTGTTTTGAATCAGGAACCACAGGGGAAAATACACAGGTCCATATCACTGCAAGAAGTGACGACAGATTTGGAAAATGTAGAAGAGCCCTGGCTGCCACTGTCGACTTTCGAGGACTATGAGAGGGTCAACTCGGTGGAGGATCGACTGCAACCAGAGTTATGGTGACTCAGGAGAAAAAAAAGCAGGAACCCCAAAATACTCAAGCCAAACAAACACGTAATTTGAGACATCATAGGAAGAACGGGCTAGAGTTGTGGTGAAGCGTGCCCCACCAGAGAGACATTCCTTACTACTAGACAGAACGATTGAACAATCTCGTAAGGACAAACAGTCTCGGAATCAGGAAAGAGAACACAGAAACAACAATCAGGCAGCTCTGATGTTCTCGGTTAAGCACAGATTGTCAAAAAACAAGACTTTATGCAAGAAAATAGAAAGAGGATCATGGGGAGGGTTCTCAAGGCTGATGATGGTCTAATATTGAATCGGGCTAACATAATGGGTCTATTCAACCATGTCCCTCAACTACGAGTAATAGAATCTAAAGATATCAGGATGGTGAACTTCCCAAGTGAGCATGAAAAAGATAAACAGTAAACTTGCATATGGCCTCCTCTGCCCTGGCCAATCTAATGGTGAACGCAACTGATGAATTACGGGCGTTGGGTTTGATTCTCAAAGAATGCAAACCAACAGCTACCCGACGTCTGGACACATTCTCTGATAGGTGAAAGGAGGGGGCACGAGACTGCAACAGAAGTCGTAACATGGAAGCTGAGGGGCCGAGCACACCAAGAAGAGACAATCCAGCGGTCGTACATGGCCCTGATTTTCTGAAGATTACTATAAAAGTAAAGAAACAGGAAATTGCACATGAGAGCTGACATCAGAGCACAGAATCTGCAACCACGATGGATAAGGTCCAGTCATGGGACTGGCTTGCTAGAGCTCTAGCTCCAGCCCCGGGGGACTAGAGGGTAACCCGGAAAGCACCAGGAAAGCTGCAGATAGGATCCTGGGACACCAGAGGATTCACTCACCTGTTCCAAGCTCTTGACCCAAGTTTAGCTAAACTGGAAATTATGTGTCTGCAGGAATCATGGCTTAGGGAAAGCCTTTTACTGGGCAGCTTCACAAGTTATTTAAACAAAGCTACAAAAGGGGCACGGGGAAGGCCTAGTTCAGGATTATTGACATTTATAAATAATAGGCCCGTGGGCAAGGTCTTACGAGTCATACACCCCAACCCCCTTATACAGATAATAATAATGAAGTGATTTGACTGCCCCTCTGACACACTGGGGAATCTAGCTTTATTCAATCTGTATTGGAATCCTAATGCCAAGGACACCCACATCTAAGGTCACTGTGTAATGAAATGGATAGACTGGCTCTATACTCATGGAAGACCTGTGGATAATCATCTATGGCGATTTAAACATTGATTGTCTCCGCTCTGTCTTGAGAAGAGATGGGGGGAATGGAGAAATCTCAAAAAAACAAAAGAGCACCAGATGTCAGGATTGGCTAGTGGAAATGGCCCAGAGAGACCTACATATGGCAAATGGCCAAGTAAAGGGAGATCTAGCAGGAGCCACAACTTGGCACTCTTGGTCTGCCAGTGCTACTTTGCATTACTTTTTTGTTGCAGGCCCCATCTTTCCAAGAGTTATATCTTTGAAGGTAATACCTACAAAACAAAGTGATCATGACATGCTGGTGCTGTCCTGTTTGAGACCGTGCCAGAACGGTTCGACAAAAAAGAAATCAAAATGCTGGAAACAGAAGTTGACCGTGGAACCGGGTAGAAATAGACTTCAGAGAAGAATCTAATAGAGGATTCAAAACTCACTTAAAGCCAAAACACATATCTGACGTAACAATCATAAACAAGAAACGTCAGCTGCAATGTGGCAGCGGGAGATTAAAATCTCTCCCAGCTGTGTCCAGGGGTCAGGCATTGGGTCATATCATAAAGAGCTACTCTTTACCAGAACGACGCAGAACGCATGATGCAGGCCATAGATATGAAAAACATGAGAAACGTATGGCAACTGTTAAATGGCATGGAATCTTATAATGGCAGGTTACAATTAAACACAATTCATGAGAGCAGATGGGTCGAACACTTTGAAAATCTCTTTAGTCGGAGGGTCACTGAGAAGGAGTTGCACACTGAACAGAAAGATCCATGGTCGATTAATTTTGAAAGAGAAGACATCCAAAGCATCATAGCAAGGGCAAGTAACTGCAGAGCGCCAGGACCGTATGGAATGACAAACGTCATACTAAATGTTCTTATTTAAAAGTATTGCTCGATGTGGCAGAGTCCCGGATTCCTGGAAAAGGGCAATGGTGGTCCCAATCTACAAGAAGGGCGAGAGGGCGGCCCAAAGAACTACCTCCCGATCACCCTTCTTGACGTATTGGGAAAGATTTTCAAGGGAGTTCTGCTGATACGCCTAAAAGAATGGGTGATGAAGTCTGAGTCATATGACCCCAGGCAAACTGGTTCGTGAACAACGTGGGCTGCGGACTGAACTTGTTACTAATTAGCCTCCTTAAAATGAAGATGCTGACAGGAAAATACAATCTCTATATGGCATGTATAGATATGGATTGTGCCTTTGACTGCATTGACAGAGAACGATTATGGGCCAAAATGACATTGACGGGATGCCTAAAGAACCTAAAGGCGGCAATCAAAGATCAGGCCGGGAACTTGATGAGTGATATGAACCTACCGGGGATTGAAGCAGGGCTGCCCACTGGCACCCATACTCGATAACTAATTCATCATGGATATGAAAGAGGTCTTAGATCCACCCCGATCCTGTCCACCAAGGATTAATGGAACGTCAGCTGGATGGCTCGTGTATGCTGATGACTTGGTCCTTTTAGACAGAATCCTCAGCGGCCTCAAGAGAAAGCTGGATACATTGCAGAAGTAAGCCGATCAGAACAGACTGAAGATTAGCATCGGGAAAACTTTGAAGATGCAACATTTAAGAGGGAGGAGCAAGAGAACATCATGCTGGCCGTTGGGCAAAAACAAAATAAGATCAGTTGCATCAATAAAATATCTAGGCATAATGATCAGTGCAAGTGGATGTGAGAAGTCATGCATAGCCAGTCTGAACATGAAAATAAAGCAACAGCTCATGGTATGGTGATCGGTAAGAAATATGGTAAATTCTCACTCCTACCGGTCATCAACTTTTAGAACCAAAAGGTCGTGCCAACACTGACTTATGCGGCATGTACTGGGCCTTTTATCGATACATGTGAGAATCTGGAGAGCCCTGTCGACCTTTGGTAAACTTAATAGCACGGAGTGCCCGCCGCAATTTCACATCATAAGGATGAAAGAACAGGGTATGTCTGACTGGCCTCTAAACCAATGGAGAGAAAAATGTGTGGGAATACTGTCTAACCTCGGTCTGTCAGTTGATATCCTATGCAGAAATCCATTACCGGTAAAGAGAGCCTTGTGGGCAGCTGATTGGAACGAAACTGAGGCCAAGAGATCAACTTCCAAGATTCACACTATATCAAGAACGTTCATCGGCTCACCCAATATAACAACTCCCGAATGCCAAATACAGGCACCTGTTTCTGAGATTCCGTTTGAATGTTCTCCATACCAAAGTCCCACTGCCTAGATACGGGATGGTAATGGATGACAGATGCTGTCTCTGTAAGGCCCAACCGGAAACATTAAAAACACCTGATCCTCTTCTGCCCGGAACAGAGAACTTTTCTTGTACAAGTGTATGAAGATCAATTTCAGGACGGATGCAGATGCTTGGTGGGAGAACTTTTATTGGGGGCGGGGGCACTAGTTTGGGACTAATACCGTCATTGGCAATATTGACCAGCTTTTCCAGGAGTTTGCCCAGGAAAGGAGTGATGGTTATCGGGCGATAGTTAGCCGGACAGGAGGGGTCGGCTGAGGGTTTCTTGAGAAGAGGGTGCACAAGAGAGTGCTTCAGGGGGGAAGGGAAGGTTCCAGTGGCGAAAGAGTAGTTGCAGAAGTCAGCCAAGGCTGGAGTGAGGGTGTCAATGTGGTCGTTGATGGTTTTGGAGGAACAGGGAAGAACCTCTTTTGACAAGGCTTTCATAGATCGGACTTGTCTAGAAACGTCGTCAGGGGTGAAGAGAGGAAAGGCAGAGAAGGGTAGCGGGCGGTAGCCACATGGGGGCCGGAGGAAGAGGAGAGAGTGGGGAGAGAAGCAGGAGAGGACGAGAGGTTGGACAGGATGTCCTGGGTTCGGCCGACTTGTTAGATGTCGCAGAGACGCGGGCTTGGATGTGAGCTCTCTTCTTAGTGAGCACAGAGAGTCGGTATTGCCTTTGGAGCAGGCGGCAGGCCAGTTTGTCAGAGGATGTACAAGATGCCAACCATTTCCTTTCAGCCACCCTACACTTGCGTTTAAGGGTGACCAGGTCTGAGTCATACCAGGAGTTGCACATGGCTTTAGGTTTCATGCAGATACTCATGACATGGGCAAGTACATCAAGCGTGTCAGAGATAGCAGAGTGGAGCATGGAAAGGGCTCTGTCAGGGTGTGAGTGAGCCAGAGGTGCAGAAGAGGGAGAGAAAGAGGCGGCAATAACCTCAACCGACACACGCTTCATGGGTCGAATGACCGAAAAGGTGGGTGGCGGTGTGGGTGTTGGCTTTGCCTGAGGGCTAGAGAGAGAGAGATGAGAGGAGAGGAGGAAGTGGTCACTCCAGGAGAGAAGAGTGATGAGAGGGTTAGAGAGGGGGAGGTCTGAGGAGATCAGAACATCATGAGTGTGCCCTGCAGAGTGAGTTGGGCCAGAGGGAAGAATAGAGAGAGAGAGTGCCAGAGGTCGCGAAAGAGTCCCATGGCAGGACAGGAAGCATCCAGGTGGATGTTGAAGTCTCAAAGGAGGCAGAGTTGAGTGGTCGAGGCCAGGAGGAAGGATGAGAGTTCCGCCCATTCGGAGAGGAAGAAGGTGATCAGGTGGCCGGTAGATAGTAGCCACTGTGAGAGAGTGGCCAGGAGAGAGAAAGCCTACAGACCATTGGAAGGCAGAGTAGGCCTGCACAGGAATGATAGAGGCAGGAATCCACTCCGGGAAGATCAAAGCTGCACCCCCACCGGAACGGTTCGATCTGGGCACAGTGAGGATCTTGTAGCAATCAGTGAGGAGAGTGTCAAAGCTTGTGACAGAGCTGGCCATGAACCATGTCTCAGTGAGACCAAGGACATCAAGGTTGAGTTCTTCAAGGAGACGGCAGATGTCAGAGGAGTGTTTGACAGCTGAGCGAGAGTTAAGAGTGGTGAGGTGGAGAAGGTTGCCATCCTTGAAAGACTTCCGGGGAGGGGTACAAATCAGAGGTACTCCCTGCGGAAGTGTAGAAGGAGCCAGAGCGTGGGGAGAGGAGGTAGGAGGCGAGGGCAGGGTAGCCAAGGAGGAAGAAGAGCTTGCCAGAGTAGTGGCAGAGGGGCAGAGGCAAGAGAGCCAAAGAAGGGAGAGAAGGGACAGCGGGAGAGGAAAGGAAATTGATAAGGCATGGGAAGCGTCTATCAAAGAGGAGGAGGTTGGACTGAGGGCCTTCGACCAATACTGTGCCATTCAGGTAAACATTAATGATGACCTTAGAGGAGTGGAAAGAAGCCAGGAGGGCCTCCCACCGGGTGCCACCATTATTGGAAGAGGAAGAGAAAGGAGAGAGCACAGAGACCATATGAAGAGTGCATAGGACTGGCGAAGGAACGACAAAGAGGATGTCAGTGTGGGTCTGTCGGGAGGAAGCGCTGGTGTAGGTATCAGCGATAGGGAGGCCTGGGTTGGAGACCGACCAGGATATCCTTTTTGAACTTCTTCCTACCAGGCTTAGTGAGAAGGGTAGCCTAGTCAATAGAAAAGCAGTTGGAGAAGATAGGAGAAACAGAGAGCACCATAGATGATGCAGAGGAGGGGGAAGAGGAGAGATAAGGGGGGTGTGGGTGGGGAGTGAGAGAAGAACGGTAGGGGTGGTGGGAGACACCGGGGGAGAACATGGGGAGGGGTGCAAGCAGAAGAGACGGAACGAGACAAGAAAAAGTGGAAAAGGGTAACTAAACTGAACTAGATGGAGGGCTCGGGAGAGAGCACAAAAGAACACAGGTGAACAATAACCAGGTTAGCAGGGCAACAGGAAACCAGAGTAGTTAAAGAAAGAGTACCTAGAGGAAGGAAGAGCACAGCAGCACAAAAGACAATTCACAGCAAAAACAGGACAGACGATGGAAGAAGTCCTAGAGCGGAACACAGGGCAGTACACCGCAAAAATATCAAAAACAGGATAGTTGACGAGGGGACCTAGAAGAAGGAAGAGAGCAGCAGAAACATGGAGCAATAAGAGCAAAATAGAAATCAGAGTGGGAGAGCAAAGCAATCGAGGATCGTGAGGGACCATGTGGGCTAGGACGCTCAGGCGCAAAAGTTGCCAAGGATGGAGGAGGCGCTGGAACACACGCAATCACGGGAATGCGAGGGACATCACAGGCCAAGGATGCGTAGCGCAGACAGGGAAAGGAAAGGACACGGAGGCACATGCGATCGAGGAATGCGAGGGGCCATACATTTTGGACACTAGGTTATTTTTCTTTAGCCTTAGTTAGTTAGGCAGGGACATCCTTGTTATGTTAGTGGAAACTAGGCATTTCTTTTTATTTAATAAAAATGGCAAATTGTGAGGAAACTATACCTGTGTGTCCATCTCACCTTTCTGACCCCTCACAGGTTCTAGCATGGCTTCTTTACAGGAATAGGGTGGATACTTCAGGGCCAGATATTTGGGAAACAGCAACGCAACTTCCAGTTATGATTTCAGTTATAAAAAACACTCCCTCACTGGGAGGATCTTTTTCCCACTGCAACCCCCAATTTACCACACCAAAGAGAAAGCTAAAACAGGTGAAAAGCTTCCACTTTCTTATAGAGAAACTGTTTCTTTTTACATTACACCTGATGCATGCTCATGCTTAAACCTTTCCAGTACAACCAGGTTTCCAATTAAAATGCTTAACTTATAAAGACACCCTTAAATATAATAAAATAGAAGCACATTTACATAACACAGTATATTTATTTTTGTCACAATTGAAAATGTTCTACTTTAAAACCACTACCCTGAAACCTACATTGCTATTAACAGTATTTGCTTATAGCCTTACAGACCTCGCTTAGGATAATGGCCCTTGCACAACTTATGGCTTCCCTCCTTCTATAAGGCTATAAAATGACTGCAAGATCAAGTTGGAGTGAGAAAGGAACTGAAGGTGGGTGAATCTGTGAAGGTCAGGTAGGGTAGTGAATGAGAGGAGGGGAACTCTAAGTTCTCCAATAAAATCCTAGTGGGCGAGGTTCTCGAGAATGTGGAAAGAATAGAACAGGGCGTTGGCTGGAACATGAATTGTATATTTATTTATTTCATTTGTAAAGCACACATGCAGCCCAGAGGCATTGAGGCACTGTTGCAATTTACAAGTCAAGCAGAAAAACATTTGTAATACAGTTGTGATATTATTTGTCACAGGGCGCGGATTGCACAATTACATAAAAGCTGGGCATGATCATACCTGTTGGTAGTAAAATGTGGTGGTGATAAGGGGTGATGTAAGAGGCGCCGACGTGGTGTGCAGGTGTGGTTGTGCTTTAGTTGAAGAGCAGAGTTTTGAGAGCTTTATGAAAGATCCAGTAGGATTTTGCAGCCCTGAGAGTGGGGTTTTGGAAGGGTTTTGTTCCAGAGTTTGGCTGCTGGGTAGGGGAAGCTTGAGCCTCCGGCTTTGCATCAGAGGGAGAGGAACCTGAAAAATTGAGTTGAAGAAAGTGAAATTGGCAAGAAGAACATGCGAGAGAATGTGGAGGAAAGGGAACAGGTTGTAAGGGCAACGGCTAGGAGATTGTATTTGGATATTTATAGTGCGCTAACCCGAAGGACCGGACAGGAGACCCTGCATCTAAGCGCAGTTAAAATATGAAAGCAGACCAACAAAAAAAACCTGGATCAATCAAAAGAAGAGAAAGGTTTTACATTTTTCCCGAAAGAGAAGTATCAAATCAGCATTGTGTAGCTTTATAGGAAGCTTGTGCCACAATATGGGGCCAATTACTGCAAAACGTCTGTCGCCCCAAGAGTGGCAGCACGTATGAGGGATTATCAAGAGGTTACTGTGCATTGATCGCAGACATGTTACTGGTTGACACCAATTCAGCAGCGGGCTCAAGTAAGGTGGTGCTTGGCCCAATTTACACTTAAAGACCCAGCAGAGAATTTTAAACTGTATCCTCTGCTGGACTGGGAGACAGTGAAGGTCTTGCCGAAAAGGTGTAATGGGTGTGGCTTGAGTAAGTTGAAACATGAGGTGCGGAATATAAAAAATACCGTAGTCAATACAAGAATTGATTAGGGTACCAGTGACCAGATGCCAATATTCTTTAGGAATAAAAGGCAGAGCTCTTTTCAGTACTCGAAGGCGAAAGAAGGCGGCTCTGGAGACTTCACTGATCTGTGATGAAAAAGATAAGTCCAGATCCCATATGATCCCTACATTCCTCACTTTAGATGCATATGACGTAAGAAGCCCAAAGAGCAAAGGGGGAATAGGGATACATTGTGAATTATCTAACAGTATTTTCAATCCCACATAAGACCTTTGTTTTGCTGGGGTTAAGCAGTTGACCTTTACTCGTCAGCCACTCATGGACCTTGGGTAAACCTTACACCAAGCCCGAAAAATGTGTCAGAGGGGCCAGATACCATGTCAAAGAGCTTATATCATCTGCATATGATTGATACTTTAACTACCGATGGATCCTCCACAGTATTTAGAAATTCCACCAAAGAGTCAATTTTTGCCTTCTGTTCAAAATCATGTTCTTGAGGTTTTCCAGGAGAAAACTTTAAATGATTCGAAGAGCATTTCATTCAAAAGTAGAAATATCAAAGGGAACTTTACTAAACAAGAAAAAGAGACTCTAACCAAGTTATGGCAAAATGGCAACATCATATTGAAGCCAGCTGACAAAGGCGGAGCCTTAGTCATAATGGATCGAGTGAAGTACAAGATTGAAGTGGAACGACAATTACAAGATTCGGACACATACCTGGAAGTATTTTTTGATCCAACGGAAAGAGTAATATCACTTATTAACACATTTTTGGATGAAGTTGAATCAAATGACTGGATTTCTGAAAAAACTAAATCTTTTCTCAATAAATATCCTCCTATGATGCCAGTACTATACATATTACCCAAAGTACACAAAAATCTATCAGATCCACCGGGAAGACCAATAATAGCAGCTTCAGATGGTCTTCTTGAACCACTTGCACAGTACATAGACAAAGCTATTCAACCATTAGTTTAATGTACGACAACTTATTTGAAGGACACCACAGACTTTCTTTTGAAAATGAGAGATCTGGAATTTGACAGGTCAACTGACATCATGTTTACCATGGACATTTGTAGTCTATACACAAACATAACACGTGAGGCAGGATTAGAAGCAATGGAGTGGTTTCTCCTGTCGTCACAAGATTGTGGAGCCAACAAGTTACGTATCTTGAGCCTTTTGAAAATAGTTCTGAACAACAACTTTTTCAGGTTTGAAGATAGATATTTTATCCAAATAGCTGGGACATCCATGGGGGCAGCCATGGCACCAGGATATGCCAATGCATATATGGCATATTTAGAGCAAACTTTAGTGCTGAACAAACCGGTATACCAGGATCATTTAAGAAGTTTCCATTGATACATAGATGTGTTTGGAGTACGGAGAGGCACTCAGCAAGATATATCAATGTTCTATGAATATATCTACTCATTGGCACCTAGAATCAAATTTACAACTCAGAGGAGCAAAAGTCGGATCCAATTTTTGGATGTAGAAGTTTATATTAAAGCGAATACATTGCAAACTACTATCTGCAACAAACCTACAGACAGAAACAGCATATTAATGGCATCCAGCTTTCACCCAAGAACTACGATTGAAAGTATTCCTTATAGCCAATTTTTACGCTCCAAGCGAATCATCTCTGAAACTTCAGAATTTCATAAGCAAGCTAACAATTTGAAAGAAACATTCTCAAAAAGAGGATACTCTAATGCACAATTGAACAAAGCTCTAGCTAAAGCTTCAGCAGTTGCTAGATCTCAAACTTTGGAGCTCTCTGAAAACGTTGAATCAGAAACACTGGTTTATGTCACTACCTTCTCAGTACAGAGCTACAAAAAAGATCATCAAAAATAACTGGGAAATGCTTAAGATGGATCCCATTCTTGCTCAGTTATTTGACAATAGCCCAACATTTGCATACAGGAAAAGTAAATGTATCGAAGATCATTTAGTAAGAGAAGACTACCATGAGGCTTAAACGGAACAAAGAATCTTTAAGGGCACATTACCATGCAACAATTGTCAACATTGTAACAATATTATCAAAGGACCAAGTAACAATCATCCGTATACAGGCAGGAAGATACCCATGAGACACACCAGTAAGTGTGATTCCAGTAATGTAATCTATGGGATTAGATGCCCATGTGGTATATTCTATGTAGGGCTCAAAAAAGATCATCAAAAATAACTGGGAAATGCTTAAGATGGATCCCATTCTTGCTCAGTTATTTGACAATAGCCCAACATTTGCATACAGGAAAAGTAAATGTATCGAAGATCATTTAGTAAGAGAAGACTACCATGAGGCTTTAACGGAACAAATAATCTTTAAGGGCACATTACCATGCAACAATTGTCAACATTGTAACAATATTATCAAAGGACCAAGTAACAATCATCCGTATACAGGCAGGAAGATACCCATGAGACACACCAGTAAGTGTGATTCCAGTAATGTAATCTATGGGATTAGATGCCCATGTGGTATATTCTATGTAGGGCTCACGTCCAGAAAAGTAAAAATCTGATGGACTGAACATAAGTCTAACATTCGAGTATGTTCGACCCATTCACCTGTGGCACAGCACTTTCAAACATGCAATAGCTCAGATGAAACTCATTATATTGGAACAGGTTTCCTGTCCAAAAAGAGGGGGTGACATTAGTATTTTACTTAGGCAGAAAGAAGTTGAATGGATTGAGAGATTGGACTCATTGGAACCCAAAGGGATGAATAATTAATTTGATCTGACTTGTTTTATTTAATGAATTTGTTTTTGTCTGTATTTTGAATGAAAGTGGATTACTATTGATATCTTTTCCTCTCATACACAGAGTGTGTAAAACGTATTACATTAATCGATTCCCATTTTTTGGCTATTTATTCTGTAAATTAAGCTATAGCAGATTGAACACTCATGAACCTAATGGTAAATTCATTAACGAGTGGTCAGGTTTTTTTCACGTGACCATACTAGAATGTTATACTAGTGATTGGAGAAGGGAGACTGCCGTTTTAGCAGTCCTTCAGTTCTCACATCCAATAACACCTTAATTCATTCTTCCAAAATGGATTAGAATATGAGACATATTTTAATTCCGTCAAAATTGCTACTTTACATTAAACTCAATAGTTGGGCTGTGAATTTATGTAACCGCACTACAATAGTAAAACAATATTTGAAATGGAATAAGATAGACTGCTGCTCTAGTCGTCTTTCCATCTTTACACAACACAACACAATTTACACTTTTAAGCAGGATTAGATCATCCGTGATACTTTAACAGTCATCTGAGGAATTACAATACTTATGTATGCAGGTCCGATAGCACAGTGAGTAGAGCGCTCGCTTTGACATCTGTGCAGAGCCTGCTGATGCAGGTTCGAATCCCGGCAGGGCCAAACTCAGCTTTTCATCCTTCCGAAGTTGATAAATGAGCACCACACACCGTGGGTAATAATAAATAGCGCTCAGATACCTGAAAGATCATAGCGCTATATAAATGCTAAATTATTATTATATTCTTACCACATGATCGGCAATACCATCATGTGTTTATACTTTATAAATGGAAGTTGACCTGAATCCTGTTATTGGAGGAATGGAAAAGAGTTTGAAGACCGCGAGCTGTTCATTCAGCCGCCGATCCACATGTTGCCAATTGGAATGTATCTGATTTAACATGAGTGTCATTACTTCTTATCTGCCCAGTCATGCACTTGGCTAGTGATTCCTACATTAAATCTAGTTGCAATTCTTATTCTAGTCATTCCGCACTAGTCTTTTCACGACATTTTCGCGTGACTAAATCACGTGACCGGATAGAGATCACGTAACTAAATCCGGAAGCATATTCAAATTTAAAGCGCGATGCGGGACGGGAGGCTGAAGCATCAGCCGTGGTCCTGTTCCCGCATCGAGCAAACGAATCAGTGAATCTTGAGATGAACAATCGCTTTTTCTAATGGCGGCAAGCAATCAGCATAACATTAAACTCAAAGCGCGATGCAGGACGGGAGGCTGAATTATCAGCCGTGTTCCTGGTCCCGCACTGCGTGATGATTGAATGAATTTTGAGGTCAGCAATAGCCTTGTATACTCGATTTATGGACACTTTGTGTCACCGCTGCAAGCAACTTGCAAATTCTTTGACTGTGATTAGAAGCATTGGTCGATATTATATTGTTTCTGAAGTAGTTTTCACAAACATTTCAGATTTGACTGCTGGGGATATCAAGTTGACACGAGTGTGATCATTTGGACTTTATGGATACACTAAAAGTAGGCATTCATTTGTTCTTTCTTACTTTTATTTCATTACAAATGAAATATAATCTTAAACACTATAATGTGGAACCTCTTTAGGGATTACACATAAAGGACATTATTTTGAAACTATTTTATCCTTTCACAGATTAAGGAGGATCTCATTTACAGTTACACCCAACATCCCTACTTTGTAATCAAGTCAAATTGTCCAACAAGGTTGGTGAAGTGATTGTATTACCATAGAATTACTCATGAGTTTTCATTCTGAATAGTACTTACTAGTGATATATTTTCTGTCTGTTGTTTTTTCAACAGTTGAAATTATCAGTAACAGCTGCACCTGAAGAAGGCGTCCCTGAAGTCCGAAACGCGTTGTGTGAAGTGCTGATTGAATCCATCTCATCTAGCTAGACAGATGAAGTGGTATTAAGAAAGATCAATACAAAGATGTTACTGTATTATAGGCATTATTTGTATTTATTTATTATTCTTATATAGCGCTTTACATTATCTTTAAATACTTGGAGGAAATTCCTCTGTATAAACCCACTTTATAAAAATGTGAACACCATATATCGTGGATCATACAATTCACTTTATTTGATGTGTTAAGGTCTAAGTTCAACATTGTTATGTGAATGAACTCAATATATGATTTGTTTGAAGTATAAAATATACTGTATTCTTGAACAGTAAAATGTAAAAATGTTTGACTTGTAGTAAACAAAAGAATTTTCTTTCTGTGAATAATATTGAAGAGGGTAATTCCTCGCAGAGAGTGACCAGGTCTTTTACTCAGTGGTTTCTGAGGTTATATAATTGACATGTTATTAGCTCTTTTTCATGAGTAGCAAGAGCTGATCCTGGAGCACCAGAACAAGCTTTAATTTTTTATTACTACACATTAGGAGAATTACAGACACAATTTACAAAAGTAGTGCACCGAGATTACTAGTTTAGTTGATACTTTAACTAGAACATTTGAAAGATCTTCATCAAAGGTTGCAAGTACGAGTTAAATAACAGAGGTAAGAGACGTGAACCCTGGGGAACACCACAACCTTACATAATGGGTTTCTACATATAGGATGATGTCTTACTCCAGGGAAAAATAAATTTTCTGTAAACGTATACATGTTAATACAACAATGCGTGGGCTATCGGCGCGTTATAAACAGGTACATAACATAACAATGTGTAGTGTGTATATGGTAATATTTGTTAAAAGGAGGATGTAGTATATTATTTGGCTAGTTCTTTGGATGCCTCCTTCCTCTGAAGAATGTAACATGTGGTGGACTACCAGGGAGGTGATTGGAGTAGAGAGAGGATTTCAGGAAGCAGGAGAGGATATAAGTAGGATTTCTCCTTGTATTATTAAAGACCTCAGAAGACTACCTCTGTGTCATTGAGAATACTTCACAATCCCCAGGTTGCTCTGGAATGTAAGTCGGTCTTGCATATTCTTTTTTGTTTAGGAGGGTTAAGGAAAGCTGAAACTCGGCTCAGTCCAATGTATGTGTTATATCATGTTCAATGTAATGTGATTAAACCAATGTTGCTTATTACTGCAGTTGTACACATGTATATATGTATAATTTCTTTTGAACATGTAGACACCTCTTTGAGTGACCACACACCCCTTAGGGGTAAATTTACTAATGGCCCGAGAAGCCAAAGATGGGAAGTAGGCAAGGTGATGAATATTCAATTCTCAGCAGGTGGAAATAGGATCACTTGGTCTGATAAAAACTTAACCTCCTTTAATGGTTTGTTTGATCGCCTGACCATTGATGGCCAGGACATTGCTCTTAATGGTCTCAATTCGATCACTAATTTGCTGGGTATAATACGGAGATCAAACAGTAACATTATTTTGAAAAACATAAAGGGAAAAAATTATTCCAATAAATTTGACCAAGCGATTCACGATAGGAAAAAAGAAATGATGCGTGATATTCGAGAACTTAAGCAGACATGTGACTTAGATGATAAAGAGAAAAGTAAGAGATCCAGCAACATAAAGACACAATATAAAAACTGGTTAAAGGATTATAAATATAATACTAACAATGCCAATTGGAGGTGTATATATAAGCTATGTAAAATCCATGATTCAAAAGAATTCTGGTACCTATATCGCCAATTCCTAATGGATGAAGATAATAGGGAAAACAACAATGTGGGCCAGGAGGTTTGGAAGCATTATATTACTGATCTCTTTTTCAAGATTAGCCACATGTCTGCTGCCCCTATTTGTATGAATTCATACGGTATTGATAAATTCCCCTTTGGTATCCTGGACATCCTTAAAGTGATTTCAAAAATGAAATCTTCACGTGCCCCTGGCCCGGATGGGTTGGCTAATGTTGTTATAAAAAAAAATCCTGAGAAATGGGCAGTGATTTTCCTACAGTTATTTAATGGAATATGGGAAACAGGCATTATACCGGATAGCTGGAGGAAAGCTATAGTTGTCCCTATTTTTAAAAAAGGGGACAGAAAACTGCCTGATAACTATAGGTTACTAGCAATGGCTGATAGTAGCTGTAAGATTTTCTGTTCCCTTTTAGTGGACAGTTTGAACAACTGGATAGAGGAAAAGGGCCTCCTCTCTGCTCAACAAACTGGTTTTCAAAAAGGATACAGTACCCTGGATAATCTAACTATGTTGAAACACATTATAGCTGGGTCTAAGGATAAGGGGGAAAACTATATGTGTGTTTTATAGATTATTCAAAAGCCTTTGACTGTGTCAATAGGGGCCTTTTGTGGGAGAAATTAAGAGGGAAAAAGATCTGGCCTAAAATCCTTCATTTTTTGGAGGAAATGTATGGGGAGACCACGGTGTCCATCTGTTTAGGTAAAGGAGGGATGTTATCATCTGAGATCATTACTAATACTGAACTAAAGCAGGGATGTGTTACATCTCCTATACTGTATAAGCTGTATGTTTCAGATATGTGGGAAAGGTTTACTACCTTAAATAATTTCCCACCTATTGTGGCGGGGAAACCTATATGTGGCCTTATGTATGCAGACGATACTATCCTCTTGGATAAAACTCCGGTAGGATTGCAAAGAATGCTGAATGGCCTGTTGTCTTACTCCGAGCCGAATAACCTTAGTATTAATATAAATAAGACTAAGGTTATGGTATTCGGAGCCACAAAGCAAGAAAAGAAAAGACTTACCTCTAGATGGCATATTAATTCTATTAAACTGGAGGTTGTTGAGGCCTACCCTTATTTGGGGATGCCCATTCTGAGTAATCCCTGTATTAATTTTTTCCAAGAGGCAGTTAACCTAAAAGTACTAAAGAAATGGAATGCTATAAGGAAATACATGGATAGTAAAGGTGGCCACTCCATTGAAGGATTCCTTGAGATATACAAGAGTTGTATCATTCCCGGTATTATGTATGCTCTGGAAACAGTGGAAAGTAAATATTTGAGTAAACTATACCAACTCGAAGGGAAGCTTTGGAGACCAGCCCTTGGACTTCCTAAGGCTGTACCAATACAAGCAATAAGATGTGAATTGGGGCTCATCTCCCTTCTGACTCTGTGGAAATTTGTATGTTGTAAACTCTATTTTAGAATAATATCGGGGGAGGGGGAGGAAGGTAATCTGCTTAACATAACAGGAAAAAATAAAAGTGAAGGCAGATTTAAGAATACCTATATGCTAAGTCTACAAAATACAGTACTAACCTTTCTTGAAGCCTTAGGTTATAATGAACCTATGGGAAAAGACAACATTGTGTGTATTATGAAAAGTCTTAAGGATAAAGCTTTTACTTGGATTTGTGTGAAAATCAATCCTATTTCTATACTAAGTCTTGATATGCTGTCTACGCTCTTCAAGGCCTCAAACCTGCCACTCCGAGACAATATCTGCTAAATACGGGAAACAGGGCTTTGAGAAGATTTATTTTGCAACTAGCTTGAATACCCTCCCATGTAATGAAATAATTGGGGCACGGACTAAAACCCCCCGTGCAGAAAGATTGTGTAGGCACTGTAAAATAGAGGTGGAGACAGTAAGACATATCTTAACTATGTGCACCAAATTAAAGGAATGTTATTTTAAAGGGTATGCAAATTTTGTTGGGGATTTGCAAATGATTGAATCTGACCAATTTTGGTCAGTTATTTATGACGGAGAGATTAAGATTTTCATTGGGGCAGCCTTGTATATTTGGAAGCGAGCAATTTGTTAGCAAACTATTTGTAATTGTCTTTTAAATACGTGTCACTTTTTTCTCCTATTTTTGATATGTGTTTTTAGATTGGAAATAATAACTGTAATTTGTTTGCTAAATGGTTTTTATGATTAATATGTTATTGTCTTTTTTTGTTTGCTGATATAATATTCTTGTAGTGTATAAGGTTTTAATTAACCAAAATGCACTTTAAATAAAAAAATAAAAAAATATATGTATATATTGTAGTTAGGCCAACTGTCATTTTATCACATGTTTTCCATTGATCACTTGAGCCAGGCCAACAGCCTCCTGGTCAACATGTTTATCCTTGACAGCTTGTATCCTTCAAACATGTTTATTTACTTTTCATTCCTTAGCTGCTGCTCAGGTGGGCCTATTGCGATGTAATGGAATGTTACCTGTCTATATAGGTGTGGACCTATGGGAAGCTCTAGGACAACCAGCCTAGCAGTGGAAAGGGGCATTTACAAGAATCCACTAATAAATAACAGTTGGAGAAGAACTGTTGGACTTACTTGTGTCTTCCATACTTCACATTTGGCGACAAGCGGGAGCTCCCCCTCTCCCTGCACTCTCCTTCAAGTTGCTCTGGACTGTTTCTGCTGGACCGTGGCCTCTCCAGCATCTTCTTCCCCAGTCCGTTTCACTTCTCTTACTAGACTGTCCACTGAGCATTTCACTGCCTTGTCGACTGCCTGGACCGGGCAGCTGGAACTTTAAATACTGCCTTTGCCATCGAATTTGCTTGCTTCTTATTCCCTTACTCCTCTATTACTGGGCAGGTCAAGTGTGCTGTATGGTGCCCAGCACCACCATTCCCAATTCGGGAGTGAAGCAATGCTCTCTCCGTTGCCCCGCTGCATGTGTGGCCTTTGATGAGATGTCTCACAGCGCCGCAAGCTCTTAAGGCCTCAGGGTACTCAACATATTTTGAACCCTGGCGTTGCCTTGCTGTGGGTTCAGCAACCATGCCGTAGCCACAAGGTGATTGACCTGCCCCGTGTTACCTGCTGCAGCGATTCCCCCACTCAGCGTTGGCTACGCACCACAGCTGCACTTTACTTCCTCCAGGATTTCACTCCGGCGACGGCGCTGCCGGCTAATATAGAAGAAAGGACCCAAAACAGACATAGTCCATGTTAGGGCAACATCAACACAGAAGCAGCAGTTGTCCTGTTTCCATCCTGAAAAGCGACCGTTTAACTTCTCTGTGTGCCCGGGCCGACTACAGTGATACAGATCAGGAGATCCATCGCCCTATATCAGGGGTCCTCCAAAAAGCTTGTAATATATAATTTCCACAAGTAGTCCAAAAAAGGAGTGCACACCGGGCAAGAAGTAAGGATGTTTATTACAGTTGGGCAAGCACAAATCAAACAGAACAGTGGAACAGAACTGGTTGATGAGAGCTGACAAACTGGGACACAGCGAACATCATTTTTATACTGCTAATACAAAGTTCATGGTGTTGGAAACAGTTGCACTTTAAACTTAGCGTCTTTGTGGTTCCCACAGAGGTTATTGGTTAAAATATGTCATACCCCTATAGCTAAAACAAAATGGGGCCCTAAGATTGTAACCGTCCTTGCTAAAAACTGTCTACTATTGTGATGCCATTATTGCTAGTGCAAGGTCACAGGATGTGTTTTGAGGTGAAGCCCACACCTCCTTTTTTGGTACGTTAGGGGGATTTTTTCCTGGATACCTTGCAATTTGTTGTTTTTGAGAAAGTAGATTTTCCACGCTGTTTGAGTTTAGTGATAAGTGCAGGTGTTATTCATCAATTGGGGTGTGGGCTCATGGTCCCAAATGTGGTCAGCCGACACGTGTTTCGCCCGTGTGGGTCTTTATCAAGGCTATTGGTAGTTGTCTCTTGCCCCATGTGGGGTCCTAGGTCAAAAAAATTGGTCAGTCATGTGTATCACAGTTGGGCTCCTCATGGGCCCTGGTTTTCAAAATGTTGTGGCGCTGATGAGTCCTCAGTCTGTTGGGCAAGAGACAACTACCAATAGCCTTGATAAAGACACACAAGGTCGAAACACGTGTCCCTGACCAGAATTGATTAATAAAACCTGCACTTACCCCTACAGCTAGACATATGTAAGTCAAACATGATTGGAGCAAACGGTTCTGCCTTCTCCTACCCATGTGGCACCACATGGTTTGCCACTCCTCCCGCAAACAGTTTGCAATTAGTAAATCGATATTTGTGCCGACCTCCGGTCCTTTATTCATCTGCCATTGGTCAGCACCACAGCGGAAAGAACACGAGACACTGAACTAGTGGGAATGCAGACATTCACACTGCACCTGCAAGATAGCGGCCTTTGAAAACACTGTACTGGACATTCTGAGGGCTGGTTACATCCCAGGGACCCCGAATCTTACCATCTGATTGGTTCTTGCTGCATTCCTCCTCCCCTTTCCCATACCCGCTGGCCAAAGGGCAATTTATTTATTTATTTGTTGGTCATTTGTTAGGCGCTTATACAATTAGCAAAACTGTCAAAGCGTCCAGAGGGCAACAGGGTGGTGAAAGGGAAGATAGACAATGAATTATCACAAAGAAAATAATTGAATTAATAGTACAAACAAATAATGGGAAAACAGTGGAGACAAACCTACTATGCCTTGTGAGTGTTCAGAACGTGCAAGTGCAGAGGGGAGAGGGGTAAGGCATAAATGCTGAGGTGCACAGGGAGAAGTGCTCAGGGGAAGTGCTAAGAAGAGTAAAACGGAAGTGCAACCTCCCGTTGGAGCATAAGTGCAGTAAAAAGACAGCAGCTGGGATGAGAGATGTGGGAGGTCAGGGCCCCAAGGGTATATAGGGGCTCTGCACATCAGTCACGCTACAGTATGATTAGCAGGGAAGAGTGGAGGAGAAGGAAGGGTTAAACTGAAAGGTCTTGGGGCTTTTTCGGAACTTAAGGAGCTCCTACTCAAGTCGCAGAGGGAGAGGGAGGCTATTCCACAGCAGGGAAGCCCGCCGAGGAAAGTGATCGACCACCAGCTCTCTATTTAGCCAACCGCTTCATCCGCAGGGAGTTGGTCCCAGAGGAACGCAGGAGTCTAGAAGGCGAGTATTTGATCAGGAACCGTTGAAGATAGATAGGTCCCCGGCCCCTGATAACTTTGTGGATGATACAGAGGGATTTGAATTGAATCTGTGCTGAGACCGGGAGCCAGTGAAGGCTTTCTAGGGCTGGAGAGATGCAGTCCCTAGACTTCAGGCCAAGGATAAGTCTTGCTGCCCTATTCTGGGTTAGCTAAAGGGGTCGAAGGGTGGATGAAGGAAGATTAAGGAAGAGGCTATTGCAATAGTCTAGCCTGGAGGAAGGGTAGGGTTCCTTTGAGAAGGAAGTGGGACTTCTTGACGATGTCCTGAATATGAGGGATGAATGAAAGGGAGGAGTTGAAGATGACTCAGATTCCTGGCTTCAGAGGTGGGAGCAGTGGGGGGAGCTCATGGAGGAAGGACAGAGTGAAGAGAAGAAGAAGGGTGCAGGGGACCCAATAGGGAGAATCTCTGTTTTGTTGACATTGAGGCAGAGGTCATTAGCAGTGCACCAGGCCTGCATTGTAGAGAGGCATTCAGGGATGAAGGAAGGTGGAAGGGCGTGAGTAGGAAGTTTGAAGAAGAGTTGTGTGTCGTCAGCGTAGCACTGAAAGTTGGGGGAAAAGGAGGAAATTAGGTGTGCCAGCAGAGAAAGGTTTAGGGAGAATTCTCTGTTAAGGCTAATTTCCCAAACCTAGTGAGTCCCCCAGCAGCTTTGCTGGATTTTTTGGGGTTTATTTTTTTCTCCTGCTAAGAGTGAGACTCTTTTTCTCCCACTCTTAGACATGATTTGAGATATCCTTTGACTTTGTAATGTGTTTTATGGGCTATGGGGTCTTTTACTCCATAGGATTTCATGTATTTTTGGTAAGTGTGTTACACAGCACCCTCAGTGCAGTAACACAGGGGTGTCATAGTGACCCCCAAACATAGACTCCATACCCTGGGACTGACTACTGTCTCCCAGGGCATGTAAAGTCACCATTGACTTTACTAGTCTTACATTGTGAACAGAACCAGTACAAACCATAATATTGTGGAAGTACTGGTAGGGGTGATTAGATTACCCCTGGGTCTGTTTTTCGAGGGGGCACTGTGCAGTCCCCCCTCGTCGAGTTTCTGGTTGGTGGCAGTGGTTACCACGCGAAATATTCCTCCGGAATATTTCCTATGGGATTTTCCCATTCATTTTAACTGCACCACTTTTTTGGTGCAATGTTAAAGATATCGCCGGGTTACTTATTTAATATTTATTCCCCGGTTGGGTCTTTTTGCCAGAACTCGGTTTTAAAATGCTTTTGTGTTCGCCTCTGTAACTCCAACCCAAGTTGAGCCCTTTGTTCCACTTTTTGGCTGACTTCTCCACAGAAGCCTCCAAAAGTGCCACTCTGTCTGGGTCTACAGGATGTGTGGCAGGGGGGTTTAGGCACCCTGGACTGAGTTGCCTCGGCAACTCAAGTCGCACTCTTGTGTGATTGGCCCAGTGGTGAGCCGCCCGGCTCACCACTTAGCATGTTTTGAGTGACAGCTAGGACTGATGAATGGGGGTTTTTCTGCATAAAAGCAGGGATTTGGGGACTGGAACTTAAGAAGTTGCCACAGTTCAAAAGAATCTGAAGAGGGAGAAGCTGAGCCGACCTGCAACCAGGCAGTGCAACGACCTCCAGCTTTCCTCCATGTCAAGATCTTCTCTTCCCCTGGACGATGCCCCGACTTGCACCCGCTGCCAGGAACAACTGCCACCGCTCGAGCTTTCTCACCATTTCATGTACTGTGTCCCGCCTGGTCTCCCTTGCAACAGACTGTTCAAGGTGTCCCGTAAATCCTTGACTTTCTATCCTGGGGTGACTTGGGACCTGCTAACTAACTTTTTCTGAACTGATCCAACCCTTTTCGAACTATCTGCAACAACTCTTTAAAGTACTATTCAACTGTGTGATCTTGGACACATTCCGCTTTGCTCTCTCCAAGAGTGGGCCTGGCCTATGGCTTTCTTGCTCCTCAGTAGACTCTGCCTTTTCTGACTTGCTCTGGTTCTCCTCAAAGTGTTGGTATTGTGTATCTTCCTAATTCTGCCTTTTTCCTTCCCTTTTTAACTAACTTATTGGAGTGCCATCTTAGGTTAAGCGCTCACCTCTGTCTGTAAATAAGTGGTGTTTTAACTAAGACTTGTTCAATAAGTAATCAGGGATGTATATATATTAATAGTGACTGTTTGAACTTGCTTGCCATATTAGTGTTAGTGTATTTTACAAAGTGTGTTTTTAAATAAATAATTATATACTTTTATACCCAAGCTCTGGTCAGTGTTTGCTTGTGCTACTGTATCTTTGTACCTATCTTGTATACTCTATATACTGTCTAACTCTTCTTGAGAGAAGTCTGGCTGCTCAGCCACAGCTACCAGGTAAATCTGGGTGGTACAGACTGCTACCAATTGGGTTTACTGCCAACACCTGTAGTTTTAAGCCTTTTGCAGCGGTCCCTAAGGGAACTGCACAGATTTCTGCCTAACAGAAAGGTATATGTTAAAGAGCCAGGGTGAAAGAATGGAGCCCTGCGGGACGCCACAGGTGGAGGAGAAAGAGACTAGAATTATTTTGCAGGAATGGTGAGTTAGGAAGGAGATAAGCTAGTCTTGTGCCCGCTCCGAGATACCAGGGGTATCATGGAGCCTTTTTTATGAGGATGGAATGATTCACTGTGTCAAATGCAGAAGAGAGATCAAGGAGGATGGGGACAGCAGGGGAGTTGGAATCCAGAGATGCAAGCAGTTCTTCACAGGTGTTCAGAAGAGCAGTTTCCGTGCCTCTGGATGCTCAGAATACAGACTGGTGGTTGTGTAGACCTCCAACAGGTTCGGTATGAGAGTTGAGTTGGGGGAGGGCCAACTTCTCAAGCAGTTTTCCCAGGAAAGGGGTGATGGAAATGGGGCGGTAGTTGGCGGGCAGGAGGTTTTTTTTAAGGAAGGGGCACACAAGCGAGTGCTTGGGGAGGATGGAAAAGGACAAGTAGCAAAGGAGTGGTTGCAGAGATCAGCAAGGGCTAGTGAGGAGATGTTGTCCTTGATGGTTCTGGAAGCGTAAGGGGCAACCTGTTTGGAACAGACCTTCATGGAGTTGACAACTCTGGTGACTTCTTCAGGGGAGATAGGAGCGAAGGAGGAAGGTGAGTGGTAGGGGGGGCAGAGGAGGGAAGGTTGGGTTGGAAGAGTGTGCGACAAGGCTGTTCAGTATGTCCTGGGTTTCTGAAGTGAGGTGAGAGGCAAGTGCATTGCAAAGGTCCTGGGAAGGAGTAGGGGCAGAAGATACTGTGGCTGGGTTGGCAAGTTCCCTGCAGATTTTGAAGAGTTCGGCCGTGTTGTTGGAAGCATTGGACACTTGTGCCATAATGTGGGCTCTTTTTTTGGAATGGATGGAGAGTCTGTAGTGTCTCTGGATCAGGCGGCAGGCCAATTTGTCAGAGGATGAGCCTGTAGTGTCCCACTTTCGTTCAGCAGCTCTGCACTTACGTTTTTGGTCTGCAAGTTCAGAGTCATACCAGGTGTTATGCTTGGAGAGAGATTTCAGGCAGATCATTGTGACTGGGGCAAGGATGTCAAGGGTGTTGGTAATGGACAGCTAGAGGTTGCTGAGGGCTGAATCAGTGGTAGAGTCTGGGCTGGGGGGGCAAGGGGAATGAAGGTGGAAGAGAGGGCAGTAGCTGACACTCATTTCATCGGAGTTTCAGTGAGTGCAAGTATGTCTAGGTCAGTGTCTTCAAGAAGCAGGCAGATGTCAGCAGAATGTTTGATGGCTGAGCAAGCGTTGAGGGTCGCCAGGTGGAGACGATAGCAGCATTTGAAGGTTTTTTGAGTCAGAGTGTCCGGGCGTGGCGGCTTCTGCCAGGAGTGGAGCAGAGGGGTTAGAAGGGCGAGAGGCAGCGGAAGGAAGGAAATTGATGAGAGATGGCAGGATTCAGTCAAAGAGAAGGATGTTGGCCTGAGGGCCTTGAACCAAGACTGGGCCCGTGAGATAGACATTGATACAGCAGCAGGATGAGAGGAAGCCCGTAAGGGGGACTTCCCACTTGATGACACCATTAATGGATGTGGAAGAGTAAGGTGGGAGGGTGGCAGTGAGGTGAGAGGTCCATAGCCCAGGAGAAGGGACAGAGAAGAGGATATCAGTGAAGATTTCTCTTGAGGATGCGCTGACATAGGTGTCTACAATCGGGAGGCCAACGTTTGCAGCAAAGATGTCCTTTTTATGTTTTTTCCATCCAGATTTTTGGAGAGAGGGAGGATAGGTGATGGTGTAGCAGTTGGAGTAGATTGGGGAGATGGAGAGTGTCATCTCAGAGCAAGAGGAAGAAGTGAGAGGCAGAGGGAAAGCGAAAGGGTTTTGGGGGTGCTGCATTGCACAGTTCTGAACCTGATACACAGTTGGCCAAGTGGGTGCTAAGAGTACAAAACAAAACAATGTAAGATGAAGGCACACCTAAATTCGATTTTTACACTAACAGACAAATGCAATCCAGGTTGAAGGCACACCTAGATTCGATGTATACACTAACAGACACATGCAATGCAGGATGAAGGCACACCTAGATACGATGTATACGCTAACTGACAAATGCAATGCAGGATGACACATGCATTGCAGCACAGCAGTACAGTGATGCGGACAGTGGAAATGTAGCTCAGTGAGTGAGAGCAGAGTGAAATTTCACTGTAGTACAGGGGACATCTGCAATGTGAGTGGCTAGAGTGGCAGAGGGAGTGAATCAGGAAAAGACGGAGCAGCCCCGAAGCAACAGTCAGTACTCACGTGATGGCAAGACAGGGGATGTCAGAGACCAGTGGTGCGTGGTTCGAGTATCCAACATGATGGGGCATCTTTGGCTATAGTTGTAAGAGAGTATTGCCCGTAAACCCGACCAGCCACTGACATGAAATGACACAGATAGGAAAGGGCAGAGACAATGGGAAATTACGAAGTTAGGGGAACAGCTGGCAGCAAAGACAGAGAACAGAGGGGAGTAGGAGGGGAGGTAAACCTGTCAACACATTCTCATGAAAAGCAAGATGTGCACACAGTTAATACAGTTTCAAACAGCAGCAAGACAATCGGGATGTGCACACATTTAAAACGGTTTTCTTTGTAGGCCAATCCGGTATAGCAGCACAGCAGAACAGGGGTGTAGGAAGTAGAGGTGGAAGCCTAAGAAGGAAGTTGGTGATTTGAAGCCAGAGGAGAAAAGAAAGTGCCTTCTGGTGATAGGCTATAGAAGATTGTCAGGAGAGGCACAAAAGTCCAGAGGATGATGTAGAGATCATAGAGAAAGTTCACACTTGCGTGAAAGCTGAGGGTGCGATCACATAGCCCAAGAGTGCCTGGTTAAGTTCCCCGGAAACCAGGTGCAAAGTGAAGCTGACAAAAAAAAATAGAGTGGCGCCCAGTGCCTAGCCAGGACCGGGCAGGAACAGACAGGGCCTTAGTGAATGGCCTTGGTTAGGGGCCGGCTTAAGACAGTGTGAGTGTTTCTCTAATTCAGGTCAACTTCCCATCCCCAACAGGCAGCCGTGGGACTGGCTTGCTGACCTTGATAACGTCTCCCAGTGCTGTCTCAGCGACTACAGTCTGTGGGAGACATGCAGCTTGAGTTCCGCGTCCCTCCACCCTAAACTACAGGGCATGGGTTATGTGTTTGGGGCGGGCCATCTCGGTGATGCGAAACTGTGGCATCCCCACCGAGTGTGTTTACCTGGGGTTTCCCCTTTCACATTTGTGTGCATACAAATTCCTTGTACTGATGTCATATACGAGGGATCCTCAACCCCTTATGCCTTCCCAGGCCTTATTCAATGGTGAACTACAATTCCCAGAGTCCCCTTGTTTTCCCTCTAGAAGGTGCCCCAGCCAATCCCACCTAGTCCCTCAATTGGTAGGTGCACCCTCCCTGTCTGGCACTGAATCAGCACCTTCATCACAGCCCCTCGATCTTTTAATCACCACCCGGGCCAGCTGTGCTGATAATTATTAACAATATTAACAATGTTTTTTTCCAATAACAGTACAGCATTGCATTTTACTGTGTTACACATAGAACTACATACTTTTAACTTACATTATCTTTACACGTTAACTGACTTTCCACTACATATCAACCGCCTCTTATGTCTCATTGGTGGATTTATCTCAATTTGGAAGTGTTGCAGCTTATCTTATAAGTGTCCAGTGTGTGCACACCACCTTCCTTTTCATTTAAATTTGGTTACACTTCCAAATTGCCCACTTACCCACCCCTTACTCCACAGTGTACTGTCCATTCCACTATATACATCATGAGTGCACTACCAGTTCAGTCCCAATCCAAACCTGTTGAACCAACAACTAAATGGGAGATCTGGAAAGAAGATTTTCTTGATTATATTATGGCTGTGCATGGGCCGAACTTTAGTATAGAGAGGCGCAGGGTGCTACTCATGCACAGTTTATGGTTTGAAGGTAGAAGAATACTCAAAAGTGTACCTGAACTTGGTGCTAGTGATGGGGAGTCAGTGGAAGCTCGTAATGTCTTTGAAACGATTATTAAGAAACTAGACAAACATTACGAGAAAAGAGTGAGCATTGTTTTAGGAAAAAGGTACTACTTTAGCACCAGGGAACACATGGAAGGTGAGAGTGTGGAGGCCTTCATCACAGCACTCCGAGAACTTACCAAAAAGTGCAACTTTGGCACAACATACAATGAGCGCCCTATAGATCAATGTATGCTTAAAGTGAGAGAAAGCAAAAAATACATTTTGACCGTTCTCTAGATGAGGCCCTTGACATTGCCAAAAGAATGGAGCATACCTTAGCATGTGTTAAGGAACTTGAATTGAAAGTTGCTAATACACATAATCCTGGCAATACATCAGGTGGGAAAGTACGCACCTCGAAACGGAAATCTGGCAGAGAGACAAAACATGATAAAGTTACAGAAGCAGGACCCAGGGGGGCGCACACAAGGAAATGTTTCAGGTGTGGCAGTTCCAACCATCTTGCCAATTATATGAGGTGCCCAGCGTTAGAAGTAGTATGTGCACGATGCAACAAGAAGGGGCACTTTGCACGTTATTGCAGGAAATTTACCAAAGGGATTGTCAAGGAATTAACAATGGATCAAGGTGATGACAGTAGTGAAGATAGAATGGTTGATGAGAATGACTGTGGGGTAACATGGTCAGTAAGTAGAGTAGGAACCAGAATCAATAAGGATGAAAAACCACACACTGATATACTGATCAATGGCAAAAAAGTCAATGTACAGGTGGATTCAGGGTCAGATTATACAATAATAGGACATAATGTGTGGAGGAAACACTTCATGACTAAAAAACTATGCAAACCCAAGGTAAAGGCGAGTGCTTATGGAGGATCTAGAATACAGTTTATTTGGTATTTTAAAGTAAAAAGCAATTGTCACTGTGGTAGTACTGTTGCAGATGTATATGTATCTAAAAGGGGTGGAGGTCTGCTGGGATGGTATGACAGGTATGCTTAAGGGATAGTTATTGATCCCAAGGTTCCAGGTCACGTTGCCACTGTTGCTCGGGAGATATAGAAGTCAGAATACACATTTGACAGAGTGTTCAGGAATGACATAGGGATCTTAAAGAATTTCTCACACAAAATAGTGCTTAAACCAGCAGCTATCCCTGTAGTGTCCAAAGTTTGCTGTGTCCCAATAGCACTGAGGGAGGAAGTCTCCAAAGAGATCAAGAAATTATTATCACAGGATATAATTGAAGAGGTAGAGGCTTCTGAATGGGTTTCACCAGTGGTTGTGGTCTGCAAGGCCAATGGATCTGTAAAATTGTGTGGAGACGTGAGGTACCTACACAAATGTGTTGCGTTGGACACGTTTCCCCTGGCCAAGATTGGGGAGATAGTAGGTATGGTGGCAGGAGCCAGATTGTTTTGTACCCTGGACCTCACCTCAGCTTACCACCAGATAGTTTTACACCCTAGGTCTAGAAGCCTAACTACATTTATCATGCAAGAAGGGACATTCAGATATAAGAGAATGCCTTTTGGGCTGGTCTCAGCTGCTGCATTTTTTCAGCACGTTATACTCACGTTTTTAGGACACATAAAAGAAGTATTGTTTTTCCAAGATGACATCCTAGTGACTGGAATTTCTGTAGCTGAACACGATCAGAAACTTCAAGAAGTTTTAGGGATCCCTGATGAAATGGGTTTAACCCTACAGAAGAGTAAATGCAAATTTCGTGTGACAGAAATTCAGTACCTAGGACATAAATTAACAGCACAGCAGGTTTTACCTAAGAATAATTTAGTGAATGCCATAGTGGGGGTGCATCCTCCCAAGGACAGGCAAGGAGTACTTTCTTTTGTAGGCTTAGTAAAGTACTAGGTCAAGTTTATAGAGGGTTTTTGCAGACATGTGTAAGAGCATCAGGAAATTGTGCAAGAAAGATGCTCTGTTTAGCTGGTCAGAAGCATGTCAAGAAGAGTTTGATTAAATAAAATAGTGCATTGTCAAAGTGCCTGTCCTGAGCAATTTCGATACAAAGTGTGATACATTTGTGAGGACAGATGCAAGTAATACTGGAGTAGGGGTAGTGTTATTACAAAAACAGAATGGATGTGAAAAAACTGTAGCATTTGCTTCCAGTTGTCTAACACGTGCAGAGGAAATGTGATGGAGAATAAGCCTTATGTGTCCTCTGGTCCATAAATACATTCAAGGCATTTTTGTGGGGAAGGAGCTTTACAGTTTTCACCAATCACAACCCACTAGTGAGTATTTGTAACTCTAAGGGTTTGGACAGAGTATTGAGGACAATAAGGAGATGGGTTACTGCATTACAAGGGCATCGATTTACTGTGGATCATATCTATGGCAAAGAAAATGTATTAGATTATCTTTCCAGGAACAGCTGTACTAACATAAAATGTGGTGGCGAGCTCAACTCAGAGAGAATTTGAGGGCGAAATGTTCTGAACTTGTGAAGCTTCTGTTGCTGAGAGCGACTGGAAGGAAGCTGAAGTTAAGGATTGTCAATTACACAAGGTGAAAGAATTTGTGCTCAATGCTTGGTTTGGTTGGAGTCCTGAAGATGGCCTCGGAGTGTTCCACATGGTCAGGAACAAAGTCAGTGTGGAGGGATACCACCTGTTGAGGTCGGGCCGTATCGTTCCCCCACAAGATATTAGGAACAAATTGGTTGAGTTGGGGCATGAGGGGCACTTGGGCATATCTAGAACCAAAGGGCACCTAAGGGCTGACTATTGGTGGTCCAACCTGGACAGTGATATCGAGAAAGCAATACATGAGTGCTCTGTATGCAGGGATTCGGATATGGTGCATAAGTGCAGCATACAGCCCCTGAGACCAATAGAATTTCCAGGCATGCCATGGGAATTCGTAGCTATGGACATTTTAGGACCTGTGAGTGGGACTTAAGGAGTAAGAAAATATATGATTGTCCTCATGGATATGTAATCCAAGTGGGTAGAGATAGATATTGTGAATTAAGCTGTCTCAAGAGCAGTGGTTTTATTTTTGGATCAAGTTTTGCAACAAGAAGGATTCCCCAAGAAACTACTCACTGATAATGGGGTACAGTGTACTTCCCACTTAACGAAGATGTTTCTGGCAGGTATAGGTGTTCATCAACACAGATCAACATTATTCCATCCCAAAACCAATGGCAAACCAATGTGTCCACAAATACCTCCCCTCTCGAGCTCTTCGCTCCTCTACTTTCAACTCCCTCAGGTTCAGTCGTTTTTCAAAGAAACAAGCTGGGGGTAGATCTCTGTCTTCGGCTGGGGCCTCCCTCTGGAACAGCCTCCTTGCCACTCTAAAACTTGAGGAGAACAACCTCCGGTTTCGGAAGCACCTCAAGACCTTCCTCTTTTCTTCTGCCTTTGCTCCCTCTCTCCTCTGCTGATGTGTTCTCTCTTGGCACTGTGCACCTGGCACCCTCTGTCCTCTGGGTTCAGGTACCTGCTCAGCCTCCCGCACTGCCTCCGGGCCACCCCCTGCACTGGGGTCTGTATCTGTACCCATACAGCCCCCCCCCCATTTTTCTTCCTGCACGTATCGGACCTACCCTGTCTGCTACCTTAAACCTATCACTTGCAAATTGCTGGCTGCACTACCACTGTTTGTTGCCTTATTTATTTATGTATTATTATGTATCTGTTTCTCCTTTGCTTCGCACTTTCCACTTCTCGCCCTCCAATGCACTTTTCCCCTCCCCCTCTCCCATGCACTTGCGCGTTCTCAATGTCACTGGGCCTAGTAAGAACGCTGTTTTGTTCTCCCCTGTTCCCCTCCCTTACCTTGTCGTGCTCTGAAACACTTGTGTACGAGCGATAGAAATACAATATCAATATCAATGATTGAGAGGTTCAATAGTACGATTATGCAGGGTATACGTATGTGTGAGAAAGGTGGGAAGAAGAAGTAGAGAAAACAGTAAATGCTTACAGATTATCTCCACGTGCCACAACAGGACTCACAAGGAGAAAACCTTCTACTGGAGTTTGTCCTGCTTGGCTGGGCAGAGGAAGGTTTGTAGAATGGGAATTGAGGGACAATGTGTACTACAAGAATAGGTGTATGAAAGAGGTATGATGTTCAAAAGAAGGTTAGGCTCACCTGTGTTTCTGAGGGTGACAGAGTGTGGATACATAACACAAGAAAGAAAGTAATTTTGAAGGCCCTAGGATTATAAAGAAGGAACTTGGGAATGTTGTCTTATTAGAAGATGGCAGGAAATTCAATAAAAGCAGGATTGTGAGGAAGTAATGAATTATTTGTGCTTTGTAGAAATGAGGGGAGGTGTGTTATATCCTTTTCAATTTAATGTGATTAAACCAATGTTATTTCTAACTGCAGCTGTACACATGTATATATATATATATTGTAGTTAGGCCAACTCTCATTTCATTACATGTTTGCCATTGATAACTTGAGGCAGGTTTACCCATGACAGCTTGTATCCTTCAAACATGTTTATTTACTTTTGTAGGGGAGGAATGGCCACGAGGCCCTCCTCACCTACAGCTCCCTCCCCAGGTGAGGACCATGGCTCGGTGGGAGCACCCTCATGCCACCCGGGCCCAGGTGGAGGGGGGTTCACCCGCCGACGACATTGCCCACACGCACCCTGTCTTTGCATTTACCGAAACTTAAGTTAGGCCTAGACGCCATCGTGCACAGCAAACATGGTGTGAGTTCAGCACACTGTAACGAGGCCCCCACCTTTGGAGGGCCTTTCATGCATCTCTGCCGCCTCAGCAGCCCTGGCAGATCCGCTGCGAGCGCGTTCCCATGAGAAAGTCGGAGATGAGCTAAACCCGAGATGCCAACACGGCAACATTATATTAGTAACAATGTGATATTGCACCCCGTATGACCCAGACCGCAAGGCCGGGGCAACGGGGAAAAAAGCTGAAGCATCACTATCTGAAGAAGGTAGAAAATAGTTCAAGTATTGGTGTTAATGAACTACCTCTGTTTAAAATGTGAACGAACCATAAAAATGTAACGTTATATGATATCCCTCCAGGTCTGGACTAATGCTGCTATAACCACGGAGAAAGATGTTGACCAAACGTGTAACCTCTATCTGTAAAAGTGTTTTTCAATAGTATGTAGAAACTTGAACTCATATATGTTTTCTGAATCACCCAAAGCGGCGAGCATCAATCTCTGTAGGCCATAACCTAGATATCCCTCGTATAACGTCTAATGTACATACAATACGCACACAATGTAGTGAACATAATGTTAGGTAATGAAAAGGTACTGGAACCGACTGTATTAAAGAAATGTGTAACGAAAATGAAATATATATATATGTATATGTGTGTCTGAATAACGTTAAAATGAGGCAGAACAGTATAAAACTTCTGCATTCACTGATCAGCAACGCACGAGGAAAATACCTTTGTGAGTATATGCAAGGTCATTCCCTCTCCCACCCCACCAAGCCTGCCAGATAAAAAAGCTAAGACTTGTGCTGCGCTCCCTCACCTCCCCCAACCAAGCTGGCGTTACTTCAGAGAGTCAGAGGCCCCGGCGCCGCAACCAAGGCCACAGCCCGCCACCTGTGTTATTTACAGCACGGTAATAAACCCACGGATGAACCCACTGATCTACCAGCACCCTCTCATAAATCCCCACGAACCCCCCCAAGAATCCTGACCCCGTGTAAGGACGACCCCCATCATTGGGACAAGACACAGAGACCCATCTATATAATAACTTCTAACGCAGCAGACAGACATGTATCACTCGGCCCAGGTCCCAGAGCCCCGTCCCGCGACCTAAAATACCGGTCAATAAGACTCAGGTAAATCTCACCCCAACCAACAACCACCAGACCTCTCACGAGGTGCATTCCTCATGTGTTGCGTTTATTTTATAAGATAAGCTACGGAACAATTTATTAGTGAACGTAAATGTCATTTTCTGAATAACTGCAGTGTGCATGGCCTAGGGCAACTAAGACAGGAAAGGTATTCATCATTGTCACAGGCTGCCCCAGCGCACCAACACCGCACGGATGACCTCAAGCCGGCCTGCCAGGCCCAACCCAACCCACGAGGCTGACCAGTGACGTCGTCTTGCCAAGACCAACCATGCTGCAGCAACACCTATAGTTAGTCGACGATACCCAATCCCAATTAACTTGTGCCCCCTATAGTGTTTAGGTGTTGATGACGTTTTCTGTATTAGAAATACGCCTGTCTTTGCTATTGTCAGACAGAGCGCTCTCGTAGGTTGCAGAGTTCTTTGCATGCCTTATCCTTGGATAAACTCCCACTTACGCTCACCCGCACTCTGTCTTGGTCTTATTCCCACTACGGGAGAGTCCCTTATTGTCTCTCATTGCGGGGAGGATCGTGCTGAATTGGGGGCGCTTCCTTTCAGTGGTGACCCCGATAGCGTGATATCTCCAAACTATTTTTCCTAACTCCTTCTTAAACGACCCCCTTGTGGCACGAGAATCTCCGGTCGAGAAGGGATACGCACGGTGAGCCGTCTCCGGGAGGCCGCCCGCCAACGGCGACCGGCACAATAAGAAGTGCGCACTCAATGAGAAAGGGTACGGGATCCCGATTGGAAAAAAATCCCCTTTGAGTGCCGCTCGCCGGAGCCAGGGGCTGACCGTTGAGTTACCGGTGACGCCGCCTGGACGGACCCAGTTTCGGAGAGTATCGGTTCAAGACGGGCACGTGAGTACCGAGTGCGAGTGATCGTCAAGGGGAAAAGAAAGGGAATTGGGAATAACAGAACGGGGACAGGTAGAGGAGAAGAATATCGGGGGTCTACTACAGACGGGTCTTGAAATTTTCTTTATTCTTTCTTTTGCATATGGCCATTAGGAGTAAGAAATAAGTGACGTGGTAGAAGTGACGGAAACCTAGCTCCGAGAGGGGGTGGAAGGCGGCGCCGCATAGTACTATCTAAATTAGTACTGGGAATATATGAAGAAGTGAGAAATAAGTTATTGGTGTCTAGCAAAAGGAGACACCGGGAATATTTTTTAGTGATTGTGCTCTCTCTCTCTCTATTTCTTTTTTTTTCCATTTCCACGGGGTAGGGGGTGAAAATGAGAAGGGTATGAAGTAGTTAGAACATCTTAAAAAGTGGGGACTCAGTAGTGGCACGTACAGACGTGAACACAGTAACCTTAGTAGGGAAACAGGGACAGCTGGCTAGGGAGGAAAGGGAGGAGAAAGACAAAGAGTGTGAGTGGAAAGCATTGTGAAGGGTGCGCGCACCGTACGAGTGTTAGAGACGAACAGGTGGCCGTGAGGTGGTGCCAAAGAGTGTGGACATAACCAGTACTAGATCGATTGCCAGTGAAATCACATAAGTGTGCCTGAGAATGAGAAAGAGATGAGATATGGTGAGTGAGAAGAGATTTGTGCACTGAATTACAGTGGGTGACAATTTTGAGAGGTCCGCTCTTGTCTGTGCCATAAAGGTATACGTACGCATATTTACACCTATTTAAAAGTTACGAAGGCGAACGCGGTAGCGCTGACGATTTAGAGGATGGGGGCTGAAACTCCCTTGTCACACATTTGTAAGAGCTTGCCGGGATATGCTGAACGCATAAATAAATATCATGATCAATGGTTAACAGAATTGAAAGGGGAGGGGTTGCCCCAGATTTGGCCAGAAGGAGGGTCTTTTGACAAAAGCGTTCTCGATATGGTATGTACCTGTATTCGCCTCAAGTATAAGGGGAAAAAATGGCAGACTAGGAAGGAGATATTAGATCTCTGGAGATTGTTTGAGGAAGTACCCCCACCCAAAGCCCCAGCACCAAATATTGATTTACCCTCCACCACAGACAATCCACTAATGATCCCGCGAGAGGAAAAGGAACAGTTAAGTACAGAACAGCCTGCGGAAGTGGTTATGTTGTACCCAATATTACCTAAACCAGCCCCTGCAACAGGATATAGCGACCCGATTTATGTGCCTCCCCCTTCAACCAGCACGCCACAAAGACCAACTGCACCCCCACCATACGAAAACACTAGAGAGCACACCCAGGGAGGCACACAGAGAGTGGACATAGAGAAGTTAACGAGTGACTTAGAGTCGAGGCTTACAGTGGCACGAGATGAGCTCTCAAGAATAAAAGACATATGTGAACGCACAGCGTGCGCCCCCACACAATCTGGACGCACGTCTAGAGCGTCGAGCGAAAGTAGACAAATTGAGGAAGGATGGAAAAAGGGGGAAATACTGTTCAGAATTGAGGAAGAACCGACCAGGATAATAGAAGTAGGGACAGCAGAAGGAAGCATTGGTGATGTCTCGAGAGAGAGAGGGATCAGAGAGGATTTGTTATGTGATGTCAGAGGAGGGGGGGATGAGAGTGATAGATTGAGCATGGCAGTAGGCGGAGAAGGCGAGGAGCTAGATGGGGCATGTTCACTGGGGACTATAGAGGATGAATGGATAGGACGACTAAGAAATAGGGTGGGGAAGATGGCGTCATTAGAGTCAGCAGTGACCAAGGAAAAGGAAGCTGCAACGGCAAAAGGGAAATTACAACTACCATTACTCCACAGGGGAGGTGGGAGGCCGAACTATATACCGTGGGCTCAGATGGACAAGGCTAACTTAATGAAATTACTACCACAGCTGTCAGGAGGGGCAAGCAAGTGGATATATGCATTTGAAAAACATACCGCGGGTATACCGCTGGCAGTAGGCGATGTGAAAAGCCTACTAGTGTCCTCAGTAGGGGATCAGGCAGACAGAGTGTGGGCTAAAGCGGGTTTTCCAGCTGTAACTTTGGAGTGTGATCGACATGATGGGGCTTCTTTTAACACCGTGCGAGCAAGGGTGTGGGACGCACTGCGGGAAACTTTCCCAGATACCCCTGATCTGCAGTCAGTAATGCAATGTACCATGAATGATGGGGAGGACGCTATGGATTACATTCTCCGGGTGCAGGAGATGTGGAGAGCGGAAACGGGTACGCCCTGGCACCAATCCACGTCTCTATTTTACTTCATCATTAAAAGAGGGCTCCCAAAGGAAGTGCAAAAGGCACTAGATAAAATAGCAGGTGTTGAGGCAAAAGGCTGGCCGGAGATCCAAAGCATAATAGTACACCATTGTAAAAGGATCAAAGAAAGAGAGAGGGAAATAGCACAGAAAAGGTTGGCGGACGAGGCGAAGTTGGTGCAATCAAAATTGGTGAAGGTCGCAGCAGCGGTAGCGGGACTCCCACTCATACGGGAGGGAGAGGAAGGAGAGGAGGGGCAAATAGCAATACAAGGAAGAATAGCAGCGAATTGGGCAGGACAAGGGCAACGACAGTGGACAGAGCAGGAGCAGAACGGAGGTCCAACGTGGCAAGAGTGGGCCCCAAGAGGAGGAAGAGGTGGGTACAGGGGGCGAAGAGGAGGACAAGGGTATGGAGGAATGGGAGGAAATGGGTGGCAGGGTCCCAGAGGTCCACAGGGGAGCTGTTGGAATTGTGGGAGATGGGGGCATTACTCAAGGGAATGTAGGAGCAGACAAAACAACGGTTTCCAAGAGATAGAACAGTACGGACACCCCCATCCAGGAAGCCCCTACGGCCTCCCCATGGGACAATACCAGCAACCAGACAATGTAGTACAAAGGAGTAACGCACAACTACACGGACATCAATACCGAACACAAACCAGCCCACAGAATAATGACAATGTGCACTACACGCCTGGTAATACTTTCGCCACAGGAGCTAATGGGGCACCAGCCCCCGCACCTTACAGTGGAGTGTCAGTAGTTTCGGGGAATATTTTCGATCAAGGGGGGGCAATGAGACACCCCGCATAGGACAGCCCACAGAGAGCACTTGCGTGTCCAGTACTGTCTACGACCCACAATGCATCAGAGGAACCATTGATAGGAGCGCAGATAGGAGACAAGCAATTCATATTCATGGTGGATTCGGGAGCGGAGAAATCATGCATTAGAGAGGGCCGGTTCCCGTTATCTAATAGAACGTTAGAGACGCAGGGGTTCTCTGGGGCTGTAATTGAAGTTCCTTACACAGAGGTATTGGATGTGACAGTGGGGGGTAAAACAGTGAAAGCACCCTTACTGTACTATGAAAACTCTCCCATCAACTTACTGGGGAGAGATCTCTTGAGCAAACTAAACATGACCATATCATTCACAGGGAGCGGCATCGTATGTTCAACGCCAGGCATATGCCCCCTCCGTATATTAGCAGTAATACACGGCCACACAACAATAAAAGAGATCAGAGGGGTACCAAGAAATGAGGAGATGTTTGTTGAAGGCATGAGAACATTGGCTCTCATAGTACCAGAACTAAAAAGGGTGGAGTGGAGAATACCAGCAGAATTCCTTTTTCGTCCCATAGCAAGCCCTGACACTGCTCTTGGGGAAGTACTATCATTGGATTTGCATGCAATACATGTATCAGCAAACAGAATATGCGTGATTGGTATTGACATGGAAGGGTGTGAGTGGCGGACAGTATTGTGTACAAATGCAAATATCCCCCTGAGAGAGCTCTCGGACGAGGAGCTATTTTCTGACACTGAGGGAGATGGTGAAGTAGTGATGGAACTGGCAATGCCCTGCGACATCGTAGTTACAGCCAGACAAACTAAAGTTGAACTAATGGCGGTAGTAGGAGCACCGCATACATTTTTTGATGAAGACATGAGTTCAGTACCCGCTAACTTATGGACTAATGGCCCCCACGATGTAGGGTTGCTACATGAAGTTCAGCCTGTGGTGATAAAAGTAAAACAAGGAGCAATACTGCCCCGGGTGAAACAATATCCACTGTCGCGAGAAGCAGAAGAAGGGATCAGAGAGACAATAGAAGCACTGCTAGCACAGGGTATAATAGTGCCCTCAAACTCCCCATGCAACACATGCATTTACCCAATCAAAAAAGCGAAGGGGGGTTCATGGAGGATGATACAAGATTTACGCCCATTGAACGATGTGGTAATGAAGGAGTTCCCTTTAGTCCCGAACCCGGCGACAATACTGTGCAACATTCCAAAAATAGCATCACACTTCACAGTAATTGACTTAAAAAATGCATTCTTTTCGATTCCCTTGGCAGAAGAGAGCAGGTACTTGACAGCATTTACATTGGGAGGAAGGAGGTTCGAACACTGCAGACTACCACAAGGATATTGCGAAAGCCCAAGCATATTTAACAGGGTACTACATGAAGATCTGGGGAATTTGTCTGTAGAAAGCACAGTGATTCAGTACGTTGATGATTTATTGGTTTGTGCACAGGCTGAGGAAGAATGCAGACAGGACTCGATAACACTATTGACATTATTGGCAAATAAGGGGTACAAGGTGGACAAGGGGAAGTTACAATACTGTCTGACGGAGGTCCTATACTTGGGTCAGTTGATATCAAAGGATGGCAAGCGAATTATACCAGACAGGGCACAGGCGATTAGAACAATTGGGGAGCCCAAAACAGTAAAAGAGATGCAGAAATTTCTGGGTATGTGTAACTATTGCCGAGCATGGATATTGGACTATGCAGCGTACACAAGGCCCTTGCTACAGGCACTGAAAGAAGCACAACAGGAACACAAACACATAGAATGGACAGAGGTGATGAACACAGCATTTAACTCACTAAAAGAGCTGATATCAAGCGCTCCAGTACTAGCAAACCCAGATTATGGGCGCGAATTCTTCTTATTTTCACACTGCAAAGGAACATTGATGACAGCAGTACTGACACAGAAAACATCTTTAGGGCACAAACCACTCGCTTACTATAGCGGCACCCTAGACGCAGTAATGCAAGGTCATTTCGCGTGCGAGCAATCCCTAGCTGCAGCCGCGTTCGCAATTGAAAAAAGTGCCACGATAGTAATGGGCTGCCCGGTGACACTGTTCGTGGAACACTCACTTTTTGCAATATTAGAGCGAACAAAGAGCACATTGACAACACAACGCGCCACAGCATATGAGATAATACTGTCCAGCGCTAACATCCATATAGTAAGATGTAAAACAGTGAACCCAGCCACATTCATCACAGAGGCATGCACCATAGAGGACATGCAAAACCACAACTGCGCCACGTACATAGGTGACGAAAGTAAGGATCAAGTGATTTTTGAAAATGCCCTGACCGAGGGTGAGGTGTATTTTGTGGACGGGTCAGCATCAATAGACATGGAGACAGGAGAAAAGCATGTGGGTATGGCAGTGGTACGATTAGAGGAAGATGAATATGAGATACTAGTACAACACCGCCTCCCATCACACTATTCAGCGCAAGCAGCAGAACTAATAGCGCTAATAGAAGCATTGCATGCCGCCAAGGGGTGCGCAGTGACCATATATACAGACTCAGCATACATGACAACAACAGTTCACGGTGGGTTGGCCCGGTGGGGGCGGAGAGGGTTCCGACGAGCAGACGGAACGCCAGTCCAGCATGCAGAATTATTGAAAGAACTGATTGAGGCCCTGCAAGACCCCACGGCAGTGGCCATCGTAAAATGTCAAGCTCATACCACCAATACAGATTTTGTATCTTTGGGGAACGCGGCAGCAGACGCCGCTGCCAAAGCAGCTTCATATCTACAAAAAGGTGAAATAGGAGAGTACATGTTGCACCACACAGCAAGCCAAGAAGTCCCCACAGGATACAACATGATGTCCACACAGGAGATAATAGAGCTGCAAGAGGGAGCTAGTGCAGAGGAAAAATTGCTGTGGACTAAGAGAGGATGCAGCAAATCACCGACTGATTTATTGTGGCGACAAGAGAGTTCAGGAAAAGTGGTAATGCCAATCACGCTGTTAGAAATAGCATTTCAACAACTACACTTTCCTGCACACAACACAAAGAAACACATAATGGCAGAGATACAAGAAGATTGGTTTACACCTTGCCTCCAGGAACATGTCACAAGGTTAGCTCTAGAATGCACGACATGTCAAATTTACAACTCAGGTATGACATTGCGTACACTAAGGGGTACGATACCAAAACCAAGTGGCCCATTCAGAGAGCTCCACATTGATTATGTAGACATGGGAGAAAGGTGTAACGGGGCTCGATACATGATTGTGGTTGTATGTCCATTTTCGAGGTGGGTGGAGGCAGGCCCTTGTGCCCGCCCTGACGCGAAGGGCGCCGCGAAGTTCCTAGTGCGGGAAGTGTTTCCGCGCTGGGGAATTTGCGACGTTATTCGCTCAGATAACGGGACGCATTTTGTTAATGAACTCTTTAAAGAAGTGACTACATTATTGGGAATAAAGCACAAATTATGTTCGATTTATCATCCTCAAAGTAATGGCGTCGTAGAAAAGATAAACGGCCTGTTAAAAAGCAGATTATCAAAACTTTGTTTTTCCCTTAAAAAGACTTGGATGTACTGCCTGCCTTTGGCCTTGTTTGAGCTACGAAACCAGCCAAGTAAGGATCACCATTTGTCCCCGCACGAGATCGTCACGGGAAGAAGAATGCACACAGCGCATTCGCCTCTCCGTGAGCGTTCTGATGCACACAGAAGCGCAGCCATATTGGGGGAGGAGTTCACAGAATACCTGCGAAAATTGACAAGGGCAGCGCGCGTAATTTCAAAGCAACTAGCCCCCCCCTCGACAAGAGAGGAGGGGAACGCGACTGAACCAAACGGTTTGCCTGAAAAACCACTACAGCTAATGCCTGGGGACCTTATATATGTTAGAAGTTTTGTGCGGAGGTGGAACGCACCACGCTTCCATGGCCCCTATGAGGTAGTGTTTTGCACGCCTACAGCAGTAAAGGTTAAGGGCCTGCGATATTGGGTGCATTTGACAGATGTACGTAAAGCTTACAGCGCTGCGGAGAGTGAGGTGCAGGATGAGGCACAGGCAACAGCGGACGATGAAGTTGTGCGGAATGAATGATTTGAATTTCGTGTGCTTCATGAGATGAACAGTGAACACAATTAGCGCGCAACAAATGTCCTGGACTAAAACATGTACACATGTATATGTAAATTTTCTTTTTACAATTTTTGAAAGTTTTGCGTGGGGTTCTTTTTTTTTTTCCCTTCCTGTACTATTTAAGATGTTTTTTATTATTGTTGTTTTTAGAAATGTCATGTTTTTTTTTATTATTTATATATATATATAGTAAGTTACAAATAATATTGACTGAAAGCTACCTTGTCTGTCAACAAACCCCCTTCCTCACCCAACCCTATATTTTATCACCGAAACGTTACAATGTGGAAATGCTTACATGTTTGTATTTAATGAACTTTTGTGTCTCAAACAGGATTTATCATGGCATCGAATGGGCAGCCTGCAACTAATAGATATGTTAGATTTAGAGAAATGTTAGTGGCTAGATTAACATATTCATTTGAATGTGGTTTATCAATGTGTGCTATCGTGTTCTTCATCTCAATGTTTTGTCTGGTGTTACACTGGATTATAGCGTTCATCTCTACCGAGATGAACGAGGGGGGAGGGGGGAACAACACCACCCTTGCTCCTGGAACGAAAACAATTCCGACTGTAGGTATCAAAGAAGGTGATTTCTTGATCTGGGATGGAGCACACTTTGTGTGGGGATACTATACTACACCACCCACTGCTGTCCTCTCACAATGGAGAACCAAAAATGTAGATAATGACACAATGTCCCAACCTGGAACATACAACAACCACACGATCCCTCCCGTCCCAATTTCAAACAACGATCTCTTGTTTATTAATGAGGATGGAAAAGTGATTATGATGGCAGAACACACGCCCCTATATGAAGAATTAGAAAAGGGGGGTGGGAGGGAGGAAGGGGGGCCTGGTTCTTCACCTCCTATAACGAGAAGGTACAGAAGAAGGGAGAAAAGTAGGCGGAGAAGAGAGACTGGTGGAAAAGGGTATGATGAGTATTATGGGCTAGGGTTAGACAAAATGGAAGACCCACGACACCCTCACCAAGCAAATAAATGGTATGCAGATATGAGCACAACAGCTAAACAAACAACCAATGAGAGCTGTTATGTCTGCTCACTTATCCCCCATGCATCAGGCACACCTAAAGTATTGTTGCCACGAGAATTGCCCATTGTGGATGCCCAATGTCTCCTTCATCTCACGCTGTGTAGAATAAAGAACACTTTCCAAGCACACGATGTCTCTTTCAGAATGGTACAGAACAACAAAACGTGCTATTCGCAAGCGTCTGGAGTGATCTGCCTTAAAGAACCTTTCTTTGCAATACAAGGGACACTGTTTTCCGAAAACAAATGGAAAGACGAAGAAGTGCTGTGCAAGGCAGAAGCGCTGAAAGGTGTCCAACCGGACAAGTTGCGGTGGATGGAAAGAACGTGCTTGCCAATATGGAAAGAACACATCCCTAAACTAACATGGGTAACAGCGATGGAGAAACCCTTCAAGCTACAAAGTGAAATACAAAACGAACTATGTTTCAAGGGAGAAGGAAAAATGGCAATGGGAACGAACACGAACTGTAACAAAACTCTCACCATCCCGGATATGAAAAAAGGGACAGCAGCATTAATGGACACCTACTGGGTATGCGGAAACCAGGCGTACCTGCACCTTCCCCAATCATGGAGTGGTAGCTGCTCAATGGCCACCTTGCACTCGACACTAATGGTGATTCCAGAAAGCCATATTGACAGAAGTAACATGATGAAAGGAGGCTTGAACCAGAATGCAGCTTCTCCAACTACACAAGCGCACCTTTATGTCCTGTCCTCCGGGGGGAAGGAAGAAAAGCTCTCAAGAAACAAGCGAGCCTCGAACTACATATCACAAGCATCATCTGATTTATTGGCACAGATCCCAGACAAGTATCGCCTGTTCAGCTCCGTGGAAACATTCTTTGCTTCACTAGTGTCCAGTGTCCAAGCAAGAGCAAATGCAAAATGGCTCCAGATCACACGGTGGGAACTGATCCAGTTGGCCAATGACACTGAAGAAGGGTTCAACATAATAAAGGTGGAACTACGAGCTCTGCGACTAATGACCATGCAGAACAGGTATGTTCTAGACCTGTTGACAGCTATCGATGGAGGTGTTTGCCGAAAAATAGGAAGTGCGTGCTGCACGTTCGTACCTTCTGAAGACGCAGAAAATGGGTCCCTGTCCCACGTTATTGAAGCAGTACATAACCTGGGCGAGAAGATGAAAATGGAAGGTGGAGCTGAGGATAGCTCGTGGTTCGACAATATCTTCTCCTGGGTTCCCTCATGGCTTGGAGTGACAATGAAGTTCCTGATACCAATAGTGGTGATCATCCTTGTGATGTTCTGCCTGTGCCAGGTGGGCCTCCGATGTTGTGCTAATGCAGTCCCTAACGGTGCAATGATGATGGTTACAATGGGCAACTCCGGTGGTACAATTAAAGCAACACAAGAAGTACACGTGCAGACAGGAACAGACAACACCCCCAGGTACCAGTTAGTGCCTATGTGCCGTGACAAGTACATAGTAGATAAGCTATGGCACACCACGATTAAAGAACCACGAGACGTAGAACTGGAATGGTATGAGGAGGTCTGGGTAGATCTGGAAGAGACCGGCGACTGTATATATTTGACATGTACACCAGACGAGTATGCTAGGAGAGGTGAGAGCTTAAGGGGGGTGTGCAGAGCATGGATGCCTATAAAAGGAACCCCTGCATGGGATGGTGCAGTGTTAGAAGAACAAGAATGTAGAAGACTAGAAGAGCTAAAGAAATTCGTTACTTTAAGTAACGAAAGGGGGGAAATGTAGGGGAGGAATGGCCACGAGGCCCTCCTCACCTACAGCTCCCTCCCCAGGTGAGGACCATGGCTCGGTGGGAGCACCCTCATGCCACCCGGGCCCAGGTGGAGGGGGGTTCACCCGCCGACGACATTGCCCACACGCACCCTGTCTTTGCATTTACCGAAACTTAAGTTAGGCCTAGACGCCATCGTGCACAGCAAACATGGTGTGAGTTCAGCACACTGTAACGAGGCCCCCACCTTTGGAGGGCCTTTCATGCATCTCTGCCGCCTCAGCAGCCCTGGCAGATCCGCTGCGAGCGCGTTCCCATGAGAAAGTCGGAGATGAGCTAAACCCGAGATGCCAACACGGCAACATTATATTAGTAACAATGTGATATTGCACCCCGTATGACCCAGACCGCAAGGCCGGGGCAACGGGGAAAAAAGCTGAAGCATCACTATCTGAAGAAGGTAGAAAATAGTTCAAGTATTGGTGTTAATGAACTACCTCTGTTTAAAATGTGAACGAACCATAAAAATGTAACGTTATATGATATCCCTCCAGGTCTGGACTAATGCTGCTATAACCACGGAGAAAGATGTTGACCAAACGTGTAACCTCTATCTGTAAAAGTGTTTTTCAATAGTATGTAGAAACTTGAACTCATATATGTTTTCTGAATCACCCAAAGCGGCGAGCATCAATCTCTGTAGGCCATAACCTAGATATCCCTCGTATAACGTCTAATGTACATACAATACGCACACAATGTAGTGAACATAATGTTAGGTAATGAAAAGGTACTGGAACCGACTGTATTAAAGAAATGTGTAACGAAAATGAAATATATATATATGTATATGTGTGTCTGAATAACGTTAAAATGAGGCAGAACAGTATAAAACTTCTGCATTCACTGATCAGCAACGCACGAGGAAAATACCTTTGTGAGTATATGCAAGGTCATTCCCTCTCCCACCCCACCAAGCCTGCCAGATAAAAAAGCTAAGACTTGTGCTGCGCTCCCTCACCTCCCCCAACCAAGCTGGCGTTACTTCAGAGAGTCAGAGGCCCCGGCGCCGCAACCAAGGCCACAGCCCGCCACCTGTGTTATTTACAGCACGGTAATAAACCCACGGATGAACCCACTGATCTACCAGCACCCTCTCATAAATCCCCACGAACCCCCCCAAGAATCCTGACCCCGTGTAAGGACGACCCCCATCATTGGGACAAGACACAGAGACCCATCTATATAATAACTTCTAACGCAGCAGACAGACATGTATCACTCGGCCCAGGTCCCAGAGCCCCGTCCCGCGACCTAAAATACCGGTCAATAAGACTCAGGTAAATCTCACCCCAACCAACAACCACCAGACCTCTCACGAGGTGCATTCCTCATGTGTTGCGTTTATTTTATAAGATAAGCTACGGAACAATTTATTAGTGAACGTAAATGTCATTTTCTGAATAACTGCAGTGTGCATGGCCTAGGGCAACTAAGACAGGAAAGGTATTCATCATTGTCACAGGCTGCCCCAGCGCACCAACACCGCACGGATGACCTCAAGCCGGCCTGCCAGGCCCAACCCAACCCACGAGGCTGACCAGTGACGTCGTCTTGCCAAGACCAACCATGCTGCAGCAACACCTATAGTTAGTCGACGATACCCAATCCCAATTAACTTGTGCCCCCTATAGTGTTTAGGTGTTGATGACGTTTTCTGTATTAGAAATACGCCTGTCTTTGCTATTGTCAGACAGAGCGCTCTCGTAGGTTGCAGAGTTCTTTGCATGCCTTATCCTTGGATAAACTCCCACTTACGCTCACCCGCACTCTGTCTTGGTCTTATTCCCACTACGGGAGAGTCCCTTATTGTCTCTCATTGCGGGGAGGATCGTGCTGAATTGGGGGCGCTTCCTTTCACTTTTCATTCCTTAGCTACTGTTCAGGTGGGCCTATTGTGATATAATAGAACGTTACTGGTCTATATAATTGTGGCCCATCAGTGAAGCTAGAGGGCAACCAGTCTAGCAGTGGAGAGGGGCATTTTCAAGAATCCACTAATAAATAACAGTTAGAGAAAAGCTGTTGGACTTACATGTGTCTTCCATACTTTACAGTATGGTACTAGCCTGGGTAAAGCTATACAAACCTTTGAATATTTCCAAAGCCTAGACTCCTGAAATTGCATTATGTGTCCTTGAGAGTTTGAGGCCAATCTAGGATCACACCCTTTTTTGACCGTGAGAACGGTCAGAATTGGTTTCTCAAAAGTTCTTCAGTATTACAGGATACAAGTTTCTTTCAAGGCCTGTAGTGAGTGTTACCTACTTGATCCTACAACACACCCGGTTGTTAAACTAAGTAGTGCATGCTAGTAGGTGACCGAGGATTGTTTTCACAAAATAGTAAATGGTGCAGGGTCATCAGATCGGACGTGCAATGGACCAAGACCTGCTGGGAAGAGTACCTTGGGTGCAAGTTGTCTTATACAGAGTGGAATTTGTTATATTTGCACTCAGAAATCCTCAACGGGGCTTAAATTACACCTGCCAGATTGTCTTCCTTTAAGTCCGACGCCATCGCCCAAATGTCCTACTTGTCATCGGGAAGGAGCAGGTGTTTTTCTTTTCTGGAATTGCACCGTGATTAAACACTTTTGGTTTGAAGTCCTATATACATTTAAATATGAATATTTAGGATAACTGTACTAATCTCCATATTTGTGTTGAAATATCAATTTTTATTCCATGGTCAATAGTAAACAGAAACTTTGACGACATGTGTTTCGACCACATCAGTCTTTTTCAAGGCACAATATTTGATCTCTGATAAAGATATTACATCAACATTGACAATTATTCATGTTGCTTTTAATTCAAACACAGAAAAACCAAAAGAATGACACATTGCATAACCAAAAGGAAAATATGACCATGTTATGTTCCAAAAGTCCATCAGATAGTGGAACCAAAACAAGGAAGATCGGGGAGGGGAAAAAGGGAAAAACAGGCCTATGAGAATATGTGAGAACCACTAAAAAATGATGAATAATATTGTCATCTAAAAGTGTTAAATCGTGTACTTTTCATGTTAACTTAGACATGCAGTTGAGGTTGCTCATAACATGCTATGTCTAATTTAAATGCACATTTATTTGCCTTTATCTTCTCTCTCTTGCAAAAGAATATAAACATCGTAACAGTCTCAAACTGCCAACATAGTCGCAAGACAGAAGCTAAACATTGTGTCTAGACATTTTTCTTAATTAGTTTTAAATAGATCTACAGCATCAAAGAGACTAACACCGGAAAAGTCAAAGTGAGCGTGGTAGAGCATTGAATACCAATAAATATTTAGGGCAAAAATGCTGTAGGTTAGCTCCATTCCTTACCCAAAATTCACATGTGTCCTGGCCAAGTGGCCCAGAAAGGTTGAGTTTTGTATCTGTTCGGTTGCAGACAGACTGGTGCTGTAAAAACCCCAGAAATTACTTGAGAAGAGACTATTCACAAATATAAGAAATACAACCTAACCCTTGTGTTGATATGGTTATCGTTGCATGCTTTTTAAGTGCCATAGCAGGGCATACAGAGACGTGATTGAATTCCAAGGGGTAACCACGTACCATTGACAGCACCCGAATTGTGCCATTACGTTATGCGGGCAGAGATTTGCGACTAATGAATGACATGGAAGGCCAGTGAATTCCCATTAAATGGGTGGACCATTCATGCAGTGCAAATAATATAACCAAGTACCACAACGTTTATATGAATGAATAAGGACTTGTATGGTTGTGAATACTCAAAAGCGTGCGTTGCGAAAGATCCCCTGTGTGGGCCGCATGTCATTGAGTAATGCGCTCACTTGATGCCATAATGCAAGCGCTGATTATTAGATTGCAGCGGTTTCCCTCATGGAAAGAACATGTTGCCGGTAGCTTGGATACGCACACACAGTTCATGTATTAGATACTGGTAATATTTAAATGCGCAAATATATGCAAAGCAAATGTAAAAAAAGGCAATGTAAAATAATTGCTGTGGAGGACTCAACATTAGTCATTCCGGGTCTGCCTAGTAAACGACCCTTCCATCGTCTGGCCTGCACGGTAAGAATCAACGCAAGCATCGGTGGGTGGCTCAAGGAAATACTTTCGAAAGTTGGTCACATGACTTTCCGTGATCATATGTCACGTGATGATGCATCTCAGTATTAGCTTCGTCCATTTGGATTTGTTAACTGCTTGCCCAGCATTGTCCCCATGCCAACAGACAATAGGAGAGGTTTCTTAGTCGAAATCAAGAGATACATAAAAGACAATCAGCAAAATTATAACACATCTTTCAAACAAGTGAGATTTCAAGCCCCTTTAGGGCGCAATATTACAACAACAAAAACCTCTTCAGAGCAAGACGAGGAAGAGAATCAGGGCGCAGGCAACAGCTTAAAGGCAAATCAGGTCGAGCACAAGATCCTTGAAGGGCAAGTCCTCCCTAAAGACTTAGTCATTAATTTATCCAACAGGGTTTTGTCAAACAGTGAAGTCACACTACTCAACAGAGGTCTCTCGTTTGCTCAGAGATTTTCAAATCAATCTATATGAATTTGTTAGAAAACTAAAATGAAAAAAATTCTTCCATAATGAAGTCATCATGTACCAACCACCGGTGCAACAAGAACCTCTAAGTGCTCTTACAATAGCCGATATTGAAAGCACACAACTGTTACTTTCCCTTACATCACACACACCTCAGACCAAAGAAGAGATTTGTCAGGAACTCGAAGTTCATTCTAGAAATCTTGAATTTCAAGAACTCAAGAAGAGGTTTAAATTCACGCCCCCATCAGCAAGTGAAAATGTGATTGGCCCATTCTATAAAGCAGTTACATCAGAGATTCACAACTATATGGATCATGTCAAATGGGGCTATAAAAGTCAAAAACTTAACCTTACTGAAGCTGAAAGGACCTCCTTGAAAAGCAGCCAATGATTCCAACATTGTAATAAAAGAGGCCGACAAAGGCGGCAATATAGTCCTTCTAAATAGAACAAACTATTTACTAATGGCAACCAGACATTTGTCCACACCAGGTTGCTACAAGAAGCTTACCAGCAATCCCACTAGACAAACTGTTCAAGAACTAATGTTTTTGATTAGAGAATGGCACCCTAGAGGTACACTTACAGATCAGGAGAAAGCATTTCTCACAAGACCAAATCCGGTCATCCCGACAATGTACTTTTTACCAAAGGTAGACAAGCACTTTGAACATCTTTCTGATGTGCGTCCTATTATGAGTGGTTTGGGCTGGCAACTGAAGGACTATCAGGGTATATAGATGCAGCTATCAAAGATTTGGTTCCATCATTACCCTCTTATCTCAAAGATTCTACAGAAACCCTTGTAATTCTAAACAAGATCTCATGGAAATCGCAATACAAATTAGCAACATTGAATGTCAAGTCACTTTACACTTTCATCAAGCACAATTTAGCAATAGACACTTTAGACTTTGTTTTACGCAACCATTCAGCCTCTCACAGTACTCACATTGACATGATTAAATCACTTCTGCAATTTACATTAGATCATAACCAATTTCTCTTTTACAACCAATAATTTGTACAGACGAAGGGTGTCGCCATGGGAGCGAAATACGCGCCCTCTTTGGCCAACCTTTTCATGGGTTTCTTTGAAAGTACATACATCTACAACTCAAATTATTATGACACAGAGGTTTTTCTATGAAAAAGGTTCATATATGATGTTTTGGTAATTTGGAATGGTTCTCTTGATCGATTTGATTCTTTTGCACAATACCTAAACAACAACACCTTTGACGTTTCGTTCAAGGGAAGCATAGATACCTGTACCATTGATTTTCTTGATCTTAAGATTTACATTGAAAATGATACCTTACACAAACGGACCTATAGAAAACCCACAGAAGTCAACTCGACTGTCTTTGCAACTAGCTGTAATTGATAACATCCCGGTAGGGGAATTCTACCATGCCAAAAGAAACTGCAGCTAATATGACATATATTTACAAGAGTGTGACCTACTTCAGCGCAGATTTAAGGAACGGGGGTACTCTAGCAAATGCATACATAATGCTCTTACCAGGACACATCTTCTTTAAAGAGATGTCTTGTTTAAAAAGAAATCTTTGACTATGCAGGAACCTTATCAAAGTGTAACGAAATTCTCCCATGACAGCAATTGTCTTTACAAGTTACTTATTCAACATTGGCATTTACTCACGCTAGATCCAGATCTGCACGAGTATTTTTCTAGTTGATCCAAAACGATCTTTACTAAGGCTCTGACTTTAAAGGACAAATTGAGTCCCTCTTTTCTCAAACCTAAACCCGATCCAAGGACTGAAACTAATTGGCTGAAACGTACCTTAAAAGGTTTTCACAAATGTACAAACTGTAATTTTTGAAATTTTGCTCTTTCTGCAACCATGTCTTTCACTTGCCATGGTGGTCTCAAGACTAAGATCTATGACTTTATAAACTGTAGATCAAAATTTATAGTATATGGAATAATATGTGTCTGTTGAAAAAGTATATGTAGGAAGTACTATTCGTGAACTTCGGATACAGATACATGAGCATCTTGCTAATCTCAACAGTCAAGATCCCAAACTGCCTTTCGCAGTCTACTGGCAAGCCAACCACCAACTGGCCAACAAGAAAGATATTCATTTTGTGGGACTACAAGCACGATCTCACACAAGAGGGGGCGATCACCAACTTGTGATCAGAAAACTCGAATTGCGCATGATTTGTAAATTATGATGTGCCAAGCTAGGTTTAAACATTGAACATGAATTGAATATCTTCCTCTGATCTAACAATAATTTTTGTCTTGTCAATTCAATACCCTTGATATAATAGGGTATCCTTTGTGTTGCCTAGTCATGCCCATCTGTACCATTTTTGTGCTAAAAGATCACTCTTACTTTATTTTTACGACATGTGTATCTTTGGTGTCTCCCACTTTGACTAGCCCTGATTTGATAAAATAGGAATTGTTTCACAGTTAACAGGTAAAAGGCCTAATTGAGCGTCAATAAGGGCATTGCAGCCAGGTTATAACAATGGCATCAGAACAACCTAATATTTTCACATATACATAACACTACTATCGGGCCTTGGTCAATTTGGCAATGGATTAATTATTTTAGAGGTCATGGACCGAATCTCATTAATTAAATACCACCTGGTATGGTGCATTGTCACAAAATTGCTCACAAATATTGAGCACATATCTCAAATTATAATTTAAAAACCAGGTGCTTCATTCAACCAGATCTGATATTTCTCACACGCAAGCGTGCTATTTACATTACTCATTTGCAAACACCATTGTTTGTTACACATTTTACCTATAACCATACTGATGATCACTAACCAAGCCATATCACTTGCTAGCCATATCATCTATGATATTGGTTGCGCATAATGCATCAAGTAAATAACCACAGCAACACTTTTTATTTGACACACCATTAACCAAAAGTGACTGTCACAAATTTTACATTGGGGCTTTAACAAATCTGCATGGACAACGCTAATACTGAGATGTATCATCACGTGATATGTGATCAAGGAAAATCACGTGAGCAACTTGCCAAACTTTTTTATCGAGCCACCGGCGATGCTTGCGTTGCTTCTTACCATGCAGGCCAGACGATGGCAGAGTTGTTTACTAGGCAACCCGAAATGACTAATGGTGAGTCCTCCACAGCAATTTATTTACATTGGCTTTTTTTTTTACATGAGCTTTAAATATATTTGCGCATTTAAATATTACCAGTATCTAATGCATGTACTGTGTGTGCGTATTCAAGCTACCGGCAACATGTTCTTTCCATGAGGGCAACTACTGCAATCTAAAAATCAGCGTTCGCATTATGGCATCAAGTGAGTACATTACTCAATGGCACGCGGCCCACACACGGGATCTTTCACAACGTACGTTTTTGGGTATTCACAACCATATGAGTCCTTATTCGTTCATATAAACTTTGTGGTACTCTGTTATATTATTTGCACTGCATGAATGGTCCATCCATTTGATAGGAATTCATCGGCCTTCCATGTCATTCATTAGTCGCAAATCTTTGCCCGCATAACGTAATGGCACAATTCGGGTGCTGTCAATGGTACGTGGTTATCCCTTGGAATTCAATCTCCGTATGCCCTGCTCTGGCACTTATAATGCATGCAACGATACCCATATCGACACAGGGTTAGGGCGTATTCTTATATTTGTGAATAGTCTCTTCTCAAGTAATTTGTGGGGGTTTTACAGCACCAGTTTATCTGCAACTGAACAGATACAAAAATCAGATACCTTTCTGGGCCATTTGGCCAGGACACGTGAAGTTTGGGTAAGGAATGGAGCTTGCCTACAGCATTTTTGCCCTATATATTTATTTGTATACAAAGCCCTACCACGCTCCCTTTGGCTTTTCCGGTGTTAGTCTCTTTGATGCTGTAGATCTATTGAAAAATCTCTAGACGCAATGTTTAGCTTCTGTCTTGCGACTATGTTGGCAGTTTGAGACTATGTTACGATGTTTATATTCTTTTGCAAGACAGAGAAGTTAAAGGCAAATACATGTACGTTTAAATTAGACATAGCATGTTATGAGCAACTTCAACTGCATGTGTTAGTTAACATGATGGATGACAAAGTGCATGATTTAACCCTTTTAGATGACAATATTATTCATCCATTTTTACTCGTTCTCACATATTCTTATTGGTATGTTTTTCCCTTTTTCCCCTCACCGTTCTTCCTTGTTTTCTTTCCACTATCTGATGGACTTTTGGAACATAACATGGGTCATATTTTCCTTTTGGTTATGCAATGTGTCATTCTTTTGGTTTTTCTGTGTTTGAATTGAAACCAACATGAATAATTGTCAATGTTGATGTAATATCTGGAGCAGAGATCAAATATTGTGCCTTGAAAAAGACTGATGTGGTTGAAAACACGTGTCGGCATAGTTTCTATTTACTATTGACCCTGGAATAAACATTGATATTTCAACACACATATGGAGATTAGTACTGTACAACAGTTATCTTGTAGATATCAGCGCATGTACATGGAATAATCCTAAATATTTGTTTTGCTATATTAGGCAGGGGCAGCCTAGAGTTCCATAGTCTGCAGCTGTTAATGGATCTGATACACTATTTCTCACTTAAGCCATAGCGCCCTCATACCTGGTTTCCCCAAACATACGTACATTTAAATATGGTTTGGGAATCCACCATACACATTAATCACTGGGATGCCTACTAAGGGGCGTCCAGGGCAGGCCTAAAGATACTTAGAAGTTAATGTTTCTATCTTTATTTCACACCATGAGTTGAATCTAAAACTTTCTTGAAGGAGAGGGGAATGCCATCAGTATGATGTAATGAAAATGTTTCTAACTACTTTAGTATTCTCCCTATTATAAAATGACTACAAGACATTTGGTCTCCTCTTCAGTTATACCTTTGTAGCCGTTCCTCTGATTCCACGTCCCCTCACTCAGCAGATGCCCCCATGGAGTCATTGCCCTCTCTTGAGGCTGCTGGGCATAGGGAGGGTGACCTTCAGATATCAGTTTTCTCTGCAGGCACTTCCAGGCTTCTCTTCAATTCTCACCAGTGCTGGAAATTCTCCCTGCTGATTGGCTGGGTTTGCAACAGCTGCCATTAGTATCTAGGATTGTACACTTACTTTATCCTTAGACATCTACTAAATGTACGATTTATGCAATATTTATTATTCTGCAACTACTAGGTATGTAGCTAACAGTGATTAATAAAAATAGTTTACAAAAGACAATCCATTCTTTCTATCAAATGCGCTCGTGTTCCGTCTCTTTTCTTTCTCTCACTCCTGTTGTGTCAGCTTTTGATCCACCCTCCCTCTCTCTTTCACTTCACTCTTTCAGTGATCTCTACCTACTCTTCATTTAATATTCCCTCCTGTTTGGCATTGAGAGATGGCAAAGGCCATAATGCCAGCCTCTCTGCCTGAGTGGTTAGATGCAGAGTGCAACATTCACTAAAGAGGAAATCAATGCAACTGAAACTTGTTTCCAGCCAGCATTCATTTCTGAAACAGGACTGGTCACCCTGGTTCCCTGAACATATGCCGGGGCCCAAGGTTGAAATGCTTCTCTAGCTAGAATAAAGGCTCAGAAGTTGTAAATGGCTTTTTAAGCTCGGGATTTGGTACCCCCACATCACCTACGGGGAGATAACTAGGAACCCACAGTCTGAGCAGTACTTGTTTTAAAATAACAAGTGTGCATGAATGCTCTGCAGGAGTTGTCACAAATCATGTGTCTCTATGGAAGACTTTAAAAAGGATTGCCTGATTTGGAACTAGACTGACATCTGGGAAGAGTCCTGATTGCTCCGCAAGCTACCATGAGAGATAAGGGATTCACTTTCAGTAAGAGGTACTTCGGACCCTCAATTCTGTGGACCTCAGTAGGTCTGTCTTAAACATATCTTACAATTGCAGGGCATTTTCACAATCTAAACCGGTGGAGGCTCCCTCTTTTGGGAACAGGGATTTGTTGCTGCCCATGGTACTGTGCCTTGTCCCAGTTACCTCATATCTCTGTAAGGGAAAGGACATAGATTCCCTTAAATGTTCATTTCAGTCAGGGCATAATTGGCCATCGACTTCTTGAAAAGATTCATATTTTTAGTGAATTTCATAAAAATCAGGATTCACTATTATGTGAATGTGTCTAGTGGGGATATTTCTTCTTATACAATGGAATTCCAAGATGGATATGCAGGGGTGAATAATTCAAATCAGACAGAAGGAGATTACAATATGGGAGAAATACTTGGCTCCTGGTAAAGGAAATCATTGCTAATGTGCCCAGTCCCACATCCCTCATAACTTGGAAAAAGGGGACATTCACCAGGAACATGCTGGTCAAAAAGCACATGTGGTGCATCGAATTCTGGAGAGACTGGAAAACAATCTGGAATGGAAAGGTGCACGTCGAAATTGGGAATACAGTAAAGGATGAAAGACCAGATTCAGAATGTCAGGGTCAGAACAATATAACTCTTTTTGGACTCATGCTCTTTATGTGAAGGCCTTTGTAGTTCAAATGATAGCTCACTCAGTTGGGCACTTGCATGGGGCATGGGGCCAACCAGCAATTCACAAGTTTCAATCTAAGCAGATCAGATTCAGCTTTCACTCTTCGGAGCTTGATACATTTCGTACCATTAAATGGAGTTAAAATGACACTCCGTTTTACAGCACTTGCAAGAGCAGACGCAATCCATCAAAAAGATCAAAAGAAAAACATGCTACTATAAGCATGAAACAAATGCAGTTAAACACATTTCTATTACAATTCTAGACAGATACCCAGTTTTCTAAACACCTTTAAAAGAAGTCAATGAACTAAGCTGCACCATTATCAAAGGGGATTGTAGAACATTTTGGAACATTTTGGAAAGTCTTAGTTTGCAGAAAAATGTCATCTGAATGGTGAGACATTCAGGCAACAGATAGGAACATGTAAGGGCTGTGGCTGCACAAAGCTTTGGCTAAATGTACCTTTGGCTCCATTATGACATATGTTTGGAAGTGAAAGTAGTGTCTCAGAGTGTAAGACAAAGGTCAAATATAAAACAAAATAATACCTATGTTGCCAGGATCCTCGATCAGATTCGAGTTGAAGTCTTCAGTATCAACTGAGTAATCCACATTGTTACATTTCCACAACTGAAACGAGATAAACAAGAAAATATAACCTTCTGAACATGCTTCAGGATTTTAGAGATGTTAGTGTATGCATTTTTTTTTTTTTTAATGTTCTTCATTGGCATTTAACATGACATTTTCATCCCCGTCCCACCCCTTCCACCCTACCCCGCACTCCAAAAAGATTGCACAACCACTTTATACACTTTCAGAGACATACAGTTTTGTTATTTCTGTGACATCTCGCGTTGTGTCATCGTTCACTTAATGCCCATTACACGCACATTCTGAGGGCACCATTGTTGCACAGTCACTTTTTTTTTATTTGTTCATGGTTCAAAACAAATGTAGAACCTTTGCAAAATATATTCACACATATTAGACAACATATTAGACACAGTTGAATATTATCCTCATGGTGGTTTAAACCTCATCATATTTATGAGAAAACAGAGTAATAAATAAATAACAAAAAATTCATAAAACAAATATTCATAAAACAAGAGAAACCAAATGTCACAAGCATGGACTCAATTGAGATCATAAAGTGCTAGCTCTTTTTCTATGTGTTTGCAAAAGGAAACTAGGGCATATATCAATGGCCTATGATTCCCATGCATCATTCTTGCCCAAAGTGAATCAAGACAATCTTCATACTGTATATTTACAAATTTCATCAACATATTTGTTCTCTTGGTTTTAAAATGAGGGCAATATAAAATCAGATGTTTCAACGTCTCGGTCGATTCTACACATGTGGGAAAACGACATTTTTCATTGATTGTTACATCGTTTGCTTTGTTCCAATATTTGGTCCTTTAGCAAGTGTGATATAGATTGAATTTAAACCAAATTTAGGACCTTCTAAAATGATTACAAGGGAAGGAGTCAATATAATTATATCTGGGAACTCGTTTTTTGGTATAAATAGAATATTCAATGTACATTTTGTATTTCTGTATTTGTTGGAGAGTTATGCACCAGTCATACTCAAAGAGCTTTTTCTTAGCATATCCTTGTCTTAAATACAAGTCATCGATTGTCAGATTTAATTCAATCAATTTTGCCTGCATTTCACACTGACATTGAGTGAGAGAAGGGGAGTTGAACAATTCCAGATTGGATTTCAGATCAACATAGGGCCCCATTACGACTTTGGGGTAGCCATGCCGCTATTGGCGGCATGGCTGCCGCCAAAATCGGGTCCGGGTTCCCTGAATGGGGAATTACCAGGCCATTCCGAGTTCGGAGGGCCCGGTAATTCCGCCCTCCAGGAACCCGGGCCCGGACCTTCCCAATTCCCATTTGAGCCCCTACAGGGCTCAATGGGAATGGGTGAGGGAGCAAACAACGGGCCGATTACGAGCGGCCCGTTGTTTGCTCCCTCCTCCCCTCGCGGGACCCGCTCTGCACGTCTGGTAAAACCAGAGGTGCAGAGCGGGTCCCGCGAGGGGAGCTTGTAATGAGGCAGAACGAGTTTAACGGGTCCGCCTCCTTTAGCGGGTCCCGTTTACCCGTTCCGCCTCACTTGTAATGAGGCCCATAGAGACAATTAGGTGCCGGTAAACACATTCTTACATAATTGGACAACTGTCTCCACTTCCTTCGCGTAGATAAAGAAATTATGCCCAGTTCGTGTCTTATTATACAATTGGGCACAGACATCGGAAGATACATAGCTGATTTGAACAAGGTTCCTTGCAAGCGATCCAAGACCAAACTCATGTCACAAAGGCAAATGTCCAAAGAGTACAACAGTACACTTTCAATCTTGAGAGTGAAGAAATCTATCAGGGGCACCAGAGAGAACTTGCAGTATTTTGCATGGATTATTTTTAATTGAGAGAGCAAAGGCCGGCTCTTTTGCTGTAATAATGAGATCCAGGAATTGATTGAATTTTCCTCGGAGATGTGATAGCCCAAATAGATTGTATTTACGATCAGTTGTATCAGTGTTTCTACGAGCTGCCACTGGTAGCCTTTGCTCCTATTTTTGGCCCCAAATCTCATTATAGCGGTTTTGGTGGGATTCGGGGTCAGATAATGTGCGCTTGCAAATTCTTTAAAAAGATGTAAATTCGTTTGAAGCCCCACCGGAGTGGCGTAGAAAATTATGATGTCATCTGCAAAGGCGAGCCATTGCAGACGTAAGATGCCGAGTTTGACCGAAAAAAGATTTCTATCACTCCAAGGGTGGTCTAAGTCAGACATGTACAAATTGAAAAAAGAGGCTGCAAAGTTACATCCCTGCTTTGGTCCCAAAAAGGTCATTATGGGCTCAGTAGTTCTCCCATCAGCAGAGATCTTGATCTTGTATGAGGTGTCCGTATGGAGTTTAACAAACCAATATATTAGCTCGGATGGAATTCTCATTTTTGCCATTTTAGCCCAAAGAATATTGCGGACTACGTTGTCGAAGGCTGCAGACATGTCAATCATGGCAATATAAACAGGATACGAGTTCTTGGGTTTAGCCTCAGTTATAACATGCACCATTATTGTAGCATTTAGGGTGGTACTCATAGCTTTACAGAAACCTCTTTGATATTTAGAATAAAGATCTTGTACCTCAATACATATTTCCAATTCGTACAGGAGGAGAATTGCAAAGAGCTTTGCCTCAGTGTCGATCAGCGGGATGGGCCGATAATTTTCCGGTCGGGAAGGGTCCCCTTTCTTGTAAATTGGAATTATGTTTGAGGTCAGCCAAGAGCACGGAACATTCCCAGAGTGAATTATAGTCTGGAATTTGGTTTGCAGAATTAAAGCCCAAAGATCTAGATCGGACTTGTATACACACAGGGGTAACCCGTCTGGCACTGCTGATTTTTGAGAAAGATAGTTTGTTAATAGCCCATTTGATGTCATTGATCGACCAGTAATACCGGTGCATCTCGCTGTAACATAATGACACGACAGGTTTGTTGTTAAATCTAGTAGGAAGTTGGAATTTAAGGGTAATATAATCAGACCATGTTTTCTCAGGAATGCGGCATAGATAGTGTATACTGATTATCGGTACTTTTTATGGTTCGCCAGATGGTTCTAGTATTGTGTCTGCATATTGATTTAATTAGAGAGCAGTTGGTTTTATTGTAGCTCAGTATACGTTCATGTCTCAGCTTATTTTTGTAGATGGGCAATATGTGCCTATGCAGGAATTGGTAAGTGGCAGAATCCAAGACATTGGGCCTCATTACGAGTCCGGCGTTAACCGAGGCGGTAAAACCGCCTGGTTAACGCCGGACTCGTATTACCATTCCGCCTCTGTGATTCCCGGAATTACCGGGGCATCACAACCCCAGTTTTCCGGGAATCACGGAGGCGGAATGGTGTAAATCCCCATTCCCATTGAGTCCTATGGGACTCAATGGGAATCGGGATCATGGAAACACCGGCAGCATCTTGTAATGCTGCCGGTGTTTCCTCGTCCGCCTGCAGGCGGGCGGTGTTAAACCCGCCAGGTCAGACCTGGCGGGAACATCACCTACCGCCTGCAGGGGTCGGGATCAGGCGGTCCGGAAACAACGGTGGCGGCGGGTTTACCGCCACCGTTATTTCCGGACCGCCACGGTCGTAATGAGGCCCATTGTTTCTTGGATGCCTTAATGCTTTGTTTTTTTTCCTGTTTTAGATTCTTACAAGTCGGATCAAATGGGTGAGAGTGAATTTTATTTTTGTACTTAGAGCTAAAATATGCCAATCCCATTTTTATTATTTTTGAGCAGTTTGCCTCCATATCAGTGATCGATTTAATTTTGCCACGCTTAAAATTGTCTATATGTAATGAAACCTATTCAACAAATTGTTTACAAAGACCTATGTTCCATCGAAGTGATAATTGGTGGCGGTGAACTTCTGGGAAAGAAAGTGAAGGATCTGATCTTAACAAGGAACACTCTAGTTTAAGGGAGATGGATAATTGGGCGTGATCACCATGTAATATCGGACTGATCGATAAAGGAGTAACAATCGATGTGATGTTATGCGATAGAAATATAAAATCTATCATCGAAGATTTAGAGCGACGACTCCATGTGAATTTGGGGCCAGATCCACTCGTTTCTGCGATGTCCATATCCCAATCATAGAAATAGGAGTTCCAGACAGCCCCTCTATTTTGGGAGGAAGCTTTGGCATTTTTGTTCATGGGTTTCAAACCTTCTCGGGCAATCAGAGTTCAAATCGCCTCCAATTATTATTTCACATCCACCAATCTTCTTGACCGAGGTTTCAAGGCACTTATCAAGTTAATTTAATATTACGTCAATTAGAGTGTTAATCGGATTCCAATACATGGTTATTAATAAAAATTATTTGAATTGCTTGTTATTCATGGTCAACAAAATGCAGAGAAGATTTCAAGATTCCCACATAAGTTTGGATTGGACACTCATGGTATTATTAACTGCAATTGCGAGTCCACCGGAAGGACGCCCTAAAGTTGTTCTCTTGGCTGGTGAACAATATGTTGTATAACCAGTCAGTATGAGGGCATTGAGTTTCATAGTTTCCTGTAGCAATATATTTGAGGGATGATTACAAGAAGTCAGCATCCCAAACCATTTCATTAGATTGTGAAACCCACATGGATTTCAAGACAAAATCTTAAATTCATTGATGTGCGATGGCAATGTCGGGCATATTACTGTTTTAGAGTTTAGAATTGAATTTAACATTGGATCAAGCCAAGGGATGTCTTTATTTTTGGCTACAAGATTCATCAATTCAATAACAGTGGTGTTGGAGTCCCTATCCCCTTTGATGGATTGTAAGTTCGGCCCAGCATTCATAACGGCAAGCGGGCAGGAATGTGATAGAAATTCTTTCGCAATAAGTTCATTGGCAAAGGTGGTTAAAGTGAGTCCTTGGTCTTTGATTTCAGCTCGGCAGAACCAAAAGAATTTCATAATCGATTCTGAAGTGAGATAACAAATAGCCCTATAGTTATTCGTTCTTGCAAGAGAAACTCTCAAGATGTCTTCTGTTTTCAAAATCCTTAATTGTGGAATTCGAACTAACAGTGCGAGAAGGAATGGACGATTGATTCGAGTACTGCCCATGGAATTCGGATTTCCTTCAAGGCCGATTATGTAAACCTTGTCAGATATTGACTGTCCAGAAGGCGGTAAAGTTATAACTGGAGAATCGCTTGGGGGCAGGGAATTTGAAAACATGTGCGCATTTGTTTCAGAGGGTTTTTGGGAGGAAGCAGTCGTAACTGTAATAGTGTCTGATTTGGCTGCCAAAGCATTGGAAAGGGTTTCTGCAGAGATTACACCTTCTTGAATAGCTTTTCTCAAGGTTTCCAAAATTTCAACACAATTGTTGTTGGATTGACAAATGATTGGAGCTTCAGGAAGTACCTTACTAGTTCCTGACCCATGAAAAGATGTTACCTGATTGTCTGTGTTGCAAGTGCGAGGAGAAGTATGGTCGCTAAGAGGACCCATTACATTGCCAGATTTTAAGGTGACATTGTCAAGAGATAGTAGCCTGCTTTACTCCCCCCATTGACTACCATGAATTTCTTGTTGTCAGTTAAGAAAAGTGGGTTGGCAATGGGATGAGCATCTGGTTGGTCAGCTATGCAAACTTCACTGTAGGATTTCCTTACATGGACAAGTGGAGCCTCTAGTGTGGGTGTGTTGTGCACATCTGCATCAAACTGTGAGCATTCAGTGGTAGTACGACTCCTTCCACAGACAGGAAAAAAGCCATTGAGATTTATTTTATGCGCTTTTGTAGGTGGTTCAGATGAGTTTTTGAGTCGAGGATTTTAGAGACACGCTTGATGTTTTTAATAACAGTCTTGGGAGTTTTGCAAGATGGAGTACTGTTAGGGGAGATTATATCTACATTTCCCACTGTGTTAATTACTGAAGCCTGGAGTTTTTGAGGCTTGGTAGGGATGGGGACAGGAACAGTACTCGTTGTAATAGGAATTAAAGCAGCTTGACTCTCCTTAGACAGTTGTTGGACATCAATGAGATCTTCATCAGTAATTTCTTTTGAGGGTCCTGTGTCTGATGGTAATGGACACCTGGTGTTAGGGTCCTGGGTTTTATTGGTATCATTCAGTCTTTTTTTGCCATTTAGAAGTGTTTCTGTACGTCTTTTAGCATAGCGTTTCACAGCTCGCATGTGAGTTTTTTTGGCGCGAGGAGACAGAAAGCCAATATTATCCTCAGGGTCGACACTGTTATTCTCATCTTGTTTCAAATGCTCCATTGCCTTTAAAAGAACAGAAGAGCTATCAGGGGGTTCAACATGTTGTGCAGATTTAGTGGAGTGTTGAATGATTGATGTGTTAATCTCATCAATAGATGCTTTCAGTTCTTTCATCTCCGCGCTGAAGTTACAAGCACACGGATTGGAAGGACCGGGATGAGAATCAGATGGAGAAGGTGAGGAGAATATTTTGTCAGAAGGTTGAGTAAGATCTGACGAAAATTGCGTGCTTTTGCTTTTGTGATTTAAAGACAATGAAGGAGTATTTGGCCGGATTTTGCCAATTAATTTTTCTGGGACCTTAAAAAGTCAGAGGCTACTATAAAGCCTTCAATCCTGTCCATTTTGGAGCATACCTGGCGCATCGTGGTTTTTATTTCACACAGTTCAAGATGCGTCAGATCGTGCCCTTTATCTAGGATATCAAGAATTTTAAGTATTACAGGAAATGTTTGGGGAGACCTGCCGTCTTTGTTCTCCAATGGGTTATGACAAAAAGAGGAATCAGGACAGGAATATTTCATTTGAGGTTGAGAAAAGTCAGGAGAGTATGACAATTGTGCAGGCATGGGTTCTTTATTTATATCAGCGTCTATAAGATTGTTAATAGGATAGGCCCGAAGGGGGCCATTGAGAGGTGAAGTTGTTATAGGGTTTTTCCACTCCAATGGTCTAGTGACAAGGGGAGTCAGCATGCCGATTGAACGGCGCACCTGATCATCTAAAGATACCATATTGTGAAGATCAATATCAAACAAGTCATTAGACAAGGAGCGGGTAGAAAGGGATCGTGAGCAATCTCTTAACTCTTTGCAACCCCTCCGCTCCTCGGTACTCCTTACGTCTTTGTGATAGGATGGATCTGAGTCGGGGGAAACCAGGGAGCTGGTGGGATCAGAGAAATGGATCTGCACAGAATGAGATGAGAGTACAGCAGAGTTTGAGCTAGGTTTCAAAGGAATTGGTACAAGGTCTTCCGGTATAGTCAGATCGACATACGAAGACCTTCCTGCACAGATTAACGAGTCAATTATTGTGCTTATAATGGCTGCCGGCATAGCTTCGTTGCAGCAACCGCTGCGCAGCCCACTCGCCATATTCGCACCAAGAGCAGACCGTTAAAGAAACCAAACGCCCAAAAATTTTAGCGGCCAGCAGATATGAGCGGGATTGTACGAAAAACACAGGGACACAGTAAACACACGATGGAACAAACTTGACTGACGTTTCACTTAATGCGAGAAAAAAAAACAAACACACCGTGTGATCACAGTACAGCTGCTCACCGTAAGGTTTCACCTTGGTTTGAGTAACACGGTGAAGAATACTTCTAACGTGCTTCACTGCAAATGCTGTCTTAGAAAGTTATGGGAAAGGACAATGAGGAGGTAAAGGTAAATCTGGAGGGGCTGAAAGCTGACAAGCTGGCGAGCCAGCGAACCGCAAACAACGAGTACTTAAGCGAGTACTTGATGCGCGCGGCCCGTAGTTTTTAAGGACTTCTGGGTAAGAGGGGGCGGGGCCACCTAAATAAATAAAAAAATGTACGCTGTAAGAATTATATTTAAATAGGTAATTATAGCAATAGTAATGTAAGTGCTTGTGAGGTTGTTTCCAACCAGCGTACCAAAAAATAGTCCAGATAAAGTCCACAAGGAAATATCCCACGGCGTTTCTCAGGGTCCATGACAGAGCAGGGAGCCAGCAAACAGCGAGTACTTAAGCGAGTACTTGATGCATGAAGTCACTTTTCAGAAAGCAAATAGTTTCTCCCCATTCCCTATGAAATCTGTCCGCATCCCCCTGGATCTTATATGTAATCCACTCCATCGGTACTATGTCCCAGAGTTTACAGAGCCACCCCACCACCGTGGGTGACCTTTTTTGTTTCCAGTCTTTTGCAATCCCCATCCAGGCCACTATAAGGGAAGTTACCAATGCTCTTTTCTGTGACTTTGAAATGATATATCATTCTGGTTCCCCCAGTCCACCTAGGCTTTCAGCCAATGAGAGAGGCAGGACCTCCGGAATAATTTCCAGCATAGATTTCATGACTTCCTCACAGAAACCTTTAATTTTGGGGCATCTCCGCCAGATGCGTCTTAAGTCCCCTTCCCCTTTACACCCCCTCCAGCACTCTGCAGAAACCAACCCATACAGCTTGTGTAGTTTACTCAGGGTATAGTGCCACTATCATCGTTCTGTACCAGTCCTCCCGCAACTGTAGGGACCTGGTCAGTTTCGGGATGTTCCTCCATAATTCCTCCTGTTGCCCCGCCGGTACTTCCCCTCCTAGTATTACCCCATTATTATCTTCTTTATCCACTGTCTTTCCTAGGTAGACTTACTCCAGTTTCGAAAGCCTTGTCTGCAGGCTTTCTCTCTCTCTCCTGGCCACTCTCTTACCATTGCTACCATCTATTGGCCACCTGGTCAGATCACCTCCTTCCTATCTCAGTGGGCGGACCTCTCCTCCTCCCTCCTGACCTCATCCAATCAACTCCTCCTCCTTGGTGACTTCAATATCCATCTTGATGCGCCCTATTCCTTCTCTGTAGTCTTTCGTGACCTCAGCGATTCTCCCTCTCTTTACATTCTCCCCTCTGGCCCGAATCACTCCGTATGTCACACCCTTGATGCTCTGATCTCCTCCGACCTCCCCCTTTTCATCCCTCTTACCACCCCCCTCTCCTGCAGTGATCACTCCCTCCTTTCCTACCATCTCTCCCTCACTACCCCGCAGGCCAAGCCAACTCCAACTCTACCACCTACCTTCTCGGTCATCCAACCCATGAAACTTGAGTCAGTTGAGCCTTTCGCTGCCACTTTCTCTCCTCCTCTTCCTCCTATGGCTGACTCAGGAATCGTACAAAAATGTCGACCTGGGAACTGCGACGGCCCAAAATGGCGACTTTTTTTTTCTTTTTAACCCCTCCCTTACACCATATATATATGTGGAGGGGTTAAGTGTATAATATTAATATCGGGGAGGGGGAGCTGCAGGGGTCTCCCCCCGCATATATATGTGGTGTAAAGGGTTAAAAAAAAAAGTCGCCATTTTCGACCGTCGCAGTGATCACATAGATCCGCTGACTCACATCCTGACACAGCCCTTTCCACGCTCTACTCTTCCATCTCTGATACTCTGGATATTCTTGCCCCTGTCATGAGGATCCGCCTGAAGCCCAAAGCCAAGTGCAATTCCTGGTACGACTCCGACCTAGCTACCCTTAAACGCCAGTGTAGGGTGGCTGAGTGGAAATGGCGGTCTTCATGTACATCCAGAGGCATTACCGGCTCTTTGTCCGGACTAAGAAGAGAGCCCACATCCAAGCCCACGTCTCTGCGACCTCCAACAACTCGGCCAAACTCTTTAAAATGTTCAAGGAGCTGGCTAACCCTGCTGCAGTCTCTACCTCTCCTGTCGCCTCCCAGGTCCTTTGCACGGCTCTTGCCTCATTTCATCTCAAAAACCCAGGCTATCCTGTCCACCCTCCCGTCCTCTCCCTCTCTTTCCCCTCCTCTCTCTTCTACCTCTGACCCTCCTCCAGCTGCCCCCCCACTTTCTCTTCCTTTCATCTTTTCTCCCCTGATGAGGTTTCTAGACTAGTCCGATCTATGAAAGTCTAGTCAAAACAGGTTCTCCCGTGTTCGTCCAAAACCATCAAGGACCACATTGACACCCTTGCTCATGCTTTGGCTGACTTCTGCAACCACTCCTTCGCCTCTGGAGCCTTCCCCTGAAGCACTCTCTTGTGCACCCTCTTCTCAAGAAACCCTCAGCCGACACCTCATGCCCGGTTAACTATTACCCGATTTCCATCACTCCCTTCCTGGGCAAACTCCTGGAAAAGCTCCCAGCTTAATCTTAACACTGATTCTGTTGGTGGTCTCCATGACCATCAGTCTAGCTTCAGAGCTGCCAGAAGCACGGAAACTGCTCTCCTGAACATCTGTGAAGACCTGCTCTCCAACCTAGACTCGAACATCCCTTCTGCCCTCATCCTACTCGATCTCTCTTCTGCCTTTGACACGGTCAACCATGCCATCCTGCTCAACCGTCTCCGTGATAACCTGGGTATCACCGATCAGGCCCTGTCTTGGCTGACATCTTTCCTCTCTGACCGACGTGGGTCCTTCCTTTCCTCTATTTCCTCTATCTTACTCTCTACCTGTGGTGTTCCCCAGCGGTCTAACCTCTCTCCCTGGCTTTTAAACCAATACCTGGCATCCCTTGCCCACCGCATTGCAGCTCTCTGCCCCAACTTTCAGTGCTATGCGGATGACACTCAGCTCATTTTCAGGCTTCCCTCTGCCACCTCTTCTTCCTCTCTCATCTCAGACTGTCTGTCCAGCAGTGATGTGCCGCCAACTCCCTCTGCCTTAATGCCAGTAAGACAGAGATTCTCCTCATCGGGCCACCTGCACCCTCCTTTCCCACCTCTCTCTGGCCGGCCTCCCTTGGCCCTCTTCCTGCTCCTACATGCGAGGCTAAGAACCTCGGGGTCTTCTTTGATTCTGCACTCTCCTTTTCTCCTCACATCTCTGACATCTCTAAGAAGTAAATCTACCAACTGCACCTCCTAAGAGGCATTCTTCCTTTCTTCGCCTTCCCTCAGAAGTTCACTGTCTCTTGAGCTCTGGTTCTCTCTAGGCTGGACTACTGCAACTGCCCCTTTCTAAAACTGCCTGCTTCTACTCTCTGTCCTCTGCAACTCATCCAGAACAGAACTGCGAGACTTGTCCTTGGCCTCAAGCCCTGGGATTGTATATCTCCAGCCATGAAATCTCTTCACTGGCTCCCAGTGGCTGCAAGGATTAAATTCAATACCCTTTGCATTGTCCACAGGGCTTTCTGGGGCCTGGGTCCACAATACCGTCAACTCTCCCTCTGTAATACTCGAACTCTTCGCTCCTCCACCTCCAACTCCTTCAGGGTCAGTTGCTTCTCCAAGCAATGAGTTGGGGTAGATCTCTTTCCTCGGCTGGGGCCTCACTCTGGAACAGCCTCCCTGCCTCTCTGAAACTTGGGGAGAACCATCTCAGATTCCGGAAGCACCTCAAGACCTTCCTCTTTGCTTCCGCCTTCGCTCTTCCTCTCCCCTGCTGATCTGCTTCGGCACCGGGTACCTGGTTCCCCTCTGTTTTTCGGGCCCAGGTCCCTGCCCACCCAGCCACACACCCGCACTGCCTCCTGGCAACCCTTCACTTGGGTCTTTATCTGTAACCCTACAGTCCCCCTACATGCACTTATCAGACACCCCTTGTCTGAGCCTTAACCTTGCACTTGCCACCTCGCTTACGGCACTACCAGTTGTTGTTGTTATCCCTTGCTCAGCACTTTCCACTTCTCCCCTCTCCCTTGCACTGGCCCCCTTCCCTCTCCCCTACATTTGCGCATTCTCAATCTCACTGTGCCTAGTAAGAGCATTGTTTTTATCCCCCCGTGTTTCCCTCCCTTGCCTCATTGTGCTCTGAAACACTTGTGTATGAGTGCGATACAAATAAAATATATCAGTGTACTCTCCCATGCTATTTGGTAGGGCCATATCTTTTAGTCTGCGCATTTTTAGTCATGTCCTGTATATGTCCGCCACTACGTGTTTGTCCCCAGTGTGCAAGGTTACAAATGCCTCATATTTAGTTAGCGGCCTTGTTGCTGCTTGGTGAATCTCCGTCTGTCGTAGCCAATGCCTCAGTTGGATGTATTCAAATATATCCCCTTCCTTTACTGCTACGTGTGTCTTGCAGTCCTCGAAGGAAACTATTTCCCCCTCCCACACCATGTCGCGCCAGTCTTCACGCATCCCCTTTCTTTCCACCTCTTGAATGAGCCCTTCACAGTACCCGGGGTACAGCTCGGATTGTTAAACATTGGGTTAAAGGGGGGAAGGAATGATAGATAAATGTCCCCTCCTAATCCATCTATCCCAAATGTCAAAGGTTGTACTCAGTACCCTGCTATGCCTTGCGCTCGGGGGCCTGTCCTTCCCTCGAAGCCAGAGTATGCCAGCTAGTGGTCCTCCCACCACTGCCCTATCAATTTGTGCCGATATCTTGTCTCTGCAATCTGCAAAAGCATTCCCACACTACTCTCAGTTGGGCTGCTTCGTAATAGCGGTGTAGTTTTGGGAGCCCCAATTCCCCTTTTTGTCTTGGGATCATCAACAGATCTAATTCTACTCTCGGGCGTTTGTTCTGCCACACAAATCTAGAGATTAATGTATTCAGGGATTGCTATGAGCATGGTATGGAATCTATAAAGTACCCTTGGAAGAGTCACCATTTTCACAGTATTTATGCGCCCAGGCCATGATATCAGCATCAGGGTCCACTTAGCAAAGTCTGTTGTTTATTGTTTTTTTAATAAAATCCAGGAAATTGGCTTTATAGAAGGACAAGAGTTTATCCGTCAGTTTTATCCCTAGGTATGTTAAGCTTCCGCGCCCCGAAAAGAAGGGGGAACAGCTCAGCATCTGTGTTGACATTTCTTTAGTGAGTTCTACTTTCAGCATTTCTGATTTCCCCATATTAATTTTGAAGCCTGATATCCCCTCTTGTTGTTTAAGGAATCCAACTAAGGCCGGGATAGACATCGCTGGTTCCACAAGTGTTACCAGCATATCATCTGCGTAAAACGCTGTTTTATGTGTCTGCCCCCAAAAGGGGACCCCCTTAATATCCTGATTTTGTCTAATTGCTGCCAGCACGGGCTCTAAATATAGATGTGGCGACAAAGGGCATCCCTGCCTGGTCCCACGTTGTATGCCAACAGCCTCTGAAATGTGGGCATTCATTTCTAGCCTCATCGAGGGGTTTCTATAATTTGACCCCACCATTTGGATATATTATGGCCTGAATCCCATTAATTTCATCGTTTGAAACAGGTACGGCCCCTCCACCCTGTCAAAAGCTGCTCCTGCATCCAAAGAGATCAGAGTGGCCGGTATCTGTTTCATTTCCAATTTTTCTAGCAAATGGATAACCCTTCTGGTGTTATCCCAGGTTTGTCTTCCAGTTACAAAACCTGATTGATCCTACCATATAACCCCTGAAAGAACCCCCTTTGCTCTTTCCGCTAGAATCCGGGTATATATTTTGGCATCTACATTCAATAGCGCTATAGGCCTGTACAGCCCGCAATTTGTCAGGTCCTTATTTGGCTTTTCAAACACTACTGCCTTCGCCTGTATCCTATGCGTCTCTGGGCACCCGGACAAGTACAGTTGTTTGCAGTATGTCTTGAAGGACTGGACTATCCCCTCAGAGTCAGTAGCCATTGTTCCATCTGCCTGTTTTATTCCCACTACGTGGCGCTGGGATTTCTGTTGCTTCAGAAACCTGGCCAACATTCTGCCCGCTTTATTGGCGCCTACATAATAGCCCTGCTTTAGGCTTAACAAAGCGCTCTCCACTCTAGCGGTCCTCATTAGCCGCAGCCGTCTTTGTGCTTCCTTCACTTTGCTATAATTCTCCCTGTTTTTCTGCCCGGCTAGCTTTATCTGGGTCTGTCCCAGTACCACCTCTAGCTCTTTTTCTAGATTATCTTTTTCCTTATTTCTTTGGGCTTTCAAGGAGATCAGCTCCCACTGTATGACAGCCTTCAACGCATCCTAAACTGTGCACAGGGGAACCCCGTGTGTATAATTCTGAGCGAAATACTCTACAATTTTCTCTCTCACCGTTTCATGAAGGGCTTCATCCCTGATGAGTTCCCCGGGTAGCCTCCATGTCCACAGAGGGTTGCTTGGTGTTAGCCCCCTAAGACTGATCTTAATAGATGCATGATCTGAGAGAGAGAGATTGGGTTTACTTCTATATCTATGAATGCCCCTAATATTCCAGGGGTGCCCCATGCGTAGTCTATTCTATGGTAAGTTTGATGGACATGGGAGAAGCATGTGTAGCTCAGCGCCTGCCCCTTCTTAGCCCTCCAGAGGTCTCTCAACCCCATTCTGACTAGGCGCTCCCACACAGCCTCCGATGTCTGTGGTTCCTTATTACTGCCCTGGCCACTCCTGTCTTTCTCTGGATACCAAGCTATGTAAAAATCTCCTGTTAGGGTGATTTCCCCTACTGCAAATTTTTCCAGTTTCCCCAGCACCTGGTGTACAAAGGCGTCTTGTCCTATGTTGGGTGCATATATTGTGGTTATTGTCATAGCCCTTTCCCCCAACAACACCTGCAAGAAAATATACCTCCTGTTCGGGTCTTCTAAGGTTTTTACAATTTGTGCCCCAAATGTATTTCTTAAGCCCACCAATGCCCCTGCGGTCTTATTACGGGCATTTGTCTGACCTCGTTGCGCGTACCGCTGTATGTGCAATTTGTGCCCATCCCCCTTCCTATGTGGGTCTCCTGTAGAAGAATTATATCCGAATTACTCCTTTTTATCTGTATAGCCACCTTTTTATCAGAGTATTTAGACCCTGTACGTTATGAGAGAGGATCTGCAACAGCCTTGTCATCATACCTTCAGCCTTCTCCTCCCCAACCTGATGTTCCTCCCTTGTGCTCCTTTCCTCTTGTATATGCTTTGAGTAATTTGTGTGATTCCCTCCCCTTCTCCTGATCCCCCCACGCCCCTACCCTCCCTGCTCCTCCTCCCTCCCTTCTCCGGGTCTTACTCGGTATTCCCAGATACATCCCAGCTGGTGGGACCCGACCCACGTTTTAACCCTGGACCCCTAAGGTTGACCTAACCTTCTAAGATTCCAAGTGGTGCCCCACTCCCTCCCGCCTAGGCCTATTTCTATCTATGGACAGCCTTTACTGTCCGTGAAGGTGCCCTTCGTGCGCACCCTTCTATATAGTTCGATGATTGCCTCAGGCTTCACCTTCATTTCTTACAGATGTATAATTACTAACTTCTTTCTCCCCTTATTTCCTGAGCTGGGGTCCCTTCGGCTTGTCGCTTCTCTTTCCGTGAACCGTAGTCCACTCCCAGGAGTTGTGTATCTGCTGTTGTGCTCCCTGTGTTCGCTCTCCCTGTTCGGAATCCTCTGCCTCTAGGCCTAGGATGGCCATACCTTTGTCGCATGTGGTAATTCTTTGTTGTCTACCATCCCACGGGAACACCAGCCTGAAGGGGAAAAGTCCATTTGGACGGGATTCCTTTTTCGAGCAGTTTCCTCGTCACCAGACCCATTGCTCTTCTTTTCTGAAGAGTTGACGCAGCTAGGTCCTGGAAGAAATGTACTTGTGAGCCATTTATCGTAATAGTTTCCTGGCCTCTTGCCGGCCTAAGGATTCTCTCCTTCTCCTCATAGGACGCTAATGCTGCTAACACATCCCTAGGTCTGTCTCCCACTCCGCTCCTCTTCGGACCCACTCTGTGTATGCGATCAATACGAATTTCCTCCGGAATGTTAACCGTCAACAGGGTGGCAAAGCACTGCTGCATCACAGATTACAAGTCTGCATCAGGGGTTGCCTCTGCCAGTCCCTTGACTCTGATGTTGGAACGTCTTGAGCGATTTTCTAAGTCTTCTGTTTGAATTTCTAGGTTCTGCATTGCATTCAGAGTTCTGTCGCACTTCCTTTTCCATCTCCGATAACCCTTGTTCCGCCGAGTCCACCCTGTTTCCCAAGGCGTTAATGTTCTCTCGAATTTCTTTCGGTGAGCTCTTCAGGTCATCTTTCAAGATCCCGATTTGCTGCTGGAAGGATGTAGTAGGTCTCTCTTCCATGCTGCTGGAAGGATGTGGTAAGTCTCTCCTCCATACCCTGCAGACACTTTAGAAGTTCTTCTTTGCTCAGGGCCATTTCGCCTGTTACCTGTGGTTCTTCCTCATCCTTTTGTTGTGGGCTGTCTTCCCCTTGCGCCGTCTCCGAGAGAGATCGTTGCCAGCACCTTTACAACTGACCCTTTGTGATACTTTTCTTCGTGGTCTGCGGCCCCAGGGTCTGTTTCCCCCTCGGTCCTGGCATCTGCGTGAGGTCCAGCTGTCCTGCGTGTCTCCCTGTACTATATCCACCCGATGTGACCCCTTCCACGTATTTTACCACTCCAGTGGTTGCTTCAGTACTTCTGTGTACAAATATCCTGCAGCCCCTGGCACGCCTCCTCCTCTAGGTCTTTCAATTTCTTCCCACTTTATTCCAGTGCTGCGCTCCCCTGTTAACCCTTGCTCCCAAGGTTCCTTTCCCTTCTCTTGACTCCTCCAGCTATTGCTGTGTTACTTATTCGTTTTCGAAGGCCTTTTGTTGGTCCCTTATCCTTTACGAGTTATTTTCAGATAGAGAATGTCCTAGTAATTGCGACTTCAAAACACTTGTGGTGGTGGCAGCTTTCCTACCTCCTTCGCCGACTGCCCGACACCTTACTTCCACTATTACAGTCTACTTCTTTATCTTAATCGTTGTCATACACACAGTTCGTGCAGATTATTCAGTCCAAGACTTCCTGGTATAGGACCCCACACTTGATGGACTTGGTGGGGCACAAGCTATTGCTATAGTACTTCTACAAGGTACACCATTCAAGTTACTCTAATCCCTGAGTGATTCCTGCCACACCGACTCAACAGATTATCACCTTTGTGATTCGTAGACCCGTTTTCAATGTCCCCTACGTTCTGGGGAAAATCCACAAGCCTGCTTTCTATGGACTGTAACCCCCTTCTTTCCTTCAATATGGCCAACGTATGCGTTTGCTTGAAGTTAGGAGCCCCCGTGGGGTGGGGCGCCTCCGCTGCTTACTATGATATATATGTAGAGCTTCCTTACAGGTCTGCCTGCACACCAGGAGCTTGCACAGGTCTCGCCTGCTGTGCGGCCGCTACTCGCACTTACTTCTGTGCAACCGGAGCCTCTCCCTCCGGGTCCCCGTCTGGTCCATGAGGCCCGCTGCTCCTCTGCTGTGTACACCTGGCTCCACGATGCTCCAGCACCTCCCGGCTGCCCTCCCCAGTGCCTCGCCGTGCCTCCGCTGCCCCTGCTGTTGGGGCTTCTCCGCTTCGCGTGGTCTCTCGGCAGGGCTTCCTTCGGTTGTCAGGGCTCCTCCTCACTCCGTCTCTCAGTGGATATGAAGCCCTCCTAGCACATCAGCAACCGCTGAGGTGCCTCTTCTACTGCTCCCCTTCCTTCCGCTTAGATCCTCTACTTGGCCCAGTCTTCCTCGACTGCCCTTGCACAGGCTCCCCCCTCTTTGCGCGGCTTCTTGATGCGGTTATTTGTTGGCTAACCTCGATTTACTTCACCTGCTTCCTCATCTACGGCTGTGCCGTCATCCGTCTCCTTTATTTGATGGATGTGCTTCCAGTTTTCGTGTCGCGTAGCTGTCCTTATCCAATATTGTTCCCCTTTCTTTTAGGCCCAGCCAGGAACTCCTGAGAGTGCGACCTCACACTCTGGCGGCCATCTTGGAATCCTACTGTATGCATTTTAATATAATGCTCATGCTGCCTCACGGTAGCATCAAAACATGGTTCTTGAAAACCCATTTTATGAACAGACAGTACAGTAGCAAGTGGAAAAAGTGGTGGTAACAGAATGACCTCCACTTTTACCACTCCACCGAATTAAGCATTCCACAAAATGGGTGCTAATTCTGCTGACAGAATTAGCACCGGTGAAATTAGCAACAGCGAAATGACTGCTGAATTTTGGCAAAATTAGCCCAGCACTAACTCCACCTGCAGAATTAGAGTCAAAAATAAAAGGTGGAGGTAAATACATACAGGTTATAGAAATGAAGCGACAGATACTCCCAAGGCCCACACTTTCAAAAACCATGCTGTCACAGGTAGTTCCTAACTTAGAAATCCAGCACCTCATGCTGTACATTGAGGTGCAGAGGCAGGAACAGCATAACAGACCACGTGTTACAGAGAGGGGGAGGAGACGCTGTGCAAGGCGGACACCTATTCCCTGGGTAAGGCCATCATCTTGGGCATTAACAGATGGCCTGCTCATTACTCTGTACCGGCTTAGGGAGACCATTGCTGAGCTACTCTCCCTGATGCAGGACGAGAATCAACATCCAAATGGCCTAATCACAGCTGCTCAAGCTGGTGTTGGTGCTGCATTTCCTAATCACAGGCACCTACCAGCATACTCTGGGCATGCTGCATGGCATGTCACAGCCCACATTATCAATCCTGCTTGGACACTTCTGCATGCACTCTTGTGGTATGCACCCCAGGACATCTCCCTATCCACCACAAAGGCACAATTTTACTTGGCAGCCCAAATGCCCAACATAATAACATTCCCAGAAAGCAGCCTTGGTGGCCCCCCAGGCAGCACAAGAGAGAGATATAATGCAATAGGAAGCAATACCATTCACTGAATGCACAGGTGACCTGTGATGCTGTTCTGACCATCACAAACTGCTGTTCGCACTTTCCTGGTTCCACCCACGATGCAATGGTCCTGCAGAACAGCACACTGCCTGCCTATATGGAGAGTCACAGAGGGCAACAGACATGGATCTGGGTAAGTACAAGTGCCATCACACATTAAAAACTTGCATCACAAGTGCAATATTTCCTGAAGGTGGGGGGAACATTACAATCACTAATCAATGCTGCCCTGTCAAAGTCCTGTGCAGCCAGGACCTGCCCTCTCACCTCATAGATTACAGTCACCAACAGGACTAGGAGTTGCTAGCGTCAGCACAGCAGATTGCTCTAGCAAGTAAGTAATCCACTAAGAAAGGACAACAGATAGCATAATGCATAGGGAAGCCATACCTACACAGGCAATAGCACAGTGTACCACTGCCAGACAGTGATGGAATGTATGCTGCAAACCTTGAATGTCATTCCATAAGAGCAGGAACGGTGAAACCATAAAATTCCACAATCCCAGGTTGCCTGCATAACAGCACAGGGCCACCACAGACAACACATACATTGCTAATCCTGTTACAGGGCGTGAATGTTACAACTAGTGGTTGAGAGATGTGTGAATGGGGAATTGCAAGTGACAGTGCATGTGTACCCCCGTAGTACGTGACACCTCAAGTGATGTAGAGATGTACAACCATTTTGTTCACTAATGCGCCCTATGTCGTGCAAAAAAGCCACACCTCCTCATGTTTCTGTTACCTTTGCCCTTGCAGGTGACTCTAGATACCCACAGCTTCTGTGGTGTTTGACACCTGTGCACAATCCATTTAAACCACAGGACGTTGCTTACAATGAGGCACACATCAGAACCAGGATGTGCATCAAGCAGACCTTTGGTCTACTGAAGGGACATTTCCGGTGTCTCCACCTGACCAGAGGGGCCCTGATGTATAAGCCGAAGAAGGTGGGGAAAACTGTTGTAGTCTGCACCATGCTGCACAACATGTGCATCAGGCAACATGTCCCCTTTCCCACAGACGTCAACATGCCTCACTCAGAGGACAACACACATGTTGCTGGTGAAGTGATGCCACGCAGTGAGTGTAATGAAGACAGGGATGGTAGTGTGTTGCGGTAAGACAATTTCTTTTAGACACATTTCTTTGTTCCAACGTCACTCATTTGCGCATAGCCATGTATTAAATAGTTCACTCTCAATGAAAAACCATTGTCCTTGCATGTGTTATAGCCAACACAAGATTTGTTTTGTACAGTGCAAAACACACACGTCCTACCCACTTCCCTCAACCCCCAAATCTCATGCCCTTCCATATCGCTCAATCCCCAACACCCATGCCCTCCCACCTCTCTCAATCCCCAACACCCATGCCCTCCCAACTACGTCAATCCCCAACACCCATGCCCTCCCACCTCCTTTAATCCCCAACACCCATGCCCTCCCATCTCCCTCAGTCCCCAATGAGTCAGGAGATACTTTTTTCCAAAACGTTTTTATTAGCATTTTTCCATTATTACAATACACTTTAAACTCCCCCACAAAAGCCCCCGCTCCAACTTCCCCTTCTCCTCCCCGGCTCGGTGCAGTCTTCTCTACCGTATTGCGTGAGAACAACTTGTTCTCCCTCCCCTTTCATATTCCCTTTCTCGCCTCCTTTGCCTTTCCTCGCCTCTTATACGGGGTGGTCCTCATGTCAGATCATACCCAGGAGCTGCACCTTCCTTGGGCACCACGCCCGCTTGTAGTCCTACATGAGAAATTGCAGAACCAAGTCCCAGTCCGCCAAAAAATGTAGCATGTTCACCCCATATCTCATAAATTACTTTTTCATTGCAGAAAAGTTCCACATTTTGGCCACCCACTCGTGCTCGGTTGGTGGTTCTTTTGTCTTCCATTTTTGCACCACCAATAATGCTCCTGCCATTACCAGAATGACGTAGACCTTCCGCTGGGCCTTCGTGACCAGCTTTCCTATGTCTCCATCTAGCCCCAATATGAACAGTCCCACATTTGGCTTTTTCTCCACTCCCAGTATACCCATGACGGCTTCCTGGATCATGCCCCAGAACTATCCTACGAAAGGGCAGCCCCATCAGATGTGTCTCCAGGATCTCTCCTCCCTGCATCCCCTCCAGCATTGCCCAGAGGCCGTCCGGTACATTTTCTTCAGTCTGCTGGGGGTGAGGTGCCACTGAAACATCATTTTCAGCCAAATTTCCTGGATCTGCAGCGAATGAGCCAGTCTAGGGATATTTATCCACAGGGAAGACCATTGCTCTAGCCCAATCCCCTGCCCTGCCTCCCTCTCCCAGTTGACCATTGACTTTCTCCTCCCCCTCTTTGATCAACCTATAAAGGTTCCCCACTAGATGTTTGTCCCCCGAGTTAGATGTCATAAATCTCTCAAAGGGAGTTAGTGTTTGCGTTGCTGCCTTCTTATTTCTGGGACTCAGGGCCCAATGCCTCAATTGGGCATATTGGAATCTTGCCTCTTCCCCCACCCCAAAGTCGCTTTTACATTTGACAAACGTTTTTATCTCACCCCCTTCGAATAGGTCACATAGTTTACTGCATCCCCCGTCCTGCCACTTCTCGAACCCCTTCCCCTCCCGCCCTGGTGTGAATTGTGGGTTCCCAAATATCGGAGTGAGTGGCGAGGGAAAAGTGGTTATTTTAGAGTGTTGTATAACTTCATCCCACGAATCTCCCACCAGGGCTTCAATTGAGCTGCAGTACATGTTTTGTGGTCTGTCCTCCCTCGGTAGCCATAGCACTTCCTTTATGTTAGGCCCCACCACCGCCTTATCCATCTCCCTCCATCTCTTCTCTCTATCATCCTTCAACCAGTCCCTGACCATTCTGATTTGGGATGCTTCGTAGTATGCTATAGGATCTGCACCTCGTATGCCCCCTTTATTCCTGGGTAGTAGCATCAGTTTGAAAGGGATCCTCGGTTTCTTTCAATCCCCAATTAAAGCTTGTGTATGTTTTTGTAGTGATCTAAAGAAGGACTTCGGTATCTTTATGGGCAATGCCATAAACACGTATAGCATCCTCGGCTGCACCACCATTTTTATGGCATTTATCCTGCCCAACCAGGATATTGATAATGGGCACCATCTGGCCAGTGACTTTTTTATGGACTCCAAAAGAGGAGGGTAGTTAACCTCAAAAAGTTGCTCCACGGTTTTAGTGAGATATACTCCCAAGTATTTCAGTTTGTTTTTACCCCATGCATACAGTGATCTGGACCTTACCTCTCTTTCCCCTTCTTGTGTCATCTGCAGGCTTAATACCTTCGATTTGCTCTTATTTATTTTCAGCCCTGCTACCTTCCCAAATTGAGTCAGTTCCGTATCCACCGCCTCCAGCGAATACCCAAGGTTGGTTAATGTTAGCAGCATGTCGTCTGCGAACGCAACCACCTTATGTTCTTTCCCTCCAAATGGAGCACCTTCGATATCTAGGTTGGACCTAATCCTGCTTACGATGGGCTCCAAGTAAATGGCGTACAGAAGTGTGGATAGCGGACAGCCCTGCTTCGTGCCCCTTGAGACTTTTACCAACTCAGACAGCTCGCCATTAATCAGTAGCTGCAGGGATGGTGTTTTGTAATTGGCCGCAATCTTTGAAATAAAGGTCTCCCCCAACCCCATCTTGTGTAGAGTACCAGAAAGGAATTGCCACTCAACTCTGTCAAATGCTTTTTCAGCGTCCAGCGCCACTACCAAGGCCGCCAAACGCTTTTTGTTCACCTTCTCGATGATATGTGCTACCCTCCTGATATTATCGTGGGTCTGCCGTCCCCGAATGAAGCCCGATTGGTCGGGATCAATCAGCCCAGGGAGGAGAGAGTCCAACCGGGTCGCCAAGATCTTCGTGTATATCTTGGCATCCGTGTTGAAAAGAGCAATCGGCCTGTAGGAGCCGCACTGAGTCTGATCCTTCCCTTGTTTTGACAAAAGTATCACTTTCGCTTCCTCCATTGGCGGTGTAATTTCCAATCCTTCCCAAATCTGTTAAATAGTGTCGCTAGTCGCAGGGCTAATAGCTCTGTGTGGGCTTTATAAAATTCAGTTGAGAAGCTGTCAGGGCCCGGGGCTTTGTTAAGGGGGAGTGAGGCTATCGCTCTAGTCACCTCTTCTCTGGATATCTCTTTCTCTAGTATTTCCCTCTCTCGTGTCGTTATCATTGGCAACTGGCAGCCCTCTAGATATTCCTCCAGTGCTATCCCCTCTGGATTTTCTGACCTGTACACCTTCTCATAGAAATCCACGAATTCCCTCTTGATGGAGTCAATACCTGATCGTTCTTCCCCCTTAGCTGTTCTTATTTTTAGGATGGTCCTCTCTTTTTCCTCCACTCTGAGCATCCTAGCCAGCAGTCTATCCGCTTTATTGCCCCTTGCGTAGTGTTTCTGTTTTAGATGCACAAGTGATCTTTCCGATCTGCTTGTTGTTAGCATGTCCAATTGGCCTCTCACCGCCCTGTATTCTTTTCGCACCTCTCCTCTGGGTTTAGTCGCCATTTGGAGAGTGAGCGTCTTAGGTTTATCCTCCAAGTCCCTCTCCAATTGCCTCAGCTCCATCTCCCGTTTGATTTTTATTGCAATTACATTGCCCCGAATTGTGGCCTTAAAGGCGTCCCAAATCATTCTTGGGTCCACCCCCTCAGTCTCGTTTATTTGGAAGTATTGGTCGATCTGTTCCCTCAGTTCATCCATAAGGACCCGGTCCCTAAAGACATGTGCCGGATACCTCCACTTCCATAGGCCTACTGGGCGGCTGGGCATAGTGAATGAGACGGTGATGGGCGTGTGGTCCGACAGGGTGATGGCCCCCACTTCCTGCACTCTACCCAACAGAAGGTGTGATATCCATATGTAGTCGATCCTAGATGCTGATCTGTGCACATGGGAAAAGAACGTGTACCCCCTTGCTTCCCCTCTCTTTGCCCTCCATGGGTCCATCAGTGCAAGATTTTCCATCATCCCCTTTAATTACTTGGAAGGCCGGTTTTGTGTGGTGAAGGTAGTTGCGCTGCTTTCTCTCCCAGGGTCCCAGGCGAGGTTAAAGTCCCCCACTAAGATTATATTCCCTCTGGCAAACCCTTCAAGCTTTTGAACCATATTTTGTATGTAATGGTCTTGCCGCGCGTTCGGGGCATACAGCGAGGCTACTGTTAGGCACTCTCCCCCGCTCCCTGGCAAATTATTGCCACATACCTACCGCTATTGTCCCTGCTGACTTCTGTTATTTTGAGATCTAGATTGTTTCTCACGGCTATTAACGTTCCCGCTTTCTTACTCAGAGTGTTGGTTTGCTGGATTCTGCTGTATCCCCTTATCCTGAGCCTATTTTGATCCCTTTTCTGTATATGGGTTTCTTGTAGAGCTATTCTGTCTGGGGCCTCCCTTGACAGGTATTGGTCTAGTTCCTTTTATGTGGGGTATTTAACCCCCTGATATTGAATGAGAGGACTTTTATTGTCGTTTCCTTAGCCATTGATATGTGAGTAGCCACAGCCCTTTCCTCTCAGGGCAGGAGTGTTCCCCCCTTCCAGAGTTGATTCCGAACCAGGGTTCCCCCTCCCCCCACCAACCTATACTGGGTGGACTCAACCGGCCTCTGGCCCCTCCTGACTTTCCGACTCGGGTTTTGAGCACAATTGCTCCCCCAGTAAACCCTTGTGAAGGTCTTCCCTGACCCATTGGATTTCCAAGATTTTCCTCTACCACCTCCCCCTCCTATTGTTTTGCTTGTCTGAGTTTAGCCCCCCCCCCCCAGGAACTCTTACTGAGACCATGACTTTGCTGTTATCTTTGATCGTGGGGGTACTTGTCCACGGGATCTGCTTCTTGCAGCGTGTCTCTGTCCAGGAACCTCAGGCCTTGTGGGCCCCGTTTATTCCTCTGCCTCTTCCTCGACTCCTGCGTTGACCATTCCCAAGCTTTCCTTTTCGTAAGGCCCTTCACGGGGGCCAGGCCCTCTGTGCTCATTGCTTCTGCCTCGATTCCCAGAACCTCTGCGCCTTCTTCGACCGTAGTGACTCCCCTATGCCTACCGTCGACCTCAAACAGGAGAGCAAAAGGAAAGGTCCACTTGTACCTCTTGTTGCGTTCGACCAGTTCTTGTACCACCGGGCGCATCTGCCTTCTTTTGTTTAGCATTGTTAGGGATGTCTTGGTAAAGGTACACCACAGCGCATTGTATTGAAGGTCATCAAACTGTCTGGCCGCCCTTAGAATATTTTCCTTCTGTTTGTACTCGTGCAATGCTGCCAGCACGTCCCGAGTCCTGGCTCCCGGTTAATTACGCTTCGGGCGCACTCTATGTACTCTGTCCACCTGTATCTCCTCCAGGTTCGACAGGTCTAGGAGGGACACAAATATTTGTTGAGCCATTTGCTGTAGGTCAGCGTCTCCCACCGACTCAGGTAGCGCTTTTATTCAAATGTTAGCCCTCCGGGACCTTTTTTTTCGAGTTCCTCTGTCTGGAGTTCAAGGTTGTGCGTGGCACTAGGCAGTTGCTCCATAATTTCCTCCATTTTACGGTTGTCCTCGGCCACTTCCTGTAGTGCCCTCTCATTAGTGTCCACTCTTGCCTCTAAGCCGTGCAGCTCGCGTTTCATTTCTTTTATTTCCCCTACCAGATCCTCTTTCATCTTTTCCAGCTGCCTCTGCATCGTGGTCGCCATTCTGTCTCCAAAACTCTGGAAGCATTGTTCCATAAATCTTTGGGTTACCCCCTGTTCCCCTGGCTTTCCTCTCGAGGGGGATCTTCCTCACTCCTGTCTTCCCCCATTTCTGCCTCTTGCAGAGCTCCTCTGTCCTTCTTCCACAGTTTCTGAATTTGCCCCTCGCAACCCCTCTTTTTTAAATGTTTGTTTATGACTCAGCGAGCCTTTACAAAAACACAAAAAATTATACAAACAAAATTCCAAAAAGGAAAAAAAAAGAAAAAGAAAGAAGAAAAAGTGTTACAAACACTTTACAATTCAAAACAATATAGCATTTCAAACACAGCTAACAATATACCAAAAATTTAGATTTGCCTCAGACTACCAACCCCTCTTGTTCCCTTTTGCAGGGGTCTGGGCCTCCTTCCCTCTGTTTTTTGACATCGCCCTTTTACTTGAGTGCCAGTGTTGCCGGTCCGGGTGTCACCTATCCCCTTTCGCCACTTCTAGTTCGTCGCTTCCCCCGTGTTTGCAGCTCTTGCTCTGTTGACTCCCCTCTTATGCTTTTGGCGTGCCCTTTTCAGCCAGAGTTGGGGGCGTGGCTTTCTTCAGGGTTGTTCCTGTTGCGGTTACTTGCTCTATGTTACCTGTTGAGGCCTCCTGGGTCACTGCCTCGCTCTCCCTTCCCGAGAGGGTGGCTGCGTATCTGCTACCGGTGGATTTTCACCTTGACCCTCAGCTTTTATAGGGTCACGCTGTAGTTCTTTTCCCCTGATGTAGACCCTGCTGGCAAAAACTTGAGCTGTGCGAGGGGGCCGTTCAGCCAACTTAGCTAGGCCTTCCCCTTTCTTAGACCAGGGCCTTCTTGATCCTCCATTTGCCCCTTGCTGCTCCTGCTGCCTTGTCCTTGTTATGCCGAGGGGCTCAGCTTCTGCTTTGTTGCCCCCTTCTGTGACCAAGACCCCTTATGGCCCTTTTGGCGGGCTCGTTCTGGTCCCCGTTGGGCAGGTCTGCCTATGGCCTTGGGGATGCAGACCTTATTGTGGGGCTTGCTGTGTCCCTCCCCTACTAGATATGCTGCCACAGAAATGGTCTCCGGGCCCCAGCTGAATAAGGAGGTGATGGTTGGCAGAGTTTAGCAGGAGGGGATTGCGGGGGGGGGGGGGGGGAGACTGGGCCTCAGCTCACTGTGTGTCCTGCTGGTGCCGGGTCCCTGTCCCAACGTTCGACTCTTCCCCCTCTCGGATGGCCTTCCTGCCGCACGTTCTCTCTCCCTCTCCCGGTCTGGTCAGCTCCTCTTGGTGGTGCACCTGCGCCCCGCTGGGTTGGTGGCAATCACCAATCTGGCCGCTGCACGTCTGGCGAGGGGCTCACACTTCTTCCTGCTCCTCGATGCACCTCCCGCTGGTGCTCACTCCCCACTAGGTTGTCCCTGCTTCAGCACCTCCGGAGCCCCGGCTGTGTCCTTTGGGCTACCGCTATTCCTCCACATGGGGTCTGGCGGCTGTCAGGGGTGGTCCCATTCTGCTCTCTTGTCTACTCCCCGGCCCATACACACTGCGGCTGCCGCTGCACCGCAGATCTCCAGCCAGCCCGCTCTCTTCTTGGCAGTTAGCCGCCCGTCAGGATTCCTGCTGCTTCTGGCCCCTGGCTCTGAGATCAGAGGTAGGCTTCTACTTGCGCTTCTTAGTGGGTGCCAAATCTTGCCTGGGGAGGGGATTTAGCTTAACTTTTTCCACTTTTAAGGCGGTAGGGGCTGGAGAGCACCTTCTCACGGTGGTCCCAGAATGGCAGCCATCTTGGAATCCAGGCAAAACTTTTTTATGGCGTTTCTCGTTTCCAGAAGGTCCCTTTGGTGTGTGAGTGGGACTGTGTAAGGCATCCTACAGGGACTCCCTGCGTGTGGCCCTTCTGTTGGGGTAACAGAGGTATAGCTGGCCAACTCCCGGCCACGCATTTTTTGCATCGTGAGGTGAAGTGCCCTCTGCATATTCTGCTGCTCATCCAACAGTGCCTCGGTAAGCTCCTGCAACCCAATGGCCCGCCACAGTATTCGCCACTGTAGCCTAGCATAGGGGTCGCCAGGGACGTGCCATTTCCGTGGCTATTCCCCCTGTTGCCCTTTGCATGGCATCCCACATTGCCTGTGCATTTGGCAGGTGGAGTCCGTGAGCTCTTCCATCCTCTCCTGCCGCTGCTCCATTCTTGTGAGCCTCTCCCATATGCCAGAAAAGGCATCACTGGGCAAACAGCTGAGGTGGTGGGTGTGACATCACTCTCAAAATTCCTGCATCGCCACTGTCTAAAGCATCATCACCATCATCAGGCTGTGACAGCAGGTCAACAAGGGTTTGGGAAGGACTGATCACAGGAGAACCACAGCCTGGAGGGGGTGTCCTGGACGAGGGCAGGTCAACTCCAGCCCTACCACTGATGGGTGACAAAGAGCCTATGCTGGAGACCGATAAAGGGTGATTGGTGGTAGTTTTCACCAATAGTAATCCTGCTTGACTTGAGCCAAGCACACTACTGGCATTTGAAGTGAGGGATGGTACAACCGGCAAGGTAATTGCTGGATTTGCAGTTGAGGTGTTGATAGGTGCAGCAGGAGATGTTGGGGCAGGCATCTTGGTGGTAGTGGCCAGTGCAGAGTGTTCTATGGAGGTGGCAATGCCGGTAGAGGTGGCAGCTGCTGCTGGGTACACCTTTGATCCTGCTTTTTTGGCTGGGATCTTGCAGCGACTGACTGATGTCTGGAGTGCATGGGTGGCAGAAGAGGTGCTTGGGATTGCAGGGTCTTCTGCAGTGTTGATGGACATGGCATGTGGAGGAGTTACATCACTGCACCTGGTAGCTTCGCCCTGGCTGCTTTGGGTGCCTGTAATGAGAAGAAAAACCTATATTCAGTTGTCAAGTATACTGTGGCAGGTACAGGCATGGAACACAGGGAATAGTCAGGGGCCATCTACATATGTGGGGTTCTTGCCTGTGCTGTGCACAGTGCACTGGAGTGTGGGTCATCTATGCACCCTCAAAATTACTTAGCTGCTCTATGACTGATACAGGCTGCATGTGTGTAATTGTCCTGGTGTGATGGCTAGGGCGTGTCCCCTGGGTTGTTGGTCCAAGTGGATACAGTTCTAGGACTACATTTGTGGCGGGTGTCTGTCCAGCCCTCTGTGACCTGTCATGCTTGTGATAGTACTCTGACTCATGGGGTTGCTATCTTTTGTGATGTGATGCTGTATGGCGCATATGTTGGCTCATGTGTGGGGGCCTGGTAATTACAATCATCTGACATGGTGTATATTGCATGACTGGGGGTATTTCTGGGTTGCTAGTCATGAAATTGTGCATGTCTGGCTCTCAAGGATGCATGAGGTGACTAGTCTGTTGACGTCCAAGGTCATCACATTTATTTTTTTACAACATGGTGCAATTTCCAGATGTACGGGTCGTCATATGTATTTCTGTCGCATTGTTGACGGTGAGCCAGGAAAGGACTTAATATCAATAGGAAACCAGGCTGAAGAATCCTGCATTGTGTGTGAGAGATAACCGGGGCCCTTCCGCGTCAACAATGAAGGCGGGGAGAAGCACGAGCCACTGTGGTACCGACCTTGGCTCCAGGAACAAAGCAGTGTCAGTGAAATCAACACAGCCGGTGAGTTGGGGAGACCGATACAAGACCAGTCTGTGTTAAAGCCAAGGTTGCAAGCAGCAACATTGTATGGCGAGTGCTGGAACGAATATTGTTAAAAACGTGTGTGATAAAGGACGCAAGTAAAGTAGAACTGCTGATGAGTGATTGAACTTTCAAAGTTAGATATAGTACCTTTGACAGAGTAGTCCGGCACCGCGTGGGGGCTCAATTGAAGGTATCCAGCTGAGAATTGGCAAAAGTGAAAGTGTGAAAAAGGTTATATCAAGAAGAGAACGAGTAATTGTGAATCGAAGTGGTCCTGCGACGGGTTGAGCAAAATCCTGCGCACAGTCAAAAGTCTTCGATTTTTTAAGTAAAGAAAGTAGTAAAGAAAGCTTGGAAAAGTAGATAAAGTTTTTCCGAACCCGGCAGAGGGAGATTTATTGAAAACATTGTGTTAAAGTGGGTCTGAGTCCGGCACAGGGGGACCCGGGGTGAACAGTGAATCACCCGAGCAGGTTTTGTGTTAAAGTGGGTCTGAGCCCGGCGGAGGAGGACACAGGGTGAATTACAAATCACCCTTGAAGGTCTATATGTGAAATCCGAAGAAGAAAGGAACTTTGTGTTTGTCGTGTTGCATCAGGCCCGCTGAAATAAGAGACTTTGAATGGCAAAGAGGCTTTGGCACAGAAGGCCCTGATGTTAAGGTTTTGAACTGCATCCTCGTGCTAGAGAAGCCAGAGAGTGTTTATTTGGCCAGGAGTGTATGGTCGAGTGGTCAGGTTCTGCCAGCAATGTGGGGAGTGCCAGAAAAAGAACAAAGCCAACATCGCAAAGTTTCCCTTAGAACCAATGCCTTTAATTCTGGAACCCTTCCACCGGATAGGAATGTATATCGTAGGACCTCTCGACCCCACTAGCTGGAGTCACAAGTACTTGCTGGTGATAGTGGACAATGCCACCCGTTACCCGGAAGCCTTTTCCTTGAGAACCATAAATGCCCAACAAACGTGTGACGCAGTGGTCCCATTTATAGCCCGCGTGGGCATTCCCAGAGAAATAGTGACAGATCGAGGCACCAATTTCATGTCTTCAGTTCTTAAACAAGTGTGTGAAACTCTCCACATTGAGCAGTTGAGAACAGCCGTCTATCATCCTCAAACAGATAGATGGTCGAGAGATACAATCAAAAAAAAAAGAAAAAATCCTGAAATTACATCTGCGCTCAGAGCGCGTTGTTGTGCCTGCTCTCCCCTCCCCTCCCACTTCCCGGTTCTCCTCTCCCTCCCGCCTCCCTGCCCGCCCACCCGCCCCTCTGATTGGCTGCCTGGCCGCCTCCCTTCTTGGCTACTCGACGCCCGCTCCCCCTGCTCGCTTCTTTGTTCAGCTGAGCCTGGGAGAGCGGTCGCCGGGAGCCCTGAGGGAATTGCAGGCTCTGTGAAGCCCTGCCCGACCCTAGCGGGCATCCGTGAGTACATTGTGTGCTCCTTTAAAAAAAAAAAATCGTGAAACTATATCTGCGCTCAGAGGGCGTTGTTGTGCCTGCTCTCCCCTCCCACTTCCTGGTTCTCCTCTCCCTCCCGCCTCCCTGCCCGCCCACACCCCTCCTCCCCTTCCTCTCCTCCCTCTTCCTATAACCACCTCCTTCTGAGCAGCCCTCTGCCCGGGAGCCCCCTGCGGCTAAGGGCCCCAAGGCCAAGGGCGACTCCTACAGTTGCGGCTCCCTGTGTGTCTGCAGGTGTCCGCAGGGGACGCAAGACGCAAGTTCAATTTGCCTTCACCACCTTCTCCCTGCCCACCCCACCTACGCCTGGCCACTGCATTCGCATGGTGTCTTAACCTCACTGTGTTCCACAGTTGCGGTAAACTAGGGTTTTTCTCCCCTAGCAGGATTCCCAAACTTAGGTGGACTCTCCACTGTGTACCTAAAACGCATTACTGTTGCTGTTCTTAAATGTGGTAAACTAGGGTTTTTCTAGCCTTGCAGGATTCTCAATCTTAGGTGGACTCTCCACTGTGTAACTAAAACGCATTACTGTTGCTGTTCTTAAATGTGGTAAACTAGGGTTTTTCTCCCCTCGCAGGATTCTCAAACTGAGGTGGACTCTCCACTGTGTACCTAAAACGCATTACTGTTGCTGTTCTTAAATGTGGTAAACTAGGGTTTTTCTCCCCTCGCAGGATTCCCAAACTTAGGTGGACTCTCCACTGTGTACCTAAAACGCATTACTGTTGCTGTTCTTAAATGTGGTAAACTAGGGTTTTTCTCCCCTCGCAGGATTCCCAAACTTAGGTGGACTCTCCACTGTGTACGTAAAACGCATTACTGTTGCTGTTCTTAAATGTGGTAAACTAGGGTTTTTCTCCCCTCGCAGGATTCTCAAACTTAGGTTGACTCTCCACTGTGTACCTAAAACGCATTACTGTTGCTGTTCTTAAATGTGGTAAACTTGTGCTTGCCGCTCTCTTCCTGTCTGCAGGCTCTCATATCGTCTGTCTCCCCCCCACTCCCTCCTACTCTATGGTGCTCTCTATCTCGCCTATCTTCTCTAACTGCTTCTCTATTGACTATCCTGCTCTCCTCACTAAATCCGGTAGGAAAAAGTTTAAAAAGGGCATCCTGGTCTCCAACCCAGGCCTCCCTATCGCTGACACCTACACTAGTGCCTGCTCTAAGGAAACTCTCACTGACATCCTCTTTTTTGTGCATTCGCCTGACCTATGGACCCTTCATATGGTCTCTGTGCTCTCTCCTTTTTCCTCTTCTCCCATTAATGGTGGCACCCGCTGGGATGTCCTCTTGGCCCCCTTCCACTCTTCTAAGGCCATCATTAATGTCTACGCTAATGGGACCTTCTTGGTCCAAGGCCCTCAGGCCAACCTTCACCTCTTTGATAGACGCTTCCCTCGCCTCATCAACTTCCTCTCCTCTCCTGCTGTCCCCCCTTCTCTGTCCTCGGCTACCTTGCCTCTACCCTCCCTCCCTGCCCCCTCTCTTGCTCCTTCCTCACCTCCTTCTTCTACACCTCCGCAGGGCGTACCTCTGATCTGTACCCCTCCCCGGAAGTCCTTCAAGGATGGCAACCTTCTCCACATTGCCACTCTTAACTCTCGCTCTGCCATCAAGCATTCCTCTGATATCTGTCACCTTCTTGAGGAACTGGACCTTGACGTCCTCGGTCTCACTGAGACATGGTTCACAGCCAGCTCTGTCACCAGCTTTGACACACTCCTACCTGACGGTTACAAGATCCTCTCCGTGCTCAGGCCCAACCGTGCAGGGGGGGGTGTTGCCCTTATCTTCCCTGAGTGGATTCCTGCCACTGTCACTCCTGCGCAGACCTATTCCTCTTTTGAATGTCTTGTCTGCCGACTCTCTCTCTCTCCTAGCCATTCCCTTACCGTGGCTACTATCTATCGGCCACCTGGTCAAATTTCCTCCTTCCTCTCCGAGTGGGCAGACCTCTCCTCCTCACTCCTGTCCACTACCACTCAACTCCTCCTTCTTGGTGACTTCAACAACCACCTAGATGCCTCCTGTCCCCCCACTGGACTCTTTTGTGACCTCTGCGACTCTCTCTCACTCTATATTCTCCCATCTGGGCCTACTCATTCTGCAGGGCACACTCTTGATGCTCTGATCTCTTCTGACCTTCCCCTCTCAGTCCCTCTCTCCACTCCTTTCTCCTGGAGTGATCACTTTCTCCTATCCTCCCACCTCACCCTCCCTACCCCACAGGCCAAGCCACCCTCATCATTGCCACCCACCTTCTCGGTCATCCGACCCATGAAGCGCGTGTCAGTTGAGGCTTTCGCTGCCACCTTCTGCCCCACCCCTCCCCCTTCGGCTGACTCCCACCCTGACACAGCCCTCTCCTTGCTCCACTCTGCTATTTCTGATACTCTTGATATCCTTGCCCCTGTCATGAGAATCCGCCTGAAGCCCAAAGCCAAATGTAACTCCTGGTATGATTCGGATCTCGTCACCCTAAAACGCAAGTGCAGGGTGGCAGAGAGGAAATGGCGTGCTTCTTGTTCATCCTCTCACAAACTGGCCTGCCGCCTGCTCCAAAGGCAATACCGTCTCTCCGTTCTCACCAAGAAGGGAGCCCTTATCCAAGCCCGCATCTCTGCGGCATCTAACAATTCGGCCGAACTCTTTAAAATCTGCAAGGAGCTTGCCACTCCTGCTGCAGTCTCTACCTCTCCTGTCCCCTTCCAGGCCCTCTGTTCTGCACTGGCCTCTCACTTCATCTCTAAAACTCAGGACATCCTGTCCTCACTCTCCTCCTATCACCTCCCTCCCTCGCTTCCCTGCTCTTACTCCGGCCCTTCTGCAGCCACCCCCTCCTCCCTCCTTCTCTGCCTTTCCCCTTTTCTCTGCTGACGAAGTTTCCAGACAAGTCCGATCTATGAAAGTCTTGTCTAAACAGGTTCACCCCTGTTCCTCCAAAACTATCAAGGACCACATCGACTCCCTGGCTCCTGCCCTGGCTGACTTTCGCAACCTCTCCTTCGCCTCTGGAGTCTTCCCACCCCCCCTCAAGCACTCCCTTGTGCACCCTCTTCTTAAGAAACCTTCTGCCGACCCCTCCTGCCCGGCTAACTATCCCCCAATCTCCATCACTCCCTTCCTGGGCAAGCTCCTGGAGAAACTGGCCATCTCCCAGCTTAACCTCCATGCTGAAGCTGTTGGTAGTCTTCATGACCACCAATCCGGCTTCAGAGCGGCCAGAAGCACGGAAACTGCTCTCCTGAACATCCGTGATGACCTGCTCTTGAACCTCGACTCCAACACTCCGTGTGTTCTCATTCTGCTCGATCTCTCTTCTGCCTTTGACACTGTCAACCATGCCATCCTGCTCAACAGTCTCCGCGATAACCTGGGTATCACTGGTCAGGCACTGGCGTGGCTGACCTCTTTCCTTTCCAATCGACCCTCCCAGGTCCAACTTGGGTCCTTCCTCTCTGACATCTTTTTCTCCACCTGTGGTGTTCCCCAGGGATCTAATCTCTCTCCCCGGCTTTTCAACCAGTATCTGGCACTTCTTGCCCACCGCATCGCCGCCCTCTACCCCAACTTTCAGTGCTATGCGGACGATACCCAGCTCATTTTCAGGCTACCCTCGGCCTCCTCCTCTCCTGCCCTCATCTCTGACTGTCTGTCTGCTATCCAGGAATGGTGTGCTGCCAACGACCTCCGCCTTAATGCTAGTAAGACTGAGATTCTACTCATCGGCACACCCACTCCCTCCTTCCCTGCAGCTCTCTGGCCAGCCTCTCTTGGGCCTCTTCCTGCTCCTACCTGCAAGGCAAAAAACCTCGGGGTCATCTTTGACTCCACACTCTCCTTCTCTCCTCATATATCTGACGTCTCTAAGAAGTCACACTACCAGTTGCAACTCCTTAGAGGTATTCTTCCCTTCCTCTCCTTCCCCCAGAAGCTCACTGTCTCCCGAGCCCTGGTTCTCTCGAAGCTGGACTACTGTAACAGTCTCTATCTTAATCTGCCTGCCTCCACTCTCTGCCCTCTGCAACTTATCCAGAACAGAACTGCGAGACTTGTCCTTGGCCTCAAGCCCAGGGACCGTATCTCTCCAGGACTGAAATCTCTACACTGGCTCCCAGTGGCTGCGAGGATTAAGTTCAAAACCCTCTGCATTGTCCACAACGCCTTCTGGGGCCTGGGGCCTAAATACCTGCAACTCTCTCTTCCTAAATATCTTCCTTCCCGAGCCCTTCGCTCATCCGTCTCCAACTCCCTCAGGGTCAGCCGCTTCTCGAAGCAACGAGCTGGGGGTAGATCTCTCTCCGCGGCAGGAGCCTCCCTCTGGAACAGCCTTCCTGCCTCCCTGAAACTTAAGGAGAACCATCTCCGGTTCCGGAAGCACCTCAAAACCTTCCTCTTTGCTTCTGCGTTCTCTCTCCCTCTCCCCTGCTAATTCTTCACAAAATTCTGCACTGAATCTGAAACTTGGCCACTCTCACCGACCTCGGTCCTGGGCCCAGCCACTCTCCACTTGCACTGCCTCCCTGGCAACCCCTGCACTGCGGGACTGTTCTCTGTATCCCTACAGCCCCCCCTTCCCAGCACTTGTCTGCACTTACCTTGCACTTGCCACCAGCTGGCCCTATTTATTTATTTATCTATTTATTTCAATTCTACTTACCTTGTACTGCACTTTTCCCTTCCCCCTACCCCAGCACTTGCGCGGTCTGAATGACACCTGGCCTAGTAGGATCGTTGTCTGTCCTCCCCCTGTTCCCCCCTCCCTGCCTCGTCGCGCCTTGAAACACTTGTGTATAGGCGCGTTACAAATGCCATATCATATCATATCATAAACAATTAAGCAAATTTTGAGGAAAACGAGCAACCCTGAAGAAAGAAATTTGTACAGACTGATACCGTGGATACTGATGACGCTACGCAACACACCCCAGTCTTCAACAGGGTTTGCACCCTTTGAACTTTTATTTGGAAGACCAGCACGCTCCCTGCTGGACATATTAAAAGAAGGATGGGAAGAACAGCCCCCAGAAGAGATTACTCTTACTGAATACGCTTCCCAGTTAAATAGAGAATAGAGAAGCTACAAGCTGTTGCTCAAGCAAACCTACAACAAGCCCAAGGAAAACAGGAACTGTCCTACAATCAAAACACCCAGATGCTGAATTTTCAGGTGGGAAACCAGGTACTAGTTCTACTACCAACCACCGAAAACAAGATGTTGGCCGCATGGAGAGGACCATACACCATAGATCAAGATCTGGGTCCGGTCACCTACAAGGTACGCCATACGGACAGAAAAGCCACCCTTCAAACATACCACATCAACCTGCTTAAAAAGTGGGTAGAGCCTACATCCAGGGTCGCCATGATCAATATACAAGAAGAAGTACCGACGGATTACCTATCTCAAAGTTGGGAAATCGTTGGAAAAGAAGCCCTGAAAATAAATGCTTATTTAAGTGCATCACAGAGAACAGAACTGATGCATTTAGTGACCAGTACTCAAAGATGTTTTCATCCTCCCCTGGTAGGACCACCCAAGCCTATCAAGGCATAGAGACGCCAGGCGCTACCGTCAGACTGCGCCCCTACAGGGTCCCAGAAGCCTGGATCAGAACCATCAATAAAGAGGTACAAGCTATGCTACAGATGGGAGTGATAGAGCCTTCCCACAGTGAATGGTGTTCTCCCATGGTTCTGGTACTCAAACCCGATGGCAGTTCTCAGTTCTGTATGGACTTCCGAAAATTAAACGAGATTTCAAAATTCGACGCATACCCCATGCCCAGAATTGAAGATCTCCTCGACAAGCTGGAAAAGGCCCGATATTTCACCACCATTGATTTCTCCAAAGGTTTTTTTTTTAAACAATTTTTATTATTTTTTAACAACACATCCAACTTAACCAACACACGAGACATTATCGTTTACTAGCGTTTTCAGCTTACATTAACATATTACACATTTCAGTCTCCCCCCCTAGCTGCCCCTTTAACTCGAGCTCCTACTTCAATGCCTCAGATTTCGTTTCTCTTGGGTTACTCCCCATGGACGTTCTCAGAAGTGTCATATAGAACAAGTTACTTACCTGTAACTGTTGTTCTCCAGCATGGGTCTGGCATGGATTCACATGCTCATGAATATTCCCCGTCGTCAGGCTGGGAATCCTCGTTAAAGAAAAAATCAGTATCAGTTTTGTTTCTGATCTGTCTTTCTTAGTAGTAACCAATCACTGGTCTCTGGGTCATACTGCCCCCAGCCAATGCCTGCCCTCACCCCAAGCCCCTCCCCTGGCAGCCATCCTCAGATTTGGTAGCACGTAAAGTGGCAATATGACCAAGTGAAAAGCCGCAGAGGGGTAGGAGGGAGGGTTCGCATGTGAATCCATGCCAGACCCATGCTGGAGAACAGTAACTTGTTCCTTCTCCAGCATGGGGTCTGGCATGGATTCACATGCTCATGAATATAAGAATACGTAGCAGTACACACATGCACAACCATGGGAGGTGGCAAAGGCTCAACATTAAGCATTACATAAACTCAACATTAAGCAACTCTTACCTCCTCACCAGGCCCACCTTCAGGCGAACAGGTTGCGCAGCACTGCTTGGCCGACTCTGGACTCCTCCCTGGAATCCCGGGTCAACGCAGTAGTATCTCGTGAAGGTGTGCGTCGACCTCCACGTAGCAGCCCTGCAGATGTGCAGCAGGGGCACATCAGACAAGAACGCTGTAGTAGCAGCGATCGCTCTGGTGGAATGGGCTCTCGGACGGCCGGGCAATGGTCGGTTTGCCAACCGGTGACAGTGCATGATGCAGGCCGGAGAGCCATCTGGAAATGGAATCCTTCGAGAGGGCCTTCCCTTGGTTCACAGGTCCAAAGTTCACGAAAAGCTGTGATGTCTTCCGAAAACTCTTCGTGCGGTCCACGTAGAACTTCAGCGCTCTAGCTACATCCAGCGAGTGCAAAGTCCTCTCGGCCGGCTACGAAGGGGACGGGAAGAAAACTGGTAACACCAAGGGCTCATTGAGATGGAAGTCCAACGGCACCTTGGGCATGAAGGAGGGGTGCATCCTCAGCACCACCCTCATCTCGTGGAAAGTCAAGTATGGAGACTGGCAGGATAGGGCCTGGATCTCTCCCACCCGTCGTGCGGAGGTGATGGCCACAAGGAACACTGTTTTCCACGACAGGAACTTCAACGGTGCTGAATGCAGCGGCTCGAATGGTGGCCTCATGAGCCTGGTCAGCACCACGTTGAGCTCCTACGCCGGGGTTGGAGCCTTCACCGGTGGGAACGATCAGAACAGTCCCTTCATAAATTCCTTCACCAGGGGATGAGACCACAGGGATGACCGTCCCGTAGTTCTGGTGTATCAGGAGATCGCTGTCAGATGTATCTTGATGGAAGCATGAGCTAGTCCAGCCTTGGCCAGCGACAGCAGGTACGGTAGCACTTGAGGGGCCGTAATCCGTAGAGGGTTAATCTTCTGTGCACGGCACCAGACAGAGAACCTCTCCCACTTGTGTGCGTAGCACTTGAGAGTCGAGGACGCCCTGGCCTTTGCAAGCACCTCCTTGCAGTCCACTGGGATATCGTACCCTCCAAACTCTAGTGCTGCAGGAGCCAGGCCTGCAAGTTCAGCGACCCCGGGTCGTGATGAAGGATGGCGCCTCCTTCTCTGGAGAGAAGATCTGCCTCCTTCGACAGTTTGACTGGCGGGGACGCTGACAAGTCCAGAAGGTCCGGGAACCAGATCTGTCTCGGCCACGATGGTGCGACGAGGATCATCCTGCAGCGGGACCTCTTGAGTTGGTTGACTAGTCGCAGCAGAAATGGCAAGGGAGGGAACGCATACAGGAACAGGCCGTCCCAGGGGAACGAGAAAGCATCGCCCATTCTCCACGGCTGGGGAAACCTGCTGGCGAACATCTGGCACTTGGAGTTCATCGCCGTTGCGAACAGGTCGATCTGGGGTTTGCCCCATCATTGGAAGAGTCGATCCACGTGATCCTGCCGCAGTTCCCACTTGTGGCACGAGCGCAGCTCCCTGCTGAGTGAGTCGGCGATGGTGTTCTTTATCCCTGCTAGATGAAAGGGTACCAAGAAACATCCCCTGGGCAACGGCCCAATGCCACAGATCCTCGGCTTCCTTGGAAAGGGCTGGGGATCTGGTTCCTCCCTGCTTCCGGATGTAGAACATCGTGGTGGTGTTGTCGGTGAAGATCCTCACCACCTTGCCCTTGAGGGACGGGAGAAACACATCTCGGAGCTCCAGTAGGTTGATGTGGAGTGACCTCTCCTCCGGGAGCCAAAGGCCTCTCGCGTGAAGATTTCCGGTGTGCGCTCCCCATCCCTCCAGGGAGGCATCCGTCGTCACCGTGTCCTGGTGTGCCGGGGTCGGAAAGTCCGTGCCCGCCGCGAGATGCGCGCCGGTGCCCCACCACCGAATTGCTTGGCGGAAAACCTCGTTGAGCGGGATCTTGTCCTCGAAACTGCCCGCTGCTTGCATCCAATGGTCGTTGAGGAACTCCTGTAGAGGACGCATCCGCAGCCTGCATAGGTGCACCAAGTAGATGCATGAGGACATCATCCCAAGAAGGGAATTGATGGACCTCATCCTGGCCACGTCCGTGGCCAGCAGGCGCTGCACCTTGCCCAGGATGGCCTTCGTCCTTTCCTCCGTCCTCCGACGGTGAGGCCAATCGCGCTACTGTATCGAGCTTGGCTCCCAGAAACAGTGCGACCTGCGACGGAGCCAGATGTGATTTGGGGAAGTTGATGGAGAATCCCAGGTCCGTGAGCAGTTGGACAGTCTTCGCTGTGTGTTCGACGGCGAGTTCCCTTGTCCGTGCTCGGATGAGCCAATCGTCCAGGTAGGGGTAGACGTGGATCCCCTGCCGGCACAGCCGCGCCGCCACTGGTGCCAGGCACTTGGTGAATACCCTGGGCGCCGACTTCAACCCGAATGGCAGGGCCTTGAATTGGTAGTGCCGTCCTTGGACTACGAATCTGAGAAACTTTCGGTGTCCTCTTAGAATGGGGTTGTGGGGTTGTGGAAGTAAGCATCCTCCAAATCCAGCGACGACAGGAAGTCACCTTCCTCCAGCTGCCCCAGCACGTGCTGGAGGGTGACCATCCTGAACCTCTGTGCCTTGATGTATTTATTTAACCGTCGCAGGTCCAGGATGGGGCGCCAACCGCCTGTCTTCTTTCTGATGAGGAAGTACCTTGAGTATACTCCGGAGCCCCGGAGCCTCTTCGGGACGAGCTCGATGGCACCCTCCTTGAGCATCGCCCTTACCTCTAACAGCAGTTGAGGGACATGATTTTCCTTCCTGGCCACGGGAGGAATGCAGGGGCACTTCTTTTGAAATTCGAGAGTGTGCCCGTGGGCCAGAGCATCCATGCACCCAACAGTCGGTGGAGATGGACTCCCACACGCTGACGAACTTCGCCAGCCGGCCTCCCACCGGGGTGCTTCGGTGGGGGCCCAACGTTACAGCCGGTTCAGTCCAGCTTGGCAGTGGACTTGCCGCCTTGGCCTCCTTGGCGACGACGACAAGATCCTCCCGACTTGCCACATCCTCTGTAGGCCTCTTGCGACGAGGAACGGGCTGGGCCGCCTGGCGGTACATCGAGGAGTCACCGCCGAATCCCCTAGAGGCACCCTGTCTGCCTCAGGTGTTCCGAAAGGGCGGCCGTCATTGCTGCAACACTCCCAAGGCCCGAGCCGTCTCTGTGTCGGTCTTGATGGCCTGAAGCGACTCATTCACTGTTTTCCCAAACAGGTTGTTCCCGCCAAAGGGCATGTCCAACACTCTGGTTTACACGTCCTGTCGGAAATCAGTTGCCTTGAGCCATCCCCACCGTCGAAGGCAAACACTGTTGCCCAACTGGTGGAATCCGGTATCAGCGATATCCGTGGCCACCGTTATGGCGTGGTCCGACGCCACCTCACCTTCCTGCAGGATCTCCAGGGCCTCCGACCTCTTGTCATCCGGTAGGAAGTCCAACAGGGGAGCGATCTTGTACCACAGCTCCCTGTCATAGCGGGCCACAATCACTAGGGTGTTGGCCACCTTAATTGTCATCGCCGCGGACGAGATGACTCGTCGTCCCATGGTGTCCAGCTTCTTTCCCTCGCCGTCCAGTGGGGAGGTCGAAGTTGAGGATGACGCCCCGCCGCTTTCTTCTTTGCTGCCGCTGAGACGACTGAATCCGGGGTTGGCTGCACCCTAAGGCACAAAGAGGCGGAATCAGGGACCCGGTACTTCTTCTCGTACCGGTCCCTCTTGGCAGGCGTCGTGGACAGGTTCTTCAGGAGAGCAAATCCCTCCTCCCAGATATCGTCAATCAATGGCACCGCGAGGACCGTCTTACTCTTGGTCTCGCGCCGCTGATAGAGGAAACCTTCCTTCTTCTGTTCCTCGGGGGCAGAGCTGGAAAAGCTTGGATGCCCTGGTAATCATGGCGTGGAAGGAGCCAATTTCGTCAGGCGGTGAGGCCCAAGGGAGTGGTGACGGAAGGCCCATCCCGTCGTCACCACCGTCGTCATCCGTCTCCGTCGTGGCCGTATCCATTCCCGTGTCCCCCCTTGGATCAGGGGAAGGAGATGAAGGCTGAGCGGGCCGTGAGGGCTGGAAAGGCGGGTCGGGATGAACTCTTCTCCGCTTGTTTGGACGACTTCCCGACAGGCCCGATTCTGCTGGGTCGTCCGCTGAGGTGAGGGGCAATCTCGTCCTTATCTCCGTACATAAGGTTTGGATTGCCATCAAAATGGCCACCGAGTTGTCCTGAGGCTCAGGCACTGGCTGTGACGGGCGCAATGGTTGTTCCTCCTCCACGGGATTCTCCTCGACGCCATCGTCGCTCTCTTCATCTGCCTCTTCGGGGTACCCTCTGTGGGACCGGACTTCCTCAAACCTCCTCTCGAGGCCCTTCACGGCTTCAACCAGTTCCTCCTCAGAAGCTGGATCCGTGTCCGCCAAGGCCAACGGCCCCCCCCTCTTTTTCCACCAGGGTCTTCACGGGGGTTCTCTCGATTGGCTGAAAAGAGGATTCCCTCCGTGGTGGCAGGGAAACTCTGGACCCCGAGGTCGCCTCCACTGGTGTAGCCTCCACAGGCTTTGCCAGGGCTGCCGCAACTCCCTTGATAGAGGTCTTCGCCGGGTGAATCAAGGCCTTCACCACCTGTGTGCTTTTGAGGCCTTCACCTTGGGGGGAGGGTCACCGCCACGCTCCCCCTCGGTAGGTTCCTTTGAGATCGACCGGGGCCTCTCCAGAAGCTTAGCTCGGATTTTCTCTTCCCCGAGTGAGAGCGTTGGCTCGTGGTTGATGGCGTTGGTGAAAGTGCGCCCTGCCTGGCAGCCGAGGAGCCCGACCGTTCGCCGCTCCCGGTGCCCGCGGACTCGCGGTGCTTAGCCTTTTGTTGGGCCCCCGTCGCCGGAGCGCTCTCACAGGACTTAGAAGACCGCTCGGACTTCTTCTCACCTGCTGGGCTCTTTCCTGCCAGCCAGTTGGCGAAGCCGGTCCGACGATCCCTCATAGTCCGATCCGACATGTTCATGCAAAACGCACAGTCCCTCTCCACGTGCGTTTTGTCTTTGTGAAGGCAGTAGAGACATATCGAATGCTCGTCCTCCTTGAACACATTCTGTAATCCGCATCCAGGGCAGTTTTTGAACAGCTTGGATCCGGGTGTCGAGCTTCCCTTGTCCTGGCCATGTCCACGAGGTAGGCCGCAGAATCTTCTGGAATCCTCCAAGAAGCGTAACTCGATGAAAACTTCGCCCTTGAGGAGCGTAGAAAAAATCAGAAACGGGTCCCCGAAGTAGAAACGGTGGAACTTGAGGCTCGATTGACTGAAAAATGAGAGTAAACTGTTTGAAAAAAGCGCAAAATGCAGAAAAAGCTAGAGAGCTATGGCACGAGGACTCCCAACACTTGAACGTGCGGTAAAAATCTGAGGATGGCTGCCAGGGGAGGGGCTTGGGGAGAGGGCAGTCATTGGCTGGGGGGAGTATGACCCAGAGACCAGTGATTGGTTACTACTAAGAAAGACAGCTCAGAAACGAAACTGATACTGATTTTTTCTTTACTGAGTATTCCCAGCCTGACGACGGGGAATATTCATGAGCATGTGAATCCATTCCATGCCAGATCCCATGCTGGAGAATCACTGGATTCTAAATGGGAGGATCCCGACAGTGTTGCCATCATTTGTCTCCACGCTATCAGGGGTACCGCTTCCTCCTCACCTCCCCTGCTAACTGCTTCATTCCATGCTGCCGTCTCGGCATCTGCCCATTTGAAGAGATCGTTCCACCACACCTCCAATCTGGGTCTTTGGGCAGCTTTCCAGCCCATGGCAATTCTCCGTTTGGCCAAAATGTAGGCCAGATCTTTCAGTTTACTGATATGCTTTAAATTGCGTGGTCTGGTAAATCCCCCTAGCATACATGCCCATACTGATTCTACCTCTAGCTTAATCCCTTTTTCTGCCAGGCGTTGTTTAACTTCCTCCCAGAATCTTCTCACTTCCGGACATGCCCAGAACATGTGAATTATCCCGGCATTCACCTCCCCGCATTTGGGGCATCTCTGTACTTCTGTGCCTCCGAACCCAGCGATTCTGCTGGGGGTCATATATGCCCTGTGGATGACATAAAGATGAATTTGCTGCAGCCTCGCATTCCTGGACACCTCCTTATGGTATCTCTGGGCTCTATCCCATTGCCCCCCCTGCATAGGTTCTCCTGCCTCTTCCTCCCAATCCCGCCTCAGTTGGGGCAACTCCTTACCCACCCTGGCCATCAGTAGCTCGTAAATTCTGGATATTTCGTGCCCGCCCTCTGAAATGTCAAAAATCGTTTCAATGACGGTATTGTGTTGTTCTGCTAATACTGCCTCGGGCCACATTTCTCCCACTCGTTTAATGAGTCTGGTGTACGTTATATATTGTCCCTTGTGTACTCTGGTTTCCTCCATTATATTGTGGAAGTCTAATGCCTCCCCTTCTTGCCGTATATCTCCTAGGATCGCAAGGCCCACCGGTTCCCAGAATTTATGGATCCCTTTCCTCAATTGCTCATCCTCTCCGCATAGCGCCACGAGTGGCACCTGCGCGGAGCATGGGGTCGGGTGTCCCACCGCATGGCACGCTTTGCGCCATGTTTTCCAGCCTAGTTCCAGCAATCCCGCTCGCCCCCGCAGCTCTAGTTTAGGTAGCCATATCAGGTATTTTAAGAAGAATGGGTCACAGTCCCTCCTCAGCAGTCTGGCTTCTGCTGTCTCATCTTCGGATAACCACTTGGCTACATATTGTAACACTCCTGCCAGGTGGTATATTTAAAGATTCAGCAGATTTATGCCCCCTCTATCATACGTGTTCTGCAGTTTCCATAGAGCCACCCTGTTTCTGTTATTATGCCATATGAATCCCCTGCATAAGCTCTGGAGTTTCATGAAGAAGCGTTTGGGGGTATATATGGGATATTCGTGAAAAAGTGTAATAGTCTGGGCAGGACCACCATCTTGAGCAAGGCCACCCTACCTACCATGGCCAGGGGGAGTTTCGCCAAAATCCCATGCTGTTCTTGATGCCTTCCACTGCCCTCTCTGTATTGTTTTTATGTTCCTCTGCGGTTGTGTGGTATACGTTGATCCCTAGGTATCTAAATGTTCTGGTCTGCCAGGGTACCAGTAGGGTAGGTAGTTTCTCCTGCGGGACTCCTCTGTACCTCCCCAGGAGGAACATGCTTGATTTCTTAGGATTTACAGCTATGCCTGAGAGGATCGCATAGCATTCCATCACTTCCAGGACATATTGCAGGGTTTCCTCTGGGAAGCGCAGGTATAGCAGCATATCATCTGCGTACAATGATATCAGTTGCTGTCCCCCCCTTCGTGTGGACCCGTACCTCTCTGTACTGCTGTCTGAGACAGATCGCTAGTGGTTCCAACGCAAGGATATACAGCATGGGGAACCAGGGGCAACCTTGTCTCGTGCCCCTACTGAGTTGCCATTTATGTGAGATTATCGCTCCCGTTTTTACCCTAGCTGTTGGAGAGCTGTACACCATTTTTACCCACCGCAGGTACCCTGGTCCCATCCCATATTCTTTCAGGGCCTCCATCATCCAGGGCCACCTCACAGATTCAAAGGCTTTTACTGCATCCAGCGAGATTATTGCTAGTTCGCTTGGGTCCCCCTCCATCTGTTCCATGATGTGGTGAAGTCTCCTGTGGTTGTCGGATATATTTCTAACTGGGACATAACCAGTTTGATCGGGGTGTATGAGTTTATTTATTACGCCTTTGAGTCGGTTCGTCAGCACGGCCGTGAGAATTTTGCTGTCCTGGTTTAACATGGCTAAGGGTCTGTACGACCCGCATTCAATGCTTGGCTTATCGGGTTTGAGAAGCGGGATAATTACAGCCTCCCTCAAAGATTCTGGCAATCTTCCCCTTTCAAACGCCTCATTTAGCATTGCCAGCAACGGGGGGAGCACCTCTTGTCTATATGTTTTATAGAATTCGCTGGGGAGCCCATCCGACCACGGAGCCTTACACATAGGTAGGTGCAGCACCACTGTCTCCAGTTCCTCTATTGTAATTGGGGCCTCCAGGTTCTCCCTTTCTTCCTCGTTTAATTTAGGTAACCCTATATCTTCCAGTGTCTCCTGAGTCTCCCGTTTTGCAGTCCGTGCCTTCATAGAGGCGTTTGTAGAATCTGAGCAATCCCTCGTTCACTTTCTCTTGGGTGTTCCAATTCTGGCCTTCTTCTCCAATTATCTCCCTGATTACAGGTCTTGGGGGCTCGTTTTTGTATAGCCATGCTAACAGCCTCCCCGGTTTGTCCCCCCCTGCATGTTGTCTTTCAATATATTTCTTATAGTTCATGTTGCATAGCCTATCCCAAAGCCCCCCGCTAACATGTTGTAGCTGGCTCACTTGTTCAGCGTCCACCTGCGAGGTACCTCCCCGTTTTATGATTTCTTCTAGTTTCTTCTCTGTCTCTTGTAATTCTCGTTCTATGCCCCCTTGGAGCCCTCTAGATTTGGATATCCCCGCTCCTCACCACCTTAAAAGCTTCCCATAGGGTTCCTTCTGACTCCACGCTCCCAGGGTTGGTGTCAAAGTACCCAATGATCTCCTCCCTTAGGTCCTCCCGAAATGCTGAATCCTGCAGGGCCTCGGCTCTAAGCCTCCATGTCGGGATTCTTGCTCTGGGGGGCTGATGTCTCCACTCTAGGGCCAAAGCGGAGTGGTCCGATAATGTTCTTGCTTTGTATTCTGAGCCGGTCATGTCCCCCACCAGTTCCGAGGCGACAAACATATAGTCCAGTCTCGTGTACAGGTTGTGCGGAGCGGCGTAATGTGAATACTACCTCTCATTCGGGTGTTGCTGTCTCCAGATATCCTCTAACCCAAAATCCCTCAACAGGGCCTGTAACGCTTTCGCGGCAGGAGAGTGTTTATCAAGTTTTGTGTCTGACCTGTCCATTTTAGGGTTTAGCGTGCAGTTAAAGTCCCCTCCCCAGATGATTGCGCCTCCTATGTGGGGGCTGATTTTGCTATATAGTGTCCTAAAGTAGGCCGCTGTGTCTTGATTGGGGGCATATATATTTATAATACTCAGCTCTCTATTCTCCAGCAGCCACCTCATCACTATCATTCTCCCGTCTGGCTCTGCCGTCGCCTGAAGCAACTGGAATGGCACGTGTGGTGCCACCCCCTCTGGCATAAACTGAGTACGTAGCTCCCCTAGTGGTCACTCTCCACTTTTTCTTGACCACTTCTAGTTTTTCTTTGTTCAGGTGGATTTCCTGCAGTAAGGCTATGTCTACTTTTTGCCTCCTCAAGTACTTCATTACTTTATTTCTCTTCAAGTAACTGTTAAGGCCTCACACATTCCAGGTTACTATTCTAAGGCCTCCCATTGTCATACATATTTCATCCCTTCCCCCTCCCTCCTCGTTTCACTCTCCGGCATGAATGAGAGCTTGTTCCCCGTCCCTTTTCAACAATAACCCCCCAACTAACCCCTCCTCCCCCATACTCCCCAACTATTTTCACTGCACACCTTCCCTCCACCTCCCCATTCCCCACCCATCCCCAACTGTTGCCCAGCTCCATCCCTGGACCTCAGGCTCCCCCGCAATTGGTCCGAGCTTGGCGTACCAATATCAGGAACCCAGCAGGGTGTTACCGGTCTATCAGTAATCTGTCTAGTCTATCCTTGGGGGTATGAGGGCGAGTCCCTTGTGACTCCTGCGATTTTGCACTATATCGCTTTGCTCTAGCATTCGTATTTATGCTGCCCGTATTGCATCTATCCCAGCTGGCTTCGCCCTATCTTTTATTCTAGTCCCAATGTCTAGTTCCGCAGCACCATTAGGTGGGGACTATGGACTAGGAGTACTTTAGTCACTACGGTGAGTAACTTATAGTTACTCCTACGTCCCGTCCCCTTTCCTCTATACCGTATGGGTGAGCGCAACTGAATGTAGCCCCAGGGTGGAGAGGTGCTCTCTTAGAAAAACAAGTTCCTTAACACTGCCTGACCAAATGCTGCGTCTGACCTGGGGCCGGCATCAGAGCAGTAGTACTTGCAGAAGGCCGAGGGCGTAGCCCATGTAGCCGCCTTGCTAATAACCTGCCACAGGACATGCCACTGGAAAGCCACTGCTGTGGCTTTAGCTCAGATTGCGTGGGCATGCATATTTGCTGGCAGGGGTCTGTGCTGACCCTCATACGCCTCCTTGATGTAACCATCCACCTTGCTATGGAAGTCTTGGCGGTTTGACAGCCAGGCTTTGATCCACCGAATGTTACAAAAAGGGTGTCTGACTTGCAGAAGCTCCTGGTCCCCTCCAGGTAGTAGCTCAGTGCACACCTCACATCCAGACAGTGCAATACCCTCTGATGATCGTCCTTAGGGTCTGCGAAGAACATTGGTAGCACTATTTCCTCATTTAGATGAAAAGAGGAGAACACCTTAGGTAAGAATGTGGGGTGAGTTCTAAGCACCACCTTGTCCTTATGAAAAGTAGTATAAGGCTCTGAGGCCACCAGTGCCTGGATTTCACTGATCCGGCGCACCGAGGTAAGGCCCACCAGGAGGGCAGTCTTAATGGTGACTAGCCTGATGTCCACGGACGACACAGGTTCAAATGGTTTATGAGAGAGAGCGCCCAAGACCACATTGCGGTCCCACACCGGGTGTGGCTTCTTGATAGGCGGATAAAGCCTGTTCAGGCCCGCCAAGAGTCTTTTAACCCCGGATTAGAGGATGAAAATACCTCTTCCTCCGAGATCCTGTAGGCTCCAATGGCTGCCAGGTAGGTGCTGCATGTGTCTACCTGCAGCTCCGAGTGTGGAGGTGCGCAGGATAACACGTTGTCTAACGTGCAGGTCAACGGATCGACGTCCTTTGATTCTGCCCAGTGACAAAAGCTGGTCCACTTGCTTTTGTACTGGCTCCTGGTAGCAATGCTCCTAGCCCCTTGTATAATGTCTAGGTTAGCTTGTGACAGATCCAGATGCCTCAGGGCGACCTGTTCAGGAACCACGCTGCAAGGGCAACTTCTGGGGGGTGGGGTGGATGACTGTGCCTCCCTGCTGAGAGAGTAGGTGTACTGGGCACAGCGGAAGGGGTACCAGGGCCTGCTCGGACAGGCTAAGTAGTTCCCAGAACCATGGCCTTGCTGGCCCCCACTGAGCTATCAGGATGATACAGAGGTGACAGGCCTCCCTGATCTTGCAGACTACCCTGAGAACCAGCGAAGTGGGAGAGAAGGCATAAGCGTTCATGTTGTTAAACTAGACCTGCATCGCGTCGCCCAGGGAGCCCCGGCCCTGTCCCTGCCAGGACGCAAACTGGGGGCACCTCCTGTTAGACCAGGTGGCGAAGAGATCAACCAAAGAGATTCAGCAAGTGGGGTCTGAGGATGACCCCACTTGCTGAAGATTCCCCGAAGTGAAAGGGGCACCTAGGGGTCCCTCGTGCTATGGAAACAAGGCAATGACCATACACGAAAAGATGCGCCAGATACGAGGTTTCAAATTCCCAATGCTAGGGTTTATTGCAAGCAAAAGATAGTATCAATTGGCCAATTCTGATCTCACGCCCCACGACGTGAGTTTCCTAGACCTCGAGGGACGCAAGAGAGCGAATTACATACATCAGTTACATATATACAAAATGCATATCATACAATCAGCAAAGTCATGTTCAACACCCCTCTGTATTAAGTTCCTTTGAACTCGGGATGACGATGGACATATCCGACGAGTATGACGATTATAATGCTTTTGATGTCTATTCTAGTAACAATGTGCAATTTAGAAAGTGAAGAGGCATCTTTTAGAACACAGGGGTTCTGTTCTTGGAAGCAATCTGTACACGGGGGAAAAGCCACATTCCAAGCTTTGCTATCTATGAGGTACTATTCGTGTCCTGGGAGCCGACACGTTCTAAAGGGTTTTGCGAAGGGGGGCCGTATGAGAAGCATAATTCAAGCCTTTAACTGTATTATTCTAACATATTCTACCATCGTACGAGATTGGCTGGCAGCTGTGAAGTGATTAAATGCCCTGCAGCTTCCTCCCAAGGCTACAGAAAACCACCCTCTTCTCATAAGTTCCCTCGCAGCTGCATAATACCAACCATATGACCCACTGCCTAATTTGTATTGACCAACCACATAAGCTGTAATTATAACCTTGCTTGTTCCTATCTGTATTATGCCTCTTACTGATACTATGCCTGTAACTAAGCTCATGCAAGTAACAGCGCCTCAATGCCCTTGGGCTGCTTGCGCGCTATACAAATTTAAATAAATAAATAAATAAATAAACAGAGAGGGAGAGTGGGCATTCCTCTCTGGGCTACTCATGAGGAGTTTCAGCAAACTCTTCAGTCCCGCGACCTTGTCCTTTCATATTCAGACAACAATGTTAACAGTTGAGCAGAGTAAGCAGAATCCGCAAGAATTGCGAGCTGCAAAGCAGTTTTTAGACAGAAAGCAATGAGCAATGGTTAACAAACAAAATGGCGATTCTTGCTACATTTAAAATGGCCGCTCGTCGGTCAAGCATAGCAAATTATATTTCTATAATTTGGTGCATAAGACGGTTGGCCCACGGCCATCAAGTTACGTCTATCATTCAAATGAAGGGTATTAATTTTTCCAGATTGACAAACCCTCCTTTTGGCCGTGTGCCAAACGTCTTATTTATTTATTGTATCCTCCTCTTCTGAGGAAGAGTCTGGGGTATCTATATCTAAATAATCTCCATCATTAATATCTATCGCCATGAATTGTTTTACTATTTTTGTTTCCTCAGTGTCTCTGTTATTCCGGCCATGTGTTTGTTTTCCTCTCAACACCATGTGCATACATTCCTTAGTACATCCATCAGTTATTTCAGTGCATATTATTGGTAAGCATTGTATGCAACAGCAGCATGTTATGAATACCCCGAGTACCATCATTAGTATCGAAATTAACTTCCATGCCCAAGACCGCAATAATCCCCATAACCAGGATTCTATCCCCCAACCCCCTGCCTCAGTAGAGTGTGGAACTTATGATATGTAATTTCCGGATCGCTTTAAATATCGTAGGGGAGTAGTCATCTATATACACACAGCATGCAGTTTTTACGAGCTTGCAAACTCCCCCACGATCAACTAATATTATATCGAGAGCCATCCTGTTTTGGAGTGCCATCAGTCTTATTCCTTTTTCTTCTAACGTCATATTCAATAAAATATCCGTGGTGGAATCTATTGTTTTTTGTAATATTCCAGACAGTTTTCTTATATTGTAAGAATTTTCTATTTGGGACAAGAACGGTATAAATGATTTGGCTATATCCATTGCTATCATTCCATCCTCACTACTCCTTCGAGTTCTACCTTTTGTTCGTCTGGCTACTTCTGCTGTTTCCAAGAGGAACACTCCTGGAAACAGTAGACCTAGGTAGCATGTACCTCCCCAGTTCCTAGGTAACCATGGATATGCTTTTTCTCCACATATAAAATAAACAGGGTCTCCCACGTACACTGGTTCTATTTCATGTTTTAAAACCACTGTGTTCAGGCAGTTGCTAAACGTTCCTACTTTATAGGAACATTTTTCTGTAGACATAGGGGAGCAGTTTTGGGGCTGTGATCCACTGTATAGGCAGGGGGCAGAGCATCTTTGTTCCATTCATCCCTCATCCGAAATGTCATTACTGATGTTCTTTCTGCTGGCGGGGTTGGTCTATTCTGTCTATGTAATCTATCTAGTCTTGTTATTTTTCGTGTATTCTTTCTCACGGGTTCTAGTGCAAGCACGTGAGCTTTTTGGAATATGGAACAACCCACAGGCCTCATGATTACTTCCTCAAATTCATTCATATTGGTCTCATCTAGCTGAGCCGTATTGCTCTTGTTCCATTTCCCAAAGAACATTGCACTTAACGTTACTTCACAGGAATAAATCAATGGCAATGGTTGTGAGTACCAGCCTATCCCTTTCCCACCGTGCTGTGGTAAATGGGCGCAAACCCAGCAATCTTTTTTTCTTTAACACCGCATGGGTCATGTTCATGATGAGCAGCAATGTATTGTTGCAGTATCCTTCTCTATGTCTCTCTTCCATTGGGGGCAAAGTACCAGTGAATACATGAACCGGGCTTTCAGTAGCTGCTTTTGGCAAAAGTGTTTCTAATGGGTGTACGTACTCCAGGAACCATAGTGTAATAGCTGATATTGTTGGTACTATCATACTTAAGAAACATAGGACCAATGTCCAAATCAGTACCTTATTCCTTTTACCATGCTTTTTCCCTAAATTTACAGTCTCTAAATCTATTATCTTTTCAGCAGGGGTGCAGGAGGAGGCTGAAACCGGTCTTGACTTGTTCTTCATCGTCCTTCTTCTTGCTGGCGAAGTTCGTCGTGAATGTCTTTCGTTCTTGATGCCAGAAAAGTTCAACGAAAAATGTCACAGTTCAATTCTGCCAGCCTTTTCACAGCCTGGATCATTTATCCACTCCCGAGCAAGATTAGTTGTTCTTTCTCCCACTGCTCAGAAGATTTCTGAACAGTTCTTTATTGATAGAGTACTATGTGCATCCAGCTTGTCCCACTCTGGCTTAGGACACATGTACTCTATCAGCCTTAGTACTTATGTGCGTCCAGCTTGTCCTGCTCTGGCTCCTGACACATGTACTTTTATAAGCGCACCGAGGAGCCGTGGGTCTTGAATTGTCTGTCTTGCACAATTCTCACACTTCACTCCTCTACGCCCCTGGTTCCAACTCCGTCTGTGAGTAGAACCAAAGGCCAAAAAGAAAAGCACCAAAGATCTGTGGATCACTTTGCCTGTCGAGGCCGCAGATTATATCAATTCACTCCTGCTATTGTATGATCCGTGAATAGTGCTGTTGCATTTCCAGTATCAGGCTCAGTGTCAGCCTGTGGCACAATGATGGGCAGTGATGGGCGTTGTGGCAATGATGTAGTTTCTTTCTCTGGCTTTGGTGCATTTGCGAGGACTGGTGGGCGCCAAAGGGGTGCACGCGTTGTTTCTGCTCGTGTTTGCAATGCATGGTTTGTGCCGCTCGGCAGTGATGTTGTTTCTGCTAAGCAACGTTGAGGCACTTTCCGCCCTTCCCCCTTACTGGCAGCCTTCTCAGACTCTGCTTTGAATTTCACTTCTCGTTTGCGCTCTGTTTCAACTTTCACTTCTCGCTCAGGCTGATGCTGTGGCACTGGACTGGCAACAGTTTCTTTCGTTTCCGAGACCGTTTCCTTTCTCTGGTCATCGGAGGTTGTCAGCAGTCCTGGGAATCTTTTGGCATGTGTCGCATGGATCCATGCCTTCCGTCCGTCCACTCGGATGGCCGTCTGTGTTGCCAAAAGTACTTGATAGGGGCCTCGCCACCTGGGTGCTAATGCTGTATTCCATTCAAAGTTTTTGATTAACACCCAGCTCCCAGGCTCCAGTAAGTGCCCTGGTCCTGTATATCGCATCGGCAACGCCTCCTGCACCTGCTGATGAATCAAACGCAACTTTTGTATTAAAAGTCCACAGTAAGTGCTTAACATAGGATGCTCGACCTCACATAATCTTTTGGGCTGCGGGGTGAACCATACATTTGCTGGTCTCCCCATTATAATCTCATAGGGGGAGAGCCCAGTCTTCGCCTGCACAGACGTGCGCATACACAACAGCGCTAGGGGTAATGCATCCACCCAACTCAACTTGCTCCCAGCGCAAATTTTTCGCTATCTTTGACTTCAGGATTCCGTTGTGTCTCTCCACAAGCCCGGCAAGAACTGGGATGCCTGGAACTGTGGAATCGCTTCTCTATTTGCAGTCCTGCACAGATCTGTAGCACTACTGCGTCCACAAAGTGGGGGCGTTGTCTGACTACAGGACACGGGGCAACCCAAACCGGGAGAAATACTCCTTCAGCATTACTTTTGCTGTGGACATGGCAGTACAGTCTTTTAAAGGATATGCCTCCACCCACTTGCTGAATGCACAGATTACCACTGACACGTACTTGTAGTTCTGGCACCTTTCCTTTTCTATGAAATCAAAATGGACCACCTCAAACGGCATAGAGGGTGGGCCGAAACTACCTGCTGGAGTCACGGTTCCCTTCCCTACATTGTGTTGCAGGCACGTGATACAATTCTGCACTAGCCTTTCTGCATTCTTTTTTATGTGCTCATTCTTCCATACTGTGGATAAATGCTGCACCATTTTCTTTGCACAAATGTGGGTAGGGCTATGCGCCATTATGACCATTGCAGTTACGTAACAATTTGGCAACATCCAGTTCTTTGTTTCCTTGTCCACCCAACATCCTTCCAAATCTAATTCAGCAGAGCCCTCAGCCCACCCGTGAATCTCTTCGGTCGTGGCATCAGCCTGCATTTCTTTGACTGTGGCAACTCCATTCTCTATCATACAAGGTACTTCCTCAGTCTGTACTGTCATCATTTTATTCCCCAAATCTGTGGCTGTTTGCTTCGCAATCCTGTCTGCAAACGCGTTTCCCTCTCCCACTCTGCATGTTACTTTCTTATGCGCCTCGCACTTCACTATAGCTAGGCGCTTTGGAAACGTGAGCGCAGACAACAATCACACAATCAAAGGGCCATGCTGAATCCTGGCTCCATGTGATGTCAAGAAACCCCTCTCAGCACAAAGTCGGCCACAATTGTGAACCACGCCAAAGGCGTACTGGCTGTCAATATAAATATTTACGTTCAGATTCTCAGAGAGTTCACAGGCTCAGGTCAGTGCTATTATTTCTGCGGCTTGTGCCGAATTGTAGGATAACCTTCTGCTCTCTACATCTCTCTTTAGGGTAGTAATTGCATATGCAGCCGTTGATGTGCAATCAGGTAATTTAAAACAAGAGCCATTGCAAAATAACTCCCCATCTGGCTCTTTTTGTGGGATATCGATCAAATCAATCCTTCCCTTTGTTTCTTCTTCAGTGATCATTAAACAATCATGGGGTGGTGATTCGTTGTCACCAATTTCTGCTATGCGCAGTGGCATTAATTCTGCAGGATTCAATGCGCTACACCTCATAATTTGGATGTGGGGTGCAAACAAGATGAGCTCATATCTTGTCAGTCTAGCTGAGGTGAGGTGTTGCGTCTGCGTCCTATTTAATAGAACGTCTATAGCATTGGGCACCATCAGAATTAAAGTGTGCCCCAATACCATTCCTTCCGTTTGTTTCACTGACGCAGCAGCCGCTGCGACGGATCGCAAACATCGTGGTAGTGCGCGCGCTACAGGGTCCAACGCGCAAGAAAAATAGCCGCACGGCCTATTTCTTCGACCTTGTTCCTATGTCAAAACCGCCAATGCACATCCTTCACTCTCACTCACAAATAGTCTGAAGATCTTTTTATAGTTGGGAGTGCCTAAAACTGGCGCAGCACACAATGCAACTTTCAATTGCTCAAACGCTTTCTGACATTCCTCATCCCACTGCAAAGGCATCTCTGCATCCTTTTTAGTCAATTTTATCATCGGCTTCACAATTAACGCAAAATTACTGATCCACTGCTGACAATAAGAGGCCATGCCTATTACAGCTCTCACTCCTTTTTGAGTTTTTGGAATAGGCATACTAGAAATACTTTCTATGCGTTCTGATGTTCTCCCTTCTTTCGAAAGTAGGTATCCCAAATAAGACACCTCCTTTTGATTATACTGGAATTTCTTCAAACTTGCCTTATGACCATGGGTCGTTAAATGTGTCGAGAGTAATATAGTACTTTCTTTGCAGATCTCTTTCATATCAAAAGCTAATAACAAGTCATCTATGTACTGCAAGAGTACGCAACCTTCGGGTAGTTCTAGAATGTCTAGCTGCTCTTTCAGCGCTCTGCTGTAAATGCTCGGGCTTTCTGTATATCCTTGTGGAATGCGTGTGAATGTGAATGATCGACCTCCTAGAGTGAACGCGAATAGATATCTACTGCTTTTATCCACTGGGATGCTAAAGAATGCGTTCTTTAAATCGACTACACTAAAGTATTCTGCAGTGGCCGGTATCATTGTCAGTATTGTTGTGACATCTGGGACCAAAGGGAATTGTGGGTCTACCACTTTGTTTAATGCGCGCAGATCAATTATGAAACGATAGGGTACCTCTTTGCCTCCTTTCTTATAAACTGGAAGAATCGGGCTGTTGCACGTGCTACCTGCGATTTTCTCAACCACCCCCAATCTCACCAGGTCAGTAACAATGCTTTTCAATCCCTTCTCACCTTCAACCGAAATTTTATACTGGGGAATTCGTGTTAGTGTTACACCTTCTTTCAGATTTATTTTTGCTGGCTCTATTTTCAAGCATCCTACATCATTATCATACATTGCCCACAGACAGGTTGGTACTTAGCTCTTCTGGTAATTATTTTGACATAAATTCCGTCACCGGTGCATCGTGAGGTCACATCGTGAGGAACACCCCGTCTGCCGTACAATGTATGACTGCCCCCAATTTTCTCAACATATTTAATCCTAGCAAGTTCTCTCCACAATTTTCTGTCAAAAGAAATGGACACTGTTCCGTAAATGGTCCTATTGTAATTGGGACAGCTTCGGACATGGGGTTAATTACTGGTGTACCTGCGAACCCTATAGAAACATTCTTCTGCCCCGACAGTGGTATCACCGGAACCAAGTGGTGGTCTATCGAGCACTTCTGAGCCCCTGTATCTACAAGGAAAAGGTGCTCCTTATTCCCGACTGTCATTTCTACGTAGGGTCCTCTCTGATTCACAGGAATAGACACTGGTTCCAACCCCTGTCATGGGCTGTCCTATCGCGAAAATAACACATTGTCCGATGTGTAGTCACCGCTACTGCTGTAATACGTGTTTGGTTGTGTTTCAAAAATATTCCCATTTCCCCCTCGATGTCCTCCACTCTGATCATTTCTCTGTTGGCCCTGCCCGCCCTGATTTTGGTTCGAAACACTTTGGTTCAATGTCTGGTTCTGTTGTGCTTGGTTTTGGCCATATGATTGGGTTTGAGAACCTCCATTGGTATATCCCTGTTGCTGCTGCATGTTACTTCTACTTGGGCGGTTTGACCCCTGATGTCCTCTATGAGGCCTTCTCTGACCAAACCCACCTCTATTCTGTAGGAGCGGGCATTGCGCTCGCCAGTGTCCTTCCTCCTTACAGTACGCACATTGATTTAATCCCAATGACACCCCATGCATATTATTCAAATTTCCCCGGCCTTGTGCATTACCTCTACCTCTATTGTATCCAATGACCTGCTGCAGTAACACCCCTACTATTGTTTGCATCGCTTCCTTTCTCATCTCCAATGGGTACCCATTACATATCTCACTTACTTCTTTTACTGACGTTCTTTTGTTCGACATCCATCGCATTGTTTCCCCTACCCATACCTGCAATCTTTGTTTATCGCCTATCTGTCCCAGTACCGGAAAATGCTTTGTACCACCTGGAAAAACTCTCAGCCATGATTTTTTTATACTCAACCTTGACGCCTCCTTCCTACCTTTCTTAATAAACTCTCTGCTATACTCCGGTGTAGCAAACATTTCAGCATATCTGTCTTCCATTTCATTTTTTACTTCAATTAGTTTGTGTACATGTTTTCTTACATCCTCATCTCTTTGCTCACTGCGTGCTAACTTATTCAAATCTAGCAACCGCTGTGGCAGTAAATTCCCAAGTATCTTTTTCCATTCTCCCAACAGAATTTCCCCCATGCATTCCAACACTACCTGTCTCTCATCTCTTCTTCGGTACCCATACAATGAGGCCAATGCTGCCGTCTCATCATTTCCTTCTATGTACATTTCTGCCTCTTGCCGTAATTCAATCTTCCTCTCTTTGCTGATCGCACTTCGGGTTACTCGTCCAAATCCTGTTCCTTCAGCCCCGCCTCTCGCCTCCCCAGTCTCAATCTCGACTTCGGGAGGGGCGGAGGGTGCTGAATCTGTCTCTAGAGCGGGAGGTGCGGATGGGACAAGTGACACAGGTGGCATCTGTGAAGGGCCTTGCTGGGTGCTGGGAAATTGCGTGTCCGCGGTCTGCGCTTGTGGGAGTGCTTGCGCTGTGGGCGGGGCTTGGGTTAACGCTTGCGTGAGGGGAAGTGCTCGGGCTGCTGGAGGGGGTATGAGAGCTATTGGTTGGGCCAGCGCAGTCACTGCTGCCGTGTTTGGTTTCGATTCTGGTTTTGGGCCTCGACCCGTGTTAGTTAACAAATGTTCCATTAATTCATCTGCTACGTGTAGTTACCGCTGCGGGTATATTCTGTCTATGTTCATCTGGTCCCGTCTCCCTTCCCGTCTTAGACTCTCAGTCCACTCCTCCTCTTCCTTTTCTTCTGCTATCTGAAGCTTCGTTTTATGCCTACGCGCATGCTTCTCTCTACTCCTTAGTCATAGCATTGCTTCCCTCCTCCAATCTTTGACGGTGTCAAAAGCTGCAGGTCGCACTTTCTTTCTAATCAGCACCCTCTCTAGGTTATCTATCCTCCCCATCGCAAAACTACCATTAATCGGCCACTGATGGTCGGGTTGCTTTCTAGTTTGCCTATGCCAAATTTCACAAAATATTATCGCACCCACACCATATTTCGCATACATATCATAAGCCGGCGTTCCCCCAGGCGGTGCACTTTGGCCATATTCCAAGGACTTTCTACCGCAGCTGAAAAGCCCCGCTAAAGTGGACAGTACTCAAGGCATGTTTCTTTAACCTTCCCCTTTGGCCACTTTTACCTGGACGTTTGAGTTTGCAAAATCAACACTCTATCAAAAATCAGGTTTCTCTTTGAATCGGGGAATGACTCACCTGATAAAACAAGTCGCCTGTTCTAACGCAACCTCTCCCCACGTCATGTCTGCGCTTCTCTGGCTTCTGCCTCGTCTTGGGACCCTCGCCTCCTTTGCCTTCTGACCCGGTACGTCGATCAGGGATCAGATGGGTGCAGATCTGCAGAAGGAATCTCTCGTCACTTCTACAGGGCACCCCGTACACTTCTTGATCCCGGCTCGACCGTCCCGTCCTTGCCGTTCTTCCGCCTTTACTCTGTTACAACGTATACGATGGGGCAAGTGGGGGAGGGTCCCTATTCGGGCGCCATCTTGAAAGGGGCCCCTAGGGGTCCCTCGTGCTATGGAAACAAGGCAATGACCGTACACGAAAAGATGCGCCAGCCACGAGGTTTCAAATTCCCAATGCTAGGGTTTATTGCAAGCAAAAGATAGTATCAATTGGCCAATTCTGATCTCACGCCCCGTGACGTGAGTTTCCTAGACCTCGAGGGACGCAAGAGAGTGAATTACGTACATCAGTTACATATATACAAAATGCATATCATACAATCAGCAAAGTCATGTTCAACACCCCTCTGTATTAAGTTCCTTTGAACTCGGGATGACGATGGACATATCCGACGAGTATGACAATTATAATGCTTTCGATGTCTATTCTAGTAACAATGTGCAATTTAGAAAGTGAGGAGGCATCTTTTAGAACACAGTGGTTCTGTTCTTGGAAGCAATCTGTACATGGGGGAAGAGCCACATTCCAAGCTTTGCCATCTATGAGGTACTATTCGTGTCCTGGGAGCCGACACGTTCTAAAGGGTTTTGCGAAGGGGGGCCGTAAGAGAAGCATAATTCAAGCCTTTAACTGTATTATTCTAACATATTCTACCATCGTACGAGACTGGCTGGCAGCTGTGAAGTGATTAAATGCCCTGCAGCTTCCTCCCAAGGCTACAGAGAGGGAGCGTGGGCATTCCTCTCTGGGCTACTCATGAGGAGTTTCAGCAAACTCTTCAGTCCCGCACCTTGTCCTTTCATAGTCAGACACCAATGTTAACAGTTGAGCAGAGTAAGCAGAATCTGCAAGAATTGCAAGCTGCAAAGCAGTTTTTAGACAGAAAGCAAAGAGCAATGGTTAACAAACAAAATGGCGATTCTTGCTACATTTAAAATGGCCGCTCGTCGGTCAAGCATAGCAAATTATATTTCTATAATTTGGTGCATAAGACGGTTGGCCCACGGCCATCAAGTTACGTCTATCATTTAAATGAAGCGTATTCATTTTTCCAGATTGACAGAAGGACCTGTTCGCCCAACTGCCATTAGTAGTTGTCCGCACCCATCCTGTTGAGCCTGTCCGCCTCTAGGTTGGACTCCCCCGGGAGGTGGATTGCTGCCAGGTGTATGTTGTTTATCAGAGCCCACTCCCAAATGTTGACTGATGGAGTGCAGAAGGGAGGAGACCTGGTGCCACCCTGCTTGCTGATGTAATACATGCTGGTGGAGCTGTCAGTTTGAATGAGGGTCGGTTTGCCACTGATCATCGGGAGGAAGGCTTTGAGAGCGAGCCAGATGGCCATCAACTTGATGTGGGCCGCCTGCTCCAGACGGGACCATACCCCATGGACACTGTGGCTGCCCAAAGTCTCTCCCCAGCCCTCTAGGGACGAGTCTGTGGTGATAGTGACCTGAGGTGCTGGTTGACGGAAGGGCCTGCCTATCCGCAGGTTGTTGTCTGTGCTCCATCAGACTACATCCTGGTGGAGATAATGTGGGATGCTGACCTGCTCCGCCTGGGAACCCTTCTCCAGGAGGCTGCAAAGTGCAACTGTAGTCGCCTCATTTTGAGCCTTATATGCGGCACTGCAAAGAGAAATGCCGCCATGATGCCCAAGAGGTGTTGGTACCACCATGCCGTGGTCACTGCTCTGCTGAGAAAATGCCCTGTGGCCCTCTTGATGGCTGCAATCTTGTCCTCCAAGGGGAAAATCCTCTCGAAGCTCCTATTCCAGATAAGGCCCAGCAAGGTTAGATTCTGCATGAGCGTCAACTGTGATTTCTTGAGATTGATGGAAAATCCCAGCTCGTGTAGCGTACCCATGAGGGAGGAGGAAGTGTGCTGAGCTGCCTACGGAAACCTGGGCCTGACCAGCCAGTCGACTAGATATGGGTAGATAAGGTGACCCTGAGCCCTGAGCAGGGCTGCCACCGCATTCATCAGTCTTGTAGAGACCCTGGGGGCCGAATTCAGGGTATGACCTTGTACTGGTAATGAAAGCCCATGATCCTGAACCTCAGAAAGGACTGATGTGGTTGCCAGATTGGGACGTGTAGGCAGGCATCCTTCAGATCCAGGGAGCACATCCAGTCCCCCACACACAATGTCTCCGCTATAAGCGCTGGGGTAACCATCTTGAACTTTTGGAGAGGAAGGGAAAGGTTCAAGGTGGAAAGGTCCAACAGAACTCACAGGCCAGCCAGGGTTCTTTTTGTGTGTGGCGAAAGTCTGTGAATAGAAGCCCAGCACTTGTTTAGCGGGTGGGACTTCCTCCACTGCCTAACTCTCTACGAGCGAGCAAATTTCCACCAACAGAGTTGCTGTACCAATCGGTGGGAGCGGAGGGGAGGAGAGAGGAGAAGAAGAGATAGGTAGCCGGAAACCTGTGGATACTACGGAGAGGATCCATGGGTCCCTGAACCTTGTACACCAGCGGTGAGCGTTAAAGGCAAGCCTGCCCCCCACCGGAGACTCATGGATCTGGATGGATGTGCCATGCTTTCTTGCCGGCTGGGGCTGTGGAAGAGGACTGAAAAAAGCCCTTGTGCGCTGCCTTGTGCTGTTTGCGCGTGTGCTGGCTCGGGGATCTGTCCGATTGTCTGGATCATCTCACTTGGAAACCCCTGAAGCCTCCAAAGGATCAACCCTTGTCTGAGCGCTGGTGTGCCTGGCTACATGCCTTGGGGGTGGACTCGGAGAAGATCGATAAGGACTTTGCCATCTGCAAACTATTCTACTTCTTATCGAGTTCCTCCTCCATGGTCGAATGGAACAGATCGCCCCCCTCGAAAGAAAGGTCCAGTATATGCTCCTGGACATCAGGGTTGAACTTAAGTCGCCCTGGGCCAAGCCGTCCTCCTCATATCGGATGCAATGCAAATGAAACAACCTGATGTATCAATGGGTGCCACTGTGGACTCCATTATGTCCTGTGCCACTATTATGGCTACTGCCAGCCCGGCCTTGAAGCAAGCCTGGCTCTGTACAGGGAGTTCAGGTAGAAAGTCTGCAATCTCTCACCAAAGTCTCTGGTTGACCGCCATCAGCATGGCATCCGCATTGGGCTGGCGCAAACGGAGTGTAGCGTTGGAATAGATTTTCTTTGTGTATGCCTCCAGGATCTTTTCTTCCTTACCCAGGAGTGCAGCGGCTGAGGTAGCCGAGGATGATTGTGGCTTAGAATAGAGTGATGCTGCCGCAATCACTGAGGAGTGTGGCTGGGGGTGTGCCGACAGTAAGAGGGGGTCACCTTCCATTTGCCTAAACTTAGCGTTGAGACGCTGATTGGTAGGCAGGGTAGAGTATGGCTTGAGCCATCCTTTTTGGCAAGCGCCACCGCATCTTTTTGCATTGGGATTCCCGTTCTAGCCATGGGCCATAGAGTGAGAACCTCTGCCAATACCCCCACCTCTGGTTGTTCCACCTGTGGCTGTGGGATCTCCAAATACTCAGCCAGGCCTGCCAGACATTCGTGAAAGGTTTTGGCTGATGATGGGAGTGTTAGGGTCCTCCTCCTCATCTGTGTCAACCGTTGTGTCTTGCTGGTCCTTTGCAGCCGGAGGAGGGCTGCGCGCAGGAAGCTGTGGCGTACTGATGATCAGCGCTGGAGGCTGCTGCGGCAGTGTAGAAGGGGCTGCTGTGAATGGGATGGGCATGGGAGCTGGTGTTGCAGGGATTGGCGCGGGCAGCTGAGGCTGCGCTGGAACCAGAGGAGCTGGCCCCAGAGGCGGCATGGCCGCGGGTGCTAGTGGCTGAACCAGAGGGAGCATGTCCCTGATGAGGTCCCTAAGGATGGTGCCCATCTGTGGAGACCTCATTAGTGTGAGAAATTTCTCAAAGAACCTGTCTTCGAAGGCCGAAGGAGTGCCTGATGGAGCCGGCATGGGTGAGGGGCCCTGAGGTTGCTGAGGCCTAGGCACGCCCTGTCTCGCTATATGGGGCGAGGTGTATCTGCCCTGCGAAGTAGATGGGTATGCCATGGGTCAAGTTGCATGCGTTGACCGGTCGAACCTGGAGGCTCGTTCCCGTACCTGGTCCCCGAAGGGGGATGGTGTCGGGCGAGCCGCCATTTTGTCTGGCCCGGCGGCGATTTTGTCTTGCTGCATGCCACGTGCCTACGTCCTCCAGTACGCCTGGCGGTGGAGGTTGAGGCCTAACCTGCACCTCAGGACAGGGCCTGGAAGGCAGATTGCCCTCGGCTGTAACACTGGTAGTGCTGCGTACAGGCACCCCCTCAGACATCAGTCCGGTGTCAGGGCGTAGCCCCTCTGGTTGAGGCCCGGTAACAGAACCTTGGGGTCCCTCAGCAGAGTCACCGGCAGAAACTTGTGACCCCTCGGCCTGGTGGCCAGTAACTGAAGCATCCTTGGTGTTCGTGCTGGTGCTAGGACCTGCTAGGCCCCTCCCGCTTGTGCGCTTCCGAGGAAAGTAGTCACCTTTGCAGGGATAGGAGGAGAACAGTGCACCAACCTTGGGCCTGGTCTTTTGCTTCACGAAATACAGGTCTTCTGGAGGCGACCTACCGAAGAGCTCTCTCCACCTGGCTAATCTGTTCTTGATTGTGCGCGGTGTGAGTGCGTTGCACGATGTACAGCCTTGCCAGTCATGGTCAGTGTCAAGGCAGCGAAGGCCGAGGGCTTGAGGGTCAGACATTGGGAAGGGACCCTCACAGGCTGGACACATACTGAAGCCCACCGTCCTAGACATGTGGGGAGGGGCGTGGCACCAGAGGGCAAAGTGGTACCTGACTGAAAAAGAATAAAAAGAAGACAAAAGTACTTCTCCGGGGAAGAGCACGTGGAATTACTAGGCCGGAGGCCTCACCCAGGAGTGCTGGTGAAAGCAGTCCGTTCCCGTCGACACGGAAAAGAGGACTCAGGAGTGGGCGCTGGTAGGCGGAGTCAGGGGAGCGCATGCTCCCAGGGCCACGCCCCTGCATGCAAATACATTTAATGGGGAAGATGTTTTTTCTGGTGAAAAAGGGTCCGTCTTCCGTCCCTAGCGAGGGACGCCCATACAGTATGGAGGAAACGGGATGGAACGTAGGAGTAACAAGTCTTATTGACCAGTTGGGATGTGTAGCTGAGAGAGAAAAACCTCTTTAAGAGTGGATACACGGTCATAGTCAAGGAGTTCAACGATTCTATTTTCCCCTTCTGGTGGTGCAACAATTAGCAGCATGGATTCTCAATTTTCATCAATTGAATCACATCCAACTCCTGACACCACATGTAAGGAAGGCATGGTATCAACAGTAAAACAGATTCAAGTGACCACAGTTCAAGGGTGTTTATTGAACTTCAAAAAGGGTATGATAAACGCCTATCTTATCCTAAATCAACAGATGGGAGTAAGCTACGACCATCAAATAATAACGCAGTCCTAGTGGTGTCTTGTCAAAATAAATACTAATAGCCAATTCTTACCTCTAAACACAAATAGTGTGGGGAATAGTACTATGAAAAAGAAGGAAGTGTTCAGAATGATATGTCAGGATGTTCAGGCCGTTGACCTCCCCTTCTCTACGTTTTCAGCACGGGACAAGGCGGTTCGCTCGAGCGTAGCACAGTCTCTGGCTTCTTTAGCATGAGGATACAGTTCGATCATCAGCATCAGGACCTCTGTGCGCAAGTCTTTTAGCTTCTCAAAGTCTCTTCATTCAGAGGGCCTGATGCAAGCAAAAAAACCAACAAGTTCTTTTCCTCTTTGGATTTTCACAAGAATTCAATTTAGGTGATTCACTATTCATCCCGCATTCCCCTCAGTTGGGCTCAGATCCCTTTAGCACAATGTTTGTAAGATATTCTTTTTCAGGTGACTGACGGTGACCCCGGATCCCCATCAGCCGGGCTCAGATCCCTTTTTAACACAATTAGTCTCCTTCAGCCGAGCTCAGACCAATTTCAAATTACATCAAGTATCAAATACTTTCGAATGTGCATAGGGTTTGGCTTGACCCGTTGCAGGAACACTTTGATTTTACAATTCCTTTCCTTTAAGATTGGTCACCTTTTAGGTTGGATATCTAACAGAGACTTTCGAATGAGCACCCATGTACCACTCTGTTTACGGTATCGAATCTTAGCTTCAAAGTTCAGTCACTCATCTGCTGTTTTAATTATATGTGCATCGCTTGCCACATACACTTCATGCACTTTTATCTTAAATTTCCTTTATACAATGCTGCCGCTTGCAACCTTGGTTTCCACACAGACCGGTCTGGTATCAGTCTCCCCAACACACCGGCTGTGCTGACCTCACTGGCGCTGCTTTGTTGTAGGAGCCAAGGACAGTACCACAGCGGCAAACTATTCAACCCGCCTCGACTATTGACGCGGGAGAGCCCCGGGTACCTCAGACACACAATTCAGGATTCATCAGCTTTGATTCCAGGTCTTAAGTTTCCTATTCTTGAAGGCTCATGAAAGTTAGTCTTTTGATGAAAAGCTCAAGGGCGCTTCCCTCCTTGCAATCCTTCAGTCTTGCCATCTTTCGCCTTGTATATGGATATGGTATCTCGCTTGCCCTCCCCAAAGTTCATTCACTCCTTTGGTTTCCAATTATATTCACGTTGCTCATCACATGCGTTTCACACACTGTCCTCTTTGGATTTCTTCATACAATGTTGCTGCTTGCAACTTTCGTTCTAACACAAGCTGGTTTGTTATCAGTCTCTCTGACTCGCCGGCTGTGCTGTCTTCACTGGTGCTGCTTTGTTGTAGGAGCCAAGGACATTACCACAGTGTCATTCTCTTCTCCCCGCCTTGGTTATCAACACGGGAGAGTCCCGGGTACCTTCGATGCACAGTGTAGGTTTGTTCAGCTTTAGTTCCCAGTCTTGGGCTTCTTACTTTACAAGGTTTGCGAAAGTAACAGCCTTTAAAGGTCAAGGGCACTTCCTCCTTGCAACCCTCTCTGGTCTCACCATCTTTTTCCTTGTCTTAAACTGCCATCTTGGAACTGCTGCTTCCTTGTTTGCTTTGCCTCGCTTAGAGTGTGCTTTCGTGCTCCGGCTTTTATCCGTGTGGGGAAGTGTGATGGAAGTTAGGTGTGTGTAATGGTCAGTAATTGCCTGCACCTGCCTGACCATTCGATTGGGACACGTCAGGTCAACAACTCGGGTATTAGTCCGTTTTCCCTCACAGTGAGCTGTCTGTGAGAACGTTTTTGTGTGGGAAAGGGTGCAGGATGGGGGGGTTTGAATTCCTAAAAATCCTACCTGGTAGGATGCAGTAAAGGTGTTACATGGAAGGGGATAGCGCGTCTCGCCATCTGGTGTCCCACTTCCACTCTCCGAAGACCCCTCATCCAGGTGATCCTCCCGCACTGGTCCACCCCCAGGAACTGGACCCAAAAGCGATGGCTGTGTCCTGGATGACAGATCCCCAGGGATAGCGGGTGACGCACCTTCAGGTTTCTCACACAACACACATTGCGCTTGTATGACACATGCTCTTAGGATACATGCTCTATCTATATTTGGTGCATACCCAGAATGAATGTTCATGTTTCATACTAACTTTGCTAAAAAAACATTTAAGATTCACTTCATACATTTCGCCATTGCATCTTCTGAAAACGCACATGAAAATCAGGGCTTACTTTGATGTCAGTTTTTAGATTTTAATTGTGCAATGTACAAACTGCAAAACTCATATGCATCTTTGTACAGTTCATACAAATTAATTCAAGTACGAACTATAAGAATGTATATATGCCTATTGTACGTATTCAAAATGCATGTCAAAGTTGGAATAAATGTATAAATCATATCTAAAATGTACAGACATGTAGAGTATATACATTATGCACGCTAAGAATGAACCATGTCCACCTATAACACTCATACAACAAGTGCTCCTGCAACATGCAAGCTTACAATGCACCCACTTATCACACACTCCTACGACATGCATTGCTATGATACACAGTCTTAAAACAAGTTCTTAGTACACATGCTCCTACAATCCACAGTCCTACGACATATGCAATAATGTGCTCATACGACACATGCTCCTACGACATGAGCTCAAACACATGGTCCTACAACACACTGTTACAACACACACCTGAAACTTGTGGTCCTACAACAAACGGTCCTACGGCACACGCTTCCAGGACACACGCTCCTATGACACAGTCTCTTACAACAGACAAGTGTACCAACATGTGCACCTATAACATTCACTCCTACGACAATCGCTCCTATGACACAAGCTCCTATGACGCACACTCCTATGAAAAACTAAAAGACATGATACTGCGACATGTGCTCCTACTACACGTGCTCCTACGACATGCCCTCCTATGACGCCCTCCTACAACACCCGCTCCTACGACACGTTGTCCTACGACAGGTGCCCCTACGACAGGTGCTCCTATGACATCAGCTCCTACGATTCAAGCTCCTACAACACAAGCTCCTATAACACACGCTCCTATGACACTCTCACGAGACATGCTCCTGCGACATGTGCTACTATGACATGCCCTCTTTGATGAATCCCACGGATACCTCACTAAATCCCTGCCTAAAGTCTCCTCCCAGGGGGCCAAGGAAAGGCCGGCGCTTCCTGATCCTGACCGTGGGGGTGGTGTTCTGCAGCAGGATCCTCTGGGAGGAGAATAGGAACAGGGAGGTGAGAGGAATCTGTGGGGGAAGACACAGTATTTGCCTTCCTCTAGGGAAGATATATCACAAATACCACAGAATATAATCGCGTGTTGTCACAACAGTCCAGTTGTTTCACATGTTGAACATCTTAATGTGGGGAAAATCAGTCAGAACTCTTGTGGTATAAAAAGGAATAAAATCAATCCTCAAACCCATAGAGCTAAAAACTGCTCCAACTCAAAAGGGGGAAATGGAAGGAAATTTGGGAATAATGATCACCAAAAGTTTAGAAAGCCTTCTTCATCTTTCTGAACAAAACTGGCTAACAATTAGTGTGATACTTCAATATATATTGTAGAACGCGAATCCCAAATCAACAAAGTGGAAAAGGTTATAAAAAAAACAAACTTGAAAGGGACTTCAAGTCCCATAAATCCCCCAGTACTAGGACGAGGAAGAGGGATGCAGAGGAACAGTGCTGTAGAAGCGGTCAGCTAATTAGTGAAGATGATCTACACATGAAGGAGACTGGGAGGCTTAAAAAGCCCCCTCAGGTGCAGGCGTTAGAGCAGCAGAAGAGGAGAAAGCAGTGCGGTCCATGAATGCAGCTGAAGGGGACGCTACAGGCGAGTAAAAGCGCCAGGACCCGGCGAAGCCAGTAGCGGTGATGGGTCCTGAGAGGGTCTTTGCCTCAAGCTGTCCCTGTTGCAGAGGTCGCGCAGCGGGAAGCGTGAGCAGAGAATGCTTGCACGTTGAAAATCCATTGTGCAGAGGTCGCGCAGCAGGAAGCAGAAGCAGCGAGGGAAGTGTGCCCTCACTAGAGGTTGCAGGTGGCTGGGATGCATCTGAACCTCCCTAGAGCAGCAAAGGATCCAGGTTCGAGTGGCGTGAATGGAGGAAGGCCAAAAGAAGCTGTTCGCCCAACCTCAAGAAGCCACACCAGAAGACCTGCGAACACCAATCAGAGGGGGAGTGAGCGACTTACCCGCTGAGTTCACGGTGTGCAAGTGACTCTAGAGTGCTCCAACGTTGTCCGCGTGTTCTCAGCAAACAGATTTGCTTGTGTGCGAGTGAAAGAAGTCCCATTTACAATCCTGAATACCGTACTGTACAAAGGCTACGAAAGGTACATTTGTTGAAGCAGAATGGATATGAAAGCATGCATGCGAGTTGGTGGAAGGCCCAAAGAACCCTTGGGGAAGCTTTACTAAAACCAAAAGCCTACCAGCAATACCCAAGCCAAGAGTGTTTAAGGTCTCAACAATATCAATACGTTGTTTAAGGCAAGAAACGGGGAACACAAGAACTGTAAGACTTGCTATTCATATGTTGTGAAGTACAGATCAACAATTGACAAACACACATTGCCAACGCCAAGAGAGAAGTAAAGCGATACCATATCCTGGTCCCTATTAGGTTGTTGCAGAGGGGAAAGACAGGTGGCACACTGGCGGCCCTTCTGGGGAAGATTATCCAGAGGGAGAGGAGCATAGTTGCCACGGAATCCTAAAGAGCACTAATGTGGCTCTGTGTTTCCCCGAAATTGCTTTAAAAGATTAATACCACAGAAACCTTGTGAAGTTGTTGTTGTTGTTCTAAGTTGGAAGTTACCATTGAAGCACACTGTTATTTTGTGAAGCATTGAGCAGGCAGGCGAGCATACCTGAAGAGCATACCTGAATAACAAGCTGTGGAAGTAGAAGGCATGGTACAGGAGTCAACCAAGTACTAGTAGATGATGATTTGTAGTTCTGACCAATCCAACTCATTTAACATGCTGTGGAGAATACATAATCTTTCTTTGTATGTAACTTTCGCCCAATCTTACTTCTACCTTTTCTCTCTAAATTACTGGAATGCCTAGCTTTTCTCAACTCTCAACTTTTGTCACTACCCACTCTCTCCTTCCCCCTTCTCAATCTGGCTTCCGCCCCAAACACTCCACTGAGTTTGCTCTTACCTATGTCCTTAACTCTCTCCTTACTGCTCGCTATTCCAAGCAATCCTCTATCCTCATCCTCCTTGACCTCTCTGCTGCATTCGACACTGTCGATCACCCCTTACTTCTCAATACTCTTTCCTCCCTTGGATTCAAAGTTTCTGTCCTTAACTGGCTCTTCTCTTACCTCTCCTACCGTTCTTTCGCAGTTTCTTGGGGCGGACATACCTCTACTACCTTCCCTCTCGATTACGGAGTTCCCCAAGGCTCTGTCCTTCGACCCTTCTTATTCTCTCTTTACACTTCACGCCTTGCCCCCATCATCTCCTCCTTCGGGATTTCTCACCATTTCTACGCTGATGACACCCAGCTGTTCCTCTCCTTTTCCTCCTTCACCTCTGACCTACATCTCAATCTCTCCTCCTGTCTTACTGCCATTAAAAACTGGATGTCATCTCACTATCTCTCTCTTAACACCGATAAGACTGAAGTTTTGTTCTTTCCTTCTAACACATTTCCTCCCCCATCTCCCCCTCCTTCTATTCCTTGTCCCCCTTCTAATCTTCCTATTTCCAACCATGCTCGTAATCTTGGCATTTACTTGAACTCTTGCCTCTCCTTAACTCATATCTCCCTCGCCTCTCAGGCATGTCGCTACCATCTCTTTAACATCAGTAAAATCCGTCCTTCTCTCACCTTTCATGCTACTAAACTTTTAATTTCCTCCCTCATTTTTTCTCGCCTTTTCTATTGTTCTTCTCTCTTCTTAGGTCTCCCCGCTTCCCATCTTGCCCTCCTCAAATCCCTTTACCATTCCGCCATCCGCACCCTCTGTCTTCTCTCCCCTCGCGACTCCATTTCCAACTCCCTTTCTCACTTAGGGTGGCTTCCTTTCCACTCCCAACTTAAATTTCACTTACTTTGTCTTGTCTTTAAATCTCTTCACGACCTTGCTCCTCCTTACCTCTCCTCTCTTCTCTCATTATACACCCCCTCTAGCTCTCTTTGTTCTGCTGATCTCTTCTTACTCTCGGTCCCTGCACCCCCTTGCCCCTCCTCTCATTTCCGCTCTTTTCAGCTCCTTGCCCCTTACACTGGAACTCCCTACCTTTTTCTATCTGCTCCTCCCTCATCTATTCCTCCTTCCGCTCCTCATTGAAATCACTCCTCCATTCCCCTCCCTGACATCCTTCCCCCTCTCACCCTTCTCTCCCTCCCTCTAGTGCCCTTCTTTTTGTTCTCTTTATCTTTCCTCTTCTCTTCTAAATTCTCCTTCCTCCTACTATTCACTTTACTCACTACTCTCTCTCCCTCTTCCCTCCTTCCCCCCTCCTTCCTCTCCTTTCCCCTTTTCTTATGCACATTGTTCTACATGCCAATTTTCCGGTTTGATACATGTTTACTGTTATTGCTTCTACTGTTCCATGTTTAATGTGTTCTTGTTGTAAACTGTAAAGCGCCTTGGATTAAGGTGCTATATAAAACAATAAATACAAATACAAATCTTTTGAATCTAAAGTTGTGGCAGATCATCTTGATCAAGACAATTGTTGGTGTGTAAACCTGTTCTTACTCCAAGAGGAATTGGAACACAGTATTTCTTTTGAAATCAAAGGTGTGGCAAGTCATCCTGACAAAGTTAAACCTGTTCTTATTCCAAGAGAAGTTGGAACTCAATATTTCTTTCATTTATTTGTACATTTGTAAGAGGCGCACAAAGCCCATAGGCATCTAGGCGCTGGTTACAGAAAGAGACGAAAAAAGGAGAAGAGAGCAGAGTCAGTTAAAGAGGTAGATTTGAGCTATTTCCTGAAGGAACTGTAGGAAGGTTCATTTCGCAGATAGGGAGGAAGGTTGTTCCAGAGAGCAGGGGCGCAGACTGGGAAGCTTGCCCCTCACGCTCTTTTTCTGTTGTATCTTGGCGTGACAAGTCAGTGTTTGTTGGCTGCTCTAACCGGTCTGGTCGAGAAGTGGGTGATGATTTTTTTCAGCCAGGTATTGGGGGCTTCCTTGGAGATGAATCGGTGGGTGATCGACAAGATCTTGAACTTGACTCTGTCCTTGACCGGTAGCCAATTGGCAGCCTTTCTGGCATCAGAGATGTGGACATGTTTAATGATGTCTGGTGCAGATCATAGTGCATTGTTTTGCATTGTTTGTAGCTTGTGTAGGATTTATTCCGAGGTGCCACTGAGTAACGAATTTCAATGGTCAAGTCTGAATCCTATTAGGGCACGTGCAATTTCTAGACGGTTCTACGTAGTGAGGAAAGGTTTGCTAGCATTGATGAGTTTAGTGGAATACCCTGAGGACGAAGCATTGTGGCTTGACGTGGCGGGTCATGCAGAGAGCAGAGTCCAGGTATACGCCTATGGTCTTGATAGATGATGCCAGAGATATCTTATGGTCGTCGATGATGAAGGCTTTGTAATCCTCATGGAGGTTAGCCAGGCGGGCCAGTGGGCCAATAATGAGGAGCTCAGTTGTCTCATCGTTGAGGCAGAGGCTGTGTTTAGCCATCCAAGAATGGATGGTTTCATATATGGTGTTTATTCTGAGTGGGTCTTTGGGGTGATCGCCTGTCAGAGGGATGAGGATTTGTGTGTTGTCTGCGTAATTGGTGTAGGAGATGCCGAGGATATCGAGATGATCGAATAGGGGTTTAGTGTACATGTTGTGGAGTGTGGGTGAAACACTGGCACTTTGGAGTACGCCATAGGGGGTATTCAACGGGGTGGCAAAGGCATCCCCTGCAAAGACTCAGGAGGTTCTGTCGGTCAGGAAGGAGGAGATCCATTTGGCAGCATCCGGGGAGAAGTGGGCTGAGGTGGCGAGGATTTGACATAGGCTCTCGTGGTCAAATGCAGCCGAGAGAACAAGAAGCAAGAGGAGTGAGAGGGTGGCCTTGTCTTTGGCAGTGTCAAGCTGGATCTTCAGGTCTAGGAGGGCTGTTTCTGTCCCATGTTTGGGGCGGAAGCCAGACTGTCAGGATATGGTACAGTTCGAGGAATGATTGGATCTGTAAGCAGGCGACTCCATGTCCATGATCTTCAGGAAGAAGGGGACCATTGCGATTGGTCGGTAGTTGGTGAGGATTGCAGGCTAGAGGGTGTTTTTTTTTAACGGAGCGATACAGGATTCTTTGAGCGAGACAGGGCAAAGGATGTGTTGATAATGGTGGCGATGAGGGGGAGAAGGGTTTCAAGCATTCCTTTACCAGAGAGGCTGGGCAAGCATCTCCCTTCGAATGGAAATGACAATGATCATCACATGTTTATTTTTGTTTTTACTATGAAACTCTATTTAGAATAAACTTTGTTTTAACAGTATTGTAAATGTGTTAGTGTGATCATGAAAGACTAATGGAATTATCCCTTAGTTCAATGTAGGTTGTTTTTGCACTACCTGTGCTCTGAAGGGAGGTAGCCTTGACTCATCCTTTTTCTCTTGGGGGATTACATAAAGTAAGCTCCCAAGAGGGAAGTAGCAGGGCACAACAATAATGCAAAAGGGGCGGAGTGTGGTACAGGCGTTTCTGAGAACTAGAACGGAGAGAACTATCATTAAGGGAGGCTGCCGTACACCAGGTATAGCCCAAGGTAGCAGGGAGATATATAAACAACATCCAAGCATGGTGCATCCAGATAGTACCACATCTATAGGACCCTATACCAAACCAACTGGCGCATACCCAGCAGCGATAACATTGACCGGGAGCAGCATATAACACAATCACAGGAGTTGCAGACATGTCGCCTAAAGCACACAAAAACAAAAACAAACAACCCACGCTGGATACGTTACCGAAAGTAGCAAACACAGGCGAAACCACAACCCGGACTGAGCCTGCACAACAGGGAGAGCCTGATCAAATGAAAGGAGAACAGCAGGCCATTGCAGCCCTGAAAAGCGCCCTGGAAAATAAAATAGACGCTGTTGGCTTAGATGTGAATCTCTTGAGACATGATGTAAGGGCACAGGCCGAACGAACAGGGACCCTGGAAAACCAGGTCACAGAGAACATGGCAGGTCTAAAAAATAGCACGGCAGACATAACAATACATCAACAACAGATAAGAAACCTGTAAGGAAGAGTCGAAGATGTGGACGGGCGTGCTAGAAGGAATAATATCAGAATTATTGGCCTCCCAGAGGGAGAAGAGGGTACGAACCCCACGAACTTCATTGAGAACATGCTTTTGCAAGAAATAGGGCCATGCCCTCTCACTCAGCGCTTCACGGTAGAGCGGGCACATAGGTCCCTAGTTAGGAAGCCGCCGCTGGGAGCACCACCGCGACCCATCATAGCCCGGATATTAAATTATAAGGACAGGGAAAAGATCCTAGAATACTTCAGGATAAGCAGCACGTTTCTGAGAGCATCTGCGAGAATCACAGCGTACCCCGACTAGACCCTACAGGTACAAAGACAAAGAATGCACTTCACCTCAGTGAAAAAGAGACTCAGAGATGTAAATCTCAAGTATATGATGTTGTACCCAGCGAGGCTGAAGTTTTTACATAATGGCAGAGCTATCTTCTTTGACATCCCGGAGGAAGTACATAAGTTGATGGACATAGAAAACCTGGCGACATGTTCCGTAGAAAATCGAGCAGACACTGCAGATCCATGAACAGAACACCATGCGAGAGGCAATGGGAACACAAGCAGTCCGACGGCGAATGGACCACAAGCAAAAGTGAACTCACTTGAAAGGAAATCTTTGACGTCAACCTCTTTCAAGGAACCAGGAGCACGTTGTGCAGGAGCGCCCTTTACCCAAGACAAGTTTTTGTGTTTGGATATTAGCAGTTACGTATCCACCTGCTGCACTGCAGTGACCAGTGGAAGGACAACTGGGGCGGAAGAGCGAAGCAGGAATGCCTGAGCACAAGGTACAGAGCAGGGCAATTTTTGGGGAGGGAAGTTGGGGGGGAAAGTTGGGGGTCAGCCTATAAAGCCATACAGTACACACAGGCTGAAAGCAGCAGACTATCAGGACACACAGAGGAATACACCTGTGATGGGGGAACTTAAGATCGCCTCCTGGAATGTCAAGGGGCTTAACAGTTATATTAAACGGAACAGGATAATGACATACCTACGCCGCCAAAAGATAGATATAGCGCTCCTACAAGAGGCGCACCTTACAGAAGAGAGACTAGCTGCTCTCAGCAAAAAATGGTCTGGCACCACCCAGGGCTCGCCATACACGCCATAGGGGTGTCGACATGGGTCACACCAACGGTACCCTTCCGGGCTCTTAAGACAGTTAAAGACAAAGAAGGCAAGATGATGATAGTACAAGGCTTTCTAGAGAAAAAAGAAATATGCATCATTAACACATATGCCCCAAATCATGACACAGCTGCATACTTCCACTCCTTATTCCCTCGCATCAGCCCGTATAGAAATAGCATATTAATAAGGGCGGGGGGGGGAAGCTCTTCAACTGCACATTAAATCCAAGGTTAGATAGACTGGATAATAAATGTACACACCCATTCCCCGCAGCCAAATCCTTGAACACCCTGCTGTAAGCATTTAACTTGACAGACATATGGAGAGCCCTTCACCCCCAGACACGCGGATATTCGCATTACATGGCCCCGAAAGACCTGCTCACCAGAATAGACTATGGGCCTGATTCATGGACTAAATCTGTGCCGAAAACAGGGCGCTTGCGTGCAAAACACGTGCAAGTGCCCGTTTTCCGATTCATGGAACACATTGCGCGTGGCTTACCTGAGAACTGCGTTGAATCCGCGCAGGTCCAACACGTCACTGCGACACTACGAACACCTTGCACGAGACGCCCAGTGAAGGTGCACACCATCCAGCGCACACACCTAAAAAGGGGGCGGAACACGTGGAATGGGGAACAACAAGCGTAAATGTGGGCGTTACATGGGAAGTACCACAGTAAAATACTCGCAACGCCCACACGCGCGCTAACAACACGTATTCATGGAATTGAACTGGGATCTCCTGCGTGCGGGAAAAGACCTGCTAATCCGGAAACACGTCCACCAAGCGAAAGCAGGCGTAAGCGGCACCGCGCACCTAAAACAATGCATAAAAAGCGCATGCATACACAAACGCGCATATACAGCTACGATTAATGTACCATTCCTCGCAGCAGTGATCGTGGGACACCGCAGGAGGAGGAGGATAGCCAGGCCACGCATTTCTTTACCCAGGACCAACCTTTTTGGGATGCATGATGACCAGGTCTATGGCAGGTATAGGTTTTCACCTCATTTCATCCTAGACCTGGTCACTGAGTGGGAGGATGACCTCATCACCCACCCTGTGCTCCCAAGCACTAGGCCCCCTGGAAAAGGTGCTCAATGTACTGCATTTTCTGGCCACTGGGTCATTTCAGTGGACAACTGCCATAGTTGCGGGTGTTTCACAGGCCATGCAGTCACGCTGCCTACACCAAGTGTTGGCAATCATGACTGCACGCCGCTCAGTCCGCAGGCACATATACATGCCCAGAACACCAGCAGAAAGGCAGGCCGGGGTCCAGGGCTTCTATGGAGTAGCACACTTCCCCAAAGTGCTTGGTGCCATTGATTGCACCCATGTGGCCCTACGTCCGCCCAGGGCCACAGAGCACATTTATCACAATCGCAAGCACTGGCATTTCATCAACATGCAGGTTGTATGTGATGCCAAGGGAATCATCACCTCTGTATATGCCAACTATCCAGAGTCCACCCACGATATTTTCATCTACAGAATGTCACCCCTACACCGGGCCCTGGAAGCTGGGAGGCATGGCAACACATGGCTCATTGGTGAGTACAAATGGCCCGCCAATTGCATGCATGTCTAACGCAGACTAAACCACATCACTGACAACCCATCTCACCTCCACAGGAGACGGTGCCTACCCTCTGAGCACCTACGTGATGACACCAATACAGCACCCACCACACCACCCCAGGTAAGATGCAACGCAGCCCATATTGCAACTAGGGCCATAGTGGAGCGCACATTCTTAGTGCTAAAGTCATGCTTCCGCTCCCTTGACCACTCTGGTGGACAGCTACTATATGCACCACCAGTAGTGTGCAGGATCATTGTGGCAGCATGTGTCCTGCACAATGTTGCAACACGGCTGGGCGTACCGGTGGACATGGTGGTGCCCCCACATCCCCAACCACATGCACGGCGGCTGCGCATGGGAGGGGAAAGGGCACGTGGCGAGGCTGTCCGTACTCAGCTTGTGGCACAATTTTTCACCTAAAATCCAACCCCTGCGGAAGGGAACACAGCCCTGGCACATGCCAGGCCACAATCGATGATGACAAAGGGACAAACATCTGTCCAAGCCTTACCAGCCTGAGAATGTGGCCCCGGAAGTGCCACTTTGTGTGCATTCCCGAGCACTAAAAGCAACACAATCTGGCATGTACAAAAGGGACTCACGGAAGAATGAGTTTCCAACCACCACCATGCCAAAGCAACCATCTAAATGCTGGTATGTCACCCAAACCCCCACACAATTTATGTCAACTTTCCCACACAACGTTCCATGGCATGCAATTCTCAAGCAGAGAAACAAATGGCCAACACATAACACCACTGCCACGAAGTGATGAACAATCAATGGACCAACACACCATGTCAACTAAACCCAACAATGTACACAGGGACAACAATTGGCCAGTACAACATACCAGACACAACACCCAACAGTGAAGCCCTCCTCCCATGACCAGACACAACTGAACTTGTACTACAATGTGCGGCAACTTGCGCATGTCACCCTTGGACACATGTGTGTTCCAGACAACCAAAGGGATCATCAAATTGTATACAGCCATAATGCCAACACCAATGAAGACAGACAAGCAAATAAATGAAGTTAACACACCAACAAAGTATAGGACTAAATGCACAAACCAAAAGGGACAATCATGTTTATTTATTTTTAATTTTTTTTATTAATTATTAACAAACAATACAAACCAAACTTGCAGTGCATACAATAACCTTTCAATTTTACATCGCTTGATTTTGTTCACTGCTTCCCATAACCCACCCCCCAATACGAGCCCATTTCCTCTAATAATCTATTCCGCGTCTTGCGCCAAAGTGTTCTCTGCCATGGATTCCATAGGGTCTGGCATTGACCCAAATAATTCTGCTATTAATGATTTCCATGCCATCAGGGTCTCAGTCTCGCCCTCCCCGCCTACATTGCTAGTTTCCTGCCATACCATAGTTTCAGCCTCCGCCCATTTCTGCAAGTCCTTCCACCACACCTCCACTCGTGGTTTATGGCATGTCTTCCATCCCATAGCAATCCTTCTCTTCGCAAGTACATATGCCAGGTCCTTTAGCTTACTCACATGCTTAAGATTCTTTGGGACAAACAATCATGATTCCCACTAGGGGTGTATACACATGTTGGACTTGAGACTGCCTTCAGATATCATGGAAGCCCATTGCCAATGTGTAAGTTACATTCACATGATGCACTCCTTGCAAGCCCATGGAAAGGGGAAGCAGGAGGCGCACATGTGTCTGGACCCCAAGGCACAAACAAGGAGGGTACCAACACGAGACAATAGACAAGCCTGCATGGGCCCAGCTGGAAACCACAGTGAATGCCTTCGGATGCCACACAAGGCAACACACTGTCACATAAATGCACAATAGACACAAAAAGATAAAAAGATAAAAATCAAAATTGCCCATGTGGGACTTGGGGGCACCCAGGAGGGAGGAGGTGCAGGGTGCACACCAACACCCACATGTTTGGATAATGCGTGAAAAAAAAAACCTCCATGGGTTAATGGCCAGCACGGCTATCAGGGATCAGGAGACATGTCGCTGCTGTCGTCATACTCTGGTGGTGCATCTGAATGTGGAAGTGGCAAGGGAGGTACACCACGTATGGCCCTGGTCTTGTCCTCGATGGCAGTGGCCATGCGGGACTGTGATGCCTGCAGCTGCAACCTGATGGCTCGGAGGTCTCCATGCAACACCTCACAGGATGCACGCAGTTCCACTGTGATGGCACGAGTCATCAGTTGCAACTGCACTTCAGACCGCCTACTGCTGGATGCCTCGAATGCAGCCAGTGTTGTCCTGAGGGGCCTATACTCCAACCTCAGGGCTTCCCTGTGGGCCTGACCCTCTGCAGACAAGGATGTGCGCAGATCCCTCAGGTCCGCCCGTCGGCTCCTGTTGCTGGCCAGTATGTTCAGCCTGTGTGAGCGGCATGTGGACCACAATGCCTGCTGCTGGTGCTCCACCTGTCTAGCCGGGGGGATCTTGAAATTGGCCACCCTATCAATGCCCTGAGCCAACATTTCCTATGAAGCAGCCTGTTGTCCAACAGCATACATGGACTTCTCCCACACAATAAAGCCAGTTGATGTACGGCCACCGTGTTGGCGGACCCCACGCCCGCCCTGACCAAGGGAACCTGGCCCTTCATGTGATGGTGCTGCCTGTGGCTGCAGGACTGCATCCCTCCCCTGATCAGCTGGCCCAGGCTCAGGAGTCAAGACTGTGGAGCGTGGCCCTGCAGCCGTAACCACCAAAGACGGGCGCACCAACACAGACTGGCCCTGTGAGGGGTTTTCCCCCCCTTCAGACGCTTGGGATGCAACAGGATCCACACTCCATGCACTCAACTCCGACATCACAGAGGCATCCATGTCTGTTTCACCACCGGACCCATAGGCATCTTCAGAGGATGACTCAGACTGAGTCACATCCAGGATGGCTTGCAAAACCAGTGGATTGTCATGAGTTACCACCCAACGTCCTCCACTGGTGGTTGGTTGTGGCTCACTATCCTGTACCTCCTCCACCTCCTCCTCTGCCTTCAGTGCCTCATCACCTGCACATAGACAGAAAAACACATGATTAGTCATGGAAACAGCGTAAACCATACACAGTCACCACAATGTCGATATGCAAGACATCAACCTGCCCTGTCACAAGCTCACACATGTATGCAGTGTCAATGCAAGTGATGGACAGCATGAAAGAAGACATGGACATGTGTGGGAAGGGCAAAAACACATTTGGTGCATGGTGCCCAGCACCTGCCCCAACCATGGAGCACCTGAATGGCATAGTCCATACACCAACATCCATGATGTAAACACACATATGCCACGTACCATAGCCTTGCCTTTATCTGCTAAATGCAACAGATGTAACATGCATACCACTGTCACAGAGCCATGAATGAGGGATGTGATATGACATGACATGTAACACAAAAACTCCATACACACAAGTCCCACAAGGTGGCAAGATGCAAGGCTGCAGTGAAATGTTGAATGTGGACACACACGCCCCATGAGTCCATGTCACATCGACACCAGTCAAGTAAAAATGCACGTTGGAGTTGATCCCAGTGGGTGTAAGTGGGAGTGGCCCGTGCACTACACGTGAACGTCACACGAATCAAACACAACACACTGACAACCCATGGGAATGTAGCGGCCAGGTGGAAGTGGAAGTGCATACAACATGTGTCAATAGCGTGAAGAGGGTTGTAGGTGTACATCCAACCTCCCCTGAGTGTGGTGTATGGCGTGGATGCAGTGCATGTGTAAAACTGTCGGCTCAGCTGCCTGTGCCTGAGGACAGAGTTTGGGCAGGTGACAGGTGCATTCCATCATTTATCGTGGACGTAAGCAGGGGTGAGGAGTAGTGAAAGCACAACACATGTCCAATCACCATAAGAGGGACCTGACCTGGATAAGGATCACCTCCAAATCAGGCACGGAGGGGCGTGGCTATGCAGCACGCCATGCAGTCGTGTTTGCTGTGAGCTCCGCTACAAGGTGCCCAAACTATGCGATGCCGGGGCGTTAAGGCAAGACTTTTCTCCCCATGTTTGACACCATAAGATGCCCGTGATATACAGCGCCTGCTGAGAGAAGAATGGCGAGTTAATCACCTGTGGTCCGGGTTTTTTTTTCCCAAAGTTCGGTGGAGCGGCTACCGGGAGAAAATTGCGACCCGTGCCAATACGGGTGAGCTGGGGTCCCGATTCGGCTGGCGAGCTGCAATCCTGCTGAAGCAGGCTGGCCAAGACAGCATGTACCCACTGCAGCAGCTCTTCAGCCGAAGCGAGCAGAGAGGTAACTGACATCCGCTGACTTGGTTTTTCGAGGAGTGTGTGACGTGAAGCTTCCCGCGAGTGGCACCCGACGGAGAGCGCAGGAATTCGGCGGGCCGTGCTGACCGCCTCCAGCAAGAACTGAGCAACCTCCCAGATCCACGCGACTACGTGAGGAATTGCCAGTGGACCGGCCCAATTTCGCTGGACTTGCTTACTGGTTGGAAGAGACGGGACCCGGAGCGAGAGTGGGTCAGGGGGCACAGCGACCGAGGCGCTGGAGAACCTGAGCGCCTATTGGCAATACATTGCCTGCCGCGGTCCCTCTCTCACCATCCGTTTGGGGCTTGTCTACGCGCCTCCTTGCTGATTATTTGCCTGATGTTAGGCCTGCGGCAAGCTGTGTGGGCGGCCCCTCCTCCTGTTGTGTCGGGCCATCCATCTTCATATTCCAAAGCGAGTCCATACTCCACTGGTGAGCCTCGGAAATAGCAAGTGGAGGTCCATAACTCTGGTCATTCCAAACCCCTAACAGCGGGACCACAAGCAACGCTGTGGGATACTGCCACACAGGAGCTGCGGGCGGAAGGTTTGGAAGGCTACCCTGCGGGGGGATAAAGGCCCAGCTGTCAGCACTTTTGAGTCCTCCAGATGAGTGCAAGCGGGTGCATAGACCACGGTAGCTGAAGCAGACTTGCAGAAGGCGCAAGACCCACAGGGAAAGGAAACTCAACCCGCCCTATGTGATCTGAGTTGGGAAGGCATGATCAGCACCCGCTGAGTACCTGGCGGGATTATTTCGTCCTCTCCCTGCGCTGCTAATTAATAAGCCGCTGCGCTGTGGGCGCACTAACACAATCACATTGGAACTACTGGCAATGCCTAAAGCTGCAGGAAAACGGACATTGCATGGTATCCAGGCCTTCTTAACACCACAGCCGACAACTATCCCACGGCCGCATACAGTTACAGCTGACATTCATCCGGTTCCGACGGTGCCGCAGCTTCCAGACATGGCCTTCTCCAGAATTGACTTTGATGAGATGTTAAAGACCCTCAAACAACACATTACCCAGGAAATCAAAGCAGAAAGCAAAACCTCAAAAGACTCCCTGGCCCAATCACTTGCTGACCTAACGGCTCACTTTGGGGACCTGGAGGCCAGGGTTAATGAGCTGGAAAATATAACTTGCGAACAGACGCATGACAGCGAGGTGCTTACGGAAAGGGTGAGGGTAACTGAGGAGCATTTACAAGACATTTGGGCAAAACAAGCGGACCTTGAAAATAGGTCAAGGAGGAATAACGTGCACCTTCATGGTATCCCTCGGCAAGTCTCGGATCAAGGTCTTCCTGAATACGTAGGAACAATATTTAAGTCTCTCCTGGATCTCCCACCCTCTGAAGCACTGACGCTGGACAGAACCCATTGGGTATATTCCTCGGCCCAGCTGAGGAGAAACCTACTTCCGGATGTCCTTTACCCGGGTGCACTTCTTCCGCCAGAAAGAAGAGATCATGTTAGCAGCCAGGCTCAAGTCTGGCTCAATACAATTCCGGGGATCAACGCTACAGCTTTTCCAAGATCTCTCCCCATACACCCTTGTGAGTTGTAGACGGCTACAGAGGGTGACGACCTGGCTGCAAGCCAAAAAGATTCGATACCGTTGGGGGTTCCCGTGCAAGCTAATTTTTGACCTCCATGATCAGCACTACATAATCTGTTCAGAGGACGAGGCAAAGGGGTTAATGTCAGAGGCAAACAATGAAGATGCCTCTGAACCTCACCCCCAGGAATTGATGGGTCCAACCCTCAGATAGGCGGAGAAAGCCCCGGGGCTGGCGTCGAACAGGGGTACCCTCGCAGCAGGAAACGGAAACCACGGAAGAGGTGGATAAGCGGCGAGCACTAGAGGCCCCCTCAGTGCCATAAGGTGATAATCTCAGTGCTAACTGAACCCTGGAATCATCTATGGCCTGACAATAATCAACAAGGTTGAAGATGGAGTTCCCCATTTGATCATACTCGACTGATGGTATCTTCTCTGAGCTGAAGCTTTCTGTGTGAGCTGTGGAATGTGACTGACTTCAAACGCGGAACTTAAAACTGTGAGCCAGGCGGGCCCGAAGACATACTACCGCTCTTTTCTCCCCTGGCCCTTTACACTGCTTGTTCTAGCCTCATTAGACTGGAGGACGGCAAGGTTTCACTTTTGACTTAATTGCAGATTCCAACAACAGCCTGATGGAACACATTTCCTGAACGCCAGAGGCTAGCTTGAACTATTTGTGATTGAAGTTCTTGTAGAGTAGCGGATTTGGGCACCTGAGCGGATGGCGCCCGTTACTGTTGACGGTTTGTTCATGTTAATTGGGAAATTGAGGCCAGCACGAGCCTCAACTGTACTGTTTCACTTATCCTTTTTTGAATGTTTTCCTTATGTTCCTTTTTTAACACAATGCCAATGGGCCTGGTTTATGGCCCCACATACCTCATGATACTTATAGGTCATGCTACAACCCTGGGTTTCTGGGGGGGTCCCGCATATGACCCCTCACTCTCTCACTTCTCTGCTGGTTACGGTATAGTGCTATACATTTAGGGGGCACAACCGGGAGTGTTGGGAGATCGGTGGTGACCTGGAGGGTCCACCCATGGGCATGGAATACCATCATTAAACAGACCACAAAAGCCTGAGCGATCTCAGAATGGCGACCCCGGATGTTAAATGTGTTACTCGTAATGCACAAGGCTTGAACTGCGCCCTAAAGCGTAACGCATTGTGTCATAGATTGGCGACCCTACACGCTGCGTTCCTATTTCTTCAGGAAACCCACCTTCAGCGTGCTGATGAATTCCACCTTACCAACAGGCTCTATCCCACAAAATGATTGGCTTCCAGCGGCTTGAAGAAACGGGGGGTCGCCATTCTGGTGCGCAAGGGCATTCCTCTAAAGACACTGGAGGTGGTGCGAGATAGAGAAGGGAGGTTCCTATTGGTAGTGGCCGCGCTAAAAGGGCGCAGAATCACTATGGTCTCCCTATATGAACCGAATGCTAAGCAAGATGTGTTTTTTGCGAAATTATCTAAAGCTCTGTCTGAACATGCAGATGGTGAAATAATTTTGGGTGGAGATTTTAATGCAGTGATCAACCCCTTAATGGATAAAACATTACCCCCAACGGCCAATGACAAGAGTAATTTTCGAACCCTTACCACATTACTGCAGGAACACTCACTCATTGAGGTATGCCGTTATTGCCATCAGGAGGAGCGGGACTATACCTATTTTTCAGCGGTTCACAAGGGGTCCTCCAGGTTAGACATGTTTTTTTATCTCAGATTCACTAATCTCTTCGGTAATAGATGCAGAAATACTTCCAGAGGCCCTTTCAGACCATGCCCCGGTGAGACTAACAATGTCCCCTCTTCAGGCAACCCCACCCCGGAAGCCCCCCTGGCAACTAAACGATTTTCTATTAGAAGACCTGTCAATTCGAACTCATATAAGGGAGGCTATGGAACTCTACTTTAATGAGAACGATACTGGCAATATGAGTTGGGACACAATTTGGAAAGCCAGTAAGGCAGTGATTAGGGGGCACCTGATTGAGCAGGCTGCACAGAGGGGGAGGGCCAGGAGGCTATTGCAGGCTCAACTAGAGAAAGAAACTTGCAGGCTCGAAGCAATATATAAATAGAAGGGCTTACAGTGCTCTTTGAGGGATCTGAGAATAGCTAAGAAAGATTTGGAGGCACACCACACGGCGAGGGCAGATCACCATATGATGCTCACAAAGCAGTATTTTTATACGAGGGGGAACAAAGCCAACAAATTGCTGGCAGCTAAATTGAAAAACCAAAGCGAAATAGGATATGGTAAAGGCAGATGCGTCTCCTCGGAGGATGGCGAACTTCAGATTATTGAAAACTTTTTTAGGGAACAGGCAGCTCCGCATGTAGGGGACTTGCAAACCTCCAAAGACTTTATAACAAATGCGCAACTCCCGCAAGTTCCACAAGCCCTAGGGGATCCTCTTGAGGACCCAATAACCATGCAGGAAGTTGAAATTGCAATCAAATCTCTCCCCCTCGGTAAAGCCCCGGGCCCAGATGGGTTTACGAACAAATTCTATAATGCAGAACTCACGCCCCACCTGACGAAGCTATTTAATTTCTTATGGGAAACACGATCTGTTACACAGACAATGGCAGAGTCGGCCACGACCCTAATTTTGAGCCTGGGAAAGACCCAACAGAGTACACATCCTATCGCCCCATAGCCTTGCTCAGTACGGATGCAAAGCTTTACAGAAAAATCATAGCCCGGCGTTTAGGGGAGGTGTTGCCATTAATAATAGATAGGGAGCAGACTGGCTTTATTCAGGGTTGATTTACACATAACTAATCCAAATATGAGACAGGCAGCCACAAGGTCCCCCACAGGACTGGAATTAACGGTCTTGGAAGGCCAACATTCCCGCAGAATAGCTACTTGTTACCGTCTCCTGGAGAATGTTCCGGAGGACGAGAAACTCCCCTATATGCTGGCGTCGGAGAGGGAATTGGGGATCACTATTTCTCAAGAATCCTAGCAGAGGATATGGGGTAGGGCCCATAGATCTTCGAGATGCGGTAAGGGAGGGAGCTCTTAAACTCTGTTTTCGCTGGTACTTCTCTCTGCGAAAGCTGCACGCAATGGACCCAGACTATCCAGACACGTGTTGGCATGGCTGTGGGGAGAGAGGTGACCTGAGCCATCTGTGGTGGTATTGCCCTATCATACAATCCTTTTGGTTTGAAATAAGATCAAGGATCAGAGACATTTTTGGGGCCCTACTCCCCATGGATCTGCAAATAATACTACTGGGCGATGCTCCGGAAGATGGGTCCTACCCGCTGTCGGGTCCTAGAGCAGAATTGATTACTCAACTACTCATGGCAGCTCGTCTCACACGAGCCCGTTTTTGGAAAGAGGTAGAGGACCCTCACATAGCTTATTGGTGGTTGAAGGTTTGGGAATTACTCGGAATGGAAAAACTTACAGCCACAATTGAGGGGAAGATGCCCAAGTTTGCCCGTATCTGGGGGGCCATTTTTGGAATATGTAGCCGAAAAAGAACATATGTTTTTTCAGCCAAGACTGGTTAAATTTCTCCTAAACCCGTGACAAGGCCTGGAAATGAGTGACCCGTGCAAGGTGTGTCTAAAATAGCACAGAAAATGCCTTCTTAAATTGTAATTGTGTATGGTGTGTGAATTTTTTATTTATTTATTTTTTGTTTGCTCCCCTCCTCTTGAAACATCATACTATGTTATTCTTTCTTTTTTTTTTTTTTTATTTGGTTTTTTGCAAACCTTTAAAAAATACAGATTTTTTGGGGGGCGCTGTTGCGCACGTTGGAAATGGCCGCCTGATCTAAGAGCTCCCGCTCCACCGAGAAATCCTGAGCTAGTTTATCCATCCAGCGCTGCCTGTTTCGGCTCGGACGGGCTGGGGTGCTTGCCCGGCCGCCCGTAGGTGACCAGACGAAATCCTGAGGCCCGGGGTCCGGGGTCACCGAAGTTACGGCACGATTCAGATTGACCGGCGCGCGGAGTGACAGGTATCCGGAGGCGAGCTCCGGAGCAGTCTACTACAGAGCCGCGGCGCGGCCGGAACAGCTGGGCCCAAAAGGGGAGGAACTTTGTCCCGGCTCTGCCCTGACACTCTTCTGGCGACACAATACGGCTTCTGGGCTGCTGCGGTGTGGACGACTCTCCGGTCCGTATCTGCTGAAAGCCCGACCCGGCCTCGGTGGTGGTTCCGCAGATGCTCAGCCCCATAGAACTCTTTACAAATCCTACAGGGCGGTGTGGGACGAGGCACCCGAAGTGAACGCAGTAGTAATACCCACACGGACGACCGGTAAGGAGACGAGGCTGGGCTGTGAGGGGGCCCTGCGGGTTGCCACGGGGTTGGCCAGGCAGCAACTAAATCGGACCCGCAACCACCCTTGTTGAGGCGGTGTGCTCAAGTCTCCGAGCGGACGGGAAACCAAACCCCTACTGATAACTGGAATACGGTGTGCTGCGCCACCTGGAACGCCATTACTCATGGGGGAACCACAGAGGCCGGCTAAGGGCACCAAGACTCCGGGGAAGCCGAGGAAGGGCCCCATGGACGCCTACACGGGGGGTCAGGGACAGGCCGCATCGGCCGATGCCCACTCGGCCGACACCGAGATCCCCGCTGCTGAATCCAGTGAGAATTTGGACAACCTAACAGCTATAGTTCAAAACGGGTTCCGCTCGATAAACACAAAGCTGGATGACATAGTCTCTACCATCGGCTCCTTAAAGGCTAGAGTGGAGAAGGAAAGCCTACGCATAACGGAAACTGAAACCCGTATCAGCACTAATGAAGACGTTATCGCGCACCATAGCCGCGATATCACCCAAATTAAGGAAAGTATGACGAAGCTACAGAGCAAGTGCGAGGACCTAGAATCGCGCTCTAGGCGCAATAATATTCGTGTGGTGGGCGTAGCGGAATCTTTTGGAAAGGCCCAAATGGAGACACATCTTGAGACACTGCTTAAAACCCTGTTTGGGCCGGAGGCCTTCTCTGAACAATTTTTGGTGGAACAAGCACATCGTACGCTGGCCCCTGCACCTAAACCAGGCGCTCCACCACGCACCATAATCGCTCGGCTTCTAAACTATAGAGACAGAGACACAATCCTACGAAAAGCAAGAGAGGCGGGAACCCTCTACTATGAGGAAAGTCGCATACATTTCTATCCTGATTTCTCCTCTGGAGTACAAGCGAGCAGAAGGTCCTATGAGCCAGTCAAGAAGCTCCTAAGAGAGCGCCAGATCCCATACGCTTTAATGTTCCCGGCAAAAATGAGGCTTCAACATGCGGGCAGGGCCCATTTCTTCGAGTCCCCAGCGGAGGCCATGCATTATATTGAAACTTCCATACCCTTCCTCCCAGAGGGGGCAGACCAGCACAAAATAACAGGCCCAGACCCGTGGAATGAGAAGCACTTGCATGTCGACCCGGCGTGGCCCCGGGGCCCATATGAATAACTGATTAAGGTACACCAGGCACTTTGGTTGGTGGAGCTGTTGGACCTGATCGGCGGCCATGTGAAGCAACATGGCCACCCGTGGAATGTTCCATAAGTTGTATGGGCTACATCGTCAAGTTGGGGGTGATGATGAGGGGGGACGGGTGGGACAGGGTGGAGGGGAAGTTATGTTCAGTTGTTGGATGGACTCAAGGGGACATTTTGTTGAAAGTTTTGGCTGCCTTCCGGAGCTACCTCTGAAAGGAGGATGGAGGGGGACGGCCTGTTGGTGTAAAAGTAAAATTTTGGTCGCGGCTGGGCTGGCACTGTCTCCATGGCACAAACACTATGCACTTGTCAGATTTGGAAATGGTTAATGTGGCATCTCGGGTCCCCGGGGACGGGCTGCAGGTCAAGCTGCTGACGTGGAATGTGAGGGGATTGAACAATCCAGTTAAGGTTAGGAAGATATCCAACTACGTCTCCAGGCATAATCCACAAATACTGATGCTGCAGGAAACCCATGCAGTGGGGACAGGTAATTCTCACATCCTGCCCGGGTGGGGTCCCCAGAGGTACCACACGGACTACTCTACCCAGTCCAGAGGGGTTCTCACCCTTATTCACCCGAGCCTTGGGTTCCGGGTTGGTGGGCAAAAGGTCGATCCCCAGGGGAGATTTGTCATGGTCTGGGGGGAGGTGGCTAACCAACAGCTTCTCCTGGTTAATACATACGGTCCCAACATTGATGACCCGACCTTCTACCTGGATATATATCAGATGGTTATAGCATTGGATGTCTCGGGTGTCTTGTGGGGGGGGGACTTCAACCTGACCATTGATCCGGTTCTTGATAGATCCTCTACGGTGATGAGACCCCCAAGCAGAACAGCATTGAACCTTAGACATGTCATTGCACAGCTCTCACTGGTTGATGCGTGGAGGGAGGTTCACCCGGGCAGTAGAAGATACACGTTTTATTCCACGGTACATGATTCCGAGTCCAGGATTGATTACTGGTTGGTATCCACGCCTATGACGCCCTCTGTTGAGCGATGTGAAATCCTACCCCGCACCCTCTCCGATCACTCCCCAGTATTGTTGGAACTACTATTCCGGAACACCCCGAGTCCCTTCAGGAGGTGGAGAATGTCTGGTGGAATGTTATGTGACCCCGGGGTGGTGGAGTCACTTCATGTGGAAATTTCAGAGTTTCTGTCCAATAATATCGGATCGGTCGACAGACTCTCGATGGTATGGGAGTCATTCAAGGTCTGGGTGAGGGGTCTGCTGATGTCTAGAACTACGGGTATGTTAAGGGCTGTGAGGACCGAACTATCGTCAGTTGAAGGGAAGTTAGATGCACTTGAGAAAACATATTCAAATACGCAAGACAAGAAAGTACTAGCCGATATACACACAAATCTCCAGGAATTTGACAAGCTTGCTTTGAGGGAGGTCCGATATGTTGCGGCCCCGATTCGGGCACGCAGGTACGGGGAGGGCAACAAGGCTGGCAGGGCGCTCTCCAACCTAATCAGACACGATAAACAATCCACACAGATCACGAGCATACGCACGCAACAGGAGAGGGTTCTCCTTGGGGATAAAGACATTAATGGGGAATTTATGGAATTTTACAAGAGGTTATACTCTAACCAAGATAAGAAAACATCCGCAGAAATCAGGACCTATCTTGAGGCCCTCTCCCTCCCTAGGCTCCCGGACGAGGTGCGACTGACAATGGACCAGCCGGTAACGATGGAAGAAATTGGGGAAGCAATCAAGGATCTATCAACAGGCAGGGCACCGGGGTCAGATGGGTTAGGCGCCGAATTTTACAAGGAGTTCCGTGAGGAACTTGTGCCGATACTATTACAGGTGTGGGAGGAAGCGCTCGAATCCGGCAGATTGCCCTCAACTATGAGAGAGGCCATAATAGTGGTACTCCACAAGCCCAGGCGACCACCACAGGACGTTTCGTCCTACAGGCCCTTATCACTCATAAACACAGACGCTAAAATCTTTACAAAGGTCCTGGCGAATCGTCTTCTGCCGGCAGTCCCGACCCTAGTCCACCCCGATCAAAATGGGTTTGTCCCTACTCGATCTACAGCCCTAAACCTCAGACGACTCTTTGGTATCAAGGCGCAGATCGACCCCGCGGGGAGCGCGGCGGCCATATCCCTTGACGCTGAAAAAGCGTTTGACTCGGTATCGTGGGTCTATCTCCTTTCGGTGCTTGAGGCGTTTGGGGTGGGTCCCACCTTTATACGATATGTAAAACCCCTATATACGGAACCTGAAACCCGGGTCCTAACCAATAAGACCATTTCCGAGATGTTCCTCCTAGAAAGGGGGACCAGACAAGGATGCCCTTTCTCGCCCCTACTATTTGCACTGACCATTGAACCTATGGCGGCCGCGGTCCGTCTTAGACACTCAGGCAAAGGGATCACTATGAAGGGCTCCACCCAGCTAATTTCGCTTTACGCGGATGACACACTACTATATGTCAGGGAACCTGAGGTTAATATAGCACCCGTCATGACTGAGATCCAGGGGTTTGCAGACTATTCCGGGTATACCATAAATATGTCGAAATCAGAAATATTCCCCCTAACACCTGCGACCCAATGCCCTACAGACACAGTGGGACTCAAGTGGTCCGCAGACCACATTAGATACCTGGGAATACTGGTCTCCAGGGACAAGCTCACACTCTACGCAGATAACCATGAGGAATCCCTACAGGCAATAGGCTCCAAGCTTCAGATCTGGGGGCGGCTCCCAATTTCATTAGCCGGCCGTGTTGCCATTCTTAAAATGGTGGTCCTCCCTAAACTTTTATACCTATTTGTTAATATTCCTATATGGCCGGGCCTTCTTCTCCAAGCTTAGATCCATGGTGGTAACATTTCTCTGGAACGGTAAGACTGCTAGGATTAGCTGGGAGAGGATGGCGGAGCCCTATGCCTCTGGAGTATTGGCGGCCCCCGATTTCGAACTTTATTATTACGTCTCCCAAGCTCAATTTGCGAAATATTGGTATAATGACGAGAACAATACACCCCATGCATGGATAGAGGAACACACCACACATCCCACGAATATACAGTCAGTTATTTTCGATCCAAAGTATAAAGACACATGTGCATACAATCCGGTTAGCTGCACAGTCAGGGCATGGATGGCGATATTTGAGAGGCTGGGAGTGGAGGTCCCCTACAACCCAGAGGTGCCGCTTTGGGACTTCCCCGGCATACCACCCACGCATGATACTAACATTTCCCTAACAGGGAAATGAAACTGGGTGACATGTTTGTGAATGGTGTTTTTGCAGACCGGGGTCTCTTGCTGAGGGTACTGGGGGGTGGGCCCCTGAAAACGTTGCAATACTACCGTTTGAGGTCTGCATTCCAAAAGAGGTGGCCTCTTTTCCCAGATGAGCCCCCACCCCATCCATGTGTGCAATTAGTAACATCTAAAAATGGCCTGGGGATTGCTAGGTTGTACACAGCCGTGCAAGCTCATACCCCCACATTAAATCAGATCAAGGAGCAGTGGGAAGCGGATTTGCAGGGGACCATTGAAGAAAAGAAATGGGCCAGCTATTCTGCGTTATCCAAGAAGGTTTCGCTTAATGCTGGTCTAAGGGTGATTCAATTTAAAATCCTGAACAGGCTACATTATACGCCGGCCAGAATCGCAAGGTTTGCACCGGATGCCTCTGACGCCTGTCCTAAATGTAATGCTCCACAGGCTAGATCCTTTCACATGTACTGGGACTGCCTGGTACTGAGGGGATTCTGGAGGGAGGTGGCTGAGCTCCTGGAAGAATTCACTGAGGTTCCCCCTGATTTGACTCCTCAGAAATACTTGTTTGGGGATATTGGCAAGCAACCAGAGAAAATTAGAAGATTATTTAACATTGCATGTGCTATTGCCAAAAAATGTATTTTACAGAAATGGAAAAGTTCTCTCCCGCCCACTCTAAACCAGTTCCTTCAAGAACTGACACATGCCAACGAGTCAGAGGAACAGTTTGTTTTAACCCGCCCCTCGGCATGCAGGCCCAAGGACTTTTGGGGCCCGTTCAGATCCTATCTATGTAACATGATTGCTGATGCTGACTTGTCTTCATAATATTGCTATGTGAAATGTAACGGATATTCTACCCCTGATGTAACTGTTAAACAATTGTGCTGTGAGGTGGCGGCCTATACGTGACCATTAATAAAAAAGAGTTTAAAAAAAAAAAAAAAGACAGATTTACAGATCTTTCAGGACAAACTACAACCCACATCTCTTAGAGTCTTAACACATGTGTTTGGTCACCGCACACATCAACAAGACCAGACCTCAAACCGTCTTGCCCATCTGATCAGCCGAAGTAGCATGTAGATGCACTTTTACCGCCTGAAGAAAGGAAACCAAAGCATACAACACAGGTCCATTAGACCCGTCAAACAGGGCTTTCCACCAATCGTCTCGGGTTAGGAATTGGTAGTTCTTTGTGACTGTGCCGAAGATGCTGTTTCTTTCATGCTCTAAACCGGGGCATGACATTGTCAGATGTTTGAGCGTTTCGTTCGAGATGTTACAAAAGCGACACATAAGGTCTGAATCAGATGAATGGGACCAATAGCAGAGCCGTTCCTTGGTTGGCAGAACATTAAGCCTGAACTGCAAGTATCAGGATCGCATCCACTGGTCCGGGAAGCGAGACAAGTATGCCAGCACGCAGCCATAGGCTCTCGCCTCTCCAGGAACTTCTTGCATAGACCTAGATGTTAATGCATAGACCTATGTTAATCTTTCTTACCAGGTTTGCTCGAGCGTGAAGATGATTTCATGAACATTAGATTTACTGTAATTCAGTTAAAATGAAATTCCGAAGCGTTGATTTACAGAGGCTGTTAATGCTCTACTATTGTTGTGTATTATGCAATGAATTTCATGTTGATTGAAGTTTCAATAAAAAATATATTGGAGAAAAAAATTTATATCAGGCACGGAGCCCATACCAGAGGGAGGCCACTGCCAAAAAGAGACCCTCACCACCAACTGATTGCAATGTGAGAAGTGATTGACCCTGAGTGAACAGTGAAGGCATGATCACAGTCCATGATAGGTAACCCAATGCGGAAGATGGATTCGAAGTAACTGTGCCCCACAGCTCCCAAATGTCCCTGTGGACATTGCACTGTGAAGGAAATCAATAGCGTACCATCTGTGACCCAATGCCAATATCACAGTCCTATGGAGATGCAACACCTGCCCCCAAGACAAAAGAACAACCCACACAGTCCAGCTCAGGATGAGTTTCCGAGCACAATGAGTAGGAGCACATATATACTGCTAGAGGACTTTTCAGTACCACACCACATGTATGACCAGTCCTCTGGAGACTGCGGGCCGCAGTGGGGAGGTGGGGAAAGGGAGGCCACCCCAGCAGAGGTTCGGCTGGCAGGGTGAACAATCAGAGACGTCGGAGATGAGCAGAGAGAGGGTGAATGTTGAGTGGCATATGGATCCCTCGGCCACCTCTGCCAGCACCAGCACCTCAGCCGCCTTGGCTGCCTCTGCCAGCACCAGCACCTTGGCCCCCTTGGCTACCTCTGCCAGCTCCAGCACCTCAGCCCCCTCGGCCACCTTTGCCTCCCCTCCCACCTTTTCCCCTCCCAGTCATGGCACAGATGGAATGGTGTATTAGTCCAACACGGACGCATGACTTGCACTTGGGGTGGGCTTAGTTGTCCACCTGACTTTAGAGACCCAATCACACCCCCATATCCCATAGAAAGTAAACTTAGATGTTCCCTGTAGACCAACCACAATCCTACTTAGGTTTTCTTACTTTGCCACGTAGTACGACGTCACTTATGACACATTTTTGCTATATAAGGATGTTTTTAATTAAATGTTTTCGAGAACTCGTTGAGCGAGCTGTGCTGCGTCCGTTGATGCCCGTTGTACTCCCTGTTTTAACAAATGTTATTAAAATAGCCGAGATTTTGCCAAACTTCCTGTGTCGGTCTGATTATTTATGTATGAGTAAAGTCTGCATCCCCTTCCATCTCAGATACTGTCACCTCGTCTTAAAGGGCCCAACACAGGTTCACTTGGTATCAGAGAGGATTGTTCAGATCTGTCCACTAGTAGGCTTTTAGAGATTTCAGAACATTGGACGTCCTCCGCCATTTAGCTGGAGGATCGTGAGGCTTCCTGTGGAGAGCGGCCGATATATACAAATTCTTGCAAGAAGACTGATCCAGGTGGGACGGGTCTCTCTTTCACGAAATCCTTCCTTGTTTCCATAGGCGCTGAGCGGACCGAAGGCGACGGTGGCCATTTGGAGGGAGAACCAATCCAAAAGGCGAATGGTGAGTGGATTGAGGGGACTGGCAAAAATATAAGAATAGGGATTGTGGTAAAAGTATAAATAAGGTAACGGGGGTTATTTGGTTAATGTATGACGAGGAGCGTCAAGACGAGGAGCGTCTATATAAGCCCAGAGTCCTAAGCTCAAGGAGCGTCTAGGAGTCATTCCAAAACCCAAAGTGTGTACTTAGGCGGCACACGGACAAGGTCTTCGAGAGGGAATGATTCAAACACCTATTGGGGGAAGTTTAGGGGCAGAAAATAGCAGCAAAGAGTGCTGAGGAGATATATGTTGAAGTCGACTAGTTTGTCTGTTTGTATATGTTATATATTGGAAAAGTGAAGTGTCGAAGAGTGACAAAGATAGGTTGCTGGGTAGAGATCAAAAACTAATATCTATCTTTTTAGTCATTGTCGGCGCTGACTGAACAGGTAGATTGGAGTAAATTGAGAAATAGAGGCTTTGAGTGGTGACTGTTGGTGCACGCTCATATTTGTTATTTTTCTGAAACGTATTTTGTGTAAATCAACGGTATCGACAGTCAATTGAGACTCGTCATAATGGGGGATGTTACTCCACTGATGCATATTTGCAAGCAACTGCCAAAACATGCACCCAAGCTCAAACTGTACACTGCGGAATGGGTGAAGGGTACCGCAGACAAAATGTTCATGCAATGGCCACAAGGGGGATCGCTGTCAAAGGCGATTTTGCAACACATGACCACATACTTGCATGCTACGTACACAGGAAAGAAATTGGAAAAGAGGTTAGCTAGTTTAGAGCAATGGAAAATGTACCAGGAGGAGCGGGAAGATCCGCCTCCTGAGGATTGGATGCTTAATCAGTGTAGGGAGGAAGGGGTTCAGCCTTTTGTTTCCCATACTGCACCCAAATTAAATGCAGATAGTACAAAAGATGACGGATTGTATCCATTAAGGGAACTAAAAGCAGCGACATGATATAGTAATCTGATACACGTACTGCCTGCTTACAGCAGTGATGAGAGCCCAGAAAGGACTAGAGAAAAGGAGGTGATCTTTAAGGTCCTACAAGACAAGGAGGAGAAAAGCGAACGACCAAATGTATCCTTAGATATAGAACGAGAGATGAAGAGATGGAAAGGAGAGAAGGATAAAGCTGACGAGGTTAGCTCGTACAGAACAAATTGATGGGTGGACAGATATTGCTCAAACTTGAAGGGAAGAGTATCAAGGAAATAAGGCAAGGGGAAGATCAAGATAAACAAGATAGAAAAGACAGGGAAAGAGGGAAACGATTGAAAGAGGAGGAACATAAAAGGAAGGATAGACAAAGGCGAGAACAATTATATCTGGAGGAACAGCTAAGAAGGGAAGAAAGGTCAGAGGAGCAAAGGATGTATGACAACAGGCAGAGAGCAATCGAAGAACGAGACAGGCAAGAAAAGAAGAGAGGAGAGTAAGAAGAACAGAAATTACGAGATAAAAATGGAAAGACGAAGAGACAAGGAGGTGAATAGGGCAAACGAAAGAAGGGAAGAGAAAAGACAAGAAGAGGAAAGGGTTAGACGGGAAGCGAAGAAGCGAAGGGAATTAGACAAAGAAATGGAACGAAAAAGGAGACCGAGGGCATGCAACATTGATCGCATTCAGAAAGCGCTGATGGAACAGAGTCCAGTAATATCATGGGGCGACATAGAGGAGTTTCTCCCATCGCAAGAAGTAATGCCAGGACCGTCTAGGGTAAATCTAGATGAGAATTCTGAGATAGGGAGCATCGGAGATAGGATTGATAAAGCTAATCAGGAGATAAGAGCAAAAGGTGACTCAGGAAGCAGGGGAAAAGACGATCAATCTACAGTTGCCCGGTTACGAGGCAAAGAAGGAAGTCCGTTTAGTCTCGGGCACAGAGCCTTGTCTTTAGACAGGCTGTCTTTAAATAAGGATGAGAAGGATGAAAGCTATACGAGTTGGGGACTAGATATGTCAGACGAAGACAGAGAAACCTTCCGTGGAGAGGAGGGAAAAAGTGCATTTGGTTTTGAGGGATGTCTGTAGATAGACAAGGAAGTGAGATGGTCGGATTTAGACCAACCTAAAGATAGGACACCAGACCCCATGGCGCAACCAGGGTGACCTAAAGGAAGATTGCATAGTGAGAGGGGGGAATCGCCACCATACATAAACAGACTGAGGTCATTACCAGGTAGAAGGCGATCAGGAACCATTGTCCCCACTATGGAAAGGCATACGATAGGGGCCGATTGCAGATTTGGGTTCACGCAGTTCCCCCTATTGGAGAAAGGAGGGGCCAGACCGCAGTATATCCTGTGGCCCCAGATGGACAAGGATAATTTTACGGTGTAAACTCCCTAGCTTTTTTTTTAAATTTCATTTCATTTATTGGTTTTGTACATACAAGCTTCCAATGTGGCATCAGACATCGAATGCATTGCTCAGAGCTTAGTCATAAAAGTAACAGAAGAAAATAAATAACAGAAACAGATAACAATAATGGTCCTTGAGAGGGAGGAGGGGAGGGGGCAAGGAGGCAAACGGGGAGACTGCAGATTTCACATTGTGCTTTGTGTGGCAAGATGATTCACTTTGGCGTGCTTGGTTGCGTTGCTCTTATGGCATAAGTTTGTGAGAGAGCTTGGGGCCAGGAGACTAGAATGCCCTATGAGCTCACGTTCGGCACAGGGACTTCTTGGTTTATGCTTTGCGCCCTCAGGTTATTTCTTTTAGTCTTGTTTCTCCATCCATCGAAGGGTAGGGGTTTTTCTTGCCACTCCTGGGAACTGCTGCGTATAGTCCAGAATGGGGGCCCAGGTCTGGTAGAATTTGTTCCTGTTACCAAATCGGAAGGCCGCTACTATGTCCCAACACTTGGCCCACCACATTGGGATTGTTGGGCCTTCAGGATTTTTCCAAAGTCTTGCTATTGATATCTTCGCAGCCGTTACTAGATGTGAGCAGGGGTCTGCATCCGGCCTGTTAGTGGGAGTTGACCCTCGCCTGTCGCTCCCTGTAGGACAATTCCTGGGTTCCACGGGTTCGTGAGACCTAGGATCAGATTGATTTGTTCCACAAAATTTTTCCAGAATTGGGCGGTCTTGGGGCATGTCCATAGGAGGTGGAATAGCGGGGGAATAGTGGGGTTACATTTGTTGAGTATCTCCGGCGTTCAGTACCACCTGTAGCACACTTTGAATGCCCCTTCTGTATTAGTTATACACTTAGAGCTTTTGTGCGCTCGGGCCCAGATGCGGCTCCACTCCTCTGCTTCAATGCCTCTGTCTATGTCCTTTTCCCATTTCAGCATGTAGGCCTCTTTTTCGCTAAGGTCTGTTGTGTCGGGGAGCTTGTATAGAGTGGATATTTTCCCCTTGGGGGGGGGTTTGTTGTAAGCGTTCGCTCTAGGGCTCTTAATTCTCTTTTTCCGTTCTTCCTTATTGCCCTGCTTGACAGCCAGTGCCTGAGTTGTGCATACTGGAACCTCTCTGTCTCTGGGACTTTGGCTTTACAGGCTTCAAAGTCCAGTGGGGCTCCGTTCCCGAAGAGGTCGGCGATGTTCTTCAGTCCTCCTTCCTTCCATTTGTTAAAGTTGTTTGGAGTGATGCCTGGAGTGAAGTCCGGGTTGTCCCAGATGGGGGTGAATGGTCCTGTGGTGCTCCTGCAATTCCATTGATGGGCTGCCCTTTTCCAGCTCGTCACCGTGTTTCTTGTCGCTGGTAGGGGGCCTGCGTTAGGGGGGTCGCTGGGTATCTTCATATGCGGTAGTGATTCTATTGGACTGTGGCACCAGTCTTATTCCAGCTTTAACCATCAGGTTTGGTTGGTGCTTGGCTTCAATGCAAAGGCCTGCGAAAGCTGCGATGCGAGGCCGTACCTGGCCACGTCCGGGACCCCTAGGCCGCCCGCCGCTGAACCCCGGAGCAACCCACCCTCTCCGTCTCCCTTCCTGCACTTTCCATCTTTCTGTCTATGCGCCCCTACTTCCTTCCCTTGCTCTTCTGTGTCTTCAAACATGCTCCGGAGAGCTAAGATTTATTTTCTCTTCTGTAGCTGCTTCCCTTTATATTTAGCTACTAAAAAAATGTGGACATATGTTCCAAAACGCTCTTATTGTGTGAGCCCTGCCCTGGCCATGGGCAGGGAATCCCCCCTCCTCCTTTCTCCGTGATCCACTGCTTATGATACTTCTCCACCCTGTCACGATGCAGTGGCAGGGCCTTAAACATATGATCTACTGGTGTTCCTCCCCACATGCTAGTGATGTATCTCTCTTACTGACCCAGCATAGTCCCGCTAAAACGCTGCACACGCTGCCGCTTGCTTGTAAACAAAAAGAAAGAAAATCAACCCCCACTCTTTTCTGTTCGCCTTCCTTGCACACATAAACCACTCCACGAAATCATCCAATGCCACACCACACCGTGACACACACAATTACCGCCCCTCCTAGGGCCTATTCTTTATCCAATAAAACACAAATACAATCCACTAAAATAACAATCTAAAATAACAACCACTACTTATTCCAGACCTTTTATGAGACCACTAATTTTATTTCTGTATTCCTCCTTTAAATAATATACTTTATTGGGTACCACCTTCCCTCCCCTTCTGAGGAGAGGCTCCCCTACCTTACCTTACGTTATAATGCCTTACCAAAATACTCTCTTCATAGTTCAAACATTAACAAAAAATAACACAAACCTCACCCACGTCACATCAACGACCTCGCTCCCCACGTGCTCACACCGCTCACACTTTCCCATACATCTGTCCCCTACTTCTTATCGCTTACAAGAGTCTACTCACATGTGCATGCTCACCCAAACCCCACGGGGTTCCAACAGCGGCCCACACTCTCCTCAGAGCCGCGCCCCACTTCAAAGAGCAAAGAGGACTTCTGTTAAAATGGCTCTTGCTAAACCACTCAGAACACATGTTTTTCATGACCAGTCGCTGTAGGTGGGCGTAATTACTTCTGGAGAAGCGGCCAGGAAGCCTCTGCAAATACGGGGGGTGCTGGTATCACGTCAGGGTCACCAATTGAAGGCAAGCCCCTAAACGCTCACACCAGAGAGTATACAACGCGCTAGGGAAGAAAAGCCCAAGTCAATCTTTTAAGGATAACAAGTTTTAATCTCACACGCAGATGAGAGCTACGGCAAATAACTCTGCTGCCAAGAACATTCTGCCGAAAAGTAGTACAAGCAGAATCTTACAAAGGAAAACATTGTCATACATGATGCAATACATATAGTAAATTCCTGTGCGGCTGGCTGGTGTGCACCTATACATGATCCGCCTGCTTCACAAGAGATGCCAGGCCATTGGTTCCAGCCCAATCCGTCCGTCTTCCGTTACATGTGTGCTGCGGTGATCATCTTCTCACGTCGAAGATCAAAGAACAAATTCTTTATATTCCTAATATACGGATACTTTATCACTTATACTGTGCACCTGGCAGGCCATAAGAGGGGCACAAAGGCGGTTCTGGGCCACTCTAACCTTCAGACACACATTTTACTCACTTCCCTCCGTGCCATCCAGCTCGAGGTCTCCACCCTCATTTTGAACTATAATGTATGCCTCCCAGCACCTCGCAATACAAATCACACGATTGTCGCTCAACGATGTGCCCTGTCCATCCTCTTTGAACATTTCAGGACCTGTTACTTTGGGGCTGGTGGTCAAAGGGCACCTGGTGCCATGGAATTCAGGGATCTTAAGGTTTAGTCAGTTATATGGGCTATAACTCGTGGTCGCTTGGGGATGGGCCGGGTCATGCTTTGCCCAGTGTGAGATAACATACACACCAGGCGCCAGTCTGTTATTCCGCTCCAACATCTTTGCAACACTGTTGGACCAATGAATAGGCGTTGTGGCGGTTGGGGGGGTGGGCTGTCCTCATGGGAGCTCAGGCATGGCTGGAGATTTCCCTTGTCTCGCAATTTGGGCCTAGTGCATACAATGCCGCATTTGCCGTGCAGGCCTTCCCTTCTACCTATGGTTACTAATATCTATGCAAAATAGCAATGCTGCTTGCGCCCTACGCTATATTATGTGGGTTGAATATACTTGATTATATTGGAGTGGGGTCCTTTTGTATCGGCAGGTGGTCCTCTCACCGTCCCCCCCTGCCCTATCATAGTGCTATGAATGCATCTCACCTCAGTGCCTAGTGGGGTGGGGTGGGGCTGCCCCCTTCCCAACAGTAGATAACCCTCTGCTTCTTACACCTGCAAGTCTGGCAATTTCTTGAATACTGTTTTCCCGTCTTAGTCCAGACAGTGATAAAGGAGGGAATCTTTTCGGTCAGACGCAGAGTTACTGCCATAGACCCCATGCAGGTATCTCATAAAACCCTCTTTCCAGTCCGCTCATTTGACTGCGGGTTCACCGGGATGAACTAGGAACAAAGCTGGCCCTGGGATATTCATTTTACAGAAGTGACTTCCAGCAAATTCCAGAAATACCCGCCAGTGTAATGGCCTTTAAAGCAAATTGTGCCTGCACGCCCTGTAATGAGGTTACTAGTACTTGATAAGTCAGTTGCAGAGTCTATAATGTGGGCTCAGGCGTTGTTAGGGAGAATTCTCTGTTTAGGCTGAATTTCCCTACCTAGTGAGTCCCCCAGCAGCTTTGCTGGATTTCTGGGGTTCTTTTTTTCTCCTGCCAAGAGTGAGACTCTTTTTACCCTCACTCTTGGACATGTTGAACTGTGTTATCTTGGACAAACCTTGTGTTGAATGGGCTATGGGGTCTTTTACTCCATAGGGCCTCATATATTTTTGTGATGTGGGTTACACAGCACCTTCTGTGCCGTGACCCAGGGGTGTCCTAGGGACTCCCCAACATAGACTCCATACCCTGGGACTGACTACTGTCTCCCAGGGCATGTAAAGTCACAAAAGACTTTGCTAGTCTTGAATCCTGAACAGAACCAGTACAAACCATCATATTGTGGACGTACTGGCTGGGGCAATTCGATTGCCCCAGGGTCTGTTAGTCGAGGGGGCACGTCTCCGTCCCCCCTGATCGAGTTTTGGCTGGTGGCAGTGGAAACTACGTTTTATATTCGACCGCGAATATTTTCCTATGGGATTTCCCATTGTTTTAGGCTAACACATTTAATTATTTATTTACGGTAGCCTTAAACATACCGCCGGTTTATATATTTATTTTTATAACTCCGGTTGGGACTTTTTGCCAAAACTTGATTCTAAAATGGCGTTGGTGTTCGCCTCTGTAACTCTGACCCAAAGTGGAGCCCTTTGTTCCACTTTTGGCGGGCTTCTCCACAGAAGCCCTCCAAAGTGGTGCCACTCTGTCTGGGGTACTTAGGAGGGGTGGAGGGGGATTTAGGCACCCTGGACTGAGTTACCTTGGTAACTCAAGTCGCACTCCGTCCTGATTGGCCCAAGTGGTGAGCCGGCCGGCTCACCACTTAGCATGTTTGAGTGACAGCTAGGCTGGGTGAATGGGGGTTTGCTGCATAAAAGCAGGGCTTTGGGGACTGGGACTTCAGAAGTCGCCACAGGACCAAGAATCCGACGAGGGAAGAGCTGAGCCGACCTGCTTCGACGACACCACCCGGTGGAGCCCTGCTGAACCGTCTCACCACTTTCCCGACGACCGAGGAGAACTCTTAACGGAGTGGCTCCTTCCCTTTACTGGTGGGGACAACCAGTTTTCGCCTTCTTTTCGCTTCTCGAGGTATCTCGTGGCCGCCTTGCCAGTGCCAAGCACCCCGGCAACCGGAACCCCACCACTTTTACCTCAAACCACGAAAGTCGGTACAACCCTTTAACCGGAGGACTCCGCGGCTGGTTTCTTCCCGGGCAGTGCAACGACCTTCTTCTTCTGCTCTTCAGCGAGAACTTCTTCTCCCCTGACCGACGTCGAGCCTTGCTGCCACTGCCTGGAACAACTGCCACCGCTGGAGGATCCTTTCCGCTTAAGGTACCGTGTTCCGCCTGGCTTCCCTTGCTACCGACTGTACGGGGTAGATTTAGCCCCCGGCTTTCGACCCTGGGAGTGCCTGGGACACCCTGGCTAAACTTTCTAAACCACTCTAAACTCTTTTTAACTCCTTGCAAGACTTTGAATCCCTAATAACAGTGTGATCTTGGGCACATTTTCGCTCCGGCTACTCTAAGAGTGGGCCCTGCCTAGTGACTTTTGCTCACCTGTGCTTCTTTGAACCTATTGCAAGTGTTCTGGATCTTAGAGTGGTGTGTTTAACCCATTTCTGCTTTTTCTCTCCCTTTCTTGGAAACTACTAGAGTGTCATCTAACGTTAAGCACTCACCTCTGTTTTAATTAAGTGGTGTTAACCTAGAGTTGTCTAGATAGGAGAAAGGATTGAATCTACTTTCGTTATAACTGTGTTTGAAGTGTTTACTATACTTTGCTAGAGTGTTTTCAACTTATGTGTGTTTAATAAATAACTATATACTTTTGAAACCAAGCTCTGGTCAGTGTTTGCTTGTGCTATTGTGTCTGGGTACATATTGTGTATACTCTGCATACTGCCTAACTCTTCTTGAGAGAAGTCTGACTGCTCAGCCACAGCTACCAGGTAAATCTGGGTGGTACAGACTGCTACCAAAGGGGTTTACTGCTCTACCTGTAGTCTTAAATCTTTTGCAGTGTTCCCCAAGGGAACTGCACAGGTTTCTGCCTAACACTGGTGTACAGCGGTGGGATTTGTATTGAGTATACATTTTATTGTGCTTTAGATACCTTAGTGCAACTAACCACAAAGCTTAGCACTGTAAAAAGTAATCCTCTAACATGTCAGTTATAGAAAGCTATAGTCAAGAGTCCCTTGCAGCCAAAACTGCTGATTGTTTAAGAGTGCTCTGTAAACATAAGGATCTCCTGACTAAGGGCAAGAAAATGGAGCTGATTGAGAGATTGTTGGCTAACCAAAGTCTGGGTGATGGTTCAGAGGAACCTACCACTCCAGCAACTGTAGATGACAGTATTGAAGTTAACATGGAGCAAAATGTTGATGATTCTGAGGAAGAGTCAGAAGAGGAGGGTGAGGCTGTTGTAACTGTCCCCCCTAGGCCTCTGCCTGCTCTACCTGCTGTACCTACTGGACCTTTACCAGGTCCCACATTTAGTCCTCAGTACTTTGAACTGGAGAAAATGAAGCTAGAATTGGAGTATAAGAAACTTAATGCTCAAACTGACAAAGAATTAAGGCTAAGGGAAATGGAGCTCAAGTATGACTTAGAAATGAAGAAATTATCTGTTGAGAATGCTTCTCTCTCTGGCTCCTCTAGAAGTTCCAGTCCTAAAAGACCCCGGATGCCTAAAGAATTGGTTGGTATGTATGAGCCTAAGTTGGATGTGTTGGATTGGTTGTCTCTGTTTGAATATAATCATGGGCTCCAGAACATCACAGGAAATGACTTGCTCACCTGGTTGTTCTCTAGGCTCCCCCCTGTTGCAACTGATGTGGTAATGGAGATGGGGGAGGAGGATAGGAAGGACTATGAATGTGTGAAACTAGCTTTGATAGCTAGGTTTGGGAAAACCCCTTCCCAGTATCTTAAGAGGTTTAGGAGCCTCAAAAAGCATGATGGTACCCCTTGGGCTACCTGGGTGAATGAATGTTTGAAAAACTTAGAGGGATGGATTAAGGGTTACAAGGTGAACACTTATGAAGGTATGAAGAATTTGTTTATGTTGGAGACTATTTATGATGCCTGCTCTCCTGAGCTCAGACAACACTTGGCTGATTCCAGGGAATTGGATTCCCGGAAACTAGCTAAGGCTGCTGACTTGTGGGTTGCCAACAGGGCCACTCACAGGGATTCTGGGGTAACTCAGAAGAAGGATGGGGAGAAACAGTCTAAAAAGGACTCCAAAGAGAATTCTAATACTACAAATTCCAAAGAGGGCCCCAAACAAAACTATAAGGGTAAGCCACAGGGGAAACCAAATCAGGCTAGTGTACCTCCTGGTCCCAGACCAGAAGGAGGTCAGAACAAGCCTCCATTCCAGCGAGCCTTTGGCTCATGCTTTGTTTGTAAGGCTACTGACCATGTGAAAGGAGATCCCAGATGTAAGGGTAAACCTTCAGGGGTCCAGCTTGCCTCCTTAGCCTTCGCTCCAGAAGAGGAAGTACATATGGCAAGTGGAAACTTTCTATTACTAGCTGATGAACCCACTGGAGTCTCAGCTAGTGTTTCTTTAGTCTCTCTGGGGTTGTGGGAACAACAGAATTTAGATGTCTATAACTCTATCCCAGATAATACTAAAGAGTATTATAAGGACAGTGTCCAGGTGAATGGTCAGGAGACTCCTGCCATTAGGGACACTGGAGCCAGCATAACTGTGGTGGATGAATCATTTTTCAAGGCAGAGGATGTTGCTAAGGCACCCAAATGCCTCACCAAGTTAGCTGGTGGGCCTGTGCAGATGTGTCCCCAGTTACCAGTTCTCATCCAATGTAACGATATGGCTGTAAAAATACCTGTCAGTGTACAATGTGAAGTGCCAGGTAGGGTCCTGTTGGGTAATGACCTCAAAGCTCTTGGAGTTGTATCTCATACCCCCAGACCTCCTAGCAAAAGGTTCCAGGAACTCACAAAACCTGCAAGAGAGAAAACCCTGAGAGGGTTATCTCAGGAGATGATGACAGAAATCACTCCTCTCCCACTGGAGCAACTTACTGCAGTAACTACCCGATCAGGAGCAAAGGGGCAACCCAAGACTCCTAGGAAAAAGCCAGCAGCAAGCACTCCAGTGCTTCCAACAAGGACTTCCCCTAGGTTGTCCAAAGTTACACCTGTAACTCCACCTCCAGCTGAGGCTGAGAGGGAGGTACAACCCTGTGTGGTTGAGCTAGACTCTGAGGAAGAGCTAGAAGGAGGCCCCAACCTTATTGGAGATTTGGACCCTGAGGACCATCCTGAGCTGCAGTCTTTACTGGCAGAAGGTGGGCCTAGCAGGGCAGCTTTTCGTAAGGGGCAAAGAGAATGTCCAACTCTGGAAGGTCTCCGCCACCAGGCAGCTTCTCAAGCTGATGGGCAAGAGCCTGGGAAGTATAGGTTGCACTGGGAAGATGGCCTCTTCTACAGTGAACCCACTGAGTCTGAACCTGGAGACTACAAACGCCTTGTAGTCCCACAAGAGAACAGACAACAGTTCTTACAACTAGCCCATGAGATACCTTTGGCTGGTCACTTGAGTTTCAAGAAGACCAAGGAAAGGCTCTCACTCTACTTTTATTGGCCAAAGATGGGGGCTGAAGTAGATAGATATTGTAAGAGCTGCCATACCTGCCAGACTTCTGGTAAGGTTGGTTCCAAGAATGTGGCACCTTTAGTGCCTCTCCCAGTTGTGGGAGTCCCATTTGAGAGGGTAGGGATTGACATTGTTGGTCCCCTTGATCCTCCAACCTCCTCAGGCAACAGGTTTATACTTGTTGTAGTAGACCATGCTACTAGGTACCCTGAGGCAATTCCTATGAGGACTGTTACAGCTCCGGCTGTGGCTAAGGCCCTCCTTGGTATTTTTACCAGGGTTGGGTTTCCTAAGGAGGTAATCTCTGACAGGGGGTCAAACTTTATGTCCCACTACATGAAAGCCATGTGGAAAACCTGTGGAGTTACCTACAAGTTCTCAACCGCATACCACCCTCAGACAAACGGGTTGGTTGAAAGGTTTAACAGAACCATGAAGAGCATGATAGGTGCTTTAGAAGAACCCCTTAAGAAAAAGTGGGACCTTCTACTGCCATGCCTTCTCTTTGCTTATAGAGAAGTCCCTCAGGAGGGAGTAGGTTATTCTCCCTTTGAGCTTCTCTATGGCCATCCCGTCAGAGGTCCATTGGCCCTGATTAAGGAGGGATTGGAAGGTGCTCCTCCCCTCAAGCCAGTCAGAGTGACTGACTATGTGATAGGTCTCCGGAGGAGAATGTCACACATGATGGCAGAAGCAAGTGACAACTTGAAAGCTGGTCAAGCCCTGGTCAAACATTGGCACGACCAGAAGGCTAACATGGTTGAGTTTACTCAAGACCAGCTAGTTCTAGTTATGCTCCCAACAAGGCAGAGGGCCTTGCAAGACAAATGGATGGGACCCTTCAAGGTTGTGGGAAAACTTGGAGAGGTCAACTATCTGGTGGATCTGGGCAGACCCAGGGAAGCTCCTAGAGTCTTCCACACCAACCGACTAAAAGCATACATCTCCAGACCTGATGTAGGAGCCTTGCTTCTAGCTTCAGCTGCAGAGGAGGAAGAGAGTGAATCTCTCCCTGATCTCCTCAGAGGTGTGCCTTTAGATGAAAAAGTTGAAGGAGTCAATCTCTCTTCAGACCTGACACCTGAGCAACAAGAGGAGTGCAAATCTATGTTAAATCAGTTCGCCTCCCTGTTCTCACTGTCACCAGGCTTGACCCCTTGGGGCCAGCATGAGATACTCACTGGTGACTGTCTGCCAGTCAAAAGCAGAGGATACAGAATGTCAGAACATATCAGAGCCCACATCAAAGGAGAGGTCAAGAAGATGCTTGATCTCGGGGTAATAGAGCCCTCTACTAGTCCATGGTCTAGCCCAGTTGTGTTAGTACCAAAGGCCGGATCCAAAGACTTGAGATTCTGTGTGGACTATAGAGCTCTAAATGCAGTCACCAAGACTGATGCCCACCCTTTGCCCAGGACAGATGAGTTGGTGGATAAACTTGGTGCAGCCAAGTACCTCAGCACATTTGACCTAACGTCAGGCTATTGGCAAATAGCCCTGACAGACCATGCCAAGGAGAAAACTGCATTTTCAACCCCAGTTGGCTTGTACCAGTTTAAGGTCATGCCTTTTGGATTAAAAAATGCACCTGCCACATTCCAAAGGATGGTGAACCAAGTTCTGGCTGGGATGGAAGATTTCTGCATGGCATACTTGGATGACATTGCAGTCTTCAGCCACTCCTGGGAAGAACATGTGAACCACCTAGGACATGTGTTGCAGGCTCTGGAACAGGCCCATTTGACAATCAAAGCCAGTAAGTGCCAGATCGGTCAAAGTAAAGTGGTCTACCTTGGACATGAGGTAGGAGGTGGAGAAATAAGGCCTTTGCCCAGCAAGATTGAAGCTGTGCAAAATTGGACAACACCAACTACTCAAACCCAAGTGAGAGCTTTTCTAGGCCTCACTGGATATTACAGGAATTTCATTGAGAACTATGGGACCATAGCTTCTCCACTGAATGTAATCTCCTCTCCCAAATTCCCTAAAAAGGTAAAATGGAATGAGGAGTGCAATCAGGCCTTTGAAAAACTGAAGAGAGCTCTTTGCCAAGCTCCAGTATTGAGAGCTCCTGACTACCACCAACCTTTCATTGTACAAACTGATGCTTCCAATGTAGGTATAGGTGCAGTTCTAAGCCAACTGGATGAGAAGGGTAGGGAGCACCCCATTTGCTTCATCAGTAGGAAACTGAAGGATCCTGAGACAAGGTGGGCAACTATCGAAAGAGAATGCTTTGCTATTGTGTGGGCACTGAAGAAGTTTAGGCCATACTTGTATGGTTCTACTTTTGTTATTCAGACTGACCACCAACCCTTGAGATGGTTAATGCAAATGAAAGGGGAAAATCCAAAACTATTGAGATGGTCAATCTGCCTGCAAGGGTTTGATTTCACCATTGAGCACAGGTCAGGGTGTCACCATCAAAATGCTGATGGACTCTCTAGGATGTATATCATCGACTAGAGGTATGAGGTTCATCCAGGAGTGGATTAAATCCTCCTGTCCCTTAGTCTGGGGGGGGCGAGTGTTAGGGAGAATTCTCTGTTTAGGCTGAATTTCCCTACCTAGTGAGTCCCCCAGCAGCTTTGCTGGATTTCTGGGGTTCTTTTTTTCTCCTGCCAAGAGTGAGACTCTTTTTACCCTCACTCTTGGACATGTTGAACTGTGTTATCTTGGACAAACCTTGTGTTGAATGGGCTATGGGGTCTTTTACTCCATAGGGCCTCATATATTTTTGTGATGTGGGTTACACAGCACCTTCTGTGCCGTGACCCAGGGGTGTCCTAGGGACTCCCCAACATAGACTCCATACCCTGGGACTGACTACTGTCTCCCAGGGCATGTAAAGTCACAAAAGACTTTGCTAGTCTTGAATCCTGAACAGAACCAGTACAAACCATCATATTGTGGACGTACTGGCTGGGGCAATTCGATTGCCCCAGGGTCTGTTAGTCGAGGGGGCACGTCTCCGTCCCCCCTGATCGAGTTTTGGCTGGTGGCAGTGGAAACTACGTTTTATATTCGACCGCGAATATTTTCCTATGGGATTTCCCATTGTTTTAGGCTAACACATTTAATTATTTATTTACGGTAGCCTTAAACATACCGCCGGTTTATATATTTATTTTTATAACTCCGGTTGGGACTTTTTGCCAAAACTTGATTCTAAAATGGCGTTGGTGTTCGCCTCTGTAACTCTGACCCAAAGTGGAGCCCTTTGTTCCACTTTTGGCGGGCTTCTCCACAGAAGCCCTCCAAAGTGGTGCCACTCTGTCTGGGGTACTTAGGAGGGGTGGAGGGGGATTTAGGCACCCTGGACTGAGTTACCTTGGTAACTCAAGTCGCACTCCGTCCTGATTGGCCCAAGTGGTGAGCCGGCCGGCTCACCACTTAGCATGTTTGAGTGACAGCTAGGCTGGGTGAATGGGGGTTTGCTGCATAAAAGCAGGGCTTTGGGGACTGGGACTTCAGAAGTCGCCACAGGACCAAGAATCCGACGAGGGAAGAGCTGAGCCGACCTGCTTCGACGACACCACCCGGTGGAGCCCTGCTGAACCGTCTCACCACTTTCCCGACGACCGAGGAGAACTCTTAACGGAGTGGCTCCTTCCCTTTACTGGTGGGGACAACCAGTTTTCGCCTTCTTTTCGCTTCTCGAGGTATCTCGTGGCCGCCTTGCCAGTGCCAAGCACCCCGGCAACCGGAACCCCACCACTTTTACCTCAAACCACGAAAGTCGGTACAACCCTTTAACCGGAGGACTCCGCGGCTGGTTTCTTCCCGGGCAGTGCAACGACCTTCTTCTTCTGCTCTTCAGCGAGAACTTCTTCTCCCCTGACCGACGTCGAGCCTTGCTGCCACTGCCTGGAACAACTGCCACCGCTGGAGGATCCTTTCCGCTTAAGGTACCGTGTTCCGCCTGGCTTCCCTTGCTACCGACTGTACGGGGTAGATTTAGCCCCCGGCTTTCGACCCTGGGAGTGCCTGGGACACCCTGGCTAAACTTTCTAAACCACTCTAAACTCTTTTTAACTCCTTGCAAGACTTTGAATCCCTAATAACAGTGTGATCTTGGGCACATTTTCGCTCCGGCTACTCTAAGAGTGGGCCCTGCCTAGTGACTTTTGCTCACCTGTGCTTCTTTGAACCTATTGCAAGTGTTCTGGATCTTAGAGTGGTGTGTTTAACCCATTTCTGCTTTTTCTCTCCCTTTCTTGGAAACTACTAGAGTGTCATCTAACGTTAAGCACTCACCTCTGTTTTAATTAAGTGGTGTTAACCTAGAGTTGTCTAGATAGGAGAAAGGATTGAATCTACTTTCGTTATAACTGTGTTTGAAGTGTTTACTATACTTTGCTAGAGTGTTTTCAACTTATGTGTGTTTAATAAATAACTATATACTTTTGAAACCAAGCTCTGGTCAGTGTTTGCTTGTGCTATTGTGTCTGGGTACATATTGTGTATACTCTGCATACTGCCTAACTCTTCTTGAGAGAAGTCTGACTGCTCAGCCACAGCTACCAGGTAAATCTGGGTGGTACAGACTGCTACCAAAGGGGTTTACTGCTCTACCTGTAGTCTTAAATCTTTTGCAGTGTTCCCCAAGGGAACTGCACAGGTTTCTGCCTAACAGGCGTTATGGTGTATGCTTTCACCTACTGTCTGTAGGCATATATCCTTAAAACTTTGTACCCGCCTGGACCTGTGATGGCCGTCCGCACTGTGGCAATCAGGCTTGTCCAAAGCGTCGCCTGACTTCAAAATGGCAGACGCAAGATCCTGCAAGACTTCGCTCGCCGATGGGACTACCACGGACCGCTTAATATCAAGCCGGGGACTGGTTATGCTTTCCGTGGGCTGCACGCCGACCAAAAGTTTAAAGCGCACCAACCTGACAGGCGTCGCTGCCCTTTTACTATTCCAGCTCACATAGGCACTCTCACAGACACATGGGTGCGCAGTGTCAACACCAGGCTGGGACTGCTGTTGTTTGCGCGATCCTCATAGCAGAACTATCTACAATCCTAATATAACTATGTACATATGGTTTCTGGTCCCTCCTATTGATAGCCCAACCTAAAACATGACACTTTAAAGAAACATAACATGGGCTTGTTTGAATACATGCAACATCTAGAGTTGGAAACAGCTTGCAATATCCTGGGGAAATTCGAAATGCTGAGACGCAAGAACAACTGAGTTATCCAGCTCAAATGAAGTGCTGACCCTGAGGCCTGGGGTCTCGGGCAAGAGGAGGCTCTGAGATGCTGACGCACCCTGTCGCGGGTGATCTTACACAGACCTCTTAACAGATCTCGCCTGATGCTCTGAGAGACTTTCTGTGAACCATAGCAGTAAGAGCTGTGGGGTTACCGTCTACGCGTAGCGGGTATATCCGTGGTGTCCCCTGGAGGAGGGACATGCTGCCCCGAGGATGCGGGGGTGCTGTGAGAACACCGCTACGTGAGCACCACTGATTCCTATGGCGCTTGTGGCAGCTGTGGCCCTGCCCGAGGTCAAGGCGGAGAGCTGGATTCCCGCTGACGACTGATGGGACGTGGACCCTCCGGAGCGAGAAGGTACAATGTGTGGGGGGGGCACTTGGATGGGGTCAAGCTGCCCTCCACTTTGCTGCTGCCAGCGCAGCCGTCCTAGAGCTCGGCAGCACCTCCCACCCCCAGGCACTGAACATGGACAAGGCCTGGCAAAATACATTCATGGGTTGGTCCCTGCCCGTCCTAATTACAAAATTATACATGCACTGCTGTGAGCAATATCCTGTGACTGTACAGGTATGGAGTTGGGGGCATCATACTGGAATACGCAGCTCACTGTTTTTTTTTTTATTAAAGTTTTTTATGGTTATGACATTAGTAAAACAATAATACAACCATTGAAATAGATAGAAATCCACCAGGGATAAAAATCCCCCCTCGACCCAAAGCTGTCCAGCTCTGCTAAGACCTGCCTCATACCATTGTTGGAAGGCTAATGGTTCGTTGATCCCATCCAAGGGTGGGGGAGCCCAGATGCAGCTCAGGGGCGAGGGCCATGTCGTGAGCCATCTGAGATAACCCCCCTCTTTCCATATGGACCATAGCACCCCCAGGACTGGATGTTTCAAGATTCTCCTTGGGATGCGTGCTTTGGGGACCCATAGCCACTCGTCTAATGTGACCAGGGAGAAAAGCACATTGTCCAATACTACGCACTGTTTCTTTGGGCCCATCACCAAGTGGTCAACCAGAATTCGCAGTTGTGATGACTTGTAATATGTGTTCTAGGTCTGGGAAGTTAACCCCACCCTCGTCTTTGGGCCTTATCAGTGTGTGGTAGGCAATTCTGTGGGATTTTCCCGCCCAGAGGTAGCGGAGAAGGGCCCGCTTGACCTCTAGGAGGAACGGCTTCGGAATCTGGGTCGGGAGCATTTGAAATAGGTGTAAGAATTTGAGGAGGATCACCATTTTAATGGAGTTAAGGCGTGCCATCCATGAGAGGCCGGACTTCGTCCAACGCTCCAGGTCTCGTTTGATCGCCGACCACAGGGGAGGGTAGTTTGCATTGAAAAGATCTGCCATGTCTGATGGTATCTGGATCCCCAAGTGACAGAGTCCCTCAGCTTGTTTACAAAACAGGAGGTCCTCAATATATTGCCTCTCTGTATCGTTGAGCTGGCCTGCTACAAATGCGACTGACTTATCTAAATTTACCTCAAGGGTCTCGTATCGTTCCAGGCTATTCAGCACCTCAGGGACTGATTGGGATGGGTTGGAAAGATATAGTAGGACGCCGTCGGCAAATAGGGTTATTTTATAGTTGATTTCCCCTATTTTGATACCCTGGATTTTGTCATTCCCCCTGATCGATATGGCCCAGGGCTCCATTACCAATGCATCTATAAGGGGAGATAATGGGCATCCCTGTCTCGTGCCCCTTTCCAGTGGAAGGGCTTCCGATTCACCCTCGTTCACTACCACTTTTGCTGAGGGGTGAGAGTAGAGGGATGTCATCCACCTTAGCCATTTAGGTCCCATCCCCAAAGACGATAGAACACCCTCCATGAAGGCCCAGCTCACCCTGTCGAATGCCTTTTCTGCATCTAAGGACAGGAGGAGAGCACCCTCCGTTCTAACTCCTTTTGAAATCAAATATGTAGGGTTTTGCGCATACTGTCGGCCCCCTGTCTGTTCATTACAAAACCAACTTGATCAGGGTGGATCAGTCGGGGAAGACACTTTTCTAGGTGTGTTGCCAGGATCCTGGTAAAGATATTCGCGTATATGTTCAGAAGCGAGATGGGCCTATAAGAGCCGCACTCCACAGGGTCCTTACCGGGCTTGGGAATCACCGTGATCATGGCCTGTAGGAATGTCGGCGGAATGGTTTCCGGGGTTTTAATTTGTTTAAACAGCTTGGTTAGCGGTTGTATCAACACCGATTGGTATTGTTTATAAAAGTTGGCCGTGTATCCACCCCCCCCCCGGGGTCTTACCCACCTTAAGCCTTTTAATAGCCCCCTCCACCTCTTCCTCTGATATTTCCCTTTCCAATGCCTCCTTTTCTGAGTCTGTGAGCTTGGCAGGGGGTGGTCCTCGAGATATCTTCGAATCTCGTCCAATTACTCACCATCTTGTTTAGGGTAGATTACCTTATAGAAGCCCGCAAATGACTCGGCCATGTGTTTGGTTTTTGTCTGGATGTTACCCGCCCCATCCCTGACACCCTCTATCCGTCTACCCACCCTGTTTCCCCTCAGCCTGTGTCCCAAGAGGGTTCCAACTTTATCTCCCTTCTCATAATATCTGGTTTGTGTATCTCATTTTTCTGACCACCTCACCAATTAAGATTGTGTGTAGGGCCTGTCTTTTATCTCTCATTTCACCCAGGAGGTTTTCACAGTCTACGTTGCCCTTAGTAAGCTGTGCCCTCATAACCCGTAGGTCCTTGTGGAGTTTGGATTCTATTAGCGCTCTCTCACGTTTTTTACTTGAGCCCTCTGCAATAAGGAGACCCCAGAAGGTGGCCTTCGCCGCTTCCCAAACTGTGGCCATTGGGATTCCCCCTGTGTTGTTTGTTACAAAGAAGGCTTCCATTTCTTTCCGTAGGAATTCCTTAAACACCTGTTCTCTCATGAGGGTGTCGTTACAGCGCCACCTGTATGATTTCGGGGTGTCTTGTAATTGCCATTCCATAACGAGAAGTTCATGGTCCGACCAGGTCACTGATTCAACCGTGGGGTTTCCAACCTTCCCTCCTCCTTCCTCTGATACCAGTAGTAAGTCAATTCTGGTATATGTTTGGTGAGGGGGGGAGAAGAACGTGTAACCCCCCAGAGTTTGCCAGCATTTTCGCCATACATCCACCCAATAATATTCTTGTAAGAGGTCTCTCATGGCGAGGTTATCCTTGGTGGGGGCTTTCGGCCCCGTCCCTCTGGCGGACCACCAGTCTAATCGGGGGTCTGTGATAAGGTTAAAATCTCCACCCAAGATCATCACCCCCTCCGCCCATTTGTCCATGATTTTAAGCACTTTATGAATAAACTTGATTTGGCCAACGTCGGGTGCATACAGAGTGGCCAATGTGACAAGTGTGCCCTCAGACAGCCCCTTGATCCCCAGAAATCTACCTCCAAAGCCTCTTTTCGTCTCAACGTCAGTAAGATGCAGTGATTTACCAAGGAGAATACCTACTCCCTCCTTCTTCGAGGATTTGTGTGAGGCCCAAAAGTTTCTGCCTATCTCCTTTCCTTTTATCGTCAACTCTGCCCCCCCTCCTATAGTGTGTTTCTTGTAGGAAGAGGACTTGCAGTTTTTGTTTGCGGAACATGTTGCTTGTGAGAGAGCGCTTGTTTTGTGAGTTTAGGCCCTTAACATTGAGCGTACCAATCCGTCCTTCAACCATGGTCATTGCTACCCTTGCCCTGTGAAATTTCAGTGCGTTCCCCCTGTATCATCCTTACAATTGACCCACAGTTCCATGGCATGGAGTCCCCATTTCCTTTGTCCCTCCTCCTACCCCTCCCTTCTTCCCTGTCTCCCTTACCCATTTTGTAAGGCGTTCGTCTCCATCGCCCGACAAACATCGGGGTTAGTCAACGAACCACCAGGGCTGCTGCCCTGGCCCCGGGAGATTAAGTGGTGCGGAACGCTCCTTCCCATTTTTCGTTCAAGAACTCTTCCCGAGTCCCATCGCACATTAGCTTTGAGTGTGAGTCAGAAAGGGCTTCTTCAGTCTTGGAGATTAGGTACACGTACCCTCCAAGAAACAACACCCCTCAGGCCCTCGATCGGATGGGCCCCAAACTTTCTATTATGCCCGTTAAACAGAAACCTCACCAACAGTGGCAACACCCAAAGGCAACATACGATTCCCCCCAACATGGAGGAGCCCCCGAGGGTCATGCAAGAGATTGCATTACAGAAAGTATCATCATATCTTTTCCCCCCTTATGATCATGTGGGTCCACCGCGACCCGCTGGGGGATGCCTAGTTTTCTGGAATTTCCGAGTGCCCTTCACTTTGTGCTTCCCTTGAGTTAGATCAGGGCCTCGTGGGGCCCGGCTTGGGTCCCTGTCAGTCCCATTCTGTTCCCTAGATGTTCCTGGGGAGTCCCCAACCAGCTCATCAATGGCTCTTTGGATGTCTTCCGTCACAAGCTGGTGGTTCTCGCCTTGCCATTCAAACGCTAAATAGAATGGGTGTCCCCAGCGATAGCGGACCCCCTTCTCCTGTAGCCATCTGGTAATTGCCACACATTTGTTCCTCATTTGCAGCATGAGAGCGGACAAGTCTTGGTAGATTGCCACCCTGGAGTTGTCGTATTGCATGTCTCTCAGAGTCCTCGCCATTTCGAGTATGCTTGCTTTGTCTCTATAGTATTGCAATCCCGCCAGCACCGAGCGTGGGCCCCTTCCGCCACCACCCACTCGGTGAACCCTGTCGATCAGGACGGTTTCCCCAGAATCAGTTCCCAGGACGATCCTGATGATATCCTGCACCTTACTCTCCAGAACCACCTGGGTCTCCCCCTCCACCTCCGTCAGGCCAAAGATCCGCAGGTTGCTTCTCCGTTCACGATTTTCCATGTCGTAAACCTTGAGACGGAGCTCCCCCTCCCGGCGCTGTATCTCCCTGAACCTTGCCTCCATCTGTGTTTCCAGGAGGTCGGTAGACACCCGATTGTTCTCCACCCCCTCCATTCGGTCCTCCAGTGTGGAGACTTTGGCGGTGAGGTCGGCCAGCTTGGCACCCATGTCCGTTCTCATCCCCCTAATTTCGTCTAGGATCGTCTGGATGTTATTCTGCATGGTGTTCATGTCAGGAGCCGGTGTGGATGGGATGCCGGTCTCCATCGCTAGGTCTCCAGGTGTGAATTGGTATTTCGCTAGGGTTTCTTTCCAACTCATGAGGTGTTTCTTCCCCTCGATCCCTGTGGTTTCTTAGTGTCCCCAGTGGTATCTCCCCGGAACCAGAGTTTACTCCTTTGCCTCAGCCTCAGCTCGAGTGTAGTATTGCATGGTAGGCAAGTCTTTGTGGCTTATTTCACTTGTAGAAGGCTCCCACCTATCACATGGCCCAACTTTGGAATCGCCGGTGTACTTTACTCCTTCTATCCTTGAGTTTGCCTCTGCACCCAAGGGGTGCTCTGGTGCCTTGTATTTCAGTCTATTTCAAGCCCCAGGGAGTTACCTATTTGCGCCTCCAAGTTCAGTGTCGGGGGTTTCCTCCTGTTCTGGCACTCCCCTGTCTGTGGCTCCCAAGTATGGTGAGGGGGGGCAGTGACTGCGTCCCTACCCCTGCTGGTTGTTGGTACTCACGGTTATACCACCATGGGCCTGAAGGTCCCGTTGTGGGGTCGGCAGGGTAGTGGCCCCTAGGGTGCCCACTCGGATCTGGCAGTCCGTGCTGTTGACAGAGGCTGTCCCCCAAGAGCGGGGGTGGGACAGTGAGGCGAGGAATTCCTCGTCACTAGGGAGGGCAGGTTCCAGCAAGTCTCGCTTCCCAAGGTTATTTATCCCGGGTAGTTCACCTTGTGGGGCTTTTGACGGGCTGGGGGGGGGGCCCAAGCGCGCTCCCGCGTCGGCCCGGAGCCTGTGAGGAGGCAGCCCCAGGCAGCCGCGTCCTTTAAATGGTCCAGAGGACTCCTCTGAGTACTTGGCAGTGCTAGGCCCCAGTCTGGGGGGGGGAAGAGGAGGGGGGCTTGGGCGCGCTCCCGCGACGGCCCGAGCTGGTAAGAGGAGTCGCTGGTGGGAGCACAGGGAGGGGCGACACCAATGGAGTTCCCTTGGTAGCAGGAGCCCAGGCGCGCCTCAGGCCGCTCTGCGCCTCGGTCCGCCCCTCTCCCCCGTGCCGCGCCAGGCGTGGAAGGCAGGTGGGCTGTGATGGTTCAGGAGTCCGCGATCAAGGCCCCCAAGGGATCTACGGCTCCTCCGCTGAGTGTTCCGGCAGGGCTGTGGAGCGCAAGACCAGCGGGCTGGCTGTGGGGCGGGACTCGCCCACTGCAGGGTGGAACGTTGCGCCGCGTCTCTGGCCTGTGTGCATCGCAGGTCTGAAAGGGGGCGTTCCCGATCGAGTATCTCCGGTTCTGGGAGTCCCTGTGAGTTCCGATGGCAGATTCTCCTTATCTGTTACACCATCCACTGGTCACCTTATGCGCACGAATGCCCGTGCAGCCACTAAACCCTCCATCTCAGGTCCTGATCTGCCTTCCCCTTCTAACCTCATGTCCTCACTCCCTCAAGCAGCACGGCAGCAGCGGACCATGCTATACAACAAGAACACACAAGGGCATCCAACGGGCTATGGTCATACTCACCCGCTCCTTTCGTTGCAACGTTGGCAGCTGCCCTGGCGTCTTGGAAACAGTCGACGGAGACGCCGGCTTTTTCCTTTGCTTCATCACGCCCCCAGGAAGACCCGGCAGCGTTTTGACAACTTGGGTCATGTGACAAGGAAACGTGCTACATCATCGGTCACGTGATGGGGTCATGTGACACTCCTAGGCCCCTTCAAAACCGGAGAGGGAACGCTCATTCAGTGCTTCACAGCTGACCCAATCAGGCACTGTTCGGCATCTTCCTGTCTCCACATCTCGATTCTGGACTACGGACTGCTCTTCTTGGATTTCCCTGTCAAGCCCTCGGATACTGTTTTGCTCCGCTGTTTCAGGACCTTTTGGACTGTGCTTTTGGATTCCTTTGGGTTACCCCTGGTTTCAACGAACTTGGCTGGCTTTTGACCTTGGAACTCTTAACGGACTGTTTTCGGATTTCCTCTTCTGTTACCTTTCGGAGTGCCCTATCTATACAGGTTTTGCAGTGCCAAATTCCACAGCAATCTTCCAGTACTGGGCCTACCCGCTGCCGCTTGCTCCACTTTGCAGCCACACGGAACACCTCCATTTCATCTGTGCTCTTTCTGTATCCAGACTCCTTTGTACCTTGGTAAGCCCCTTGATATTAGTTACCTTGCTATTGAGTGAATTGTTTGTCATTATACTGACCCATTGCTTGCTTTACAGCGGTCGACGGGTCACCGGTGTTCCTGGTTCCTGGCGTTCTTCGGCACTCAAATACCTGTGGCCTCAAGGATCGCTCAGGAAGTTATTTGTACCTTTCTGAGTGGAACTTGTGGACAGAGGCCCCATAATCTCCACGACCATCAACACCAAGTCATAACATTATCTAAGAGGGATAAAGTTCTTTTTTCTCTTATTACTCCGCACTTAACCCGGGGCCATATGGGGAGCTGATAGATCAGGCAGCCATCTTGCCTGCGCCCCCTGGTGTCCTCTGGGTTGCTGTTTTACTGTTTATATACATGATACAAGTGGTCACATGTTTTTTCGTTTTTTTTAAGAAAAACTAAATTGATTTAATAAAACTGTTTAGTATGATATATAGAAGAGTTGTTTCTTTGGAAGGAGCTGGTTTATCTGCAAAATGAAAAATTAGATATATGCTTTCACAGTCTGGTATTCATTGAGGGATATTAGAGAGGGGTAGTCGTCCTGAGATCTTTCTTCTTTGTTGGGTAAGGATTGGCAATAGATTTATTAGTATAGGCCCTTTTATTTTGACAAGACACCACTAGGACTGCGTTATTAATATTTGATGGTCATAGCTTGCTCCCATCTATAGATTTAGGATTAGATAGGCGTTTTTCAAACCCTTTTTAAAGTACAATAAACACCCTTGAACTGTGGTCACTTGTGTCTGCTTACTGTTGATACCATGGGCCTCATTACAACTCAGGCGGTAAGGGTTTTACGGCGGCGTAAACAGCGCCGACCCTTACCGCCTGAGTACGAGGTCCCTTAGCGCCATGGCGGACTTAACACCTGCTTTTAGCAGGTGTTAAAATCCATGGCGCTAAGGGACCATGGAGTTAATTACGCCCCCGTAATTTACGGTGGCGTAATTAACGCCTTCCCCACTCCCATTATGCCCTATGGGGCAAAATGGGAATGGGGAAGGGTAAATGGGAAAATGGGGATTTACCGCCCCGCCAAGGTTGGAATGGGGCGGTAAATCCGCCAACCACCATGGCGTAAACATAGTTTACGCCATGGTGGTAAAGTCACGGCCCAGGCGGCAACTTACCGCCTGGGTCGTAATGAGGCCCCATGTCTTCCTTACAATTCCCAGAGTGAAACCTTCCCTGCATCAACGTGCCACAATTCGGAAACGCCATCAAACACTGGTGTGCCTGCCCATAGGTGTTGTGGACCCGGGGCGTGCCGACAGGCATAAGAACAATTGAAAACTTATTTTGTATACTGACCAAGTAAATTAGAAAGACAGAATTTACACAACTCCTCATATAAGATAAGTTAATATGGGGAAAGTTGGAGTAAATATCACCAGCAGTTGAACATTAATGAAGCCGTTGAAAGGCAAAATCTGTACAAGTCTCCATAGATGAGATGTCAATATGGGGGAAGTTGGAACAAGTAGTACCTAAAGTCAATGAAGTATAAACATTGAACAAGTACAACTATGTTATACTCAAAGAGAACATGGTAAGAAGTCCTGGTGAAAGAAGCATATTAGGCAGTTAGCCTTTGAGAGAAAGATACCTGGAAGGGGAGTATACCATCGGGCCAACTAAGCCCAGGAAGGGAATTCCGGGCAGGGAAGTATACCAGTTAATCCATTTAAAATATCACAAAGAGAGAACATTGTAAGACCCTGTTGAAAGAAGCACATCAGCCAGGGAACCTTTGGGAGAAATGACACCTGGCAAGAGAGTATACCAGGGGAACTGCAAAACATAGGATTTCTGGCAGGGGAGTATACCAGGAGACCATCCTTAAGTGTTGTGTGATAGAGACATTTCTAATATTCTTAAGTAATCATTGTTTGTAAAATACACCTTTTGCCATCCTGAAGAAAGTGTGTGAAACAGACATTTCTACCACTCTTGAGGAATTATTGTTTGAAAAGACACTTTTGCCATCCTTAAAAAGTTGTGTAAAAGAGACGCTTTTGCTATTATTCAAAAGACAGGTTTTGCCATACCTAAGAAAGTGTTGTATGAAAGAGACATTTCGGCTACTCTTAAGGAATCATTATTTGAAAAGGACACTCGCTATCCTACTTGAAACAATCCAGGGGAAGGAAACCACCTCCTGGATTGAAGGATTGTTTGTTGAATTTTCATATTCGATTTGTACATACTTTTTTTTGCTAAATCAAAAACAGAGACACTTACCTTGCACCGTTGTTTATTCATTTTTAGTGTGAGGGTCAGATACGTTTTGGATACAAGGTAAGTTTGCATATTTTTTACAAGAAACAGACTGATATTTATTTTTAGTTTCCTAGGAGGGACACTCTCTTTAGGATAGGGACTTTTAATAAGGATGTCTGATATTGAAAACATTGCATCTTTGTGACTGCCTCTCATTTCTGACCCCTTACATTCAGACACCGGGGGTTAAGATCCACAAACTCTTAATCCTGCAACGCTACCCCTGCACCACTGCAATCATATGCTCACACTGACCCAAGTGGGGCATAAGGGGTAACAACAGTGCCACAACACTAAACCCAAGCAGGAGGGATACCCGAGCACGTAGCATTCTGTGCTGGCAGCCATACTACTCCCGTTTATGAGCCAGCTGGATCCCGGGCTGCCCTGGGCTTTTGACTCCATCCACCCCAGCTGTAACTGGGGTACACCTACGCCACTTTGTTGTGGGCCACAGCTGGATCATCAAGTCCCCACTACACACTTGATTCAGTGTCCCCTGGTCCCCACAGTTACATGCCTGTTCCCTACTATGATGAAAGGCGGTGGGGTAGGCAGTGCCAAAAAACAAAGCAACATGGAGGCGTTCATGCACCAGTCCAGCAAACCCTTACCAGAGACAGTAGCGGAAACAGGAAGAGGGTCAGGTCAGAGGGAACAGGACTCCCTGACCATTTCCAGATCCTGGAAAACATGCAGACTGAATTTGCTGCAATAAACACAAAATTAGATGATATAACGCCCAATATTGGTACCCTGAATGCCAAGATGGAGCGAGAGAGTGCGAGGCTGACTGAGACAGAATCAAGGATAGGCACGGCAGAAGATGATATCCTTGAGCTCAAGTCTCAGATGGCTTACAACGACCAAAGAGCTCAAACGTGCCCTACTAAAGTGTGATGATCTAGAATCACACTCTAGGCTTAATAACATCCGGATTGTAGGTCTCCTGGAGAGGATTGCTTGCTCAAGGCCCCATGGAGAAAAGGGGGGGAAACGTACTCAAAGAGATATTGGGAAATACTGTCTTTTCCTCTACATTTGTTGTGGAAAGAGTTCATAGAACGCCCATGGACCTGGTGCCTACCCCCAACCTGTAATTTCTCATTTCCTTAACTACAGAGACCGGGAAAGGGTTCCGAGACTAGCAAGAGAGAAAGGCACCCTGCGTTTCGACTCTAATACTATCCATATTTACCCAGTTTTCTCTACTACGGTCCAGGTGGAACATAGATCAATCGCCGGGATAATAAAACTGCTGACAAAATGAGCTGAACAACACGCAATGCTCTTCCCCGGAGGATCCAGCATGAGGGTAAAACCTTCTTCTTCACGCTACCGAAGGAGGCTGCAGCCTTCATTGAGGCCAAGATCCCTCTACCCTGAAGGTCATCAGTTGACTCAATGAGCCCTATGCTGGCCACAAACGAAAAAAATGCAATCAAGAAACACTACATTTGGCTGAATTTATACACTGCTTTACCCGTTGTGAAAGTGGTTCTGTGGGTGAGATTCGGACACTCCCTATTTGAAAATGCTATGGTCAATGCTTCGATCTCACTAGGGGTATACAATGTTCGTTATGTATTGTTAATCCTGAATACGAGCTGGGTGGTGTTAGTAAGATGGGCTCGCAGGGGCAACACTGGCACTTCCCCGATGCTAGGTTGCCGGGTTTCGTGAGGAGTTTTTTGTGATGACTCTGGGAGGGATGACATCTCCCGGATTGGGAGGGGGATGAGGGAGGATTGGGTGGAGAGTACAAGAGGGATACGTTTGTTTAAAATGTTGTTCTGGCTAACACAGAATAATGCAAAATATGTTGCGTTGAGTATATCACTGTTTATAACTGAATGGAATCATGCTGTGACCCTTACAGAAAGCAGGTAAAATGCTCCAAATAATGTTTTCTTAAAATTCATTTTTATTGGCATTTCAAGGTTAAATCACAAACTGTTTCACACCCACCCTTTACCCCTACCTTTGCCCCCCACCGCTCCTTCACCTCAATGACACAAAATTATAAACAATGTAGTGGTAACAACACATTAATACATTATCCTAGTTCAGCATATCAAGCAACACCCAGCAGGCACAGTCTTTGAGGGCAATACTGTATGTAAAAGTATTTATATAAACATTTTAGCATAACATTCCAGTCTTCAGTGAACAGGGAAAGTTCCCCCTGTAAAGAGTATGTCATCCATTCTAGTGATATAAAGTTCCATATTTGAGCAAACCATTCAGATGTTTGAGGTGAATCTTTACGCTTCCAATTCTGGGCAATTGCAAGCAATGCAGCTAGTTGCAGTATCACAAATGCTTTCTAGACAGCTTTCGGCCGACGTCTAAAATCATTGTCTATCATAATAAACAAACAAGTGTGTAAAGAGTGAGGAGTTTGAATAGAGAAGATTTCAAAGATATACGAGTTCACCTCTCCCCAGTATTGGGCTAACCTCGGGGAATTCCCTACATGGTCACATTTCCTACAGCATTTGTCAGATATGGTAGGTTTCATTTGGGCGAGGCGGGCTGGTGTGTAGTGCCATTGCACCATGAGTTTGAGACAGAATTATTTTATTTGAATCAATTTGGTAAATTTGGGGATTGTTCTCACAAGTGTCTCCCAATCCTGATGGTTCTCACAAGTGTCTCCCAGTGTGACCTGCCAGCATGTGTTGTAGCTTGTTTTTCTTTTGGGTGTCCTATTCCCCCAATATTCTGTATAGATTAGAAATAATCAATTCCCTAAATTGGATAGCACACAATGTTCAAATGGTATCAATTCCCTGGTGGCCGCCGCCTTCATCAGGGGAGCTAGAATCCAATGCCGCACCTGGAAGTATTGAAACCTCAATTTTTCATGAAGTACCAATTCCTGTTTGCATTGTGAAAATGACTTTACCGTTTCTCCCACAAACATATCTCTCAACTTCTCACACCCAGCTACCTTGTATTCCCTGAATGCGTTTGGTTCCAGGCCCGGGGTAAATTGGGGGTTAAAAAAAAAGAGGTGTGAAAGGTGAGGGGAAAGTTGTTATACCGTGTTTGTTTACTGCATTATCCCAGGTGTTTTCTACTGTATGCATAATTTCTCTCAGATTAATGTTGGTTGGGCGATCTGATCTTGGTAACCATAGTGCTTTCCTTAGTCTGGGGCCCCACACAGCTAATTCCATCTGGACCTGGCGCTTCTCAACTGTGTCTGCGGACCATTCTTTTATAACCCTCATTTGCGCCGCATGGAAATATGTCAAAAAATTAGGAAGACCCAGCCCTGCTTAATCTGGTGGTAGATCAATGTAATCAAGGCTATCCGCTGGGTCTTATTTTGCCACACAAAGGCAGAGACAACCTTATGTACTTTACGAAAGAAAGATAGTGGTACCTTAATGGGTAGCGCTTGAAATAGGTAAAGTGCTCTAGGGAGAGTGACCAGTTTCACCGAATTGATCGGCCCAACCACGAGATTGAAAGTGAGTCCCACTTTTTAAATTGAGATTCAATGTCCTTTAATATGGGGGTAATTAGCTGCGTATAGACCTTTAAGGGATGGAGTGATCTTTACCCCCAGTAATGATAGAGATAGATTTAAAAACTCAGATTAGAGCATGTTTATTTTCAACCCTCCAAATGCCCCAAATCTCTCAAATTCTTGTGTAGATTCCTGTATTGGGTTTGATGGATCATTGGCTATGAGCAGCATATCATCGGCGTAGACCATTATTTTATGCTGAGTACCACATAACAGAACACCTTTTATGCTCTCCATTTGTCTAATTTTGGCCAATAACCGTTCCAGATGTAGTGCATATAACATTGAAGTGAGGGGACACCCCTGTTTGGTACCACAATGAAGGGAGATTAGAGAAGATAAATGGCTATTTATTGACAGTCTTGCAGAGGGATTTTGGTAGTTTGCTCTGACCCATTTTATATAGTTTGTTGAACCAAATACCATTTTCTCTAGCGTCATAAAAAGGAAAGACCACTCCACACGGTCAAATGCTTTTTCAGCATCTATAGAAACAAGACCTGCAGGGATATGTTTTTTCTCCACCTTCTCCAAGATATGGCATACTCTGCATATATTGTCATGTGTTTGCCTAGATTTAATAAACCCTGTTTGGTCATTATGTATCAATGATGGTAAGGTATCTACAATTCAGTTACCCAATACCTTGGTGAATATTTTGCCGTCTAAGTTAATGAGTGCAATGGGATGATAGAACCCACAATTTGTCGGGTCTTTGCCAGGTTTAGGGACCAGAATTATTTTTGCTTCTTCCATGGTAGGTGATATTTGACCTGTTTTGAACAGATTAGTTAGAACGGGAATTCGGATATTGCTGTATGTTTTATAAAACCTAGCCGGAAAGCCGTCTGGACCAGGTGACTTATTGAGTGGAAGTTCACGGATAACCCGTAGCACCTCTTCGGTTGTAATAGATTTTTCTAAGCTTTGAGCTTCCGTCTTCATGAGTTTGGGGAGTTCCACCAATTTTAAGTATGTGATTTGAGTAGAAGGGTCCTGCATATCGGAATTGTATAAATTGGAATAAAATATATGTAATTGTGTTAGGATACCAGTATTTTCAGAGGTTGTCTCCCCTGAGGGCAATTTTATTTGTTGTATAGTCAGAGAGGCCGCCTTTTGACGAAGTCTGGCTGCCATGAGACTATCTGTTTCGTTGGCTTTTATGTAATACCTCTGATTGAGTAATAAGAGAGCTTTTTCAGCTTCTTTTGTGAGGTGAAGGTTTAGCCTGCCAGCCGCTCCGCAGAGTGCTTTCTGCATTCCGGGGCTTGTGTTGGTTTCCATTTTTTTCATAATCTGCGATAATTCTGTCTCCAACTCTAATTCGAGGGCCATAAGCTGTTTGTGTCTTTTGGCTTCTGCAGCTATAAGGATGGATACCCCTCATAGTAGCTTTAAACGCACCCCAGATAATGTCATTGAAATCCCCCCCCCCCAGGATCCACAAATCCGGTTGATGTTGCACCAGAAGGTGGTCACTTCTCTCAAAACCCCCCCACCCTAACCCGGGCGGGGAGTATATCGCTAGTATGGCTAGTGTCTCCCCCCAAAGCGTGCATCGCGCCATCACAAATCGACCGCAGGGATCTTGCTCCACTGCACTCAGTTCGAATGGGAGACGCTTATGCAGGAGGATCAAGACTCCTCGGGATCCCATAGTGTACCCTACGTGGAACGCCAGGCGATAATTAGTTCTGCGGAAAAGCTGGCAGGTCGAACCTGCTAAGTGGGTCTCAATGAGGAGGGCCACGTCAGGGGAACACCTGTTGAGGAACTGTACAATGAGGCATCGTTTAATGCTCGATCCCATGCCATTTACATTCCAAGTGAGAAATTTGAGGGGTTAAAAGCGATAAGCAGTTGTCAGTGGAGTCTGTACATCCGCCATAGGGTCCGTAGTGACTTGTGTTGGCAGTTATGTCGTAGAGGATGAAGTGGTGTGCATGATGACCGTTTGGAGACATAGCGGTCGTATGGGACGGAAGTGTAAGTACCAAGTATAGAGTGAGTGGTAGCATCGTGAATGGCAACAAAACTCATGTAATGTCCCTGAAAATAAACGATGTGAGACCACCTACACTCCCCCCTACCCCCTCCCCATACTCCTACCCAACATGTAGTATCTGTCGCCCAAACTCACTAATCGCCAGATTAATTGAAATGGAACAAACTGTTTCTAATTTCCTCGAGACTTACTGCACCCGGTACGGATCAGGTGTCTCGGGTCGGGGATCCTGGCATCCATCAATGGTCTGTCATGTTGGTGAAGAGGACACATGATTATTCTGATCATTGTTCCAAGGCCAGAATAAACATCTCAGTGTACTTAGGTTAGCCGAATGCATTGTTCCGAGGCGACTGGCAGAAAAGAAGCTGGCCTCGAAAGGTGCCGGGAGCTCCCGTCAGTTCTTGCATTTGACGACCGCCATTTTAAATATGTTAGGGATCAGCGTCTCCGTCCGGTTCATCCTGGACCTCCGGTGCGGGTTGTCGGGCAGGTCTGTCTCGCCTCTGGCGGGGTCCTGGTCTTCGTCTGGGGTTCGGATCAGTCCTGGTCCAGTCCCCATCAATGTGGGTCTCCGACCATGTCCAGGCTTCCTGCGGGTCCGTGAAATGAACTGTTTTACCATCGTGCTAGATGCTCAACTGGGCCGGGAAGAGGAGCCTGTATTTAACATTCATAGAGTGGAGCTTTTTCTTCAAGTGTTCGAAGGATTGTCTGGCCTTCTGGACCTCGCAGATATAATCCAGAAAGAAGGCAATTCTGGCCCTGTTGTAGGTTATAGTTCCCTTTGTTAGGGCCATTTGTAGAATAGCGTCCCTATCACGGTAATTGAGAAGTCTGGCGATGACCGTTCTTGGTGATGCGCCCGGGATTGGACAACCCGCTGGTATTCGATGAGCGCGTTCCACAGAGAAGAAATTTAACAAGGATTTTGCCTTGAAGAGATCGGCCAACCACTGCTCCAGAAAGATTTCCATGCTAGGTCCCTCCGTCCGCTCCGGAAGGCCAAGAATACGGATGTTATTACGGCGGGACCTGCGCTCCACCTCGTCCACTCGTGCCTCCAGGGTCTTCAGTCGGGACAATGCTTGTGACAGCTGTTGGTGCACTCCTCCAAGATCGTCTTCCACCCCGGATACTCACTGTTCCACTTCCCCAGTCCAGGTCGAAAGTTTTTGGAGATCGTGGCGGAGGAAAGATACCTCTGCAGAGATGCCATCAATTTTTTTCTCCATCGAAGAGCGAGAGTTGTCAATAGCAGCCATCATATCTTTCAAGGTTAAGGATTCCTCTGGTGGGTAGGGGTTCGCATCCGGGTCTGCGTTGACCGACATCGTAGGTGCATTTATGGCGTACTGGTCCATGGTCCTCTGCGTGGATGTTTTCTTACCCCAATCTTTGCCCATGTTGCCGCTCAGCACCGATCAGTGGTGTAGTGAAAGCTTGTGAGGCATTTCCGGCCCTGGAGCAGAGTTCAGACGCCTGTAGTGAGTGCATATCTCGATGCCCTGTATAGCGTCTTGGCGATGGGTGGGTGCAGTGCTGCCCTCTCAGGGCACTCCTGTATTACACAGTTCTCTCTCTGTTACTGTGTTAAGTCACAGCATGGCCAACCTGATCATCACTCAGTGATGTGCAATGCCACCGTCCGCAGGGTTAATCTCCTGAGGGTGAACAAGGGCTCTGTTGCTCGTTGCAGTCCTATTTGGGCAGGCACATTGGGTAAGGGTGGTCTAGTCCTCACTCTCCTCTCTTATGTCTCTTCTGTTTACTTCCAGGGGTTAGTGCAGAATGGAAAGAGGTGAGGTGGGTGCCATTGTGACCTCTGTCGGTTGGTGGGGTGTGAGAGGCACCCTCGCAGGTCCAGTGTATCTATCTGCCAGTAGGAAGGTAACAGGTCAAGCGCATCCCCTTGCTTCCCTCCGTTGGTGAAGTTGGCTGCAGCTGGGCTCCCCAATGGTATTGATAATTCAGATGCCCGATTAAAGGGTTGCCGGGCAGACAGTCACTGTTCCGGAGATATAGTGCCAGTGCTTACTATGGTCTTCGCTTGTGACTGCACTTCCACCACAGTCAAGTATGGCGCCTTAGCAGCAGCTCCTCCAACTTGGATTAGGAGGAGGGATAGGGCCCTCTGCCACCGGGGCTCCCCTCACTCGTCCTGGTCAAAGTGATCCTATTATGTCCTCGGGAGCCCGGGGCGCCGCCCGCTGCTGATGCAGATAAAAATGCACCCCCTGCAGTCCGGCGCCTCCGTCCCTCCTGCGGGTGGATTTTCGCTCTGAGTATGGGGGATGGGGTCACACCCCCACCGAGACAGGAGAAAAAAGGAGAGGTTACATACACTCTCACCGTTGTTGCTGTTGTGCTTGGCTTGCCGGGGAGTTCCCGTGCACCACAGGGCCAGGTACCGGGCTGCAGATGAGGCGTTCAAGGTCCGCACCGACAGTCGAACTTCTCCTTTATGATTCCCGGCTGCTCCCGCACACCCCCATCAGGTGGCTCAAAGCGGATCTGGGAAAGCTGGGCCTTTTTAGTCTCACCTCCAGGCAGCCACCTCCAGCAGCGGGCTGAGGCCCCAGGAAGTGCCGGGGTCGTCCCTCCGGTGCAGCAAGTACACTATTCTCTGGGTGGGCACCCCTTCCGCACCACACCAGCAGGCTGGGTCGCCTCCTCCCCCAGCGCAACCCCGGCACCGACAGGTCTCGCAGGGGAAGCACACAGCCAGCCACCGTCCCAGTGGGGGCTCGCAGCGGCTTAACGGACACCAGGCATCTCCTCACCGATTCACCCTGCCCGGGTCCACAGCGTCTCCCTTGGCCAAGGATCCGCCACCGGGGCTTCCGCGAGGGAATCCGACCAGCAGTGCCACCTTCCTCCTTTAGCGCTGGTCAGTGGCGGTAAGGCTGGCGGAGCTCGAAGGGTGCCGTATTCTTCGTTTAACGCGGGCAACGCACAGCGGCCATTTTGTCAGGTTCTCCCACTCCGGCCCAGCACAGTGTTTGGATCAGGATAGCTCTGTCGGGGGTGACCTCCAGGCTTTCAAACGTTCGGGATTCGCTCCTCGGGTATTCACCTCTTCATCAGTGTATATTTGTAGGCTTTAAGGCTGCCATAACAGGATATTTCCAGGATAATTGTTGTTGGCCAACGGAGCTTCCAAGAGATCACGTCTTCATCGCTCGCCTGTTGGCCATGCCCCCCGATACGAAAGTACTATTGGTGAATACATATGGTCCCAACCTAGATGACCCTGAATTGTATGTGACTATTGCCGATTTCTTGGAAACATACCCAATTATCACGATCATATGGGGTGGGGATATGAATACTATACTTGATATACGAGTGGATAGACCGGGCACAGCACCTAGACCCTTGTCAAAAGCAGCCCGAAGCATAATATGCCGAATGGACAGGTTAATGCTCTGTGACGTGTGGAGAACGATGCACCCACAAACATGCAAATTCACGTACTACTCTACTGTTCATGATATGGCCTCCAGAATAGACTGTCACGACAACTGGTGGGAAAGGTGAGCAATGTAGAGATGCACCCACGCACCATACTGCTACAGTCAGACATTGGAACCCATGCACTAAATAGCACTGCCTGGAGATTTAAATTGGAGGCACTGCAAAACTTAGTATTCAAAACGGACATTGCAGACAACATATGCACATATTTCATCCATAATGATAACAGCACACAGCTTATGGAATACTGTGGCAAGCCTTTAAAGCATACATTAGGGGGTTGCCTATGTCCAAAGATTTTAGCGTCCTCATTGATATTGATATTGATATTTTATTTCTATCGCGTTCGTACACAAGTGTTTCAGAGCACGACAAGGCAAGGGAGGGGAACAGGGGAAAACAAAACAACGCTCTTACTAGGCCCAGTGACATTGAGAACGCGCAAGTGGATGGGAGAGGGGGAGGGGAAAAGGGCGTGGAAGGGGGAAAATTGCAAAGTGCATAGCAAAGGAGAAACAGATAAATAATAATAAATAAATAATAAAGGCAACATACAGTGGTAGTGCAGCCAGAAATTGGCAAGTGCTGGGTTTAAGGCAGCAGACAGGGTAGGTCTGATAAGTGCAGGAAGAAAAGGGGGGGGGGGACAGCATGGGTACAGATACAGACCCCCGTGCAAGGGGTGGCCCGGAGGCAGTGCAGGAGGGTGGCAGGGTGAGCAGGTACCTTGGCCCGGAGGACAGGGGGTGGCCAGGTGCACGGTGCCAAGAGAGAACAGATCAGCAGGGGAGAGGGGAGCGAAGGCAGAAGCAAAGAGGAAGGTCTTGAGGTGCTTCCGGAACCGGAGATGGTTCCCCTCAGGTTTTAGAGTGCAGGGAGGCTGTTGCAGCGGGAGGCCCCAGCCGAAGACAGAGATCTACCCCCAGCCATTAGAAGCGATATAAAGCAGTACGGGCATAGGCTTAAAGATTTTGAGAATAGCTATGCCATTAAACCAAACCATGGGATACTAGCAGACATACGGACAACCCAGGAGTAGTTCAGGGAACATGGCACCAGTGAGACTAAATATGTCTCGAAGGAAATAGGGTGAGGGAGAGCTGTCAGGAAGAAGTCTGGTGAGACTGCTTCAACTGGAAAAAGGCCCACAGCATGTGGTCAACATCCAGGATGACAATGGTACAATTTACTATGCTGACAATGAAATTACAGCTGTTTTCATAAAAAATGTATGTAACCATATGCCATGCCAGTACTACCATGCCGGTACTCCCAAAGACGTGGCGAGTATCCACGCGCTACTTGAGGATATTCCTATATTCAGACTGTCAGATAGTGCAAGAGACCAGATTAATACTCGGTTCAGCACTGAAGAAATTATGCAAGTTATAAATGATCTCCCAAGAAACAAAGCCCCCGGCCCTGATTTTTTAAAATTTATTTCATTTGTTGATAGCGCCCAAGACCCAGAAGTATCACGGCGCTAGAGAGGTTACATTACAGTTTGTGCATTTATGACAAGTAGGTTACAAAATGGTGTCGGAGAACGGTCATACTTACAGGTAATGCAAAACAGGCAATAGTTTAGGCATATTTGTTAAACAATGCTGTTCTGATGTTTTTACGAAAGATCTGGTAGCAGGGCTCTTCATTGATGTTGGAAGGGAGCGTGTTCCCGAGGGTTGCGCGATCACAGTTAAGCCCGTTCCTCCAGCTCTTTTTCTGGTGAATCTCGGGGGGATTAACGAGGTGGAGGAGTAGGATCGCAGGTTGCTTAGACTGGACTTTTCGTGATGCAGTGGGTGAGGTATGGAGGGGCAGTTTTGTGGAGGCAGCAACGAGTGATGGATAGGATTTTGAACTCAATGCATGCCTTAATAGGTAGCCAGTGTGCTTCGCGTCTCACTTTGGAGATGTGAGCAGATCGTTTCATGCCCCAGACTGCTCTGAGGGTGTTGATTTGGATTGGCTGTAGTTTATTAATATTTCTTGTGGAGGTTTCTGTGAGGATGGAATTGCAGTAATCTAATTTTCTGATAAGGGTGAGGAACTACCTGGAAAGGTTGATAAGTTTGGTGGAATAGGTTGCGGACTAGGTAACAGCCTTGACACGTTTATACATGTTTAGCTCAGAGTCAAGATAGACTCCCAGTGCTTTGACATGGGTTGAGACCGGGGTGATGTTCCCATTGATACAAAAGGAGGCAAAAGCAGGGTTGAGATGTTTGAATGTTTGAGGCGGTGCAGAGAGCCAACAATGAGCAGCTCTGTCTTGTCATCATTCAGGCAGAGATGGTGGTTAGCCATCCGAGTCTGGATGATGCTGAAAACCTGGTTGATGTTTGCAGAGGCGGTGAGTTTGAGGAGGACCTGCGTGTCATCGGCATAGTTTGTGTACGAGATGTTTAGGTTGTCCAGGTGGTCAGAGTGGCTTAGTGTACATATTGTACAATGTTGGTGAGGCATGATCTTTGTGGGACCACATAAGAAACAGGAAAGGGATCGGCTGATTCAGCCCCAGCGAAGACCCAAGAGGTCTGTTCACTTAGGAAGGACTTGATCCAGTTGGCCGCTTCGAGGGAGATGTTGAACGTGACAGTGAGGTGGTGACAGAGAGGTTGAACATGACAGTGAGGTGGTGACAGAGGATGTGGTCAACGAAAACAAAGGCTGCAGAGAGGTCAAGCAGGAGGAGGAGGATAGTGAGGTCCCCAGTGTCGCGGATATGATCAAGCTGAATATTTAGGTCGAGGAGTGCTGTGTCTGGGTCGGAAACCAGATTGTCTGGTGCCAAGTAGGTCGTTGGTTTCTAAATGGGTTTGGAGTTGAGAGTAGGTGGCGCAGTGAAGGATTTTCAGGAGGTAAGGTACCATTGTGATTGGGCGGTAGTTGGTAGAAAGGGTGGGGTCAAGAGAGGGTTTTTTCAAGAGAGGTGTGACCCAGGCTTCTTTGATGGAATTGGGAACTGTGCGTGACTTGAAGGAGGCAGTGATATATTTAGCAATGGTGGGAGCAAGGGGGTCTGCGCACATCTTGACTAGGTTGGCAGGGCAGATCTCACATGTGCATTTGAAAGCTTTGAGGCGTTGGATGGTGGTGAGCACCTCTTTCGAGGAAACAGGGGAGAAATGGAAAGGCAGGGTTGTGAGGGTTGGGGGTCTCCGCTGTGGAGGTGGGGAGCAGGGATTTCTTGAGAATGGTTTTATCTCGGAGGTTGAGGTTTTGTTTGCATGGGTTGATTGTACAAGGGAGCACCAGGATTTGTCTTTAGGGAAACTAGTGATGGGGGGGTGGGGCTTCAAGCTCCTTGAGGATTTTAAAGAGTTCTCGCTGGCTTCACTAATTTGAGAGTTTTTGATGGGTTAACAGCAGAATTTTACATTGCGTTTGGGGCAGTTCTGCTCCCATATTTATTGAGGGTCTGGGAAGAGACCCTCTCGAACTCTCAGCTACCAGAGACGCAAGACCACGATAACAGTGCTTCTAAAGCCTGGGAAACCTGGAGACGAGTGGAGTTCATATAGACCGCTATCACTTATGAACGTTGATGCCAAATATATCTGCTAAAATGATTGCAAAACAATTACTACCCCTGATGCCACACATGATCCATCACAATCAGGCAGAATTCATACTGGGTAGGCAAACCGCTCTGAATATATGCTAAGTGTTCAACGTAATGGGCCACATGTGGCCCAAGGACTCAGCAGTGACGTTTAAACTAGACGCGCAGAAGGCATTTGATATGGTTTCATGGGAATATATGTTTGTTACACTGTCTAAATGTGGGCTGGGTGACCAGATGGTTAAATATATTTGGTTACTATAGACACAGACATTAGCCAGGGTTTTAGTTAACACCACTCTATCTGAGCCATATCAATTGGAAAGAGGGACATGCCAAGAGGGACACGCCAGGACTGCCCCCTACCACCTATCTTATTTGCACTGGCAATAGAACCCATGGCAGACCTAATTAGAGAATGCCATAAACACTGTGGTATATATTGCTGGTTCCCCAGAGATGATCTCCTTTTACGCTGATGACGTTATGTTACACATTAGAGACCGACAGAGAATTCTAGACCCAATTATGGAAGACATCACAAATTTTGGGGAATTCTCGGGTTTCACAGTGAACAACACCAATTCGGAAATGTTTCTGCTAACAAATGCCACAACTAGACCACAAGCTGCATATCCGCTAAAATGGACCCCAGATCAGATTTAATACCTAGGAGTGATTTTAGTGGAAAGAAAAAATACACAGCTCTCTAACAATTATCATACATACAAAGAATACTTGAGAACCAACCTGGACAAATGGGCCCATATGTCACTGTAAGGAAGGCATGGTATCAACAGGAAGACAGACACAGTGACCACAGTTCAAGGGTTTTTATTGAACTTCAAAAAGGGTTTGAAAAACACCTATCTAATCCTAAATCTAAATATGGGAGCAAGGTATGAACATCAAATAATAATAACGCAGTCTTAGCGTGTCTTGTCAAAATAAAAGGGCCTATACTAATAGACCTATTGCCAATCTTCTTCTCTAAATGCACATAGTGTGGGAAACAATGTTATGCAAAAGAAAAGTGTTCAAGAAATCATATGTCAGGATGTCCAGGCCTTTGGCCTCCCTTCCCCACGTTTTCAGCACGGGACAAGGCCGTACACTCAAGCTTAGCACAGTCTCTGGTGTGATGGAGCAGTTATGATATGATAGTTTATTTATATAGCGCCTATACACAATAAGTTTCAAAGCACTTCAAGGCAAGCGAGGGAACAAGGGAAAATCCAATGACATTCTTACAGGCCATGAACAGTAAGGATGTGAAATTAACTATCGTACTCAGCCTGACGGCATTTCAGATAATGCTGGAGGGGGACGGGGAAAGTAAGGGGAGGGTGGAGGAGACAGACGAGGTTGCTATCATACTAGGTCCAGGGACAATTCTGATAGAGTAAGTGCATAGAAGAAAGTAAGGGGAGGAGATAGGAAAAGGGAGAAAGGGAGAGGAGAGAACAGAGAGCAAGCAGTCAAAAAGAGAGGAGAAGCAAGAGGGGAGAGCGAATACAATTACAGATGTCAGTAGGAACACATAATGTTGCAAACCTGGATACAAGATGATTATGGGAACAGCATGATTCAGGGCCACCATGAGAAAGGGTGACACACCGTGAATCAATGAAGTCCATAAAGTCAAATCCAGCATTGGCCACAAGACGGTGATGGTGAAACCAGAATGTATCAGGACAGACTCCTGCAAAAGTAGGCTGGAGGAGGGAGGGCAGGGTAGAAGAATCGAGCAAAACAGGCAACACCTGTGTGCGAGAAGGGGGAGGCATAAGGGAACATCAAAGGGGGACCAGAGGGGTGGGGATGGCCTGTAGGGACATAGGGAGTAAACACATGTTTATTCATGCTTACCTGCTGTCTGAGCAGGGGTTCGGGCCCTGGACCCTCCTGGTCCAAACAGAAATTGCCCTTTTCTTCGACGGCCCTTCGCTTCGGACGCCCGGGCGAGAGACACCCTTGATCTAAGAGTAGGAAGGAAGAGGCACGGTTAAGAAGATGTGCAGGGCTTAGGCCAGGTGACCAAGATCAACTTGCACCTGCTCCCCCATCTGCAAAGGAAAAGAGGCTGGAGTGCTCCTTAAGTAGGGAAAAAGAGCAGCAACTAGGAAGGCACCAGGTGGGCGGGGCTTGCTAAGTGAGGAAAAAGAGCGGCAACCAGGAAGGCACCAGGTTGGTGGGGCTTAGGCCAGGTGGCCAAGATCCACTTGCACTTGCTCCCCATCTGCCTGTTGAAACTAACATCAGGGCCTTCTGTGCACAAGTCTCTTTGCCTTTAAAAGTCTCTTCTTTCAGAGGGCCTGACGCGACAAACAAACAATACGTTATTTTCGTCTTGGAATTTCACACGTACTCAACTTCTCGGGTGATTCAGTATTCACTGCGGATCCCCCTCAGCCAGGCTCAGATGCAGTTTAACACAATGATCAATCAGTCTCCCTCTGCCGGGCTCAGACCAACTTAATTCTCTTTAACACAAAAGTTATTTTATCCCAAAAGCTTTCAAGTGATCTCCCTAGTTCGGGCTTGGACCAACCTAATTCACTTTGTCATTAACTTGTTCAATTGATCTCCCTCGTTCGGGGTCGGACCAACTTTCTCTATTTTGTCATCAACTCGTTTGGTAGTGTCAACATCGAAGACTTTCGATTGTGCACAGGATTTTGCTTGACCCTTGGCAGGACCACTTCGATGCACAGTTCTTTGCCACCGTTTCTTCACTCTTAGTTGGATACCTTACAGAGACCTTAGAATGAGCACACACGCGGTGCCTGACCCTTCTGTCAGGTAAGTTCAATCACTCATCTGTTGTTCAACTTCACTTGCGTTGGTTATCACATGCGTTTTAACACAATGTTCGACAATGTTGCTGCTTGCAACCTTGGCTTCAGCACAGACTGGTTCCTTGGCACTGCTTTGTTGTAGGAGCCATGGACAATACCACGTTGGCAGGTGATTCTCCCCGCCTTGATTATCGACGCGGGAGGATCCAGAGTATCTCTGACACACAATACATGATTCTTCAGCCTGGTTTCCTGTTCTTATGCTTTCTATTCTCAAGGGTTTGTGAAAGTAACAGTTTATTTATTTATGTATGTATTTATTTTGACATTTCTATGGCGTGCCAAGCCCAGGGGCATCTGGGCCCTTATTGCTTAATCAGGTTGGTTACAGTAATAGCTTGCAGTGATATTTGCTCCAGACATTGCTTACATAGGATAAAAGTGTTAGATACAGTTATTACATACTTCGGCTCAGGGGTTAATCTGTTTTCTCTCATAGTGAGTTGTCCGTGAGAAAGTATTTGCGTTGTAAAGGGGATGGGGGCTGAGTTCCTAAGTATTCTACCTGGTAGGATGGGGTAACAGTGTCACAGGGAAGGGGATACCACCTCTTGCCATCCGGTGCCCCACTCCCCGAAGACCCCTCACCCAGGTGAGCCTCCCGCACTGGTCCACCCCCAGGAACTGGATTCAAAAACAAAGGCCGTGTCCTGGCCACCTGGATGACAGATCCCCAGGGACTAGCGGGTGACACACCTTCAGGTTTCTCACATACCCTTCCCCTATGCGATGTAGCCGGAAACCGAGAAAGGAAATCTACGTTTCCTTGGTCTTAGCCTTTTCGGTGTTCCACAGTGAAACAGTAGGGTTGCAGGTCTAAGAACCATCGCATGACTTGAGGGTAAGAATCTTTCCGCTGGCTAATCAAAACTAATGGAGAATGATCTGTGACGAGTGTGAACTTCCTTCCTAGGAGGTAGTATCTAAGGTGGGTGATGGCCCACTTGATGGCAAGGGCCTCTAATTCCAGCACGTGGTACTTTTTCATGTGGGAAGTTTGTGACTAGTGAATGAGATATGGTGTTCCAATCCATCGAAAATTTGTGACAAGACTGCTCCTATCCCTGTAAGGGAGACGTCTGTTTGCAACACAAACTCCTTTGAGAAATCTACTACCTTTAGAATCCGGTTCTGGCACAGGGTTTGTTTTAGGTTGTTGTAACATACATCATCCTCGTCAGTCCAATTAATTGTCTGGGCTTCAGCTGTCCTGTCCGGGAAGTTAGGGATAAACCTATGGTAATAACCTATTAACCCTAAGAATGCTCTGAGGTCTCTCTTAGTTTTAGGTGTGGGGGTATCAAGGACGGCATTCACTTTCTCATGTTGAGGTTGGACACTATCATTCCCTACAAAGAAGCTGAAGTAGTTCACGGCTGATTGAGCAAGCTTACATTTGGATAGATTGGCAGTTTAGCTGGCTTATCTGAGGGAGAGATGGAAAAAATGGTCTTCCCAAGTTTTACTATAAATGACTATATCGTCAATATAAGCCACACAGAAATCGCAGTAGGACTGTAACATTTTGTCCATTTGTCGCTGGAAAGTGGCAAAGGCCCAGTGTAAGCCAAATGGGAATACTTTGAACTGGAATAGTCCCAGGGGTGTCGAGAAAGCTATCTTTTCCTTATCAGGGCCATGCACTGGGACCTGCCAGTACCCCTTAGTTAAGTCTAGGGTTGATAGAAAGGTGGCATTTACGAGTTTATCAATTAATCGATGCGTGGCATGAGATAGGCATCGAAGTCGGAGATGGCGTTGACTTGGCGGAAGTCTATGCAAAACCTCCAGGAATGGTCAGGTTTTGTGACCAATACTATAGAGGAGGACCATGGGCTTGAAGAGGGTACGATGATATTCGCCCTCAGCATTGTGTTCCCTTCCTCAACCACTATCTATCTACGGGCTTCCGGGAGTCTATATGGTTTCAGATGGACCACTTTTCCCTTGGGAGTTCCGATACAGTGATAAGTGCCTTGCCCTCTTGCTGGTTTCTCAGATAATACATCAGGGAATGTTGTAACTAAATCTTTTAAATCTTCTTGTTGTTGAATAGATAGCTCTTATGGAATTATCTATTTCCTCTGGTACAAAACAAGACAGTATTGTGGCATTGGCAGCAGAAGGCTATTTCGTCCACTCTTTTAAGAGATTTACGTGGTAGAGATGGGTCTTTTGTTTCCTGTCAGGTTGGGCTATGTTATAGGTACAGGTTCCTGTTCGTTTGAATATTTCATACGGCCCATGCCACTTTGAGACAAGTTTGTTTTCCGAGGTAGGTAAGAGGTAGGTAAGAGGACTAATACCATTTGTCCTATTGAAAATTATCTTAAATTTACCCTTTTGTCATAGGTGGACTTTTGTTGTGCTTGGGCTTTTTCCATACAAGTATAGACTAGATTTCAAACAAGTTTTATATGCTCTCACAATCTGATAGCTGTTTGTGAAAGGGGAATGGGTGCCTCTTCTCTTTCTTTCCATGTCTCCTGGAGCATATCTAGGACATCTCTAGGTTCTATATCATAAAGTAGTTCAAATTGAGAGAATCCAGTGGATGCCTGAGGGGTTTTTCTTACTGCAAATGGGGCCCAGGAGATCATGCGGTCCCAGTTCTTCCCTTCCTTATCTACCAACTTTCGAAGGATCGGTTTTAGTATTTTATTGAATCTTCCTACCAATTTGTTTGTTTGGGGATGGTAAACTGAGGTTCTTAGGGTGGCGATATGACTTGACTTCACCCATGAGTTTGCTCATAAAATTGGGTGCTTGATTTCCTTACGAAAACCAACCCTGGAAAAATATGGTAATAGGTGTTTTAAAATCTGCTGGTTGGTGTTGTTCGGCACAGGGAATGCTTCGGGGTATCTGGTAGCGAGGACATATTTGTTACCCAGTCTAGAGGTTTCCAATGGTCCAATGATATCCATCCCAATCCTTGAGAAAGGGACTTCTATTATTGGTCAAGGATTCAGAGGGGTAGGCAAGGGAATGTGAGTACTGTTTTTCTGATATATTTCACACGTCTGAATGAAGTTTTTATTTCAGCATGGATGCCTGGCCAATAAAATGTCCCACTGATGTGCACCTGGGTCTTAGATGTTCCTAAATGTCCCCCTGTCAAATGAGAATGTGCCATCTCTAGTACGATCTTCCGATGGGTTTTGGGGATTACTTCTTTTTTTAATCTGTTTATTGTTTTCATATAATTCAAAGTAAAAAATAACAAAACATCACAAATTAATATGCATTCCACTGTTACAATCACAACGGTTACTATTGTTATCACGTTTTATAGATAGCATATTCAGGTACACTCATTTCTCTACCCAACTACAATATAACCAAAAACTATTTACACTTGAGCTCTGACAACTGACTTTCAATTCATGTACCAGATTGTTTGGGGTGCGTGCACAGCTCCTACTTCCAGGGGTCTATTACCATTTGCTAGGGTGGAGAACCCGCCTTTCAAATTGCAGGTATACCTTTCACTCTCAAGACCTATCTTGTCATACTGTGCTGTGTTCAGGGCGGCCTGTCATCTGATGGTGGAAATGTTGCCAGCAGCAGGCTCTCCCATGATGGAAACTGATCTGACTGACCATCGTTTAGCCCCTCTTAGCGTCTGCCCATTCCCTTGTCTCTGCTAGGCTCAAGTGTTCAAAGTCCCTCCGCCATTGTTTATATACAGGTACTCATGTACATTTCCAGGACATAGCCACTCTCCTCTTTGCCAGTATGCAAGCGAAGTCCATAAACTTCAATATGTGCCTGAACTTGGTTGGCCTGGAATATACTCCCAGGAGACATTCCAAAGGGGTCCATTCAAATCTAATGATTTCCACTTTCCTGCAAGTCTGTTCTATTTGGTCCCAAAACATTTGTATCTTAGTGCATCTCCATAACATGTGCATTAGGTCTGTTTCATCCGAGTTACACCATGTGCAGACAGCTGTTAACCCTCTTCCAAATTGAACCACTCATCGGGGTCCATATATGACCTATGTAATACATTAAGTTGTATCAAGCTAAACCTCTCATTGCGCGATACACAATTGACAAAAGACAAGGCTTGCTCCCATTGTACAGCAGTTATCTGTCCCCCCTACATCTAGCTCCCACTTGCCCTTCAATTTTTCATGCATATTTTTGTTCAGTCCTCTAATACATTCATATATACGACTGGTTGGCTTAATTCCATCTTCCAACTGGTACATTAATGACAATAACGCATCTTCTGTCGGATTCTCTGGTAGCCCTTCCCAGTTTTGGTTAGCTGTTCTACGAACCCTCACATAACACAGGAATTGTCCTCCCGGTAGCCCGTCTTTACTAGATCATCCAGCTCTTTAAACTGCCCATTAGTGAACAAATCTCCCCATGTGTATGCCACCTGTCTCTCCCAGACTCTAGCTACCCCCAGCTTTGCCCAGTTAGTACTGGCGTATGCCACCAATGGAGCCTGACTAGCATATGGGCGAGACGATCGTGTAACCTTCAATGTCCTATTCCACACCAGCCTGCCTAGTTGCAATAGCAGACATTGGGACCTCATGCATGTCGCCGGAGCCCACAGACACTCCTTAAGCCTACTCGGCCATACCACCTGACTTAGCAAATCTGTTTTTGTATTTGCTTCATCCATGAGCCAATGTGCCACAAATCTTAGCTGCAATGCCAAATAGTACCATTCAAATTGTGGTAATTGTGCTGCCCCTTCTAGGTACGGTGAGTATAATGTGCTCAGAGCTATCCTACGGCGACCGCCTCCTCACAAGAAGTCTCTCAGTATCCCCTCCAGCGGCTGGAAAAAGTCTGGTTCTATATAGCAACAGACATAAAAAAAATGCATATAGCAGTCTTGGGAGTATTACCATCTTTGTTTTGGACACCCTTCCCATAACTGAGAGCGGCAAGCGTGTCCAGAACTTCATGGAATGCCGTATCCCCCTCCAGTGCTCACAATGTGTTATAATTATGGGTTATGTGCTATCTGCACCCCCAGATACCAAAATTTACACATTTTCCATCTCAGCCAGAATTCAAGGAGATTCATCTCATCCTTCTCTCTCAATCCCACGAGAGGAAATACACACAACTTTTCTCTACTAAACTTAATCCCGGTCAGCCCAGCAAAGTCATCTAGGACCTCCATAATGATGGGGAGGTTATCTGCTGGTTCGCAAAGGTACAGCAGAACATCATCCGCATACAGCGATAGAAGGTGTCGCCTTTCAGCAATCAATATGCCCACGGCCAGATACTCCTGCCTCAGGTACACCGCTATCGGTTCTAATGCCAAGATGTAAAGCATCAGCGACAGAGGGCACCCTTGCTGTGTGCCTCTATGAATGTCTCACAGCCCCGAAATACACTTCCCGGATTTCAGTCTAGCCACTGGGCTAGTGTAAAGCAACTTGATCCAGCATTTGAACGTCTCCCCAAATCCAAACCTCTGTAATACCGCAAGCATCCATTCCCAATACACAGAGTCAAAAGCTATTATAGCATCTAGAGAAGCCATCATCAGATGCTCCGGGCATCCATTTGTACAATCTATCACATGTTGTAACCTACGTAGGTTTAATGACGTGCTACAATTTGGGACAAACCCTGTCTGATCTGGATGTATTACAGTGGATATCACCCTGCGCACCCGACGCGCCAATATTGCTGTAAGAATCTTAGCATCATAATTTAATGGGGCCAGAGGGTGATATGAATCGCACCTTTACAGGGGTTTCCCGGGCTTTAGTATTGGTGTGACCCACATCTCTCTCATTCCCAGCGGGAGAAATCCTTGTCATATGCCTCCTCATACACTTTCAATAGCGGCTCTGCCAGCACCGAGCTGTATTCCTTATAAAATTCTGACGGCAATCCATCTCCCCCAGGCGCTTTAGCTGAAGCCAATTTCTCAATTGCCTCTTTCACCTCCTCTATTGAAACAAGCTGATCTAACTCCCTTGCCTGCTCATCTACCAAACGAAGGAGCCTAATCTTTCCAAGCACCATCTGTGACCTCCATGGGACCCCACATTCATCCTGGAGCAGCGTTGTAACTCTCTTAGGATGTTCCTGCTTGCACAGCCAGGTCAGCATTCTCCCAGATGTATCTCCCTCTTTGTGTGCCTGTTCCATCTTCATCTCATAATCACATTTTGACAACCTACCCCAGACTTGCTGACAATTTAGGCACACCTCAGCAAGTGTATGTTCTGACTCCCCAGCTCCACAGGGCTGGGATTCCAATCTCATAACCTACGCCTCTAATGCCTCCAATTCTCTCCTCAATTGCCTACGTGTCCCTCGCGCCTTAGAAATTGCCTCGCCCCTAACCACCACCTTCAGCGCCTCCCACACCATTCCCCAACTGTTGACACCCCCAACATTCACCTCCGAGTACTGGTCTATAGTTTCCCTCAGTGAATCGACGAAAATCTTGTCCTACAACGCCTTCACCGGGAGTCACCAAGTCAGTACCGGGGGTCTATAGCATCCAGCTTCCCATATTACCAGCAGGGGAGAATGATCCAATACTGTGTGCCCCGTATATTCAGCACCTATATATTGCCCCAAACTCTCTGGCCCTACAAATATATAGTCGAGCCGTGTATATAAAGCATGGTGGGGGGGGGGGAGTAGAATGAATATCCCCTGACTCCAGGGTGTCGTTCCCTCCATATATCCACTAGTGCCAGATTTGATAGGACTGCCTTTAAGGCCACCTTAGAACCTGCTGGCCCACTTCGAGAAGGCAGTGATCTATCCATCAAAGTATCATGCACGAAATTAAAATCCCCACTCCACAGAAACATCAGATCTCTCTTCTTTGTGACCAGCCTGCTGCTAACTTTCTTAACATGAGTCTGAATCCCAGTGTTGGTTGAAATACGAGTTCACTATACAGACTTCTTTTTGTCCTATATATCCATGCAGTTTGACATACCTGCCCTGGTTGTCATGTGTTGCCTCTATCACACGCAACAGTACTGATGAGTCTGCCCATATTAGGAACCCTCTTGCGTACTGGGAATATGTGGAACCATACCCTACCCCCCACCCCACCTGGACAGTAGTAAATCTTGACCCTCAGGAAGTAGATGTGTCTCCTGTAATAGGGCCACAGGCACCTGCTTCCGCCTGATTTCTCTTTATATATGTCCCTAATCCTCTAACATTCCATGATAAAATATTGCATCTAGGCATGGTAGCTTGTGATAGTCTACTCCCCTCCTCCCAACATGCCCACTTTCCCTAGTTTCTGTTTAGCCATGGAGCTTTCCGGACTCCTCATACATTCCTGCACCCTACAATTGGTAAATCTTCTACATCTTCCTGATATCGCCTCGCCATTCACACCCTTGTTTCTAGACATCTTGAGCTCACAACCAACACTAACCAAAACCAAACCCCCCCCCAAACGTCAAGTGTAAACATTGCTCAACAGCGAAATCCCGTTCGGCAGACCCGTACCTCCTGGGTTACATCCATGGGGTACCGGTTCTAAGACGGCAACCAGCTGACCTAGCTAAACACCTGTTTTGGGGTTGTTTTAACACCATCTAGTGGTGTCATTGCCCTCCCCTGCAAACAGAAAACACATTTGTAACTGCAAACTTGTGTCAATTATATGGCATTACTCCGTTATTTCTGCCTTTGCCGCTACTCAGCATCTTCCAGCGGCTGTTCCAGGCCTGTAGTTAGTCCCTCTATTAAGTTCCTTATGTTGTCCAGTGTACCCGAGCCAGTTATTGCCTTTAATTTTTTAGGGTCGTCCATTTCACCTGGAAGGCACTCCTCTCTCTTATCGCCAAGATTACTGTGGTCTAGCCACATGTTTGTCGCTGCTTGAGTTTCAAGAAAGTGCGTCTTTCCCCATATAGGATCTTTAACCTGGCTGGAAACATCAGCATATACTTGACGCCTAGCCTCCTGAGTTGTGCCTTGAAAGAGATAAAAGAATTACGCCTTTGCTTCACCAGAGGTGTATAATCTGGGTATATGGCAACTGTTGCGTCTACCCTCTTTATGGTTCATCCTTCTCTGGAATAGCAGAGCACTACTTCTCGATACCTGAAGTTTAATATTCTCACTATTATCGGTCTAGGGTGCAAGCCCAGAGGGGGTTTCCGTTGTAGGGACCTATGCGCCCTCTCCACTGCAAAGCGCTGTGATAGCTTCTCAGGTCCAATTTCCTGCAGCCGTAATGTTTCAACGTAGACTGTCGGGTCCCGGCCCCCGATTCCCTCTGGCAGCCCCAATAGCCTAACGTTGTTTCTTCGGGACCTTCCTTCTGCTTCCTCAATCCTGGCTACAAGTGAGGCATTTTTAATTTCCAATTTAAGCAGTTTCGTAGTGTGATCCTCCAACACCGCGGCTATTTCCTTCAGTATTGACTCTGTGGTTGTCACCCTTTCTGTCAGCGAACTGACATCCTGACGGAGGAGTTGTACATCTATGCCCACTGCCTCAATTTTGCCTTCTAGGGAAGTTTTTAAATCCAGTATTGCAGCTAATATCTTTGATTCCTGTGGGTCTTCTCGCTGCTCCCCAGCTTATTCTTCTGTCACCCCCGTCACGAATGACGCCTCCATGGGCTACGCCTGCATCTAGAAGGGTCCATGATCGACCCATTCTGTTTGTTCTTTGGCGGGGGGGGCATCACTGCCTTAGTCGCATAGTTCGCTATTTGCTCTCCTTTTGACTCGCCCACACCTGTGTATTTCTCCACTTAGGTCTTTCTATGGATTCTCCCTCCTACTTCGTGTCCACAAGTCTCAATTGCGGGGTAGTCGCCTATCCCTCCGTCACCTAGTCCAACATGCAATTTTACAATGCGCTTAGTGTCAAGTTCCATTTATAGAACTCCCTTGGGGGCGGCGTCTCAAATGTACTTCCAATAATTTAGCACCCCCTTCTCTTGGCGCCCTCCATCTGCCAACAGCTCTACCAGCCATGTTGTATGTGTCCGCTAATCCTCAGGGTTCCATTTTCACATTGGCCATCTATCATCAGTCTGCTGCCACCCCTCACAGTCCTTTCCTGTTTTCCCTCACTGCTGCGGCTCGCCTTTCCCCGCTATCAGGCTCCGCTCTGCAGTGCCACTCACCCACGGTCCAGGGCAGCCAGCTCCTCGGATGATGGGAGTTTGGTCTCCGCCTCCCAATCTGAATAAGCCCTGTGGGGGCTGCTCTTCAGCGATATTGTGTCTCCCTCTGCTCTCGATTGAGTCCACCTTCAGAGTTCAACTCTGCCGCCTTCGGTCGCATCAGCCATACCTCAACGATGCATGCACTGCCCACTGCAGGCTCACAGGATAACATTACTCCTCTCAACTTCACTTGTTTGTTATATCGGGTGTCCCACACCTGGCCCTTCCTTCAGTACGGCACACAAATGCCTCAGTCTGCAGTATCAGGATCTGTTTTCAGGATCCCTGCAGGAGCTGCAGCAAGACACGTCTGGACTACATGGGCCGAGACCACGCCCCCTGGCTTTTGGGGATTACTAACTGAGTTTTACTTAGGCCTTCTGTGACGGTTTCCTTTCTGTACAGTAATCCCTGTCTTAGGAAGAAAAAGGGACTTCCCTTCTCTACTACTTCTCCTTCAGGAATTATTTGTAAGAAAGCCTCAGCAAGTGTTGGATCATTTCACTGGGTGAAGGCTAGGTCGGGAAGGATGGTAGGTTCTTCTTCCCTTTTTGCTTCAGTGGTAGATGGTTCATCAGCTTCCCCAAAACATAAACCTCTCTCAGTATCTTCCAGTACACGCTCTCTAAAACGAGGAAATAGAACCCTTTCAAGAATTCCTTGTGCAATTTTATCCCCAAGGTGTACTTCAAATGGAATTTTGCCATGTTCTATAGGAGAACCTTTATGTCTCCCCGGAAGTCGGAATCTATGACAACTGCTAGAACATCTAGATCGAACTTCCAAGCCAGGCCAGATTTTGGGGGCAATCTTATATAACACCCAGGAGGGGTATCAAAACTAAGTCTGTGGGAATCATTCCTCTTTTCCCTGGAGGGATAATAGCTTCTCTGCTGATCTGTGCCTCTCACCACCCAGAATACAGATACCAACTGTATTGCTATTGCCTACCATAGCTGCTTACAAAATACCAAAACACCACGTAAAGCCAAAAGTTCCAATTTTTGGTACAATCAAGAACTAGTGACGCTTAGGCGGCTCAAAAGGGCGCTAGAACATGGCTACAAGAAATCCCCTACTCCAGACTCAGCTAAATCTCTCAGCGAGGCAATCAACAAATATAAAACCTTGGTTATTGAACAGAAAGCCAATGCCCTGAATGCTTGTATGAACAACACAGCCTCCAACTCGAAAGAGCTGTTCACTATATTACGAGAACTGGAAAACCCCATCCCTGTGACAAATACCATAACAGCCAGTAAAGAGTGGTGTACCACAATCCAACATGCATTAGCTACTAAAATTGAGAAGCTCGAAGATAAAATCATAGCCAAACAAAATCTACTAGCTAAAAAAGGTCCACCCCAAAACCCAAAGATCTAGACCGGACAAAACATGCCAACAGTTTAGCTTCTCTCAGGTCAACCAAACCCAGGTCCAAGAGATCATTGTAGGGCTCAAACCATCAAACTACAAAGGAGACTGCTTCCCAGTCCAACTTATTAAATTATGCGCCCCACAGTCTCCCCCCATCATCGCTGACTTTGTCAATGCTTGCTTCAGAACGAATGTCGTCCTCTCCAACATCAAAGAAGCCTGGGTCACGCCCCTCCTGAAAAAACCCTCCCTGGAACCCACTGTACCCACCAACTACCGCCTCATCACCACCGTCCCTTTCCTTCTAAAAATAATAGATAAAATAGCCTATTCCCAAATCCAACTCCACCTGGAATCAAACCACTTACTAGGAACAAGACAACCTGGCTTCTGGCCTAGCCATAGCACGGAAACAGCCCTACTGGACCTAAAAATCCAAATGGACAGTATTAGAGACTCAGGTAACCTCTGCATCTTACTACTGTTAGACTTATCAGCTGCGTTTGATTTGTTTGATCATGATAAACTCTGTAATACATTGGCAGGCAACTTCTATTTCTCACATGAAGCCACAGCCTGGGTCAAATCATTCTTAGCTGATCGAACCTCGAGAGTTGCCATAGGCAGGGAAGCCACAGATCCTATTTCTGTTCCCATAGGCTTTCCCCAAGGTGCATGCCTTTCACCCACTTTCTACAATGCCTATAATAAACTTCTCTTTGCTGCTCTTGATTATATGGGTGTCATCTACACCAATTTTGCAGATGATACCCAGATCCTGATCCCTATTTCAGGGAACTATGAACAAGACAAAAGCCTAATAAATGAAATCTATGCTATCATACAAAATTGGATGGCAAGAAACAGTCTCTGCCTCAATGATGAAAAAACAGAGATCCTTATCTTGGGTGCCCCGACTAAAATCAAATCCCTCCACCCTGACTACACCTCCTTCATCATTGATGGTACACCCTTCCCGATCCTCAACCAAGTTAAAACATTCGGTGTTTATCTGGACTCAAATCTCACCATAAGAAAGCACATTAAGACTCTCTCCACCTCCACTGCTTACACTGCCAAACCAATAGCGCTGAGTCAACAATTCCTGACACCAGAAAACTGCATCACTCTCGCCCAAGCACTATTTTTGTCTAAAGTAGACTACTGTAATGTACTATTACTAGGCTTGTCACAATCCAACCTAGAAAAACTCCAACTCTTACACAATAAAGCACTGAGAGCAGCTCTCGGCATCAAAAAGGCAGACCATATTTCCAACATAAGAAGAGAGGTGCACTGGCTGCCCATCAAAGCAAGATTACGATTCAAAACCCTCTGCATTACACACAAATGCTTAGCTACGAAGGCCCCTGTGCACCTCAACAACACAGTAAGACCGAATTCCTCGACAAGAGCCCTGAGATCTAACAAAAACTCCCAACTCTGTATACCACGCTTCAAACGCACAAGGTCAGGAGGTAGTAGCTTCCTGGTCCAACCGCCAAAAAACTGGAATTCACTCCCAGCATTACTGAGAGAAGAACCATCTCACCCCAAATTAAAATAATTCCTAAAGACTTGGCTATTCAACAAATACTAATCCTACCTGGTACCCATCAACCCCATGCCACCAGAAACTTTACTTGCCTTCACTTCACCCTTCTACTAGACTCACCATAATGAATAATTTTAATTTCTTATGATTACCAGTTCATTCTGTTATGCTGTATGTGTTCATGTTTCTCGCATCTTTCTCTATTGTAACCAGAGAAAGCCTTATTACCCTGTAACCAGAGAAAGTAAGCCTTCTGTAACCTACGCCGTGATACCCAATGGTTTGGGCGTATAACAAATGCAATAAATAAATAAATACAGATATCAAAGCCTATGGATTCTTTTGTAGTGATAGAGGGGTGTGAGGCTCTATGACTAAGCTTCTGGAATTTTAGGGTTCCCCTATTTGTCTCAATTGAGTCACATCCCAATCCTGACACCACATGTAAGGAAGGCATGGTATCAACAGTAAGACAGACACAAGTGACCAAGTTCAAGGTGTTTATTGAACTTCAAACAGGGTTTGAAAAACGCCTATCTAATCCTAAATCTAAAGATGGGAGCAAGCTACGACCATCAAATAATAACAACACAGTCCTAGGGTGTCTTGTCAAAATAAAAAGCCTATAATAATAAACCTATTGTCAATCTTCTTCTCTAAATACACATGGTATGTGAAACAATGTTATGCAAAAGAAAAGTGTTCAATAAATCATATGTCAGGATGTCCAGGCCGTTGGCCTCCCTTCCCCATGTTTTCAGCACGAGACAAGGCGGTACACTCAAGCTTAGCACAGTCTCTGGCTTCTCTGGCACGTGGGTGCAGTTCAGACTTTAACATCAGGGCCAAGTCTCTATACCTTTCAAAGTCTCTTCTGTCTGAGAGGGCCTGATGCAACAAACAAACAATACGTTATTTTCCTCTCGGAACTGCACACGTACTCAACTTCTCCGGTGATTCACTATTCACCTCGGATCCCCCTCAGCAGGGCTCAGATCTGGTTTAAAACAATGGGGGTCATTACAAGTAAGGCGGTAAGGGGTTAACGGCGCCGGTAAAGGTGCCGGAGCCGTCAACCCCTTATCGCCTCATTACGAGTCTGCTTGCGGGAACCCGCTAAGGACACCTGGTTTTACCAGGCGCCCTTAGTGGGTCCCGCGAGCAGATCAGGGTGCTAACAACGGACCTGTTATTAACGGGCCCGTTGTTAGCACCCTCCCCATGCCCCTTGAGCCCTATGGGGCTCAAATGGGAAAGGGGAAGGGTTCCGCGAATGAGGAATTACCGGTCCTCCAAGGTCGGAATGGCCCGGTAATTCCTCATTCGGGGAACCCGGACCCGGTACCTGGTAAGGGAGTAGCCATGCCGCTAATTGTGGCATGGCTACCTCCAAACTTGTAATGACCCCCAATGTTCAATAAGTCTCCCTCCGCCGGGCTCAAACCAATTTAATTCTCTTTAACACAAAAACTATTTTCATTCGGGCTCGGACCAACTTTCTCTATTTTGTCATCAACTCGTTTGGTAGTGTCAACATCAAAGACTTTCGATTGTACACAGGATTTTGCTTGACCCGTTGCAGGACCACTTTGATGCACAGTTCTTTGCCACTCTTTCACCTTTCTCTACTCATAGTTGGATACCTTACAGAGACTTTTGAATGAGCACGCACGCAGTACCAGACCACTCTGTCAAAGGTATTGCATCTTGGTTGCAAAGTTCAATCACTCAGCTGTTGTTCAACTACACGTGCGTTGGTTATCACATGTGTCTTAACACACTGTTCGGTTCAGCGCTCACCATACAATGTTGGTGCTTACAACCTTGGTTTCAGCACAGCCCGGTCTGGTATCAGTCTCAGTCTAACTCACCAGCTTTGTTGATTTTACTGGCACTGCTTTGTTGTAGGAGCCAAGGACAAACCACGGCGGCAGGCGATTCTCCCAGCCTTGATTACCGACCCAGGAGGATCCTGGGTACCTCCGAAATACCTCTGAAATACAATACAGGATTCTTCAGCCTAGTTTCCTGGTCTTACGCTTTCTATTCTCAAGGGTTTGTGAAGGTAAAAGGTCAAGAGCACCTCCCTCCTTTCACCCCCTTCTGTTTTGCCATCTTTCTCCTCATGTTAGACTGCCATCTTGGAACTACTGCTTCCTCATGTGTTTTGCCTTGCTTACAGTGTGCCCTCGTGCTCCGCCTTTTATCCGTGTGGGGAAGTGTAATGAAGTCAGGTGTGTGTGATGGTCAGTAATTGCCTTACCCTGCCTGACCATTGTATTGGGACATGTCAGGTACACGGCTAGGGTGTTAGTCCGTTTTCTCTCATAGTGAGCTGTCCGTGAGAAAGTGTTTATGTTGTAAAGGGAGGGGGGGAGCGAGTTCCTAAGGATCCGACCTGGTAGGATGGGGTAAAGGTGTTACAGGGAAGGGGATACCGCGTCTCTCCATCCGGTGTCCCACTCCCATTCCCCGAAGAACCCTCACCCAGGTGATCCTCCCGCACTGGTCCACCCATAGGAACTGGATCCAAAAGCGATGGCTGTGTACTGGCCACCTGGATGACAGATTCCCGGGGACTAGTGGGTGAGACACCTTCAGGTTTCTCACACCACTCTCACCTACTGTTAGGCTTGCCATGGTCAAAATGATAATTCTCCCCAAACCGTTATACATCTTTGTCAGCATTCCCATATGGCAGAGAAAGAGATTATTCACCGACCTACATGGCATAATGTCCCAATTTTTGTGGCATGCTGGCGCTGTACGAAAAAAGTGGGAACATTTGAAACAACCACATCAAACAGTGGGGTTCGCAGGACCACATACTGAATTATATTGGATAGCTACCCAAGCACAGTTTGCCTCATATTGGTTTGGGCAAGAAAACACTCTGCCGCATACTAACCTGGAGCGTGCAGCAGCAGGCAAGGCACACCTTAGAACCCTATTCATCAATGGCGATTATAAGGATGAATGTGCATACGACCCAGTACAGACCACACTTTTAGCGTGGATACATCATTTTTTTAAAACTGACATGGCTCGCCCATATTATAAATGCTTACCGTTGTGGTGATTCTCCACCCTCCCTCCCACTTGGGACAACACTCTCAACATTAACTCCTTAACATTCATTCCCAACATTAACTGGGACAACATTAACTCCTCTCCCTCTCACTCCTCCCCTCCCTCTTCCCCCCACGCCCCTTCAGCTTACATGTCTCACTTCTCACCTGTCACCCCTTCTAACGTCTCCCTCCTCCTATCCAAATCCCATCCTACTGCAGCCCCTTCTCCCCACCCTCCTTATTCTGAAAATGTACCCCCTTCTTATTCCTTACCTAACCTCCTTTTTCTATATCTCTCTCTCCTCTGCTATTTTCCCGTCCGCTTTCAAGCATGCCATTATCATCCCCATTCTGAAGAAACCTTCTTCCCTCTAACCTCTGCTCAATCTCGCTTCTCCCTTTCCTTTCTAAAATACTTGTACGCCTAGTCTACTCCCAGCTCTCTGCCTTTGTTATCAACCTTTCTCTCATTCCCTCCTCTCAATCTGGCTTCCGCCCTAAACACTCCCCTGAAACTGCTCTCACTTATGTTCTCAATTCCCTCCTCACTGCTCGCTACTCTAAGCAATCCTCGGTCCTCATTCTCCTTGACCTCTCTGCTGCCTTTGATACTGTCGATCACCCCTTACTTCTCAATACTCTTTCCTCTTTTGGTTTCAAAGGTTCTGTTCTCAACGGGCTCTCCTCTTACATTTCCTCCCACTCTTTTGCTGTCTCTTGGGGCGGTCGCACCTCATCTACTCTCCCCCATGACTACGGTGTACCCCAAGGCTCTGTTCTTGGCCCTTTTCTATTCTCTCTTTACACCTCCCTTCTTACCCCTATCATCTCTTCCTTCAGAATTTCTCACCATTTCTATGCTGATGACACCCAGCTCTTCCTTTCCTTCTCTTCCCTCACTCCTGATCTACACCTTAATCTCTCTTCCTGTCTTACTGCTATTAAAAACTGGATGTCATCCCATTTTCTCTCTCTCAACAATGAGAACACTGAAGTCCTATTCTTTCCCTCCAACACTCAACCCCCTCCCTCTCCTCCTCCTTTTATTCACGTTCCCCCCTCGAATCTTCCCATCTCTGACCACGCTGGCAATCTAGGCATTCACTTTGACTCCTCCTTTTCCTTTTCCCACCATATCTCTCTTACCTCTCGCGCCTGTCGCTACCACCTTTTTAACATTTGCAAAGTGCGCTCCTCTCACCTTCCACGCCACTAAACTTAATCTCCTCCCTCATCTTCTCTTGCCTCTTCTTTTGCTCTTCTATCCTTTTTGGACTCCCTGCCTCTCATCTCGGCCCCCTCAAGTGCCTCTACCACTCTGCTATCCGTACCCTCTGTCTCCTTGGTATCAGGTAATAATAACCCCAACAAAAATATCGCCATATATATGGCCGTTTGGTTTGCAATAGGCAATATTTTTGTTGGGGATATTATGTGGGAGGGGGCTGCGGGGGTGTCCCCCGAACATTAAAAAATGATGCGCGGGTTGTGGGGGTGTCCCCTGCAGGGTCCATGTGTGAATTTCGCTGCAAAAATATGGCGATATTTTTGCGGCAGAATTATCACATGGAACCGTCTCCTTGCTCCTCATGACTCCATTTCCTCCTCCCGTTCTTACCTTGGCTGGCTTCCCTTTCATTCCCAACTTAAATTCCGTTTCCTCTGTCTTGTCTTTAAATCTCTTCACGACCTTGCTCCCCCTATCTCTCCTATCATTCTACACCACGTCCCGCTCCCTCCGTTCTGCCAACCTCTTCCTGCTCTCTGTTCCCCCGCCCCCATGTGCCTCTTCTCGCTTTCGCTCCTTTCAGCTCCTAGCCCCCCTACATTGGAACTCCCTTCATCTCTCTATCCGCTCCATCCCCATCTTTTCCTCCTTCCTTGAAATCTCTTCGACTCCATTCCCCACCCTGAAACCTCTCTTTCTCTCTCCCTACCTACTTCCTCTCCTCTTACGATCACCTATCGTTTATCTTTACAGGCAAATTGCTCTATACACTGTTTTGTTGGTTTGACTCATGTTTTATAAATTGCTTCTACTGTTATAATCTTCTATGTATCTTGTTGTTATAATGCGAAGTGCTTTGGAGTAAAGCGCTATATAAACACAATAAATACAAATACAAATACTCTCTGGAAACACAGGGAAGGCCTGGGTACCATACGCTGGATGACATGTTTCCAGATGGTAAACTTTTAACGATGTAAACCTGGAAAGAGGGACACAAAGGCACTATCACAGAGATTCTGATGGTGGCACTCATGAAATGGTGGGAAGGGAGTCTGATCGAACAACCAGAAAATGAAATTGTGGTCCTTATTTACAATTCATATGGTTATCAGAGGACTTTAGCCTCCCTAGAAAAGATGCCCTCGGGTTTGGTGCGCTTTACAAATGACAAAATAAACAAATAAATAATTAAAACAAATAAATAAGATCCCTGTAAAAACAGTTAAGGCTAGAGAGCAGTAGGCCATGGAATTGGGCATGAAAATCACAGATGACACTTGGGGACAAATGTGCTCAATCACCAGATCTGTTTCTATGAACACCAGGTTCAAATGTATGCAATTTAAGACCCTTAATAGGGTACATTACACTTCCTACAAACTTAAGAAAATATATCAGGATAAGGATGGTCTATGCCCGCGCTGCAAGAGTGAAAACTCAGGCTATCTACACGGTATCAAGTGAAAAAGTAGTTTAAATATAAACTGGAAAACATTTTTGGATTTAGAAAGACCGCTCTGTGACCGTACAGAGCGGTCTTTCTAAATCGAACTCTCATGCCCATGCCACACACAAGTGCATGCAGGGGCTGGCAAGCACGGGCAGGAGAGGAAAGGAGCATCAAGTGAGGTAAGTGTATTTAATGTGTTGTGTGTTTGGGGAGAAAGTGTTTGTTGGGCTGGGAAGCGGGTAGTGCGTGAGGAAATGCAGTGTTCGGGGGGTTATACCACCCCGATTAACAGGCAAACCAACGGGAGATGGTGGGGACAGGATCCCCTTCTGAGGCGGGCAGGAGCAGGGGGGAATGTGATATTTCGGCATTTTAAAGGCCACACAAAAACAGCCCAAAAAGAAAAAATCTGTCCTTTTTGTTTTCAGCCTTTAAAATCCAGAAATATCACATAGAACAATCTACACGTTGTGGGCCTTCCCTAGGCTTTCAGTATTCTTGGGGCTAGATATATCAAACGTTGACTGAACTCATTGGCACACATCTAGAATCATCTCCTTTGAGTGGCCTCTTTGGGATTTGGGGTAATATTCCAGAAGAACGTAAGAGAGGCTTTCTCAACATGGGATGTACACAGGTGTGTCTTAAGGAAATGGAAGTACTATGCACCACCAAGAAAAGAGGAATGGTTGAAGGGTCTGGTAGGGGTGAAAGACTGAAGAGCTATTTTTGTCAACAATACCTGTGACAGCTAGACCCAGAGACATATGGTTGGAGTTTCCCAATGTGCTGCCTTTAATGCATGCTCCATATCACAGGTTTCATGGGTTTGGGTGGAAAAATATTCAAAATGTTAATGGAAACGTGGTTGAAGGCATCGTTGAATGTAAGATGCTGTAAATTGTACCCTGGATAACTTCATGTTGTGCAGTGCTTGGAATTATAACAATATCTTCTATGTTATGCTGATTGTAACCAACTGTGTAAACCAATAATAAACGAAGTTAAAAAAAACAAGGACAATGTTGAGAAATGTTGAGAAGTAGGCGAGTAAACAGCAACTGGTAATTAGCCTACTGGTAAATGTATATTTTAAGAGGTACGGTATGGCTAGCACGCAGAGTTGTGCATGTTGGGGATTCTGAACTCTAAGCTGCAGTCTTTACTTTGTAAAGAGCAGTTTTCTGGTCTGACCTGCTGGATGAGCAGGGTTCTAAACAAATGGTGAAGGAGGGGGGTTGTCTGCCCTGCTGCTTTTCAATCCAACGCAGACAAATGGACAGCTACAGGCTGCATCACTAAAGGAATACCCTGGGAACATGCAACTATTGTCTTTAGTGATAGACAGAGGCCCAAAATCGAACTGAATGCATTTCAAAGTAGAATGCATTATACACAAATGTATTCATGGCTTTGCATCAACCTACTGTGCCTGAGGGATAAAGTCAAAGTCTATAAGCCCCTATGCAACCTGTGCTTCACCTCCCATTCTGTGTTTGCCCCAAAACTATGGAAGATGCGTATCCTATCCTGCTCAAACTCCTGCATATCAAACAACGGCTAAGGAGTCAGTAAAACCTATACAGAAGATGCTGCAGTGTTTAGAAATGATACAACTTGTGGTTTGTGCTCTAAACATTCCACATATGAACGAAAACCCAAATAAATAAAACAAGGAATATATTAAATCAGAAATACAAACCCAGTTGGTTTTGTTGGGTAAACTCAGTGGACTGCTGCATGGTAATTCGGCAGAATAATTCACAGTAAAGGTAGATGTTGCTGAAAAAGAAAATATTTCTATTTTGAAACAGCCAAGGTCAACACAAACTACGAAATATGTGAAGACATAGCAAACAGAAATGAAAACTTAATATCATTAAAGTGAAAGAAACCCAATAGCAGAGCTCCTTTAATCCTGCCAAATAATAAAAAGCATTGGTAGGTCTAGCATTGTAAATGTATGTGATGTATTCTATGGAACATAGTAATGTACTGGTGAAGAGTGGGTGGATGCATGGTGTGTGATCTGTTTGTGTGTGTGTGTTTCTGTGTTTGTTTAGGCTTGTGGGTTTGTTGAAGTTTGTGTGAGCATGATTTGTGGGTGGGTGGTTGTATGAATGCTGCATGCATCGTTTAAGTGTTCTTTATATAAAGGGGTGTATCAGTGTACCCATTGCACCATAATCATGTACCATCAAATGATCGGGTACTAATCGCACATGCCAGGTGGTACCCTCCTATAGGCAGATATGCCCACTATTTACAAGGTATTTCCTTCATACTGTGATGAAGGGATCAGCAGCACACACAGGGCATCCGTTCAACATATTTTCATTGTTATAAATAAACAGGGCAAGAGAAACTCCTATAAAGGTCTAGGGAAATCATTCTTGAATTAAAAATAAACTACTAAAAGTATGGAACAACTCAATGTTATAAAGGAAACTATTTATGGGACAGTGTCCCCTTGTATTACTTTCTATATGCTACACAATTGCCAGATTGATCAACTTTTGTATTGCTTGGTGACAGTCTCAGACTTTAGCGCCCAGCCACATCAATTCTTCTATCGGTGCGTGAGATATGAGCGCTCAGCTGCTTCTTTACTTTATTCTAAGACTTTATGATCCTTGCCTATCCAATCAACACATACTCAACCATCCCTTTCCTAAGGGCCCATGTAAGGTTCAGATATTATGCCCCTCAAGACGTGGGTCACTCTTCTGGACATATGATACCTATTGCTTAGGGTTCGATAATAGCTTTTACACACTTCTAGCAGCAGGTATGTCTTCCCCCTTGTGAAGGGTATTGCCAGGATGTGTTTGTAGAACACGCAATTCACACTTCTTCCGGTGCCAAGATGTATTCTAAGTTCTTTCAGTGTCTGTTATCATCCCTGGAACGTAGACCACAACAGGCTTTCTCCTTCCGTGTATCTGGCCCCTGCCAGTGCCGAGATATAGACCTCAATAGGCACTTTGACTTCTCTCTGTCTCCTCTAATGTGGGTATCTGCCCATGCTAGAACAAGAACTCTCAGTGGCCATTGTGCACTCCCTTATTCCCAGATCTGATCCCTGCCAGGGCCTGAGATGTAGCGCTTAGCAGGCTCTGGGTGTTCTCTCTTTCTCTGAGTCTTGCCCCTGCCACTCTCTAAGATACAGCTTCAGTAGGCACTTTGCTTTCTCTCCTCCTTCTCTGGGTCTGGTCTCTACCAGTGTCTGAGAAATAGCCCTCAGCAGGCTTGGGCATTTCTCAGTCCCTGTTCCTGGGTGTAGCTTTTCTTTGAAGTATAAGATCCCATCAGGCTTAAAGTGTTTTCTCCCCAAAATCCCCTTCTGACTTTTCTTATGGCCTGGTTCTCTCTCAGGCTCTTGCCTGGAAGGCACTGGCCCAGATTGGAACACTCCCACAGGACTTGACGTCCATTTATAGGGTAAATGATTACTCTTATTGACCAATCTATAGCTTAACAGTTTGTTCTCTGCCCATCTTCCGAACCTTGCCCCTGGCCGATTATGAACCATCATATTTAACTGGTACTCCCACAAGGTGTTTCCACTTATTTAGTAAAGATTCCCCTGTGTCTTTCATTGTGCATTCCCTGGATGGATGGATTGATTAATGAGGTATCCCGCTGCAGCAACCAAAGGCTTAAATGTAGGGTGTACCAAATAAGCATTCAAACTTATTCTGTCAAATATTTAGCTGAAGTCGACCATGAAGCAGAATAGTTGATTTGTTTAATACATTGTGCTCCTAACTTGAAACACACACTTTAAAAAACATGGAAGCACTATTTTAAATGCGTTTCCGCGTTTCAGTTATTTCTCTTCATTTTCAACAAAAGTTCATTCGTATTGAAAGAATACAAGCCAGAAAGCAATAAACTAACAAAAAAACATGTACTGCAACGTCAATGGATGTTTTTTTTTTTAGTATTATTCTTTATTCACTGCATCCATGTCCAGAAGGTAAACGATGCATATCACGAATGGGTGGATACTGCCCGTTTACTGTTTGATGAGCATATGAAAGCCAAGCATGAGTTTCACTCGGAGCCATATCCATTCACACTACAAACCTTCTCACGGTTACAGTAATATTTGAAGTTACGCACATGAGGTAAGGAAGGATGCTGGGGAGAAAAGATGCAGTTATTGCCGCAGGTTCATACCTTGAAGGGGCATGGAAATGTATACAAATACCTGGTAAATACTGACTTGTTTATACATACATTTTATTAGAATTATTTTTATGTGAAATGTTGAAGCAATTCTATTAACACGCAGCTTTGTATACTGGGCACAGATTTTAGGATCGTTCTTTCAAACTTGTAATCTTGCACACAAATGTTAACCTTCGTACATGAATATCTTGGTATAACCAGTAAAATAACTGAACTGATTTGTACAATGCACCGTTATGGAGTGTTGTTTTTATGCTATGATGCCTTTATAGATCTTCTCTGAATAAAGCTATGATGATGATTTATTCAATGTTTTAACAAACACCTCGTGAATATATTGTGCTGACAAGCACCTGTACATAATACTACACAAGCATGTGCATTGTCAGTGTATTAGTATTAACACACATCCAAAACATATGAACATCACAAATAGATAATAAAAATAACATTGTTAGGATAAACATCTCAATCAACAGTTCCCAAGAGCTTAAACTTATTGCTGTTATCACTATTGGAAGGCCTAAATATTAGTCTTATCACGTATTGTTATAGCATGTTAAAATGTTCTGTTTCACATTTATAGCCGTATGATATGCATGTTGAAGTCTTATATACTAGCATTGTTGCCCTGCTCTGTATTTCGCGCATTACACAAGTACATACTGAACAGTTCCAATATAGCTTTGGGTCTGCAATTACAATTAAACATTTTACAGTGATCAGCTTGCAAATTGCGTATGTGAATCATGTCTTTCAGCCAGTCACTTCGCAATGGAGGCAGGCGTTGCATCCATTGCAATACAAGTCAATTGGCCTCATCACGAGTTCGGCGGTAACCTGGCGGTATTACCGCTGGGGTTACAATCCGTGCTAATAACGTTACCGTCAACCGTTCCGGAGCTATTAGCGCCGGATCAAGAGTTGGGCGGTAACCGTAATTCCCCATTCCCCACGGACCCAATGGGGAATTTTCGGCGAATTTAGGACGTGCTAATAGCGTGGCGCTAATTGCGCCCGAAAATGTGAAGTTTCCTGGCGTGTTTACCCCCATCTTAGAGCTGGGAGTAAATGCTGCCAGTCTCGTGATTGGGCGGTTCCTTAAATGCAACAGTAATAGCGTTACCGCCGCATTTAAGGGCTACCGCCCAACTCGTGATGACCCCGAATGTATGGCCACAAGAAGGTCCATTCGGATGAATCTCATGTTGAATTGAACCTCCTCATTAAACACCCCCAGCAAATAACCAGATTGAGAAAAGGGGATTACTCTGCCAACTATTTCACCCAGGTTTTCCATAATTTCTGCCCAGAATTACCCGATTATGAAGCACGTCCATATCATATGAAAGAAATCATCCTTTTCTGTACTGCATCTAGGGCGACTGGACAATTTGCTTGCATCATACAGAGCCAGTTTAGTATGATATGATATGACATTTATAACGCGCCTATACACAAGTGTTTCAAGGCGCGACGAGGCAAGGGAGGGGGAACAAGGGAAGACAGACAACGATCTTACTAGGCCAAGTGTCATTCAGATCGTGCAAGTGCGTGAGAGGGGGGAAAGGGAAAAGTGCAAGGGGGAGGGGAGAGGGGAAGTGCAGAGATTTCAGTCCTGGAGAGATACGATCCCTGGGCTTGAGGCCAAGGACAAGTCTCGCAGTCTTGTTTTGGATAAATTGCAGAGGGCGGAGAGTAGAGGCAGGCAGTTTTAGATAGAGGCTGTTACAGTAGTCCAGCTTAGAGAGAACCAGGGCTCTGGAGACGGTGAGCTTCTGGGGGAAGGAGAGGAAAGGGAGAATACCTCTGAGGAGGTGCAGCTGGTAGTGTGACTTCTTAGAGACGTCAGAGATGTGAGGAGAGAAGTAGAGTGTGGAGTCGAAGATGACCCCGAGGTTTTTAGCCTTGCAGGTGGGGGCAGGAAGAGGGCCAAGAGAGGCCGGCCAGAGAGCAACAGGGAAAGAGGGAGTGGGTGTGCCGATGAGTAGAATCTCAGTCTTACTGGCATTAAGGCAGAGGTCATTTGCGGCACACCACTCCTGGATAGCAGACAGACATTCAGAGATGAGACAGGGAGAGGAGGAGGCCGAGGGTAGCCTGAAAATGAGCTGGGTATCATCCGCATAACACTGAAAATTGGGGCAGAGAGCAGCGATGCGGTGGGCCAAGAGTGCCAGGTATTGGTTATACAGCCAGGGGGAGAGGTTAGATCCCTGGGGGACACCACAGGTAGAGAAAAAGATCTCGGAGAGGAAGGACCCAAGTTGGACCTGGGAGGGTTGGTCGGAGAGGAAAGAAGTCAGCCACGCCAGAGCCTGACCAGTGATACCCAGATTATCACGGAGACTGTTGAGCAGGATGCCATGGTTAACAGTGTAGTAGGGGTATAGTATAGTCTGTGTACACATTTGAAGTGTATTAGGGATCATCAAGAGGTGAGAGATATATATCCAGTCATGCCACAGATATCCTTCCACTTTCTTTGAGGGTCATTATGATTTGGGCATATACCGCCACATTATTGCACCGCCCAACTATGAGTTGGGTGGAAAGTTGGAGGATTCACCTCCAGCTATGAGCTGGAAGTAAATCCATCGACTTTCTGCCCATTTTTGGCAGAATTACTGCTGCAGTAATGCCGCTGAAAAGGCCCTATTGAGCCCTATGGACTATAAAAAATGGGGACTTACTCCGCCTCTGCCACTTGTAATCCAGCGGTAATACCACAAGGAAAATAGCGGCTATAACAGTAATTCCATTGGGTGCAATGCAGCGGATTTACCGCTGCAATACCGGCCAACTCGTAATGACCCCTGTGAGAAGCCTAGTGCTGCCCCCATGCCTAGTGCTGCCCCCATGCCAAATGCTGATATTGTTGACACTGTTGATACTGCTGCCCTTATACCCAATGTTGATTCTGCACTGCCTGCTATGCCTAGTGCTGCCCCCATGCCCAGTGCTGCCCCCATGCCTAGTGCTGCCCCCATGCCAAATGCTGATATTGTTGACACTGTTGATACTGCTGCCCTTATGCCCAATATTGTTTCTGCATTGCCTGTTATGCCTAGTGTTGCCACCATGACCAAGTCCAAAATCATATTACCCCCAATCCCTGACCCACCCACTACGCCCCCCAGACCACCCACTTCCATCACACCTCCAATGGTCCACACCCTCAGTTGCGCCCTGCTCAACGCTCGCTCCGTACCTGCCCACGCCCTCGACATCAACGACCTGATCGACAAGGACAATCTTGACCTCCTATTCCTTACAGAAACCTGGCTCAATGAAAGTTCAGGCCCGGCACTATCTCTGGCTATTCCGCCTGGGTACTCCATATTCAGGAAGGACCGCACCTCTCAGAGAGGTGGTGGCGTGGCCCTCATCGCTAGGGAAACCTTTGCATTAGGGAAGTGGCAGGGCAACTTGACCACAATAGTGACTACCTCCCACTCAAAATTAATGTTTCTCCTAACTGCACCATAACCGTGCACATTGTCTACAGACCTCCGGGTCCTTGCACTGACTTCCATGACACCCTCATTTTCGCACTGTCCAATAGCATCAAAAAGACTTCCCAGGTCATACTCTTGGGCGACTTCAACCTGGGGCTCAATGACCCTAAAGACCCCCATGCCAAAACCCTCAAGAATGCCCTATCCACCCTGGGCTTTGTGCAATCTATTTCTGACTCAAATCAAAGGGCGCACCCTCGACTGGATCAGTCAACATAGCTGCTCACTACTTGTCACGGAAAACACGCCCATCCCATGGTCTGACCACCATTACATCCAATTCAACCTTTGCACCAAAAAAGAGACCAACTCAACTCCCGCCCGTGCCCAGCTACTCTCGCCAGGAGCTCCCGCCAGCTCACAGTCGAGAATTTAGCACCCTACCTCCGCAACCCGGCCTTGCAGGCCCCATTCTCCAACAACCCAGAAACCCTAGCCAACACATTCAAAGAAGTCATCACGCAAGCAGTTGACGCCGTTGCGCCACTGACCCTCAAAAAAGCCAAGAAAACCAAACACGCTAATTCATGGTTTTCCAAAGAACTCCTTGAACAATGTGCGCAGAAGAGGACTGCCCTCTCCACCTGGAAAGCTAACCCATCTGAAACCACCAAAAATGTGTTCAAAGCCATCTCTAAATCCTACAAAACCAACATCACCCTAGTTAAAGCTGCCTCCTTCAACGCTAGGATCTATGACGCCAAATCGGGGTCAAAGGAAATCTTCACCATATTCAGGGAACTGGAAAAACCATCCTCTCCTCCTCCCGCTCTCATCAAAGATGACAACTGGTGCAATAGCATTCAATCCGCAATGCTAGACAAGCATAACACTCTTCAAACTAAAATTTGTGGCCACCAAAAAGCCCTTTCCCGCCTCATAGCTAACCTGCATAGCCAACCCACCATACCCTCCACCACTAATCCTTCTCCATCTTTTGACTTCAAAGATATTACTGAGCACGAGGTCATCGCCCTGCTCAGGTCCATCAAACCTTCCAACTGTAAGGGAGATGCTTGTCCAGCTAGTCTCATTAAAGACTCAGCACAGATCCTAGCTCCATTCCTTACAGCATTCATTAATTCATCCTTCCAGTCTGGCCACGTTCCAACTGGACTTAAGGAGGCCTGGGTACGCCCACTCCTCAAAAAACCCTCGCTGGACCCAACGATCCCGGGGAACTATCGACCTATCACCACTGTACCCTTCCTGCTGAAAATTCTGGACAAAGCAGCTTACCCGCAAGTCCAAAAGTTCCTTGAAGAAAACCGTCTCCTCGGCCTGCGGCAATCTGGCTTCCGCCCATGACACGGTACCGAAACGGCTCTCTTGGACTTAAAGAACCAAATGGACGATCTAAGAGACGCAGGGAAACCTGCTCTCCTTCTGCTCCTGGATCTATCCGCCGCCTTTGACCTGGTGGACCACAACACCTTGTTCCACCATCTAGCTATCTAGCTACCCAAGCTAACTTTTCCCCCAAAGCTTGCGAATGGATTACCTCCTTCCTCCAAGAAAGGGCCATGAAAGTCTTCTCTGACTCAGCCTGTGCCACCCCTAGCCACATCACCTGCGGTGTGCCTCAGGGCTCATGTATCACGCCCACGCTATACAACCTCTTCACGAGGCCCCTGTTCAGCATCCTTGACTCCCTGGGCATCTCGTATACAAACTATGCGGATGGCACCCAGGTCCTCATCCCACTCACAGGCGACTACCTGGCGGATACTAAAACACTTACCACCATCTACTCCACTATCCAATCATGGATGGCAGATAACTGGCTATGCCTCAATAGTGAAAAAACCGAACTCCTCCTCATAGGAGCACCTTCCACGCTGGGGAACCTTGGTGAACAGTACGCTTCCTTCACTATTGACAACATTCCCATCAAGGTCTCCAATCACGTGAAGACACTCGGAGTCTACTTAGACTCCGACCTGTCAATGGATAGACAGGTCAATGCCATTGCCTCCTCCTCAGCCTATTACTCTAAAGTCCTCAACGCTGCCAGACCTTTCCTGTCATGCCAGAATTGCCTCACCATTGCTAGGGCAATAATTGGATCTAGGCTGGACTACTGTAATGCCCTACTCGTTGGGACCTCCAATAAGAACCTGGCCAAACTTCAGCTAGTTCAAAATAATGCACTGAGGGCGGCCCAGTACACAACCTGCACAGTGTGAATAAAGAGCGCACAAACACAATCATGAATGTCCTTGCATGTAATTTGTTCAACGATTTGACTACACCTCCCTCCCCACCCAACACCAACGCCCCAGCACACTATCCCCCCTCCCCGCAGCCACCACCAACACCCCAGCACACTATCTCCCCTCCTCCCACCCACAACCGTGTCTATAGCAAGGCCACTCAGGCCAACAATAGTCATGCCATTCATGATGGCTGTGCCCTCTTCTCCCAACCCTCTGCATCGGGTAGCGTGAGCGCAGCTGGCGCAGGGACCTCTGCCTAGGGTTGCTCTGTTGTGATTCCTCTGTGGGAGTGGTGAAGGTAGATGGTATAGAAGTTGCCACCTGCAGCTGGTGGCAATGGACAGCATTGTCCACCCTCAACTGCTTGGCTAGGGCAGAGACGCCCTTGCACATCCTCCTTGTGGCCACTTGGATGGCCTCACTGATCACCTGCATATGCTGGTTGTGCGCAGTGGCAATATTTGCCATCTGACGCTGGTGTTCCTACATCTCACTGAGGCACTCCATGACTAGGGCCAGGCCAGCCGTCGGCTGGGGTGGTGGGGCGGGGTGGCATGTCGCCTGGTGGGGCTGGCAACTGGGGAGCCATAGGAGCTTGTGCCAATGTCTGGTTGTGGGGTACGTGCGCACTGCCGGAGTGCTTGGCCCAGTGGCCTTGGGGTGCGCTCAATTGCCTGAACTGGGCTCCCAGGCATGTTGGGTGATGGGAGAGCGGTGACCATGGCCAGGTGTCGGGCCACTGCTGCAAGCTGCCCGTCACTGCTGCTACTGCTTGCCCCTAGTCCCTCCTGTGTGTTGGCTGTTGGGCTGTGTCCTCCCTGGCAGCATGTTCTCCCACACTGTCATCCTCACCGTGAACATGTGTGCACCTGGCGGGCTGGGGTTCTGGAGTGGATTAGACCCTGCTGCAGTGAGATGTGGTGAGGGGCGTCTTGCGCCTCGGGTAGATGTGCATCTCCTTTGCGGTGGGGGGAGCGGGTTCTGGTGGTGGTGCGGGAGGTTGGACGTGTAGATGGAAATCCCGGACATCTGGGCCAGGCCAAAACTCAGGCTCACCCAGCCAGAAAATTCTACTGGCTAGGGATACATGTCAACGCTAAAAATGTAATTCAGACCTGTGAAATATGTCAGCGTACCAGCACTGATTTACCACCACCAGCCCCTTTAAATCCATTACCCATCATCAAAGTACCATTCTCGAGGATCGGGAGGAATATTATTAGGCCCCTTGAAAAATCTAAATTGGGCAATAAATACATGCTAGTAATACATGATTATGCCACCCGATACCCTGAGGCAATTCCCCTACACAATAATACCACCCAGCAGATACTAAAACATTTGCTCCCCTTCCCCCGGGTGGGCTTTCCTAAAGAAATCTTAACTGACCATTTCCACTGTTTCCCTGTGAGGAGAAGTCTGCTGCCTGCCTGTCCGTGCTGCAACCACATTAACCCCATTCCAGCGCAGAGGGCGGTGCGGAAATCGAGTGGGGAGGAAAGTAGTCTCTTGTGGTCCTTTCCTGAGTTTTCTTTCCATTTCCAATGTTTTCCTGTGAGGAGGAGCCTGCTGCCTACCTGTCCGTGCTGCAACTACATCAACCCCATTCCAGCGCAGAGCGTGGCGCGGGAAGCAAGTGGGGAGTAAAGTGGTCTCTTGTGGTCCTTTCCTGAGTTTTTTTTCCATTTCCACTGTTTCCCTGTGAGGAGGAGCCTGCTGCCTGCCTATCCATGCTGCAACTACATTAACCCCATTCCAACGCGGGCGTGGCGCAGGAAGCAAGTTGGAGGGAAAGTGGTCTCTTGTGGTCTGTTGGAGTCGTGAGAGACAGGAGAGTACTGTGAAAACTGTGACTGCAACTCCCAGTAAGCAAGCCCATTCAGTGTCTTTGGAGTGCCCAGAATATATTGCGACAGAGGCCCCCAGTGGAAAAAGGCAGCAGGTTTTGCCTGAGTTGTTCGAGTTGCCTGTTGCTCGCACTGTCTCTCCAAGCCCTGCACGTCCGATCATGATGAGGCAATTTAGTTGGCGAAATAGACAGGTAATACACAGGTAAGACCGCTTTGGCTAAGTTGGGTTTCTGCTAGCTCGGCACCCTCGGAACACATCCCTGCTGCTGGGCCGCTTGGTTGCTGGGCTCAACAGGACACAAACTGTGTGTCCAGATATTATTTGGAACCCATTTGGAACTGAAAAAGTCTGGAGCCTGGAGCTTGGGAAACTGGTCTCTGTCCCCTGTCCACTGCCCACTCGCATTTCACTCCCCAACACATGTTCTGGTCCTGGGTCTGGGCATCGATTCTTGGACCTTTGGACTCTTGGACTTGAAGTGGCCCACGGGGTGGGAGACAGACTAAGGCAGCCCTTTACGCCAGTCGGGCGTACCCTGGGCGCTTAGTTTTGACCAGCTTTGCACTGTGCCTTTGAATGATATTTGGCTAATTTTTTTTAACACTCAATGTTTTTTAACAATTATTATTATGTTTTTAAACACATGCACTTTTGTAAGGGAGATTGGCCCTCATTACGACCCTGGCGGAGATCATGGTGCAATATGCACCATGGAGCATGGCGGAAAGCTGCCAATACCGCCATGGGGGTTGGCGGATTCACCGCCCCATTCCGACCTTGGCGGGGCGGTAAATCCCCAATCCCCATTTTACCCTTCCCCATTCCCATTCTTGCCCCATAGGGTATAATGGGAGTGGGGAAGGCGTTAATTACGCCACCGTAAATTACGGTGGCGTAATTAACATCAAGGTCCCGTAGCGCCATGGATTTCTCCGCCCGGAAAAAGCAGGCGGAAAAAGGCTCCATGGCGCTACGGGAACTCGTAGTAGGGCGGAAGGGTCCGCCACGAATACCGCTGGCGTAAACCCACTCCGCCAGGGTCGTAATGAGGGCCATTGTAATCTGTTTCTTATGAACTCCAGGAATTTTATGAATTTTTATCTTCTTGAATTTATATTCGGCCACTGTCATCCCGTTCCCATTGTTTAAAAAAATATATAATTTAAACACTTTTTATTTTCAATATAATCCAACAACATACAGACATCACATCATAATGTCTCTCTAACCTTTCGAGCCTGTCGTCACCACCTCTTCAACATCTGCAAGATCCGCTCCTCTCTCTCATTCAATGCTTCCAAACTCCTAATCTCCTCCCTTATTTTCTCCCGCCTCTTCTACTGCTCCTCTCTCCTCTTTGGACTCCCTGTCTCTCACCTAACTCCCCTAAAATCCATCTACCGCTCCTCTATTCGTAGTCTATATCTCCTCGGCCCTCGACACTCCATTTCTGCGTCTCTCTCTCAACTTAACTGGCTTCCCTTCCTCTTACAACTGAAATTTCAATTCCTCTGTCTTGTCTACAAATCTCTCCATGACCTGCCCCCCCCACCTTTCTTCCCTCCTCTCTATTTACTCACCCTCCTGCTCTCTCCGCTCAGCAGACCTCTACCTCCTCACTGTACCCCCAGCCCCATGTGCCTCCTCACGCTTCCGCTCCTTCCAACTATTGGCCCCCCTACACTGGAACTCCCTTCCGCTCTCCATCCGCTCCACCCCCACCTACTCATCCTTCCGCTCTTCCCTGAAAGCCCTTCTTCTTCACTCCCCCCCCGACTCCCCTTCCCTTCCCTACCCTTCCCTACCCCTCTCCCCTTCTAACCCTTCCCTCCCTCCTTCCCCTCCCTCCTCCCCCTTCCTAATGACCTTAAATGTGTTACTGATAACTCTCAGGGCATTGAGGACCCTGGATCACTCCCACTTCCCTTCCCCTCCCCCTGCCCCCTCCCTTCCACTCCCTGACCACAAAACAGACTCTGTAACCCCCATCACCTACTCCCACTCTCCCCCTTCTCCTTGTAAATTGTTCTACATGTTGTTCTATGACTTGTTTCATGATTGTAAATATGCTTCTCCCACTCTTGTACCTGTTGTTATATTGTAAAGCGCTTTGGCTTAAAGCGCTATATAAATTCCATAAACATAATATACGCCACAGAACAGTACCGTCATTGTATGTTTGTCCCCCAATCACCCCCCAAATGCCCCCTCCCCAACCCCGGCCTACCTAACCACACATAGTTCCACCACTTCTTGACCAAACTCCACTGACTTGCTTGTCTGTCGTTCATGTTACAGAACTATGCACCGATTCCCTTATTTCCAACGTGGAGGTGACCAACTCCTCAATCAACTGCCTCCAAGCTTCCACCCCTCCCTCCCCCTGATCCTCAGTCCTGTCCACTGCTTCTTGCCATACCATAGTTTCTGCATTTGCCCATTTTGCCTTCCACCCCATCGCTATTCGGCACTTTGCTAGTATGTATGCTAGATCTTTGAGTTTGCTTATATGCTTGGCCCTTTTGGGTCTTGCAAAGCCCCCCAGTAAACACACCAGGGGCGGATCCAATATCCAGGATATCTTCTTTTGCTAATGTTTGAGCCACCTCCCCCCAAAATCTGCCCACTTCTATACAGGACCAGAACATATGAATCAAATCCGCATTCACCTCTCCGCATTTCGGGCAAGTTTGTATCGCTGCTCGGTTGAATTTTGCTATTCTTCTCGGGGTTAAATACGCTCTGTGGGTTTTCAACAATTGTACCTGCTGGAGCCTAGAGTTCCTAGACACCTTCTTGTGGTACAACATAGCTCTATTCCACATTGTCTCTGACATTGCCTCTCCCAGATCTGTTTCCCACTGTTGCCTCATCTGTCCCAACTCTTTCGCCACCTTGGACATTAGCATCTCATATATCCTCAAAACTTCATGACCACCCTCTGACACATCTTCCAATGACTATCGTATAATCTGGTTGCAATTCCGCTTCAGTTCCTGGTCACCTGCTTCGAGACCTCATAGCAGACAGAAGTGCGCCAGGTGTTGACCTGGGTGCACTCCGCCCTCCACCACCAAAACCCCAAAGTGTTTGGGAACCCCTCCGTTGACCAAGTCTCCAACCGTCACTACCCCGTTAGGTTCCCAGTACTTCCTTACAATCAACCTTAACTGATCACTCACACCTTCCAATGCCACGACCGGGACCTGCAGGGAATATGGTACGACATCCCCTATCAGTTGACAGGCTCTACGGCACATTACCCACCCCAATCTTTTCAATCTTGGGAAGCGGACTGTGCAGTTTACCATACATATAATTTCCTTCAAGTAAAACCTCTCTCCTGTTTGTAATAATCGTGACTCGTGTATTTGCTCATCAGACAGCCACTTGGCCACAAATTGCAACTGGCTAGCGACAAAATACACCTCAAAATTGGGCAGCTTTATCCCCCTAGGTCGTATGTGTTCTGGAGTTTCCAAAGTGCTATCCTACATCTAGAATTACACCACAGAAAGTCTCTACATATGCTGTACAATTTAATGAAGAACTGTCTCGGTATCGCAAACGTGAAGGAGTCTTGGAAGCACCACCATTTTCAGCAACGTCGCCCTTCCCATCATAGATAATGGAAATCTTGCCCAAAAGGATATGGACTTTTCGATCGTAATCTTGCCCAAAAGGATATGGGCTTTTCGATCCCATGTAGTGCTTTTACTGTGTTATGTGTATGCTCCAACTGAGGGTCATGGTAAATGTTCACTTCAAGATAGCGAAACATGTCTAATTCCCATTTAATTGGCAGCACTGGTAGCTTATGCATCGGCTTCCCGACGTATTCCCCTAACAGGAACAGAATCGTTTTTTGCGGATTAATCGTTATACCCAATAGAGCAGCGTAGCGTTCCATCACGTCTAAGATAAACTGCAAATTGGTCTCAAGTTGTTGTAGGTAAAGTAACATATCATCTGCATACAATTATATTAAATGCTGTCCTTCTGGCGTTGCTATCCCTGCCCCTTCATATTCATCTCGTAGGTAGACAGCGAGCGGTTCCAGCGCCAATGTAAACAGCATCGGAGACCACAGACACCCTTGTCTTGTACCTTTACTTGTACTGAAATTATCGTACCTGTTTTCACCCTAGCTATTGGTTCACTGTATAGCAGTTCCACCCATTTAATATATGTTGGTCCCATACCAAACTCTTCCAACACCGTCAGCAGCCATGGCCATCTGACTGAGTCACTCGCCTTGACTGCTCCTAGTGACGCCACCACTAGCTGTCTCATATCTCCCAGAGTGCTATCTATCACATGATGCAGTCTACGCAAATTACCAGTTATATTCCTATGTGGGACGTATCCTGCCTGATCTGAATGTATGAGTTTGGCTATAACCGTTCTGAGTGTGAGTGCCATACCCGCTGTAAGCATCTTCCAGTCTTGATTTAGTAACGAGAGGGGTCTATACGAGCCACAGTCAGTTTCTGGTTTCAGGAGGGGGACCATTACCGATTCCCTCAAAGATCCAGGGAGTCTGCCCATTTCCAACGCTTCGTTAAGCATATCGGTCTTATATTCTTTATAAAATTCGCTAGGAAGCCCATCTGCCCCTGGTACTTTACCCATCGGCAGCTCTTTAATCACATATTCCAATTCCTCCATTGTAATGGGAACCTCCAACCTCTCTCGTTCTTCTGCGCTCAACTTGGTCAGTCTAATCTCATACAGTGTATCTCGTATTTCCACTACATTGCAACCTGAGGTCTCCTCGTATAACTTCTTATAATATTCATAAAAGCATCCATTCACCCCCTCCTGTGTCTCCTGCAACTCTCCATTGCTCCCAGATACCGCTCTTATCGGTTCCCGTTTATTCTCACTCATATAAAGCCAGGATAACAGGCACCCCGGCTTGTCTCCCTCAGCGTGTTGTCTCTCAATATATCTCCTGTAGCTTAAATTGCTCAACCTATCCCAGTGTTTCCGACATTCCTGCTGCAAATGCGTCATTTCCCGCGCCTCATCCAAAGACCTGACCCCTGTTTGCGCTATAGTTTCCAGTTTATCGTCTGCACCACGCAAATCCCTTAATGTTACATCCTGCATTCCTTTGGACAGCGACATGGCTGCTCCACTCATCACTACTTTGAAAGCCTCCCACAGTGTACCCGCTGACTTGACACTACCTGTGTTATGGTGAAAGTACTCTTTCGCTCCTTTCCTTAGATGGTCCCGAAACCCAGTGTCGCTGAGTGCCTCAGCTCTGAACCTCCATGTAGGAATCCTGGCCCATGGGGAGAGTTTGTCACGTAGCAAACATAGATGTGTGGTCCGATTGGACCCTTGCTTTATATTCCGCACCTACAAACTCCCCTCACAGTTCGCCGCCCACCATCACATAGTCCAGCCTTGTGTAAAGATTTGTAGGGGCATTATAGTGAGAGTACCCCCGGTCTTGCCCATGCATCCTTCTCCACACATCCTCTAACTTGAAGGTGTGTAGCAGTGCATTCAAGGGTTTCGCTGCGGGGGTCGAGTGCCCAAATTTCCCATCTGACCTATCTAATAATAGGTTCAGCGTACAGTTAAAATCTCCACACCATAGTAACACCCCATCCCTGTACTAACCTTTCTTCGCATACAAAGACCGGAAATAAGCTGCTGTGCTCCCCTACCCTCCCATCCCATCCCCAAACTGTCCCAAACATTTGCCCAGCTACTTGTACGTAGCTGAGGCATTCCCACATCTCGCTCCGGCACCGGCTCTGCTGCCGGCACTTGGAGTGCAGCGGGCGGACACTACACTACCAGTACTAGTACCCAAAAAAAACGAATCTACTGGGGTGATAGCGTGCTCCTGGCTTCGTCTATATCTAGACGACCCTGGTGCTCCTGCTCATCATTCATTACTATGTTCCAATTTAACTCCAAAATTATTTGTATACCCATTACCCAATAGTCTCCAAGCATTTCAAATATACATTATGCGGGCAACATCGGTTCACTTAACACCTCCATTCTTCGTGGATCGTTTGTTACTATGTTACAATTTAACCCCAACATTAACAGTGTACTCATTATCAATAGTCTCTAAGCAACACAAATATACATTATGCCGCCTACGTGGGTTCACTTATCACTTCCATTCTTCTTGGGTTCATCCGTTTCTGACGGAAAGTTCAACGCATCCATCTAGTCACCTCTTCTGGGGTCTCGAAAAAGACAGCACGGTCCTTATGTATGACCTTCAGTTTTGCTGGGTAGAGTAGCATATACTTGAGATTAGCTGCACGTAGTCTCCTTTTGAAAGACAAATAGTGCAGTCTCTGCCTTTGCACCAGAAACGTGTAATCCGGGTATGCCGTGATGGTCGCCGATGCTCTGCTGATCGTACTTCCTTTTTGAAAATGTTCCAGGATCTTCTCCCTGTCTTTATAGTTCAATATTTTGGCGATAACTGGTCGAGGTGGTGCTCCTGCTGGCGGTCGTCATAGCCCTATGGGCTCTTTCGACTGTGAATCCTTGGGTAAGTGATCCCGTACCAATCTCCTGTAACAACATATTTTTATGAAATTAGTCGGGTCTGAACCTTCCTCTCCCTCCGGGAGTCCAACAATGCGTACGTTGTTCCTGCGTGTCCTTCCTTCTGCCTCCTCCACTCTGTTTTCCAAATTTTGGACTTGCTGCCGCAGCTTGGAAACTTCCTGTGAGTTGGTGGTGCAATTGTCTGTGTTGGCTTTCACATCTTTTTCAAGCACACTAGTACGCTCCGCCAATGCTCTAACATCTTGCCTCAGGAGATTAACGTCAACACTAACAGCGTCAATTTTGAATTCCAAGGATGTTTTCAACTCTGCCATGGCTTCCAGTAAGTGTTGGTCTCTCCGTCTGGGATCTTCCGCATTTTGACCCTCTTGCCCCGTTGTTTGCACGTTGTCTGTGCCGGTTTTGCGAAATTATCCATAGAGGATGGTTTCCCCTTAGACTTATTGGGCTTGGACGCCATGGTATATCCCAACACTGTGATTTTCCTTCTCGTCGGGAGTGGTGCTGTGTGCCCCCGACTCATGTCTTAGCGACGTTGTATCCCCAGGGCGGCCTCCGTATCTTCCACACGTGCATCCTCCTTCTTTTCACCCGTTTGGCTCGGAGATGCCGTTTCCGCCAACTAGTTTTCCCAAGGACTTCTCCTAGCGGGAGCTATCTGCGAGCCTCACTTATCTAGATTCCTTTTCTGATCATCACCACCATTAGTCACCTGCATACACTCTTCACCTCTAGCACCACTGCCCCTGTGTGCGCTGACTTTCTTCGTTCCATGCTCTCACTCCTCCTGATGTTTACCAATCCTGTGCATTAGCACCTTGTTGCATATGGGCATCTCACGATGGTACTCAGTGCAGCCCACTGGGTCTTTTTTCACCATGGCTGTGCGGTACCGGATCCGTGTTTGTTTGGGCTGCTTATGCGCCAGGGGGGTAAGGTTCCGGTCTCAGTACAGCCTTTCCCCACCGTCACTGCACCTATGGCCTGCTGCACCCCTTATATGTGTTCCTTTCCACCCGAAATGAGCTATAACCAGCCTCTCACAAACTCCTTCACACTTGAGGTAGAGCCCAAATAGTTATGTGCGTGTTCCAGTTTCAGTTTTTGTATGCAGGTCTGAACTGGCCGCTACAATGGGCAAAGAGCAACCCTCACACTGCATAATCCGTTCTCTCTGTGTATTTCCAATGACCATACGTTTTCCACTGCAGCCCAATCCGCACCCATTCATGGGCTCAGTCAGCCGGTGTTAATCACTGTCAGCCATCCAAAAGCTCACAGTATCACTTTTTAATGTTACAAGGACCTCCGCTCATTTTATATCACCTTGTCCCGTTCGTTGCATGTCATCCTTCTCGTTGCAGGGTTACGTAGCAGCGTAGCAAAGGGCTTCACTGGTATTCTCCGAACAGCTGGCAACTGTATCTCTCTCTTATCTGTCAATTTCAGTGTTCGCGTTCCATTCATAACATTCCGCTACACGCAGCAATCCACGTTCCGGACAATTCACCTCCACTTTCACGTTTCTGGAAATACCGCATCTCAGATATCGCAGTGCTGGAGAAGCTGTTCCTACAAGTCCGCCGCCGCAGCATGTCTCATCTCCGCCAGGCAAACCATCTTGCACACCATTTATTCAGCGTTTGTGTAAGACACTTGCCACGTCTTTGCCTCCTCCTCTAGCTCGCCTTCTATCTGGGACTGTCCGTTTGATGGTCGCACTACGGCGTCTGAGCTTTTAGTACCATATGCAGCCCGAGCTGTTAAGAATCTTTACCACGTTACGAAAACGTTGACCCTCCATATCGTTCCAATGCGCCCCAGGGGCGACTGCAATCGGCGATCCTGCTCCAGCTCCTTATCTCACCAGCTCATCTCTTTGTCTCTGCCTCGATGCCATTTTATTAGCTCTGTTAGTTGCGAGCTGCTACCATTCTTACTTTAGCCCGTCGTACACAAGCCACTTTGTTTCTTCCTCTTGAGCTTTGCTTATAATGTGCTGTGGACCTTCATGTACGGCACTGCTAGAGCTAGAGTATATGTTCAATTTTGAAAAGTATTGCACTTTGGAGGGGATTTTAATGTGAAAATGGGTAATGGGATCCCAATTAAACTAGTCGACTCTTGCGAGGACAATGCATATGGGATTGTGCACCCGCAGATGATGGATGATTGGGTATGTTCTAGGGGTTTACAACTGGGCATGTGGTTAATAGAATTGGGAAAGCGCTTTCTTAATGGACGCATGGAATCAGATGTTCCTGGCAAGCCGACATTCATAAACATTTGTCCACTATTGACTACCTCTGTAATCATGTCCAACATTGAAAGTCAATATTGGATTTCAAGCTCGTACAACAAGAAGTCTTTAGTGACCATTTCCCACTGAGGCTGGCCCTTAGACAGACCTGTTCCCATCAGCCCATAGTTGTATTTCCGAAGCAGGACTTCTGCAAAGTAAATCCCCACTGCAAACGCAGAGTAAAATGGGAAAAATGCAATCCTATATCAGCCCAACATAAAGCGGTTTCAGTCAACTTACAGCATATCTTGTCCATCCTCAACCAGGATGTGGACTCCTTCTAGATTATTACCTGGTCTAAGGATTTATGCAGAGCCCTGGATGATTCCTTCCAGCATGACTTTAAACAAAGGGACAGTAGGCTGGTTAGCTGGTTTGATGAACCATGTAGGAACGCACAAAACAATTTAGATCGATAGTGCTACGGGTGAGGTTGTTAAAGCAAGGGCAGACTACAAAAGGGCAGTGGAATATAGAAAAGCGTCGCTGGAGAACAAAGCATGGGAAGATTTGTTGTTAGCCGTCTCCACAAGAGACACCAAGAAATGTTGGGAACTTGTCCCAGGAGGCCTCCCATACATAAGAGTTAAGACATACCGGGAAAATCATGTGGCAGCTAAGTCCTGGTTTGACCATTTCACATCTCTATATCAGGGCCATGCGACTAGGTATGCAGGTGGAATCCACTGTTCTTTGACACGGCTGACCCTGTAGGGGGTAGAGATGGCAGTTAACCAACAGTCTTACCATCGTGCCCTGGGACCAGATGCGGTCCCTGCAGATTTATATAAGGGTGTAATGGATCTGTGGGTCCCCTCTTGGCAGCCCGCTAAGGCATTTTTTCCACAATCTTGGAAATGCGCAATCATCCATCCCATTTTTAAAAAGGGAGAACCTGGAAGCCCTTCGGTTTACAGGCAAATTTCACTGCTGGACACCTCATTCACCGTTTTTGGCTGCGTCATACTACAACATGTTAAGGACTGGATTTCAACTATCCAAGTTCTCTCTTAAATCCAATATGGCTTTAGGTCTGGTCTAGGCACACGTGATCAAGCCCTTAACTTGTATTTGGTAGGGGCTTCCTCTGTCTTTGGCAGGGGTGGATCTATTTACTTGGCTTTTATGGACATAAGCACAGCGTTCGACAAGGTGGACAGAGCTTCTCTGTGGGGAGGTGCTTGGGTCCATGGGCTGCTAGCCGAGTTATTAAAGTTCTTACAAACAATCCACGAGGACACCAGGGCTTGTGTTCGCTTTGGGGAACAGGGCCAATGCACAGACTATTTTGAGGTTGTAATGGGAGTGCGCCAGGCTGCGTTCTTGCACCAGTTTTGTTTGCCCTGTATAAAACCCTCATAGACTCAAACACAGATTACCCTCGGGTGGGCACCAAAGCACTCCCATTATTAGCCTATGTCGGTGACATGGTTCTTATTGCTCGGACACTGCAAAGCCCATCAGAAGCATATAAATGTTTATGCCGACTTCATGACTGCCTTAAAGCTAACAGTAAATACAAGAAAGTTGGCAGTGATGGCATGTAGCTCTGGGAGAGGGAAATTAGAAAACCAAAATGTGCAGCATGGTAAGTAATGGGTCCATCATCTCCAGGGTAACCAAATTTGATTACCTGGGTATCTGTTTTCGGAAAACTGGAGGGGGGTGGCCCATGTCCATAGACAAGGCATCAAAATGAAACAGGCACTGGAGGGGCATTTCAAGATTCATGAAGATGTCCCAAGGCCAACCTTTGAATCCAATTATGAATTGTATCGCGCACAAGTTAAGGCATCTACCAACTATGGCACGGCGCTGTGGGGGAACTAAAATACAATGGCCATTGAGGTGATTGAGAACAGTTTCCTGAAAAGTTTATTCTGGGCTTCCTAATTCTGCGGTGCATGATGAATTGGACATTACCCACATTGGAGAAGATTGGTATGAAATGCCTTTTTTGCACTGGCTTGGCATCTGGTCAAACCCAGGAGGCCTTCTGACCCACAAAATTATCAGAACCCTGCTGTAGAGTTCTTTAGGGCGTAAAATACCTTGGCTGAAATGTATGTATGAGTGCTTGAGAGAGGTGAATGCCCCAAATCTACAGTGTCCTGCTCAATTGTTATCTGCTGCTGAGAGCAGAATGTATAAGAGGGCCTTTCTCTTCCTAATTTTAACAAATCGAGAGTCAATTGGGTTTTTCTTGAATCCAACAGGAAATACTTGCCCCTTACGAAATTGGACACAATACAGCCCTATTTCACACATAGCAACAAACCTGTAGATCGATGGGCATTGACTAGGGCGCGCTTTAAATTTTTGCTGCTGAGAGATAATACGAGGAAATGGCAGGGCTATGAGCAGACTAGCGTTTGTCCGGGCTCCAGCGCTGCGAAAGAAGATCTTCTACATTTTGTGTTGTTCTGCCTGTGTTATAATGACATCAGAAAACAAACCATTACTCCACTCCTAAGAGAAGTTAATTTTACCCAAGACAGCCCGGCTATTATATTTTTGTTACAAGCTGAACCTGTGGTGGTTGCTTGGTGTTCTTTAGAATACTTAAGGAAGGCATGGTATAGAAGAAAACATATTGTGGATGCATTAGCAATTTAAACTGAATGCAATTTTAATACTGATGACTGTTTTATGCATTTTTTGTATATGGAGTTTTGTGTATTTTTTGTACATGGAGTTTTATTTTACTGGACTTTGTATATTTGTATGTTTTGTTTAGGTTTATGGATTTTATCCGAATAAACTATGAGAATTTAATTGAAATCTTAACTGACCAGGGTGCCACATTTATGAGTAAGCTCATGGGGGAGGTAAAAGAGCTACTTCATATAACTTCCTTGAGGACGTCCGCATATCATCCAAAAACGGACTGATTAGTTGAACGGTTTAACAAGACCCTTTAGACCATTCTTAGGAAATTAGTCGATGAAGACGGGAACAACTGGGATCAGATGATTCCGTGGGCCTTGTTTGCCATAGGAAAAACTCCTCAGGCCTCTAATGGTTTCTCACCCTTCGAATTACTTTATGGGCGAGAAGCCAGAGATGTTTTGGATATGCTCCGAGAAACATGGGAGGAAAGAGAAGAAGCCCCAATACCACTCTCCTAGACAGCCTCCAGATTAAAAGAACATATGACAGCTGTACGATCCCTGGTACAAGACCACCTTGGTAGAGCCCAAAATCAGCAAAAGGCGTCTTATGACAAAAAGGTCTCTCTTAGATCGTTTTCCATCGGGCAAAAAGTCCTTGTGCTTCTCCCTACCTCACATAACAAACTTCTTTCTAAATGGCATGGGTCATATGAGGTATTGAAAAAGACAGGGCCTTGAAATTATAAAATCGTCCAACCAGACCTTCGCCAGAAGACGCAGCTCTACCATGGAAACTTGTTGAAGGAGTGGAAGGAGAATATCTATGAGTCTAATGCCACTGTGTTATCTTGTTTAATACCCAAATAGGTTAATAATAACACTGTAATTCCCTCTGATATTACTAACACTCAACAAACAAGATCTCTTTAAGTTGACAGATCAATTCCGAGATGTTTTTCGTGAAGAGCCTGGCAGGGTGAAAGGAATATACCATCATATCCGCACCCCTGCAGGCAAGGTAGTACATCTTAAACCATATCGACAACCTGAGGCCCGTAAAACCATAGTTATCAACGAAGTAGAGCAAATGCTTCAGGCCAACATAATTGAGCCATCTACCAGTCCCTGGTCCTCTCCAATTGTTCTAGTTGAAAAACCAGGCAAGAGTTGGACATTTCTTATAGATTTTAGGAAGGTGAACATCATCTCAGCCTTTGACGCCTACCCAATGCCTCATATAGACTATCAAATCGATAAACTAGGTAGTGTCGTCTATTTGTCAACTCTAGATCTAACCAAGGGTTATTGGCAAGTCCCATTGCATGGATCAGATAAAGAAAAGACAGCCTTTGCCACCCTTATTGGTCTGTATCAGTTTAAGGTCTTACCCTCTGGGTTACATGGTGCCCCAGCAACCTTCCAAAGGTTGATGGATAAGATTCTCCAGCCTTACTTTGAATTATGCGGGGCATACATCGATGACATCGTAATTCACAGTACAACTTGGGAAGACCACCTGCACCATCTGTATACTGTACTAAGAGCCTTAAGAAAAGCAGGATTAGGGGGGCGTGGCTTGGAGCGCCGACAATGCAGCTGCTCCTCTGAGAGCCTCAGTGGCGGGCCCGCCGAAAATGAGGAATTAATGGAATTTGACATTAAATTACGTGCTCTCCCGCTACACCGCGCCATGGGAGGTCCCAAAGACCTCAGAGGGCGAGGTTGAGGGCTCATGGTGCCCGGGGGACCTCAGATTCCCTCCGACAACCTCACGCTCCGGGAGCTGTGGAGAACAAGATGGCGGCCGGGGACCCGCACTGACGCGGTCTCCCGGCTCAAAAGATCGGAGCCCCGCTGGATGTCCTCGGCTCCTCCCGTGGTGCGGGTGCGGCCATTGCGCTGGGGGCCTGGGGAGACTCGCGCTGAGGCGGGCGCGTTCCTGGTCCCCCGCTCTCCTCCTCCTCCCACCTCCTCCTCCCACCCCCTCTGACCGCTACCTTTTCCAGGACTTGGCTCGAGCCCCCAGTGAACGCAGGGGCCGGGGTGCGGACGCCTCCGCCCCGCTGGGTACAGGGGCGAGCGGCCGCCTCGGAGGGGGGCTGGCCTGTAAGCTCCCCTCCGATCTATCAATCAGATGGGCCAGCACAGCATGGCCCGGGACATTTCTAGAGCCCAGAGGCCCCTCCACCATCACCTGGGGCGCCCCAGCCCACCCAGCTGCCCTGCTGAGGTGCACCAACAGCTCCGGGGAGAGGAGCGAACCCCTGCATGGATCGCCCCATTCTCCTCGCCCCCTCAGAGTTCAACCTGCTTCCATCCACGGCCGCACCCCAAAGCCTGCCTACCGGACCCGTCAACTTACTCCTGGGGCGCCCCTGACCATCCGGCGGAACTTGGCAGGCTTCTCCGCACCGCGAATAGTTCACACAGATAACTACATCAATAAGGCCTACGGGAGCTGCACCGGCTGGGACAGGACAGCCCGCTCGTAGGTAAGCCAGCGCCACCTGACCACCACTGTCCCCCCTTACAAGGCCATTCCTGGTACACAGACAGCAACACGGCCCTAAACAGGAACTTCTCCCTCTTCCCTCTTCCCGGGGCGCCCCAGCCCATTCAATTACTTCCTTCCCCTGTCTACCGGACGCCCAGCGGATACTGGCTGCCACCACAGCGCTTGACTACCCGCGGCTGGTGCGGAAACCTCCCGCCTCTGTACTTCCCCCAACAAGAGCACCGAAAGAAGGTACTAAGCACCCACCAACTTGAAGAGTTGCTAGGAGCAGACCAAGTGACCTCCACCTGGCTGCCCCTGCTAATCAAAAACAAAACACCTTGACACCCCCCCCCTCTACAAGGAATCCACCAGGCGAAGCAGTCAAAGGCCAATAAAAATGCGGACATCTCCACAATGCTACTGGCATCCGATAAGGCCAAGAAAACTGATACCCCCCTCAAAATGGCCCCACAAAAGGCACTGGATGATAAAGAATCCCTAGCAACTAAAGAGGACATCCAGGCCTTTATGGCAGACATCAAAACAGAGTTCAGATCATGCATGACGGAACTCACTACAAAACTTGAGCACACCAACCAAAGGGTTACAGAAGTGGAACAGCGTATAGGGGAAATTGGAGATCGCTCTCAAGACCAGTCAACAGCGATGGGGGAGATCCAAAGCTCGATCCAGTCCCTGCTAAATAGGTGTGAGATTCTAGAGTTTAAACAGGAGGACTTGGAAAACAGGGCCCGTCGCAACAATCTCTGAATCCGGGGTATTCCAGCCTCCATCCCGGACAGAGATCTCCCTGAACACGTGGGGAACTTCTTTCAAGCCCTCCTCCCCCACCTAGACAAATCATTGCTTCTATTGGACCGAACCCACAGGCTGCCCTCTCGACAGGGGGGTGTCAACAGACTCTCCTCCTGATGTGATAACCAGAGTGCACTTCTTTACAACTAAGGAAGCCATTTCGGAGATAAGCCGCACCCGAGATGAACTATCCTTTCAGTGGTCCCCTCTTCAGATCTACCAGGACCTCTCACTACTCACTTTACAGAAGAGAAAAGCCCTCTGCCTTCTCACCCTTTTCCTACAAAACCGCCAGATCCGATACAGGTGGCTCTTTCCCACGGCTCTTCAGTTCACCCGTAGAATTACCCATCTGGAGGATGCTGAGAAGATCCTACTCTCGGGCTCCCCCGAAGGCGCCTCTGCGCGCACAGCATTCGACAACAACGGTGAAGCTCCAGCCTCCCCAATAAAATCCAAGGGTACTTCTTGGTCCCTAGTCTCGAGATACGGGAAAAGAAAATGACTACCGGCACGCTCCCCGCGTGCTTCCGGTGAACCTTCGCCCTCCTCGAATCCTCTAAAAAACCCTGACCGACCCTCCTGAAAACGCCAACTCCTCAGCTTCAAAAATAAGCATATCGACGGGCCCCCCACGGCTCATGCCCATTTCCGAGGTACAGACCACCAATGAATCCTCGGAATGATGGTTTCATGCAGTTGCCAGACCCCGCCACATTGGCGGAGTACATGGCTATGGCCAAATTGGCCAAGGGGGGGGGTCTGTTTCTGAAAAGCCACGCCCCCCCACGTTGTACAAGTTGAGGCTCTCCCATTGGAGGCTTCGTTTAAAAGTTCAGGGACAGAGTGACCAGCAGTTGCAATCCCTCTATAATGGCGGCTAGTCCTCCTCCCTCCGCCACAATGGAACTCCCGGGCTCTCGAACTCTCCGATTTATCTCCCTCAAAGTCAAGAGCCTGAACTCCCCGGCTAAACGCAAATCGATCATCCAGAGACTCTTAGATGAAGACACGGGTGTAGCCTTGCTCCAGGAGACCCATCTGCTCCTGGGGGACTTTGGCCGCCTTAGATCTAAAGACTTCCCACTGCAGTTCTTGGCCTCGGGTGGTACCAAAAAAGGAAGGAGAGCGATCCTCTTCAGAATGGACCTAAACCCACAGATCCTAAACGCCAAAATAGACCCAGAGGGCCGCTATGTGGCAATCAAGTGCCTCCTATTGGGTCAACTCTACACGCTGGTCTCCGCATACGCCAACGTGGGCCAGACGGCCTTCTACGATTCCTTGGGCTCAACCCTCTCTTCCTTCTCAGAGGGATTGAAGGTGAGTCCCAGACCCTACGAAAGATAAGTCACACCCCCCTCCTTTTAACATAGCCTTGGGAATCCTGCACCTCTTCAGGACCCTGGAGGTGGTGGACGCCTGGAGGGTGCTTCATCCCACAGAAAGGGACTTTTCATTTTACTCATACGTCCACAGGACCTTCTCCAGAATTGACCTCCTCCTAACCTCAACGCAAACTCTGCCCTACGCCAAGGAAATCTCGATTGGAACACGCACTCTATCAGACCACGCACCAGTAACCCTGGAACTCCGAGCCCACCAGGCTACACCCCCTCCACCGCGCCGCTGGGCTCTATTTGACCCAATCCTCAACTACATGCCTCTGAGAGATGCAATCGCCTCCACGATCCGTAACTTCTTCAAGGAAAACCGCAATGAAGACACCTCTCCGGCGAAGACATGGGACGCTACGAAAGCGGTGGTCCGGGGGGAACACATCGCCCAGGGAGCTGCATACCATAATGCTAGGCGCCAAACCTGCCTCTCCCTTGAGAAGGAGCTCCAAGAAGCTGAAAAAACACACAAGCTAAAGGGATGGTCCCCGAAGACACAACGGGCGATCCGTACCGCCAGCAACAAGATCGAGGTGCATTACGCCGAACACACAGCTCATCTCCTGGCCAAGGCGAAGCAATTTTACTATGCTAAAAATAGCAAAGCGAATAAACTATTAGTGAGCAAATTAGCCAAAGCAAGACGGACCAACACCATCACCGGGCTATGGGACTCCCAGGGTAGGGTCCACTATGCAGAGCGGGAGAAACAACAATTCGCGGCGGACCACCTGGCCCGAGTGATGTCCCCCGTGCCCAGAGACCAAAGCAAACAAAGGGAATACCTACAAAAAGCAACGCTACCCCACCTGAAGGAGGCAGCCCGAACAAACCTTGACATGCCTATCACAAGCGAGGAAGTTGAGGAGGTCATTAAAACCCTCAGGGCATGGGCCCCGGGGCCCAATGGGTTCACAGCAAGATTCTACAAAAATTTTCGGCTGCAACTGGTGGCCCCCATGGTTGCCCTTTTTAACTCTTTCAGAGACTCGGGCACAGTCACTCCCTATATGGCAGAATCCATCACAATCCTGTTACCCAAGCTGGGAAAGGACCCGATAGACCCAGCTTCTTACAGACCCATCGCTTTAATGAACATTGACGCTAACATCTACTCGAAAATTCTGCCTCTCAGCATCCAACCTGAAATAATCCACCTGGACCAGTCCGGCTTTATCGTCAATAGATCCACAGGAGACAGCGTCCGCAGAGCCTTAAACTTGATTGATCTTACAACCTGGAAATCGCAGAAACTGGTCCTGATGGCCCTGGACGCTGTCAAAGCGTTCGACAAGGTGGACTGGACCTTTATGGGCCAAATTATGGAAGCCTTCCACATCGGACCCATGTTCCAGAAGATGGTCTTAGCGAACTACCAAACTCCAAAAACCCTTCTTAGAGTCAATGGTGCCCTTTCCGCTCCGATACCGCTTGGCTGCGGGACCAGGCAGGGATGCCCGCTATACCCATTACTCTTTGCCATGGTGATGGAGCCATTTGCCCAGAGGATCAGAGCCAACCCCAACATCAAAGGCCCTCAAATTGGCCTCTCCCAACACAAAATAGCCCTCTATGCAGTCAATGTCCTGCTCATCCTCACGGAACCCGCTGGCTCCTTGTGCCACGCCCTGTCAGAAATAGACAGCTACGGGAAGGTCACAGGCTTCTCTAGCAACTACCACAAGTCAGTAGCCCTGGGGTCTGGCCTGTCGCCGGACGACCGAGAGGCCCTCTCCTCACTATGCCCCGAACAATGGAGAGAAAACGCTATACCCTACCTGGGAGTTCAGATCCCAGCAGATCCTAAAGCGGTTTATCAAGCAAACTTCTCCCCAATTTTTCAAGAACTGGAAAAAGACCTGAAGAGGTGGGCGAAGCACGAAATCTCCCTGATGGGGCGCATCACAGCGAGCAAGATGAACCTCCTTCCCAGATTCCTGTATGCATGCTCTGCTCTCCCCGTAACGATTCCGCCGGCCACCTCCAGGGACTTCAGAGGAAATTGTTAAAATTTATCTGGAAAGGCAAAAAGGCTGTATCCCCCTACAGACAATGCTGGGAAACGCACGACTGGGAGGACTAGGAGTACCCGACCTTCAGAACTACCAAATAGCGGCCCAACTAGCCCACACCCATGCCTGGCTAATGTCTTCGGGGCACCCCTGATGGGTGGAGATAGAACAGTCCCGGCAGTCGCTTCCTCTACGATTTCTTCCACACACTCCACCCCACCTCCGACAAAGCAGAGACAAACTACTACTTTCCACCAAACACACGCTAAAAGCATGGACTGGGCGCGGCGGCGACAAAAGATCCCGAAGGGCTTTAGCCCCCTCTCCCCGTTCTTTATGAACCAGTCTTTTGCCCCCAGAACTAATCCCCATAATTTCAAGAACTGGATAAGGGGAGGCTTGGAGTCACTGGGTCAACTTTTCACGGAAGGGCACCCGCGAACATTTGAACAATGCAAAGAGATCTTCCGGCTGAAAGAAACAGATAGGTTTACCTATATTCAACTTCGGCACTGGTGCTCTCACCCGCAAATCCGGCAAGCAGCAACGTGCACGCCAACACCACTCGAACTAACACTGCAAGATCTCGCGACTCGGGGAAGGATCTCGGCCCTATATAAACGCTTTTCAGGAGACTTTCTCAGCTCCAAAACCTGAGCAATGGCCCAATGGGAGGCAGACTTAGGGCACCCGCTAACTGACCAAAACTGGGTGGATATTTGGTCACAAACTCATTCAGCGTCCTCTTGCATCACAAACCGAGAATACGCATACAAACTCTAAGGTTTCATCACATAAATCAGGCCCTGAGCCCCGCCTGCTGGAGACTATGCGGACAACCAGGTTCCTTTTACCACATGTGGTGGTCATGCCCGAAGGTTCAGCTTTTCTGGTCCCAATGCATGACCACATTTGCAGACATCACCCAGAAGGCAATCCCACTTGAACCTGAAACTATCCTTCTGGGGGCCCCGGTCCAGGGATGCTACCCAAGATCAGGAAGAAAGGCCACACTCCTGACTCAATGCCTCCTGGCAGCACGGATTGTGGTGGCCCGTACTTGGAAGACCGTAGAGGGCCCACTGATGGTGCTGTGGTGGGGGAACATGTGGGACATTCTGATAGCAGAGAAAATAACAGCGGCCAGAGCCGGGTCTCTGCACCACTTTAGGACATTTGGACCCCATTCCTAGACTATAACCGGAGGTTCCCGGCCATAACCCACCTACCCCGGAACACCGCGAGAATTCTGGAAGGGACAGAAAGGAACCGAGCGGAAGAAGCATAGGAGGGTTAGGCGAGGGGGCAGCAAGGGTTGGGGGCTGGCTGCCTTGTGCTGATTTTGCTTGTAATGTTTTCACTCTGCTCTGTTGCATAAAATAAACACAGTTTAAAAAAAAAGAAAAGCAGGATTAATGGCCAATCCCAAGAAATTCAAATTGGTCCAATCTGCCGTTAAATACCTGAGGTTTTTTTTGTCAGAAATTGCAGTGTTCAACCTCAAGATGAAAAGGTTAGAGCTGTGCTTGAAACACCTACACCCAAGACCAAAAAGGATTCAAGATCTTTCATAGGGTTGATTGGATATTACTGATGATTCATACCTAGCTTTTCCAGTAAAACTGCCAGGTTGACCAACAAACTAGGAAAACGCAGAACCCCATAAACTTAAATGGGACGAAGAGGACAAAGTATGCCATCAGGCCCTCAAACAAACATCATGTCAAAGTCCTATTTTAAAGCTGGCAGACTTTTCTAAGGACTTCAAATTACAGACTGACACCTCCTTGACCGGGTTTGGGTGCAGTTTGTCTCAGAACCATGAAGGGCTGGAGCATCCCATTCTGTATGCTAGTTGAAAACTGTTTCCCAGGGAAAGAAACCTAATCAGTGATTGAATTGGAAGCCTTAGCGATAAAGTGGGCCATTTTACATCTTAGGTACTACTTATTAGGCCAACAATGTTAATTGAACACTGACCGCTCCTCCCTAGCATGGATCAGAAAAGGAAGGAGTCTAACCCAAGGGTTTTGTGGTGGTTCTTGGGCTTGCAACCCTATTGCTTCTCGTTGGAACATCGAAAGGGCTGGGAACAGGGAAACATAGATTTCCTTTAGAGGTTTCACTGTGAAGAAATTCAGCCCAAACCGCGAAAGGGAAGTGTATGTGAAAAACCTGATGGTATTCTCGTACCTACCTCCCTGGGATCTTCCATTCAGGTGGCCAGGGAAGGACCATCGCTTTTGGATTCCGACCCTGGGGGGTGTACAAGCGAGGGAGGATCACCTGAGTGGAGGGCCGCAGGGAATTGGGAGGAGAATGCCCAAAGGCGAGACATGGTGTTCCCCCTTTCCCAATTGTACATCAGCACACTCTCCCTCAGCCTTTATGGGGTATTTTCAGTCTCATCCCATCTCCCCTGCCCCATTTCAACATGTAATGGGACGAAGAAGAGGCAACCGAGAGTTATAAAGATTACCTATAGGAACAACACTGTGGAGAGGAAGGTGCAGGGAGAGGCCTACTACACTCCACCACTAGGCTGTCCCATTAATAGAGCCAGGCAAGGTCAGGCACCTGACATTTACCATAGCCTCTCTGAGAAAGGTGAACCCAATTGCATTTAAAAGTGTACCAAATTGCATTTAGAATTTGCGCCCAATAGCCTCTTTCAGAAAGTTGATTTGGAAGTGGACCCAATTGCATTTAGAAATTGCGCCCAATAGCCTCTTTGAGAAAGTTGATTTAGAAGTGTACCCAACTGTATTTAGAAGTTGCTCCCAATCGCATTTAGAAGTTGTGATCAATAGCCTCTCTGAAAAAGTTGAACCCAATTGCATTTAGAAGTGTACCCAACTGTATTTAGAAGTTGCTCCCAATTGCATTTAGAAGTTGTGACCAATAGCCTCTCTGAGAAAGTTGAACCCAATTGCATTTAGAAGTGTACCCAATTGCATTTAGAAGTTGTGACCAATAGCCTCTCTGAGAAAAGCTGAATTTAGAAGTGTACCCAATTGCCTCTCTAAAAAAGCTGAATTTAGAAGTGTACCCAATTGAATATAGGAGTGTACCCAGTTGCATTTAGAAGTTGCACCCAATAGTCCCTCTGAGAATGTTGCATTTAGAAGTGTACCCAAATTCATTTAGAAGTTGTGACCAATAGCATCTCTGAGGAAAAGTTTAAATTAGAAATGTACCCAATTGCATTTAGGAGTAAGAAAAGCTGAATTTAGAAGTGTACCCAATTGCCTCTCTAAGAAAGCTGAATTTAGAAGTGTACCCAATTGCATATAGGAGTGTACCCAGTTGCATTTAGAAGTTGCGCCCAATAGTCCCCCTGAGAATGTTGCATTTAGAAGTGTACCCAAATTCATTTAGAAGTTGTGACCAATAGCATCTCTGAGGAAAAGTTAAAATTAGAAGTGTACCCAATTGCATTTAGGAGTGTACCCAATTGCATATAGAAGTTGCACCCAATAACATCTCTGAGAAAAGTGGATTTTAGAAGTGCACCCAACTGCACTTAGAAGTTGCGGACAACTGCCTATCAGAGAAAAGTTGATTTTAGAAGGGTACCCAACTGCACTTAGAAGCTACGCACAACTGCCTATCTGAGAAAAGTTGATTTTAGAAGGGTACCCAATTGCATTTTGTAGTTGTGACCAATAGCCTCTCTGAGAAAGTTGAATTCAAAAGTGCACCCAATTGCATATAGAAGTTGTGACCAATACCCTCTCTGAGAAAGCTGAACTTAGAAGTGCACCCAATTGCATATAGAAGTCGTGACCAATAGCCTCTCTGAGGAAAGCTGAATCTAGATTCACGCCTAATACCCTCCCTATATAAACAAATTGAATCAAGAGGCTAATGCTGAATCTAAAACGGCGACTAATAATCTAAGACAAAATTCAATTAGATTCATGCCTAATACCCTCCCTGTGTAAAGGTGAATTGAAAGAAGTCCACCCACTAGCGTGCCCTACTCAATCATATTAGTATAACTAGCAGTATAGCTGTGTAAAGTAGAATCTAAAACGGTAACTAATAATCTAAATACCCCCTCTGAACAAATTGAATCTTAAGGCTGACCGAATATCATCTCTGTGTACAGGTGAACTTAGAAGTTTACCTAATAAATGAATATCATCTCCCTCTACAATTGTATCTAGAAAGCACCAAATAGTCTTTAACCAGTTGAACCTGGAAGTGTGCCTAATGAGCGTGAACCACCGATCTTAGAATTACAATCAGAAAACCCTCCTAAATCAACCCACAGCTCGCACCAATCATGAGCGCACCCACCCCACCAGAGTCTCTCAGAAACGACCCCCGTGGACCACCCGCACCCTCCAATCTGCCTTCCCTCCCACCCCCCCTCCCAAATCACCCCAACCTCCTCCGCACCCCCTGCCATTCCCCTCTCCAAACACCAAGCCAGGGGGGCACGATGGCGAGCCACTCACCCTAAGACCACTCATTCCTTGAACCCACCCCCGACCCGCCAGCATTGCCCATACCCGCTCCCCTCACTATCATACCGGCCACACCCCACCCTGCAATCACCCACCCCTCGCCTTGCCCTCATACCCCTGCCACCTTCCCCCCCGACCGCACCCTTTCCCCCCTCCCTAAAAACTGCGCGCCTAGCCCTAGCAAGAACCGAAGCTGCTTCCCTCTCCCCCTCTAACCCCCTACCCTCTCTCTGACACCAGTCGCAGCAAAGAAACTAAAGAGGAAACGTTCCTGGTCCCCCTCAACCTCTCAGCACTCCTCGCCTCCCCTGTCTCGACCCACCACCTCTCTCCCACACTCTACTCCCTCCCCCGTGGCCTCTCCCTTCCTGAAACCCCTCTCCCTCGATTTCTCCTCTACTGCAACTGAAACTCCTAATCGCCCACAACCCATCCTCAAATCCCCCAACCCAAACCCGATCATCCTATCACACGCAGCCACCCAACCCCGCCCGAAGCCAGCAAAATTATCTGCGCGCCCACTATTCCCCAGCATCACTAACATTACCCCTCTCCCTCCGCTCGCCCCGCCTCCGCCCCATCCCGCTCCAGCACCAAAACCATCCTTGCCTGCCGATATAAACTGTATCCTATTTAACGCCCGATCTGTAGCATAAAACAGACAATGCATCTTTGACCTCCTCGCCTCTGTCAAACCAGACCTAGTTTTCATCACTAAAACCTGGTTCTCTGATGACTTCAGCCCAATTGCTAAAGAAGCCTTTCGCCCAGACTACTGCCTCATCCCACTGAACCGTGCATCCAGAGGAGGGGGGGTAGCATTCGTCTTCAAATCTCTCTTCCGTGCCTCAATCATGGACAACCAACCCTCCATTCCATCCTGCGAAGCTCTCCTTGTTAAACTTTCCCTCTCCCCGTCGCTCTCACACAGCTTCCTAATAATCTACAGGCCCCCTGGCTACGATAAACAATTCGCAAACAACCTGTGCGACTCTATCGCCACCCTCCAACTAAACCATCCCAACCTCACCCTTCTTGGAAACTTCAACATATGGCTCGACATCCCCACCAACCCTATGACCCACGCCCTGGTTGAAGGCTTAGATGCAATTAATCTCCATCCCCACATAAACGGCCCGACTCACAAGGACACACTCTTGATGCCATCTTTAGCTCCAACACCCTGATTCATTAAACCCCCCCACCCCTATCATCTGGTCCGATCACTTCATTCTCTCGTTCGCCATCCACTCACCCGGCCCCCCTCCCGTACTCACATCGGAACCTCCGAACCTACGCAAATGCTGGAAAAAACTAATAATCACCCCGAACCTAGCCGAGGCACTCCTCCAATCTCCACAACCCACCTGCCGTCCCAACAACCATCTAACCCCTGAGGCCGTTGACTCATGGCTCAACGCATCTCTGATGCGACTCACCCCCCCGTGCAAACCATCATCCCGCCATGACCCTTTCCCCAGATGGTTTACTCCTGAGTTGAAGACCACTAAACGACATTACAAACACCTTGAACGCAATTGGCAGGAAGAGAAAACCCACGAGAGCAGGACCACCTTAGCCCGACACCTGTATCGGTACAAGGCCGAAATCCGGATGCAAAAAAAGCCCACTACAACACCCAAATCCTAAACAGCAAAAACCCAAGCAAAGAACTCCACAAAATCATCTCCGAATTCACCAATCCAGCTTGTAATACAACCGTCCCGACTCCGTCACAATCACTGTGCGACTCACTCTCCCTCCACTTTTACACCACGACTATTGAAAAAACAAAAACGCTAAACACCAAACTGGCTCTCCTACAGCCACCTGACAACCCGCCGCCCGTACCGGCCAGCCCATTAGCTGCGACCGCTACGCAACCAACTTTCAAATCTTTTAGTCTAATATCACCAGAACAATTTCTCAAAGTTCTATCTGCCCGCAAACCATCTGGATCACCACTGGACCCCTGCCCAGCCACAACCCTTAAAGAAATGTTCGCTTCCACCTGTGCAGGAGAACACGCAAGATCCATCATAAATGGCTCCCTTTCTTCTGGTATCTTTCCCGAAGCATTCAAAACAGTGCACGTAAAACCTCTAATTAAAAAACCTTTGCTCGACCCTCTCGAGCCCAAAAACTACCGCCCAATCTCAAACACCAGGTTCCTTGCCAAACTCATTGACCGAACCGTCTACTATCAACTAAATGCCTTTGTCGAAGCCAACAATCTCCTAGACCCCGCCCAATCAGGTTTCAGAACACGTCATGGAACTGAAACCACCCTAACCTCGATCTGGGACGACCTTAAAATTACAGCAGACTCCGCGGGATGCGCCGCACTAATCCTTCTCGACCTATCCGCCGCCTTCGACACGATCAATCACTCAATCCTCCTAGACCGCCTCCACTCCCTAGGAATCCGTGGAACCGCTCTTAAATGGATAGCCTCATTCCTCAAAGACAGGCACCAAATAATGACACTCTCCAGCTTTACCTCCCAAGCTCGACCAGTCGACACGGTAGTCCCTCAAGGAGCATGTCTATCCGCCCTCCTGTTCAATCTCTACCTGATCACCCTCCCACCAATAATTTGCTCACACAACATCCTATGTTACAACTACGCCGACGACACTCAACTAATTCTAAAATTCCTGAACTCGAAACCAAACTCCCAACCTGACCTGGCATCCTGCCTCCTTAACATAGATCTCTGGATGACCCAAACCCACCTCTTGTTAAACCCATCCAAAACAGAAATCATTGTTTGCGGCAACTCCGATCTCCTTCTGAACCCACTACCCTGGCCACCCGCCATGGGCAACTCACCAACACCCTCCAAAACAGTGAAAAATTTTGGATGCACACTGGACTCCGACCTAACACTCTCACGCCAAGTCAACAATGTCTCAAAGTCCTGCCACTACCACCTTAAAACCCTTAGGCGCATCTTTCCATACCTCTCATTTCCCAACAGAGTCTCTGCGGTCCAATCAATCGTTATATCCAGACTGGACTACGGAAACCCCCTATACCTCGTAATCCATGCCTACCAACTGAATAAACTCCAAAGAGCGCAAAACGTGGCGGCCAAAATGCTACTTGCGCTCGGTCCAAGAGACCACGTATCCCCAGCCCTTAAGACACTGCACTGGCTCCCATTAGCCCGTAGAGTGGCTTTCAAAACCTTATGCCTCTCCCATCGAGCACTGCATAAAACTGGACCTCAATATCTTCAAGACAAACTAATACCTTATCATCCCACTCGCACCCTAAGATCAAGCTCAGCCGGCCTCCTTGCAATTCCTAAAACAAACTCAGTCAGGATAGGCGGATCATCATTCTCAGCCCTGGCTCCAACCCTGTTGAACTCGCTCCCACCCCACATCCGCCTAACTGAGGATTTAACGTCCTACCGCAAACTACTGAAAACCTGGCTCTTCCCATAAAACCATCCGGTTTCCAAACTAGCATCATCTCAATAACACCGACCCAACAAACTACCTGAAGTGAGAAATTGACAGCCAAATAAACTCGAATGTAAAAAAAAAAAAAAAAAAAAAACAGCTAAACGAGTCAAATAGATCAAAATAAGTAGAAGGGTGTATGAGCGGAAAAACAGACGACTAGAAGGAACATATGAGTATAAATATTGGAAGAAATAGATGAACAGCATAGAGCCAATGAGTTTATAGAATGGATGAGTGTGTAGAACGGTCGAACGTATAGAGTTGATGAGTACGTGTAGAGTTGACGATTATGCAAATACAGAGAAGCGAACTGAACTAAGGAGGGCGTAGAACTGATGACTATAATGAACAGACAAACGTATTGACTGGATGAACGTTTGACCAGACGAATGTATGAGAGCGAACAAGCAAGTAGAGAGGATGAGCATGGCGATCGGATTAGCGTGGAGAGCGGATGAGCGTGGAGAGCGGATGAGCGTGGAGAGCGGATGAGCATGGAGAGCAGATGTGCGTAGTGAGCGGATGAGCGTGGGGTTCGGATGAGCGTGGAGAGCGGATGAGCGTGGAGAGCGGATGAGCGTGGAGAGCGGATGAGAGTGGAGAGTGGATGAGAGTGGAGAACGGATGAGAGTGGAGAGCGGATGAGAGTACAGGACGCATGAGTTTGGAGTGCGCATGAGTTTGGAGAGCGCATGAGAGTGGAGAGGGCATGAGAGTGGAGAGCGCATGAGAGTGGAGAGCGCATGAGAGTGGAGAGCGCATGAGTGTAGAGAGCGCATGAGTGTAGAGAGCGCATGAGAGTGGAGAGCGCATGAGTGTGGAGAGCGCATGAGAGTGGAGAGCGCCTGAGAGTGGAGAGCGCATGAGAGTGGAGAGCGCATGAGTGTAGAGAGCGCATGAGAGTGGAGAGCGCATGAGTGTGGAGAGCGCATGAGAGTGGAGAGCGCCTGAGAGTGGAGAGCGCACGAGAGTTGAGAGCGCACGAGAGTTGAGAGCGCACGAGAGTTGAGAGCGCACGAGAGTTGAGAGCGCACGAGAGTGGAGAGCGCACGCGAGTGGAGAGCGCATGAGAGTGGAGGGCGGACGAGTGTGGAGGGCGGACGAGTGTGGAGGGCGGACGAGTGTGGGGGGCGGACGAGTGTGGGGGCGGACGAGTGTGGGGGCGGACGAGTGTGGAGGGCAGACGAGTGTGGAGGCGGACGAGTGTGGAGGGTGGACGAGTGTGGAGGGCGAACGAGTGTGGAGGGCGGATGAGTGTGGAGGACGGAGAGCGGATGAGTGCGGAGAGCGGATGAGTGCGGAGAGCGGATGAGTGCGGAGAGCGGATGAGTGCGGAGAGCAAACGAATGCGGAAAGCGGAGAGCCGATGAGTGTGGAGAGCCGATGAGTGTGGAGAGCCGATGAAAGTGGAGAGCCGATGAGTGTGGAGAGCCGATGAAAGTGGAGAGCCGATGAAAGTGGAGAGCCGATGTGTCTGGAGAGCCGATGTGTCTGGAGAGCCGATGTGTCTGGAGAGCGTATGAGTGTGGAGAGCGCATGAGAGTGGAGAGCGCATGAGAGTGGAGAGCGCATGAGAGTGGAGAGCGCATGAGTGTAGAGAGCGCATGAGTGTAGAGAGCGCATGAGTGTGGAGAGCGCACGAGAGTGGAGAGCGCACGAGAGTTGAGAGCGCACGAGAGCTGAGAGCGCACGAGAGCTGAGAGCGCACGAGAGCTGAGAGCGCACGAGAGTGGAGGGCGCATGAGAGTGGAGGGCGGACGAGTGTGGAGGGCGGACGAGTGTGGGGGGCGGACGAGTGTGGGGGGCGGACGAGTGTGGGGGGCGGACGAGTGTGGGGGGCGGACGAGTGTGGAGGGCAGACGAGTGTGGAGGCGGATGAGCGTGGAGAGCGGATGAGCGTGGAGAGCGGATGAGCATGGAGAGCAGATGTGCGTAGTGAGCGGATGAGCGTGGGGTTCGGATGAGCGTGGAGAGCGGATGAGCGTGGAGAGCGGATGAGCGTGGAGAGCGGATGAGAGTGGAGAGTGGATGAGAGTGGAGAACGGATGAGAGTGGAGAGCGGATGAGAGTACAGGACGCATGAGTTTGGAGTGCGCATGAGTTTGGAGAGCGCATGAGAGTGGAGAGGGCATGAGAGTGGAGAGCGCATGAGAGTGGAGAGCGCATGAGTGTAGAGAGCGCATGAGTGTAGAGAGCGCATGAGAGTGGAGAGCGCATGAGTGTGGAGAGCGCATGAGAGTGGAGAGCGCCTGAGAGTGGAGAGCGCATGAGAGTGGAGAGCGCATGAGTGTAGAGAGCGCATGAGAGTGGAGAGCGCATGAGTGTGGAGAGCGCATGAGAGTGGAGAGCGCCTGAGAGTGGAGAGCGCACGAGAGTTGAGAGCGCACGAGAGTTGAGAGCGCACAAGAGTTGAGAGCGCACGAGAGTTGAGAGCGCACGAGAGTGGAGAGCGCACGAGAGTGGAGAGCGCACGAGAGTGGAGGGCGGACGAGTGTGGAGGGCGGACGAGTGTGGAGGGCGGACGAGTGTGGGGGGCGGACGAGTGTGGGGGGCGGACGAGTGTGGGGGCGGACGAGTGTGGAGGGCAGACGAGTGTGGAGGCGGACGAGTGTGGAGGGTGGACGAGTGTGGAGGGCGAACGAGTGTGGAGGGCGGATGAGTGTGGAGGACGGAGAGCGGATGAGTGCGGAGAGCGGATGAGTGCGGAGAGCGGATGAGTGCGGAGAGCGGATGAGTGCGGAGAGCAAACGAATGCGGAAAGCGGAGAGCCGATGAGTGTGGAGAGCCGATGAGTGTGGAGAGCCGATGAAAGTGGAGAGCCGATGAGTGTGGAGAGCCGATGAAAGTGGAGAGCCGATGAAAGTGGAGAGCCGATGTGTCTGGAGAGCCGATGTGTCTGGAGAGCCGATGTGTCTGGAGAGCGTATGAGTGTGGAGAGCGCATGAGAGTGGAGAGCGCATGAGAGTGGAGAGCGCATGAGAGTGGAGAGCGCATGAGTGTAGAGAGCGCATGAGTGTAGAGAGCGCATGAGTGTGGAGAGCGCACGAGAGTGGAGAGCGCACGAGAGCTGAGAGCGCACGAGAGCTGAGAGCGCACAAGAGTGGAGGGCGCATGAGAGTGGAGGGCGGACGAGTGTGGAGGGCGGACGAGTGTGGAGGGCGGACGAGTGTGGGGGGCGGACGAGTGTGGGGGGCGGACGAGTGTGGGGGGCGGACGAGTGTGGAGGGCAGACGAGTGTGGAGGCGGACGAGTGTGGAGGGCGGACGAGTGTGGAGGGCGAACGAGTGTGGAGGGCGGATGAGTGTGGAGGACGGAGAGCGGATGAGTGCGGAGAGCGGATGAGTGCGGAGAGCGGATGAGTGCGGAGAGCGGATGAGTGCGGAGAGCAAACGAATGCGGAAAGCGGAGAGCCGATGAGTGTGGAGAGCCGATGAGTGTGGAGAGCCGATAAAAGTGGAGAGCCGATGAGTGTGGAGAGCCGATGTGTCTGGAGAGCCGATGTGGAGAGCGTATGAGTGTGGAGGGCGGATGAGTGTCAAGGGCGGACGAGTGTGGAGGGCGGAGAGCGGATGAACGCAGAGAGCGGATGAGTGCGGAGAGCGGATGAGTGCGGAGAGCGGATGAGCGTGGAGAGCGGATGAGCGTGGAGAGGGGATGAGCGTGGAGAGCGGATGAGAGTGGAGAGCGGATGAGAGTGGAGAACGGATGAGAGTAGAGGATGCATGAGTTTGGAGAGCGCATGAGTTTGGAGAGCGCATGAGTGTGGAGAGCGCATGAGAGTGGAGAGCGCATGAGAGTGGAGAGCGCTTGAGAGTGGAGAGCGCATGAGTGTAGAGAGCGCATGAGTGTAGAGAGCGCATGACTGTAGAGAGCGCATGAGAGTGGAGAGCGCATGAGTGTGGAGAGCGCATGAGTGTGGAGAGCGCATGAGAGTGGAGCACGCCTGAGAGTGGAGAGCGCACGAGAGTTGAGAGCGCACGAGAGTGGAGAGCGCACGAGAGTGGAGAGCGCGTAAGAGTGGAGAGCGCGTGAGTGTGGAGGGCGGACGAGTGTGGAGGGCGGACGAGTGTGGAGGGCAGAGAGCGGATGAATGCGGAGAGCGGATGAGTGCGGGGAGCGGATGAGCGTGGAGAGCGGATGAGCGTGGAGAGCGGATGAGCATGGAGAGCGGATGAGAGTGGAGAGCGGATGAGAGTGGAGAACGGATGAGAGTGGAGAACAGATGAGAGTGGAGAACGGATGAGAGTAGAGGACGCATGAGTTTGGAGAGCGCATGAGTTTGGAGAGCGCATGAGTGTGGAGAGCGCATGAGAGTGGAGAGCGCATGAGAGTGGAGAGCGCATGAGAGTGGAGAGCGCATGAGTGTAGAGAGCGCATGAGTGTAGAGAGCGCATGAGTGTAGAGAGCGCATGAGTGTAGAGAGCGCATGAGAGTGGAGAGCGCATGAGTGTGGAGAGCGCATGAGTGTGGAGAGCGCATGAGAGTGGAGAGCGCACGAGAGTGGAGAGCGCACGAGAGTTGAGAGCGCACGAGAGTGGAGAGCGCATGAGAATGGAGAGCGCGTAAGAGTGGAGAGCGCGTGAGTGTGGAGGGCGGACGAGTGTGGAGGGCGGACGAGTGTGGAGGGCAGACGAGTGTGGAGGGCAGACGAGTGTGGAGGGCGGACGAGTGTGGGGGGCGGACGAGTGTGGGGGGCGGACGAGTGTGGGGGGTGGACGAGTGTGGAGGGCGGACGAGTGTGGAGGCGGACGAGTGTGGAGGGCGGACGAGTGTGGAGGGCGAACGAGTGTGGAGGGCGGATGAGTGTGGAGGACGGAGATCGGATGAGTGCGGAGAGCGGATGAGTGCAGAGAGCGGATGAGTGCGGAGAGCGGATGAGTGCGGAGAGCGGATGAGTGCGGAGAGCAAATGAATGCGGAAAGCGGAGAGCCAATGAGTGTGGAGAGCCGATGAGTGTGGAGAGCCGATGAGTGTGGAGAGCCGATGTGTCTGGAGAGCCGATGTGTCTGGAGAGCCGGTGTGTCTGGAGAGCCGGTGTGTCTGGAGAGCCGATGTGTCTGGAGAGCCGATGTGTCTGGAGAGCCGATGAGTCTGGAGAGCCGATGTGTCTGGAGAGCCGATGTGTCTGGAGAGCCGATGTGTCTGGAGAGCCGATGTGTCTGGAGAGCCGATGTGTCCGGAGAGCGTATGAGTGTGGAGAGCAGATGAGTGTGGAGACCAGATGAGTGTTAAGAGCGTATGAGTATTAAGAGCGTATGAGTGTGGAGAGCGTATGAGTGTGGAGACCGTATGAGTGTGGAGGGCGCATGAGTGTGGAGGGCGCATGAGTGTGGAGAGTGCATGAGTGTGGAGAGCGGATGAGTGTGGAGAGCGGATGAGTGTGGAGAGCGGATGAGTGTGGAGAGCGTATGAGTGTGGAGAGCGCATGAGAGTGGAGGGTGGACAGGTGTGGAGGGCAGACGAGTGTGGAGGGCGGATGAGTGTGAAGGGCGGACGAGTGTGAAGGGCGGACGAGTGTGAAGGGCGGAGAGCGGATGAATGCGGAAAGCGGATGAGTGCGGAGAGCGGATGAGTGCGGAGAGCGGATGAGTGCGGAGAGCGAATGAATGCGGAGAGCGTATGAGTATGGAGAGCGAATGAGTGTGGAGAGCCGATGAGTGTGGAGAGCCGGATGGATTCGTAGAGTAGTACAGACGAGTAGTATTGTCAAGCGGACAAGTGGTATGTTGTGCCGAAGAGTGGGTGGACCGGTCGAGTGTGGTGGACCGGTCGAGTGTTGTGGACCGGACGAGTGTTGTGGACCAGACAAGTGTTGTGGACCGGACGAGTGTTGCGGACTGGACTTGTGTGTAGACTGAACGAGAGTGTAGTGCCGACAAGTGTATGAAGCAGACGAGAGGGTGGAGCAGCTGAATGTGTGGAGCTGACGAGTGTATGTGGGGCGGACGAGTGTGTGGAACTGACGAGTGTGTATGGAGCGAATGAGTGTATGTGGAACGAACGAAGGTATACGAAGCGGATGAACGCATAGAGCGGTTGGAGTTATAGATTGGATGAATATGATGAACGGAAGAGCATACTGAATGGATGAGCACGTAGAGCGGATGAATAGTATGTTGAGCGTGAATATGTCAAGCAGAGATGAATGTGTAAGGCAATCATGAACGCCTGAAATGAACAAAATGCATAGAACAGACCTGTACACACGGAATGCGTGACGTTCATAATATGCGTTGGAATATAGGGAACATTTGAAAGAGAATACATCATACCACACCCCACGCTTACTCTCTCCTTTACACCACCACTCATCTAGAACACAGAGATACTATGACACCATTCGGTATAACTGTTCTCATATCAACATCTCCCGCTCACTCCACATCACTCTATGTAAACATTGCTGGTTTCACACCACCCAGCCAGGCGTTCTCCTCAGGCCTAACGCAGCCACACTCGATCTGGATAACTCTGGCCAGAGCGAACACATACTCCTGATCTCTCAACCACCACACCTACCGCTAGGAAGCAGCTACCACATGAAATCCAGACCAGCTGCACACATACCTGGTGCGCACACGCACTTTTTGGACTCTCTCTACTCTCTCTACTGACCTGAACTTCGGTTCCCAAGGGCGTTCAACCTACCAGCGCCCTCAGACCATACCAATGGTATATAAGGCGCTATATAAATGCAAAATAACATAACATAACATACACAGCTGACTGCACTTGACTCCCAGTTAGGGTATAAAAGGTGTGGTTCTGCCATGAGAAATGAGCAAGCTAGGGATGCTGTATGGACCATGGAAGCCAGGAGACAGGAGGCTGCAGCTGTAGGAGCCCGGACGATCTGGAGGAGAAGGGAACACCAGGACGCTGACCCGGTGTGTAGAAGGGGCTGTAGCGTGGCGAGGGAGCCGTGTCTCCAAGGAGCCGGATTGCGGAGAGTCGCAACTTGCTGGCCATGTCCAGGCCAGTGCTCATTCCGCTGGGACATGTGCCGGTCCAAGGGGTGCCTGAGGAGCGGTTGGTGAGGCCCTGAACCCGACCCACATATCCCGACGAGATTGCCCGTCAGCGCTGCGCTAGAGGGTGAGTTTCATAAGAGAGGGAGAGAGAGAGAGAAACTCAGTAGCGTGCGGGTGGCTGAGCAGGAAAAGTGACAGAAGAGCAAAAGGCAAAAGAAAAAAGAAATCAGAAAAAAAGGTGCGAGAGAACTGAAAGAGAAATGAAAAAGGTGCAAAAGGAACGGCAGAGTAACAGAAGTGTGTAAGCAAGAGGCAAAATGGAAAGTGTGCAAGAGACACAAACAGACGAAAAGGTGGGTAAAACAAGAACAGAGTGAAAGAGGCACATGAAGGAAAAGGTGCCTAAAGAAAAGTACAGAGTGTAAGGAGTGGGGCCAGTAATCAGCGTGGTCGCACATGGGAAGAGCAAAAGCCCTGCCTTCTCGAAAGTCTCTGATACTGCCCTGTGTTGATGAAAGGCGGTGTACAGCGCCACTTGGTAGAAGGCGGGAAAAGGGGCAGTTACAATGAGAGTGAAGTGCTATCCCTGTTCTGTTTCTCTGGAATTCTCCTAGTAGTTACCCAATTGGACACTGTCTGCAGCTGAGCTGCCACCAAGTAGGTCTCGAAATCTGGCAGAGTTTGTGGCCCGTCTGCATGTGACCTGCGCACAATATCCAATGCCACCCATCAGCGATTAGATCCCCACAATAACACCACATCTTACACAAGGCTATTTTCCCCATCAGTGATAGTGGCAGAGACTTCCCAAAATTATCATATCTCCTATTCTCGACAACGTCCTCCCAGTGTTAAATACAAAAGTCTCCTCCATGTCATGAAAGATGGTGATCCCTAAATAGCGAAAGGATTCAATCTCCCACCGTATCTCCCATTGCAGGAGCAGTTCTATGGGTTGTGTGTGCAGTGCCCCAATTGTGAATATCAACGATCTCGCCTTGTTTTCTCGAAATCCTGACAGTTTTATAAAGTTAGTCAGCACCTCAAGTATCACCGGGACATTCGTTTTAGGATCACTGACATAAATAAACGCATCATCTGCGTATAGGGATATATTATGTGTAATAACCTGGACCCTAATCCCTGTCTCTGGTATTTATTCCCTAAAGTAATCAGCTAAAGGTTTTAGGGCTAAGGCAAATAATATTGGTGAAACCGGGCACCCTTGCCTTGTACCCCTCTACAATGACCATCTGCCAGAGATCCAATCGCACGTCTTGACTCTCGCCAGAGGGCTCAAATACAATAACCTAATCCATGCCAGAATATTAGGCCCCAACCATTTCTCCCTCAATACTCTAAAAAGCCAGGGCCATTCCACGGAATCTAAGGCTATGCCAGCTAATTCTTCCTTTGAATTTCACACCTGTTCCATCCATATCCATAATAAAGTGCAACCATCTGATGTTCATGGAAGTGCATTGCACCCCTACAAAACCACATAGATCTGGATGTACAAGATGCAAGGTCATCATCTCCAACCCAAAATGTTGGTGTCTACATTTAACAATGCTATTGGTCTGTAAGAATCACAGTAGTTCGGGTCTTTCCAAGGCTTTAAGAAAACCGTGATTAAGGCCGCCCTCATTGACTCTGGAAGAGTTCGCTGAGTGAATGCCTCCTCATATACTCTCTTCAACAAAGGGAGCAGAATGTCTGCGTATTCTATGTAATATTCCACTGGTAATCCATCAGTGCCCGGAAATGTGCCTCTCTGCATTGATCTGATCGCCCGTTTTATCTCCTCTATTACTATCGCGGCTTCCAGTGTCTCATATTGGTCATCTGTCAGTTTGGGCGTCTGCGCTATTTTTAATAAGCCTGTTGCCTCTTCCTCCGCATATGTGCCTTCACTCGTATATCATTTCTTATATTATTCCTGGAAAGCCCTATTAATTTGTTGTTGCGTGACCTCCTAAGCCCCTGTCTCATCATAAATCTGCACAAGTGCCCCCCTGAGGTGTTCTTTCAGAATCAATCACGCCAACAGATGCCCTGCTTTATCTCCTTCGCCATGTACTTTTTAGGTGTATTGGATTTTTCAAATGTAGACAACGATTCCTGGCGTTCTTTCTGACCAGTTAACGCATCAGCCAATTCCGTGCCTACCTCCTTTCCTTCACCCAGTTCTTTCTCCAAGTTCACAATTAACAGTTTGGATTCCCTCAATGTGTTATATAGGGTCTTTCTTACCCCTACTGTTGTGGATATGCATGCTCCCCTCAGGGTTATTTTTAGGTTTCCCACATAGTTCCCACTCTAGCCATCGAGCCCTCATTAGATCCCACAAAAGCTATAATCTCTTCTCTCAGCATTGTCCTAAATGCGCCATCATGCAATCAGTCAATGTTCAATTTCAATATCGGTATTGCTGGAAGGTTGGGTCCGACCCGTAATGTAGTGACCAATGGAGCGTGGTCGGACAATAATTTCACAAAGTATTCCGTATGGGAGAATCTATGTATATGCTCTTTCCCTACAAACAGTTAATCCAGACGGGAGTGTATTCCATGTACTGGTGAGTAAAATGAGTATCCCCCTCCACAGTTTCACAAGATCCAGCTCTTGCACTCTTATGTTTAGAAGTCGTGCCGACCATAACCGTGGTTGGACCTCAGTCCCCGGCCGGTCCTTACTCGGGTCCATTTAACAATTAAAATCCCCACCCCAAATAAAAATATCTGCTCTGTCTCCTCCCATAAATGTTGCCACACGTGGGAGGTATTCCTCATTGTCTGTATTGGGAGCATAGGAGTTGGTATGCAGACCTGATGCCCTTCCAAACTCCCTCTTATCATGAACATCCGCCCCTCTAAATCCCCCTTAGTCAATTCAAGCTGTAACGGTACTTTGGCATCCACCCAAACCAACACGCCCTTGGAATATGACGAATATGAAGATCTCACAAACGTGCCTACCCACCTCTTTCAGAGTTCTACGAGGTCTGCCTCTACCAAATGTGTTTCCTGCAACAGTGCCACCTGAATGCCATGTCGGCGCAGTAGGTTTAACACTCTGGAGCATTTAGACCTGTTACCCAGGACTCACACGTTCCACGTTCCTATCTTAATCGACATATAAACCAGCTACTGAATATCCACCCAACCATGACAAACCATCCTCGGGGGAGACCCGCCCTCTGCCAGAGTGCCTCGCCTTTTCCATCTGTAACCAGATTAGAATTTTCCCTTAAACAAACAGCTTTCCCTGTCATAACTGTGGTGATTGCCGTGCAGCCAATGGAGTCGGTCGGTTCTCTGAACTGCTACCGCCTGATCCTACATGATTCGGTGAAAAGGTAAGGTTAACACAGTCACCATAGCCCGTAATTTACTGTGTGTGTGTATGAACCCATAGAGGGTGCCCAGCTGACAGGCAAGGTGTGGAGGCTTGATAATTGGCGAGATACGCAACAGGAAATGAGTGGATTCGCCGGCAATGCGCACGCACTATGAAAGGAGCAGCGGAGGCGAGAGGAAGACCAGGAGGCCCTTGAAGCTTTGAAAACTGTGTGCGCAGAAAGGGCGAGTGTACAAGGGACGCATGCACCGGAGTGGATCGTGAAAAGGAGGCAGAAGAAGAAGAAGGTTGGTGGCCAGATTCGCTTAGCTTGGGGACAGAGGGAAGCAAAGACAATTGCCACAGGCCCCGTGATACACGAAGTGCGGCACGATAGAGGGCCTGGGGAGTTAGGCGCAGGGTGGGGGGGACAACCGGCGGGAAAACAAAAGGGAGGGGCAGCCAGAGCGGCGCCCCCACCCTCGGCGTTCCCAAGGACACGCAAACAGGAAAGACAAGGTGTGAAAGGAACAGGGGGGGGAGGACAGGAAGGAACACCGGCCCCCAATCAGCACAACAAAAGGGGGAAGGGGTATAAGTACCACATGGAAGCAGGGCCAAGTCACAACCAGGTTAGGAGCTCACCTCACTCGGGTAAGCTCCCAGGGCTTCGAAAAGGCGGACAAGGATACGTTTTGTACGTTTTGCCTCTGCGGGCTTAGGCGTAGTCCGTGTCGTCGGTTCCCTAGTCAATTTCGCCTCTGCGGGCTTAAGTGGCGGGAAGAACAAAAGAACGTAGGAGGAGCGGAAGAAGGAAGACCCACCTCGACTTGGCGGCGCATCCATCGGCGAAGATCGAGACCCCGGAAGGCGAGAAGCGGAACCAACGGCTTCGTACCTGGGAAGCCGGAGCTGCATCCAGTCGGAGGTACGGGAGAAGAAAGAAGACCGCTGCAGCAGCCATCAGGGAAGACCAGGCAGCGAAGGCGGTGGACGAAGCGGGAGAAGCCGGACAACACGTCACCGAGTAAGAGAGCCGGAGAGCTGAAGCAGGCGCCCACGACAGCCGCGGAAGTTACAGAAGAAACGTCGCGCCTAAAGGGCGGGGCGAAGGACACGCATCAGAGGCTTTAAAGCGGCAGTACATACTGCCAGTCGCGGTGGAACAGTCAAGAAGGGTTTGAGGCTGACACCTGGAAGGTTGGGGGTTCACGCCAACCCTCCAACTGCAGACATCGGAAAGTTTTTTTTTTAAAAAATTAAAAAATTTTGTCGGCAAACAAACAGCACGTGCTGGGACAACAGCCGGGAGAGCAGGCTGGTGGGGCATTGTGGCCCGGGACACAATTAAACACCGGAACAAAAAGAAGCGAATTAACTGGAACAATCGGGCGGAGCAGGCAGCACAGGAAACCAAGAGGCAAAAAGTTGAGAAGGATGGAAGAAAAAATAAGAAGAGCGCAGGAATTCAGCGCATGGGCCAAAAAAGCGGAAAAAGACTATGGGGCCAAATGGGTCCTGGAGGTGATGCAAAAGGAAGAAAGGGCTAGGGCAATGTCGCCCCTGCTGCTGGAGGATTCCACAGACAGCGATGAGGAAGCTGCGGTACCCCAAGGTCAGAAGAGGGCAAGAGGAGCAGCGGAAGAGTCGCAGGAGCCAGAGAGGCCGAAGAAAAAGCAGAAAAACAAAGGTATCGTAAAATTAAACAGCAACATTAACAAAATGATAAGTATTAAATGCGAATGTCAAATGCATGAAGGCCCAGGGTATGTCGCCCAGAGCCAAAAAGGGAAAGAAAAGAGAGCAAGACAACACGGGATCAGAATGGGAAAGTAGCGAGGATGAAGAGAGAGACCACCTGCGAGCCTGGGTGAAAAAGAAAGGGGTAATAGGTAATGGAAGGAATACTAAAGACAGGACAGGTGGGGGTAAGGGGGCAAGGGGGCAGGGGCCAACAGACAACGGGGCTAACACCCCTACACCGGGGCTACCCCAAAGCCCAAACCCTATAGCAACACCAGAGCTTGCTGTAGTAACAGTAAATGAGCCACCCACGAATATGACAAAGTATGGGAGACCCACGATAGGCAAAGATGCACAGGGGCGGTCATTGAAAGCACAAGCCTGGCATATTAGCGACAAAGTTAAGGAAAAAATATGGAGAAAAGAGTTAATAGACATATTCACCTTGCTAGATGTACAGAAAAGGGGCCACGATGTAGCAAAAGAGGACATAAAAGAGGACGAAAAAGGTTTATTGAAAAGATCAGCAGTAACAAGGAATTTTGACAATTGGACAGCAGCATTTCAGATAATGTCGTCCATCATTTTGCAGAAATTCCCCGAGGACGGCCCATCGTTGGTCACCTATCAGCAGAGTGTACTGAAAGTTTACAAAGCATTTGGGGGTGATGCATGGAAAGAGTATGATCATGAGTTTAGGAAAGAGATGGATTGTTTCCCGGATATTGGGTGGGATGAAGAGAATTACAATCTGTACATCTTTAATGTATTAAAAGAGAAATGGGACAGCAGGGAACAGTCAAATACAGGCAGCTATTACAGAAGACAGTATGGGTACAACGATTATAGAAGCGATTACAGATACAGCAACAGGAGGTTCGAGGGTAGTCGCGACAGGGCCAGCGAGCAGAATTTTCGGAGCAGGCAGTACGAGGCACAGAGAAGTGGGCAGAGCAGCATACCACCAACAGCACAAGGGGGTGGCAAGGGAGAGAATGGGGGTCCAAGAACACAGCCAGGGCAATGCAGAAATTTCGAGAAAGGGGTGCCATGCAGCTGGGGAAAGAAATGCAAATTCAATCACAAATGCGAGAATTGTGGGGGGGAACATGCTACCATTAAATGCACAAGGACAGCATACAATAAGTACAGGGGGCCAGAGAAGCGGAACTAAAAGGGTAGGCGAGAAAGGGGTCACTCCAGTAAAGATAGAAAAAATGGAGAAATGGCTACGGGTGTTTCCAGATCAAGAAATGGCAGAAACGATCAGGCAGGGGTTTCAAGAAGGTTTTAAGATCCCTTTTGACGGGCACGGTTCGACCAACATGCCCAAAAATCTGAAATCAGCATTAGCAAACAAAGAGTTAGTAACCAAGAAAATCAGCAAAGAAATCGAGCTAGGGAGGATCAGAGGCCCGTACAGTTCCCCCCCATTCAAAGAGTACATATGTTCACCACTAGGATTAGTTCCAAAAAAGGAGGCAGGTGAATTTAGGCTGATTCACCACCTATCATACCCAACAGGGGCTTCAGTTAATGACGGTATCAACAAGGAGGCAGTGTCAGTCAGCTACTCAGATTTCATGGAAGCCGTACACATAGTCAGAGAAGCAGGAAAGGGAGCATGGATGGCAAAAGCAGACATAAAGTCGGCATTCCGCCTATTTCCAGTGAGAGAAGAGTCTCAGAGGTGGCTATGCATGCAGTGGGAAGGCAAATACTTTGTGGACAGGTGCCTTCCGATGGGTTGCGCCATTTCATGTGCATATTTTGAGAAAGTAAGCTCATTCATGCAATGGGCACTTACAAAAGAATATGAGGGGGCGCAGGTAGTACATTACCTGGATGACTTTTTATTTGTGGGGCCACATGGTTCCAGACAATGTCAAAATACTCTGCAGAAATTCATAGCATTGGCGAAAGAGTGGGGTTTCCCATTAGCAGAAGAAAAAACTACAGGCCCAACACAAACGATACAATTCCTAGGCATCGAAATAGACTCACGAATGGGTGAATGCAGGATCCCAGAAGAAAAGGTAGCAGACTTATTAAGTAAAATCAAAGACCTAATAGGGAGAAACAAGGCCACAGTCAAAGAGCTACAATCACTGGCAGGAAAACTGAACTTTGCAGGAAGAATCATACCGCAAGGTAAGATATTCCAGAGAAGGTTAGAACAGAGGACAAGAGGGGCCAAAGAAGGACACCACAGAGTAAGAATTGGGGAAGGTATAAAAAGGGACCTGGGGGTATGGTCAGAATTCTTAAAATCCTTCAATGGCTCAGTAATCTGGCGCACACCTATAAACGAAGAAAACGAAAGGGTATTGTTCACAGATGCAGCCGGGGGTTTCGGCGCAATTCTAGGTACAGAATGGTGTGCGGAAGAATGGCCAGAAGAATGGCAAAAAGCAACATGGACTAGTAATATTACATTGTTGGAAATATTCCCAATATGGGTAGCGCTATGCGCATGGGAAAAGGAGCTGAGGTGCAAGGATTTAAAGGTATGGTCGGATAACATGGCAGTAGTACATGTCATAAATAACGGGAGCGCCACATGCCCACTGGTGCTAGAAATAATGAGGGCTATAACCCTGAGTTGTCTTATGAATAATGGCAGCTTAAAGGCAAGGCATATCGCAGGTGAAGCAAATGTGGTCGCTGACGCCTTATCTCGCTTTCAGTGGGTCAGGTTCAGAGAATTGCGCCCGGATGCAAGAAGGAAAAAAACGCCCACGCCAAGGAAGGCATGGGTACCTCTGGAAGAATGGGAGGAAGCACGGTCAACTACAAGGTTGGCTCAGAAGAGGAGGAGGAACCACAGGAGCAAACAGTAGAGAAGTTGGCCAGAAACGCCATAACATACAGAACTGGTGAGCAATACAAAAAGCATGTGAATAATGTGTTAAGAGAAACGGGAGCAAAAAAGGTCGGGGATATCACAGTGGCAATGTTATGTGATTTTGTGGGGAGCGCGTTTTCGCAAGGAAAGAGGAAAAGTTGGGCGGCAGCACATCTGGCGGCAATAGCATACACGGTGAAAGTGGCCGGGATAGCAGACCCGACAACAAATTCACGAATAAAATACGCAATGAAGGGGTGGGCAAGGTTAGAAGGAAAGATACCTGACAGCAGGAGGCCTTTGAATTTTGCAAAGATGACGATACTGTTGAAACTCCTGCACAGCACATGTAACAGCAGCTACGAGATCAAACTGTTTAGGGCAGCATTTGCATTAGCATATTATGGGGCACTAAGGGTCGGGGAGCTTGTAGCGCGTAACACAGCGGCAGGGGATGGCTTAGCAAAAACCGACATCTGCATAAGGGCCGAAGGAATGGCAATACTACTAAGGAAGTCTAAAACAGACCAAGAGGGGAGGGGGCGGACAATAGAGCTAAATTGTATCAAGGAAAGAGAGCACTGCCCGAGGTGCATCACAAAACAATTCCTCAAAGTGCGTCCGGAAGTAGGGGGCCAACTATTGATACATAGGGACGGTAGTGCCCTCAGCAGGTATCAATTCCAGGCAGTACTAAAGAAAACTATAGCAAAGGCGGGGTGGGACAAGGCAGAGTTTGGGACCCACTCCTTCAGAATAGGTGCAGCCACATCGGCATGGGCAGGTGGACTGGGGGCAGATGGAGTAAGGAGAATTGGGGGTTGGAAATCGCAATGTTTCAAAAGATATGTGCGAGAAAACATGATATCATTCATTTCCCATTTCCATGCAGACAAAACACCCTACAAGTCAGCATGGATAGTCGGCCATTCATTCGTGACAAGAGCAGGCAGGTGGATCGAGGACTACAGAGAGGGTTTGCATTTCAAACGGACGATAACTTCATGGTGGGGCCTCCAAGGGATGCATTGGGAGGACATCCACGACAGGCTGTCAGATCTGATTGGTTTCAGGGACCCTCCCGAGTATTTGGTCATCCACCTCGGGGGGAACGACTTGGTCAGAACGAACCGGGGCGAGCTAATGCGTGACATGTGTGAATCACTAAGGGCGATAGCTCAGTGCTGGGGTAAAAAATCTTTATGTCAGAGATCATAACCCGCAGAATCTGGTACGGGGCGCGCAAGAGGCAGGCTATTGAGACGGCACGGAAAAAACTGAACAAAGCAATAGAGAAGTACTGCAGGAGCACAGGACTCCATTTTCTAAAACATGGGCTATCACAGAACGACCCCGACTGGTTCCACCAGGACGGGGTACACCTGTCCAACAAGGGCTGGGGGAGATTTGCGGACAACATCTTTCAAGCATTAGCGGTACAGGGTTGCAAATAGGGGGGCGGTAGGGTCGCTGTTTTGGGGGGACCTGAGCGGTGTAGACAAGCAACCCCTCAGGTGTGGCGGCACGTGTCCAGGAAAGGATGCCACAGGACAACGAAATGGAGGCCAAAGGAAGGTGGGCATCCCAACCCCTGGACACGAGGTGCCCAAAAAGCGTTGGTTATTGTACAGTTGTCATAACCAGTGTGTAGCGTCAACTTGGTATATAATAAAAAGGCCTACGGCCACTAATTTTTCCACGTAAACATAACTGTGTATGCATTATCATTTCTGGGTCAGGGCATAGAACAACAGGGACAAGAGCAGGGGGGGGAACCCACACTACTCAGCCTATGCCACAGGCCCCGTGATACACGAAGTGCGGCACGATAGAGGGCCTGGGGAGTTAGGCGCAGGGTGGGGGGGACAACCGGCGGGAAAACAAAAGGGAGGGGCAGCCAGAGCGGCGCCCCCACCCTCGGCGTTCCCAAGGACACGCAAACAGGAAAGACAAGGTGTGAAAGGAACAGGGGGGGGGGGACAGGAAGGAACACCGGCCCCCAATCAGCACAACAAAAGGGGGAAGGGGTATAAGTACCACATGGAAGCAGGGCCAAGTCACAACCAGGTTAGGAGCTCACCTCACTCGGGTAAGCTCCCAGGGCCTGGAAAAGGCGGACAAGGATACGTTTTGCCACCCAACCCGCCCTACAAGAAAGGAAGGAGGAAAGCCGGAACAGGAACGCCGAGTACTTTTCTTCGGTACACGGTAAAAGAAAAGTCGTAGGCGGCGGCACGTGTCCAGGAAAGGATGCCACAGGACAACGAAATGGAGGCCAAAGGAAGGTGGGCATCCCAACCCCTGGACACGAGGTGCCCAAAAAGCGTTGGTTATTGTACAGTTGTCATAACCAGTGTGTAGCGTCAACTTGGTATATAATAAAAAGGCCTACGGCCACTAATTTTTCCACGTAAACATAACTGTGTATGCATTATCATTTCTGGGTCAGGGCATAGAACAACAGGGACAAGAGCAGGGGGGGAACCCACACTACTCAGCCTAAGAGGAAGGCGGACAGCTCACGGAACGGCAACCGGAGCAAGGTGAGGGCTGCGCGGTCCCCCCGCCCCCCAGAGCCCTTCTGTGGCTGTTCACAGACAAAGCAGCCGCAGACGGCCCACCCCGGCCATGAAGGGAGAGATGCAGCGCAGCTGAGACACCCCTTAGTAGAGGAGCCGTCGGAGCTCCAGACTATGTTGCATATCCCCCATTCGGGGACATTGACATAAACAGAGTGCGGGCAGACCCCTGGGAGGCGAATATGATAACCCAGGCTGGGTCGTGCACTTAAGAGGACAGCTCCCGCTGTACAGTGCCCGCGGCCTGCGGAATCCGAGGAGATAAGCTGCTGGATGAACGCAGTCCTGTGAGGGAAAAATATTGGCACCCGGGCTGTGCAGTGATACAAAGGGAGGCCCCCCTGCCACTGGGTGACTGCAGCAGCCACAAAGGAAAGAAGTAGGACGGCAAGAGGCAATAGCAGTGAAAGGAGAGTGCACATACACGGACCCGGGCGTTGAAGTGAAATAAACACCATGCCCCAAACACACTGGGCCAAACACAGCCCCTAACACATTGGGCCTGCAGTAGCCAAGACGGGAGACGGTGGGCTGCCCGGTGGATAGCAGTCATGGGTGGAACGAAAGGAGGACCTGGGCCGAGGGGTGAACAGTGGGAGGCAGCCTCTGAAGTGCTCGCACAGAAGCAAAAGGCCAATAAAACAATACAAAAGCGTTTATTCCTTACAACAACAAAAAAAGGAAAATAAAGACAATCGGATTGCCGGAAGGAGCTGTTGGAAGGCAACAAGACCTTAATACTGGCATACATATACCTGGCAAGGATCCGGAAGACAAGCCCTGGTGAGCAACAGGAAGGACAGGCACCTCAGGAGTATGATAAGCTGAGGACGCCATGTGGGACAGTGCTTGATCCCCTTTTGAATGGAATAGACACGTAGGCCAATCGACGCAAACAGCAGTGCCGAGGGTCCCTCTAACATTGTGCAGGCTTACAGGTACAGCTCCCTAGACAAAATATACCTAGGAACCTCAGAGCACTGAGGAGGAAGTAACCGAGACCAACTGGACAGAAGGCCATCTGCCCGAATGCATCCCTAGTCGTCAAAAGCTAAGGCGAACCAGCCAACTCTGGACATCTTTGCTAAACTCAAGCAGCAAGCATCTGGGGAATCCATGGATTCAGAGCAGGAACAAGAGAGGAGCGCCATGGAATTGGATAAGCAGGTGTTGCTAGCCACAGCAGATTTAAAAGCCTCCTTGGGAACATAAATTGAGGTGGTGCAACTAGATGTAGGATTGTTGCGACAGGGCGTGCAGGGCTTGGCTTAGAATGCACTTCCACGTTGGAAACTCAGGTGAAGGAGAATTCAGGTATGCTCTGTGACACACAGGCGGATGTTCATGTCCTGCAGCAAAAGGTCAGTCTCCTGGAGAACAGAGTGGAGGAGGCAGCAGGACGGGCCCGGAGAAATAATATCTGCATAGTAGGCCTGCCTGAAGGAGAAGAAGGCGCAGACCAGACGACATAAACAGAAAACATGCTGCTCCAGGAAATAGACCCAGGCAAACTCACACAAGGAATTACAATTGAGAGGCCGCACAGGGCGCTCACTAGAAGACTGATTATTGCCATAGTCCTGAATTAGAAGGACAGGGAAAAAATATGGTCTTATTCCAGGCAAGGGGGAGAACTGAAGAGAGCCTCGGCAGAACTGGCGGTCTACCCCGATTACACATTTCGAAGGGAGGAAAGCAGAGCGCAATTTACAGCAGCTAAGGCTAGACTCCGTACGGCGGGACTGAAATACATGTTGACCTACCCTGCCCGACTTAAGGTCATATATAAATATAAGACCTGGTTGTTTGACCTCCCAGAGGAAGCGCAAGCATGGATGGACAGCGAGAGGATAGGCTCCTGTGAAGAGAGAAGTGAAGGCTATCAAGGAGAGGGCAAAGGAAGCCCCACCTAACTGGAGGCGAGAGATAACTAAGATACTTTGGAGGACTGGGCCGGCACAGCTGAGAGCTCCTGGGAGACTGCAATTAAATGAATAACTGGAGACCAATGAGCTGCCTATTAAGGGCTATCTCCCCGTGAAATAGATCCGTGAGGCTTGCAACTGGTTTAGTTCTATAAATGGCGGTTTTATTAGAAGTCGATGCTTTACAACAAGGAAGCGGTGACGGAGACCACGGCTGCGCCTGCCGCAGCCTTAAAGTTCTATTTTTTGGGGTCACTTGTTATTGTGTCCATCCGTTGTGCACCAGCCCCGGCAGAACCGCCTGGGGCGAATGCGAGAAGCGGACATGCCTGAGCAAGGGTAACCAAGCTGGGCAATGGTTTTTGGTTGGGGAAGTTCAATGGGGGGGGGGGTTGCCTGCATGTACGTTGAAAGGCGTAGACAGCACAACATTCCGGATGGGAGCACCGTACGAGGGGCAGGGGAAGTCTATTGCACTGCCTGAGATGGATCACAGATCAGAGGGAATAGAAGCAGATGGCAGGGACTATAAGTGTACTTACCTGGTGTTAGGAAAGATTTCATAATTGTAGGTAATTTTCCTTCCATGTGGCAACCCCCAAACATTTTGCTGTTGTTTTACATCCTGATCTAGACTTAGTAGAGGATACAGGATGTTAGACAAAGTATGGTCTTACATTAAGACAGAGGTCAACAAAATGTTAGATTCTGGGGTGATTGAACCCTCTAGTACTCCTTGGTCCAGCCCTGTGGTTTTCGGTTCCAAAGGCAGGTACTTCTGAATTGAGGTTCTGCGTGGATTACAGGGCTCTGAATGCTGTCACCAAGACAGATGCACACCCCTTGCCTCTAACAGATGAGCTGGTGGATACCTTGGGTGCCTCCAAGTACCTCAGCACGTTTGACCTCACTGCAGGCTATTGGCAAATAGCCCTAGCAGAACATGCCAAGGAGAAGACAGCATTCTCAACTCCAGACGGTCTTTGCCAGTTCCGGGTAATGCCGTTTGGGTTGAACAATGCACCTGCCACTTTCCAGAGGCTTGTGAATCATGTGTTAAACGGGTTGGATGAATTCTGTCTTGCATATCTGGATGATATAGCAGTTTTCAGCGCCACCTGGGAAGACCATGTGAAACACCTCGGGATTGTGCTAAAGGCTCTTCAGAAAGCACACTTGACCATAAAGGCTAGTAAATGCCAGATTGGACAAGGCTCCGTGGTTTACCTTGGACATGAAGTAGGTGGAGGGAGGATACAGCCTCTACCCAGTAAAGTACAAGCAGTACAAGACTGGCCTACCCCCACTACACAGACCCAAGTGAGAGCCTTCTTAGGACTCACGGGGTATTACCTCAACTTCATGGCAGACTATGGTACCATAGCTGCCCCTCTGACTGCCCTCACCACTCCGAAGAAACCCAAGAAGGTAACTTGGACTGACGAGTGTGAGAAGGCCTTCAATGGCTTAAAAGACTCCTTGTGCCAGGCCCCATCCTCAGGGCCCCTGATTATCAAAGACCTTTTATTGTGCAGACAGACGCCTCCGACACTGGGATAGGAGCTATACTATCGCGAGTAGATGAGAAGGGTAAGGAACACCCTATTGGTTTCATTAGTCGCCAGCTTAAGGACAGAGAGCTCAGATGGTCCACAGTAGAGAAAGAATGTTTCTCTGTTGTGTGGGCCCTACGGAAGCTGAGGCCCTACCTCTATAGGACCCACTTCACTGTGCAAACTGACCATAAGCCCTTAAAGTGGCTGATGAACATGAAGGGAGAGAATCCAAAGTTGCTTAGGTGGTCCATAAGTCTACAGGGCTTTGACTTCACTATTGACCATAGGCCAGGTGTCCAACATAGTAATGTTTATGGGTTGTCCAGAATGTTGAACCGATCTGAACAAGAAACTCATCCAGGGGTGGATTAGTCCCCTCTGTCCTTAGTCTGGGAGGGGCGAGTGTTAGGAAAGATTTCATAATTGTAGGTAATTTTCCTTCCATGTGGCGACCCCCAAACTTTTTGCTGTTGTTTTACACCCTGATCTAGACTTTGCCAGAGAAGCGCAGCCTTACGCCGCACTCCTCTGGGCTTTCGCTCAATTCATATGGGGAAACTGACATGCCCTTAAGACAGTCAGTACCGGGAGACGCCATTTTCCGTAGTTCTTTCCTCATGTTGCCGCTTTTGTGCAACATGTAACAAGAGTGCACCGTAACTTACATTACTGCGCTCTTGGGGCTCTAGTCATTCCAAAGGCCCTAGAAACTCTCGGTGGACTTATTATGAAATGTGCAAGTGCGTCACGGACGGGACTGGTGGCAGCTATCGTTTCTTTGTGTTTTGAACCCCTTTTGGCAATGTTAACCGCGCTTTCCGCATTTGGCCGAAATGGCAAATGCGGGAAGCCTCCATTTTAGAGGCCATGCCACGAGGTTCTGCCATGCCACGAGGTTCTTTGTCCTGTCCGCTGACCGTCTTGCCCCTTCACCTTCACCCAGGTCGAGCCGACCCGGGGCAGTCCTTATTTGGTCATGCACTTTCCCACGAAACACAACGCTTTCGCGGGCTTCTGCATGCCTTGTGTGTGCCTCCAGGATGTGGGCTGGGATGTCTGGTCCCAATACACATCCTGGGTGCCAGAGAGTCTAGTATATCTTGAATGCCTGGGACCACTGTGGTCTGTGATAGGTCCACGTATGGTGTGAGTGTTTGTGAGCAGATCTCCCATTGGGCCCTCTCTGTTTTGGCGCGAAGGGAACTATGGATAAGAGGAGGCTGAAAGCACCACTACCATGTCGATCTCCTGAGTTCTCACGAACGAAGGATAAGGAGCCAAGTATCCTGCAACTAAGAAGCTGAGTCGAGGAATCGCTGGTGACCCGCTGAAGGTTTGGCACCCTGCACTGCTGTCGTCCTGTGAGACCACTCGGCCTCTGATCGTACGAGAAGGTCTGCAAAGACGCTTCGACTCTTTAGAATAGTGGGAACAACTATTCTCGGCATCTTCACCAAATCCTGTACGTAAGCCTTTGGAAGCGTGACCAGCCTACACAGGAATCTTGCTCTGTCACCGCCGTCTGGCTGCTGCTAAATTCTGAGTCCTCGACACTCTCACACGATTTATACACTTGGCGTTCCCAGGTCTGAAGTGAGACGTGTGCTTTGGGACTGGAATACACACGGCTGCCGAGTTGCCCTGCTGTGGTAACAATCTGTGCATGTTCGCTGCATTTGGGACACCCTCGACCCGGACTCCTGCTGTCGCGGAATCTACACGGCGTCGAGACGTCCTGCTGATCGCATCTGAACCTGCCAGTAGCGAAACTGAACCGGAGAAGCCTGGGTCTGCCTGCATCGGGGACCTGTGAGTAGTCAAAACCCTAACCGGTCTCCCTCCCGCAGGAGCCTGTGGCTTTCCATCGCTGTTGTAAACAGCAAACCCTCTTCCGCACTCACGCCCTGTTTCTGCCCACAAGTGGAGGCCGCGCTTGAGTAGCGGGAATCTGTTCATCATCGTTTTGTTCACCTCTCTGAACTGCCCGATTTCCCTGAAGAGACTCCCCTTTGCCCGTTGGCACCCGCGTGTGCAGGTACTTTTGAGCACAAGGCTCCACTCTTCGTAGGGCTCGGACTTCCTTCTAGTTAGGTGGCCTCTGATGTCGAACTGGGTCTAACAATTACTTGGACTGCCTGTTCCCCCCCCCCCATCTAGGTGGTCTGCATATTTCGTGCTTCTAATTCCTTAGACCCCTTGCTCTTGTATATATATTGTATTGATTGTGATGTGTTGGTTTACTGGAGTTTTATCGTGATTCTTTACTATGGTCGATGTTACAAAGGCCTTGTAATAAATGTGTCTATATTTTTAATATGACACCTGCCTGGAGTAATTTGTAAGCGTCCTTGCTGTGTGCTCATTGCGGGCTTACAGTCACCCTCCCCCCTCTTGAGACCTAGTCTTGACCGCCGCCATAGCTACCCTGATTGGTCTGGCTTGTCCAGAGGTTACCCTGTTCCAAGAAACTAGGCTGGCCTTCTGAACCTCTGCCCCTCCAGGACAAAGTTCAGAAATCCATCTTAACAAATTGGTGTACAGCGGTGGGATACGACTGAAGGTATCCAGTGTTGCGCACGAGCGAAGGCATTTCAAGTTATTCCTAACAGGACACGTAGTGAATTGTCGTAGTATAACTTTTTAAAGGCCATAGTCCTATCTAACAGTATGGAAACAAGTACCTTGTTAACTTTAAATGCTTCTAAATCTGAAACATTGAAAAAGATGTGTGCTGAAAGAGGCGTCTCCTCGCAAGGCACAAAAATGGAAATGATCCAAAGAATCATGGCGTGGCAAGAAGCTGAGCTTAGCGCTATAACTTCTGAGGACAGTGCGGAAGGAGGTGGGGCTACTCTCACTGGCAGAACTGACAGTTCTGCCGCCGCACTGCTCCCCAGCGACCAGGAGGACAGGCAGGATGAAATGTCCAATGTTTTTCCTCTGCCAGTGCTGATGGGGAGGCCATGCTTGAATTCAAGAAGCAAGAACTGCTGTTTAGGCAGAAGGAGCTTGAGTTCAATATGGGCAAATTAAAAATCGAACAGGCAGAAAAACAGAAAGACGGGGATCACCAGTTGGAACTGGCCAAGCTTCAAGTTGCCAATGGATCCAGGGGTCTGGGGCCTCCTCTCATCCAAGGTTTCCAAAAGATCTGCTCAGTGTGTATGAGGAAAAGAATGACATTATGGACTGGCTGAATACATTGGAGTATGCATGTGAAGTTGAACAAGTTGACAATACTGATAAAATTGCCTGGTTACTTAGCAGACTGCCCCATTCTGGCTGCAGTGCCATTATGGAAATGTCGGAGGCTGAGCGAGCAGATTTTGCAATGTTGAAGCAAACTCTCATTTTAAAGTTTGGAAAGACTCCTGCCCAATATTTAAAACGATTCCGAGAGTATAAGAAAAAAGAAGGTGGTACTTGGGTATCTTATGTAACCGAATCCTTAAAAAACTTGACTGGCTGGGTCAAAGGTTATAAGGTTTCTACCTTTGAAGGTATGATAAGTCTTGTCATGCTGGAACATATTTTTGCCTCTTCTTCCCCTGAGCTTCAGAAGCATTTGGCAGATTCTAAGGTGATACATCCAAGAAGCTTGCCATTGCAGCAGATTTGTGGGTGTCACATCGAGTGTCCCATAAGGACAAGACTCATCCTGGTAAGCAGGAGGAAGGGAAAAAGTCCAAGGATAAGGAGGGTGGAGAAACTGATAAATCTTCTTCTAAAAAGGGCCACAAAAAGAAAAATAAGTGTAAGACACAAGAGAACTCACAGGGTAGTGGAGGTCAGCCTCCAAAACAGAACTCTCGTTATAATAAGCCTCCCTATGTAAACAGACCCAATGGATCTTGTTTTGCTTGTGGAGCAACTGACCACGTGTAGGGGGATCCCAGATGTAAGGTCAAAACCTTGGGGGTCCACTCTGCTAATCTGGCCTTCTCCTCCTACGAGGAAGAAGAGATTACCGGCGCAGCCTTCTCCTCAGACTCCTTCCCCAGTGGGATAGAAGCTGAGGTAGTTTTAGTTTCCCTGGGTTCCTGGGAGCCTAAAGTCGCAGAGGCGTATGCTAGGATTCCAGATAACACCAAGCACTACTTTAAGGACAGTGTGCTGATCAACGGAGTAGATACTCCAGCTCTTAGGGATAGTGGGTGCAGTGGAACTGTAGTGGATTCTACCTTGGTAGACCCAGAGGAAGTTGCCAGAGCTACTCTGATGCCCACTAAGTTGGCTGACGGCCCACCTCTCATGTTTCCAGTAATACCTGTAAACCTTACTATCAATGGTACAGGAGTCAGGATTCCAGTGAGCATTCAGAGAAGCGTCCCAGGAAAGGTCTTGTTGGGCAATGATCTCAGAGCTTTAGGGCTCATGGGAGACACTGCTGACAGACCCTGCACAAGGTCTCAAACAAGGGCAGCCCTGACCAAGATAAGTGAGCTGCCCCAGCCAAAGGGGAAGCCCAAGGCTAAAGGAGTCAGAAAACCAAAACGAGGGAAAGAAAATATTCCCCCAAACTCACCTACCACTGCGGTGGAGGAAGTTGGTCAATCGCCCGGACCTGACGAGGAGGCGGCGATGCCTGAAGTATTTGACCCCAATGACCATCCTGAACTAAACGACTTGTTAGTAGAAGGTGGTCCTGACAGGGAAGAATTCAGTAAAGGCCAACATGAGTGCCCATCTCTGGAAGGCCTAAGGAGACAGGCCTGCTCCCAGCTTGAGGGTGAACCTCCTGGGAAGCATCGGATTTATTAGGAAGGTGGACTCCTATATAGTGAGCCCACAGAGTCTACAGAAGGAGACCATAGGAGGTTAGTGGTCCCCCTTGCTGTAAGACCCTTCCTCCTGCAGTTGGCGCATGAAGTGCTCCTTGCTGGTCACCTTGGTATTAAGAGGACCAAGCAAAGGTTATCCATACACTTCTACTGGCCCAAGATGGGGGTGCAAGTAGAAACTCACTGCAGGAGTTGTGCCTCCTGCCAGTTATCTGGTAAGAGTGGCTCAACAATCCAAGCTCCATTGGTACCACTCCCAGTTGTGGGAATACCATTCGAAAGTGTAGGGATCGACATCGTTGGTCCCCTTGACCCGCAAACGTCCACAGGAAATAGGACCATGCTACCAGATATCCTAAGGCCAACCCATTAAAACTGTAACTGCCAAGTCAGTTGCAAAAGCGTTACTTGGCATCTTTACTAGGGTTGGCATCCCTAAAGAAGTTGTGTCTGACAGAGGCAGCAACTTTATGTCAAAGTATATGCAGGCTATGTGGAGAGAATGTGGGGTCACCTACAAGTTCTCTTCCGCATACCACCCCCAGACCAATGGTCTGGTGGAACGGTTCAACAGAACGTTAAAGAGTATGATTGGGGCTCTGAAAGAACCTCAAAGAAGAAAATGGGATCTTCTTTTACCATGCTTACTGTTTGCCTACCGAGAGGTACCACAGGAGGGTGTTGGCTTCAGCCCCTTCGAACTTCTGTTTGGTCACCCGGTACGGGACCCTTAGCCATAGTCAAGGAGGGATGGGAGATGCCCACTCCCACTATTACTACCAACGTAGTAGACTATGTGTTAGGGCTCAGAAAACGGATGGTACTCCTGATGGGTCTGGCTAGTGATAAGTTGAAGGCAGGACAAGCGCTGGTGAAACATTGGTATGACCAGAAGGCTTCCCTCATCAACTTTACACCTGGTCAACAAGTCTTGATCATGAATCCCATAAGGCCTAGAGATTTACAGGATAAATGGTCTGGCCCTTACACAGTGGTGGAGCCCCTGGGTGAGGTTAACTATTTAGTGGACCTTGGAAGGCCTGGACAGGCCCCAAAAGTGTTCCATGTAAATAGGCTGAAGGCTTTCGTCCCAAGAGTCGAAATCGCAGCACTGCTTCTGGCTTCAGATGTTGAGGAAAAGGAGTCTGAACCTCTCCCCGACCTGTTCCAAAGCTGTCCTTCAGATAGCTCCTTTGAGGGTCCCCGAGTGGCCCCTCATCTGACTTCTGATCAGCAGGCGGAGGTGAAATGTTTGCTTAGGCAATTTTCCCCCCTGTTTTTGCAGTCCCCTGGTTTCACACCTTGGTGCAAACATAACAGACACAGGAGATAGCGTACCTACCAAAAGTAGAGGATACAGGATGTTAGACAAAGTACGGTCTTACATTAAGACAGAGGTCAACAAAATGTTAGATCCTGGGGCGATTGAACCCTCTAGTAGTCCTTGGTCCAGCCCTGTGGTTTTGGTTCCAAAGGCAGGTACTTCTGAATTGAGGTTCTGCGTGGATTACAGGGCTCTGAATGCTGTCACCAAGACAGATGCACACCCCTTGCCTCGAACAGATGAGCTGGTGGATACCTTGGGTGCCTCCAAGTACCTCAGTACGTTTGACCTCACTGCAGGCTATTGGCAAATAGCCCTAGCAGAACATGCCAAGGAGAATAACAAGTTACTTTCTTACCTGGTAACGTTCTTTCGATGGGATGGTCCGACGACGTATTCCATATCTATGACAGGTAATCACCACAGCTGTGCTGCTTCGGAAACTTTTTTCGGCGTCTGCGTCCTGCGTCGATGACGTCGATGCGCCGTCGCCGAGGACCTCCCCCGACGTCCGACGTCATCCGATGTGATAAGTAGGACGCACAACGCCCGTAGCCTCAGTTGTAGTTTTTTCCCAAGAACGTGTGACATTAGTCTACTGCCAGTCAGACACAAAGCCTTGCGGGACATAAGCTGCAATCGCATAAGAAATTCTGCAGCGGGGAAGGTAGGGAGGGAGCGATATGGAATACGTCCTCGGACCATCCCATCGAAAGAACGTTACCAGGTAAGAAAGTAACTTGTTCTTCGAGGGGATTGGGTCCTCCGACGTATTCCATATCTATGACAGACTCCCAAAGCAGTACCAGAGCAAGGAGGAGGGAAAGAATTTAGAATTAAAATTTAGAATTGCCAATCAAATAGCGGAGCAAAGGACCGCCTTGCCAAAGGCCAGATCCTGTCCTCGGATGGAATCGAGGGAATAGTGACGTACAAATGAATGTACTGAAGCCCAGGTGGCTGCATCACAGATGTTGCGAATAGGAACACCCCTCTGCAGGGCAGTAGATGCAGTCATACCCCTGGAAGAATGGGCCCGCAAGCCAGCCGGTGGGTCTGTACCCGCCAAGCGGTAACACTCCGAGATGGCCAAAACAATCCAGCGAGACAAAGTCTGTTTTGTCACAGCTTGTCCCAAACGCTTCCCAGCGTAACCAATAAAGAGTTGATCGTCCACTCTGACCCGGGACATGCGTGAAACATAAAAGCTTAAAGCTCTCCTAGGATCAAGCCTATGGAGCCTCTCCTCTTCCTTACCAGGATGCGGAGGAGGATAGAATGCCGGAAGAACAACCTTCTGGCCCAAATGAAATTCCGTCACTACCTTCGGAAGAAAAGAAGGACGGACTCTAAGGACAACCCTGTCCTTATGGAAAACAGTGAAGGGAGGCTTAACTGAAAGTGCCTGTAACTCACTCACTCTGCGAGCGGAAGTGACCGCAACTAAAAATACAGTTTTAAGAGTCAACAGTCTCAAAGGACAAGAGTGCAAAGGCTCAAAGGGTACACCCGTTAGAAACCTGAGAACAAGGTTCAAATCCCAACCGGGCACCAGGAACGGTAACGGAGGGAACACATTAGTGAGCCCTTTCAAAAACTGTGAAATTAAAGGGATTTTAAAGTAGGAACACTCTTCAGACGAGCGCTTAAAGATGGACAGCGCCGCCAGGTAACCTTTAATGGTACCCACTTGCAAGCCCCTGTGGGCCAAAGAAAGTAAAAAGGACAGAACCATGGGGATGTCGCATGCAAAAGGATCCACATTCTGAACTTTGCACCAGTCGCAGAACTTACGCCAACGGCAACGGTACAGAGACTTTGTTGCTGGCCGTCGGGCCGAGAGCAACACCTCCATCACGTCTTCAGGGAGGTCCCAATCCTTATACCTCAACCTTTCAGAAGCCAAGCGTGAAGGTTGAGGGATCTGACCTCTGGATGGAGAACCTGACCCCCCTCCCGTGAGAGCAGATCGTCTCGGTAGGGAAGACGACGTGGAGGGCAGATGGACAAGTCGTGAAGGTCCGGGTACCACGTCCTCCGAGCCCACGCCGGAGCAATGAGGATCATCCGGGAACCAAACTTCCGTAACCTCTGCAGCACTTGCGGGATGACGGGGACTGGAGGAAACGCATACAGCAGTGGGAATGACCACTCCACCACAAACGCGTCTCCTAAGGCTCCTTTTGGAGGAAATTCCCGCGAGCAGAACCTCTCGCACTTCCGGTTGACACTGGAGGCGAAGAGATCCACTTGAGGGGTCCCCCAAAGGGCGAAGATCTCCAGGAGAATCTCCTGAGCCAACTCCCACTCGTGAGAGATCGTGCTCTGCCTGCTCAGAGCGTCCGCCGTCACGTTTTCGTCTCCGGCCAGATGAACTGCCGAGATCGAAACTTCCTGCTGGATGGCCCAGAACTCGAGCTGCATCGCCTCCCTGCACAAAGGAAGTGACCCTGCCCCCCCCTTTTTGTTGAGGTAGTGCATGGCCACTGTGTTGTCCGTCAGGATCAGGACATTCCTTCCTCGCACAGTCGGCAGAAAAGCCTTCAGGGCTAGCCTGACGGCCCTCAGCTCCAACAGATTGATATGGAGTCTGGACTCCGATGGAGACCAACGACCGCTGACTGTCAGCTCGTTGGCATGAGCTCCCCATCCCGTGAGGGATGCATCCGTCACGATCGTCACATCCGGCCAGGGAAGCCAAAACAGAGCCCCCTTCATCAAGTTGCCTTCGACGGCCCACCACAGAAGGTCCTGGGCGACCGAGGGCGGCACCTGAACCTGGACCAACATCCTGCCGGAGGACTGCGACCAATGAATCTTGAGTGCCCACTGCAAAGATCTCATCTGCAGGCGAGCCTCTGGCACCAGAAGAATGCAGGATGCCATGAGGCCGAGCAACCTCAAGAACTCGAACGCTGGGAGCTTCTGGGCATGCTGAAACTTGTGCACCATCTGCTGAATGTGAAGAGCCCTCACCTGGGGAGGAAAACACTGCCCCAGGGAAGTGTCGAGCACTGCCCCGATGTACTGGAGCCGCTGTGTTGGCATCAAATGGGACTTCTTTAAATTGAGGGAGAAGCCCAGCCTGTGAAGGGAGTGGCAGGTGACGGACAGATGATCCAGGACTTGCTCGGGAGAGCTTCCCCTGATCAACCAATCGTCCAGGTAGGGGTAGATGTGAATCCCCCCTTGCCTGAGATGCGCTGCCACCACCACCATGAGTGGTGAAAACCCTTGGGGCGGAGGTCAATCCGAACGGCAGGACCTGAAACTGAAAGTGCGAGTCGCCAACCGCGAACCTCAGGTACTTCTTGTGCTTGGGATGGATCGGCACATGGAAGTAAGCACCCTTGAGGTGAGAGACACCAACCAGTCCTGAAGCTGAAGGGCCTGGAGGACTTGAGAGAGAGTAACCATCTTGAACTTGTCCTTCCTGAGGAGTTTGTTCAAATCGCGCAAGCCCATGATGGGTCTCAATCCCCCGTCTTTCTTCGAAATCAAAAAATAAGGGGAATACCATCCCTTGTTCATCTCCGCTACAGGCACCAGTTCTATGGCGCCTTTCTCCATCAGGGACTGAATTTCCTGCGCGAGGAGCGGATCCGGACTCTTCAAAGAGAGGTTCCCTGGTGGATTGTCGTGAGGCCTCTGCCGAAAGGGAAGATATTAGCCGTGGGTTATGATCTCCAGAACCCACACATCTGAAGTAGTGGCACGCCACTCTACAAGATGCTGCGCCAGCCTTCCCCCAACCGGCGAACCATGGGACATGGCCTCATGACTGAGTGGTAGCGGCTGCAGCGTTAACTGAGGGCAAAGAGGCAACTGCCCGAGCGGCCTTGGCACCACGGGTACCCTGTCCTCCACCTCTGGTACCCCTGCGTTGGCCTCTTTGACTGCCAGCTCCTCTCGCTTTACTGAAGGACGAGTAATAGCAAAAGGAACCACCCCTACATTGCTGTCCCCTAGGAAGAAAAGGCGGAGGTTGGCGAACTGCAGCGCCCAACGATTTCGCTGCAGCTTTGGAGGTCTGCAACCTCTCAAGGCTCTCGTCAGCCTTGCTGCCAAAAAGGTGTTCACCGTCAAAGGGCATGTTGAGGAGCCGGGACTGCACATCAGGAGCAAACCCCGACTTCCGCAACCACGCAAACCTGCGTATCACGGTGCTCGCCGCCATGGACCTGCTGACGCATTCAGCCATGTCCAAACCCGACTGAACGGACTCACACATGGCATCCTTACCATCCTGGGCCATAGCAAGGAAACCATCCCGTTCGTCCCCTTCGGGAATATGTTCAGCCGCTAACGCAACACAGTTCCACAGAGTGTGTGTGAAACGAGACAAGGCACACATGGAGTTGGCCGCCTGAAGCGCCATACCCCCTGAAAAAAACACTTTCTTCGCCCAGCCATCAAAACGTTTGTCATCCCTATCAGGAGGGATGGTAGGGTACGACGCCTGCTTTGCCGGGGCCGTGGCCGCCTGCACCACCAAACTCTCCAGAGTGGGGTGCCTGGTCAAGTAGCAGGGGTCGCTACTGGCTGGATGGTATTTTCACGACAAGAACCTGCCCACCGCCGGGAGACTCTCCGGAGCAGTCCAGGCCGCCGCCACCCTTCTCTGTAGAGCCATATGAAACGGCAGTACCGGGTCAGTTGGGGGACCAACATCAAGGATGTCCGTGAGATCATCCTGCACAAACTCCCCTGGGGAGCAGACCAACCCAAGTACTCGGAGACCCTAGCCATAAGGCGCCGGTACGAGGAATCGGCATGAGAGCCAGGCTCAGGCCTACAAAACTCCACCTCCGGAGAGGTGTCCAGTCCACTGGCATCATGCAGTGACTGCCGCAAATCGTCAAATTGACTATGGCCCGAGACCATCTCATCTGGAACCTGACTAGGAACCAGGCCATCAGAATCCTCATCTACCTCCGAAATACATTCCAGGTGTTAAAAAGAAGGCACCCGAGAGTGCTTGCTCTTAACCAGAGGCTTCCTAGGGGGTTCCCCCGTGCCACGGGGCACCTCCGACACCCCTACCTCGAAAGGCTTCGAGGGCATCGAGTGAATCGGCGGCGGCGGCGAGAGAACAGGCATCGGCGCCAAGAGGATCGGCGTCGACGTCGAGTAAATCGGCGTCGACGTCAGATGCAGCGCCGCCAGCATCGACGGCGTCGACACAGTCCTCGAAGCCGGAGCTCCGAGCGTGTCCTTCGACGACCTGAGCGTCGATGGCTTTGATGACTTCCTCGGAGCCAGAGCCTCGAGAAAGTCTGTCGACGCCCTCGACGCCTCAAGCGTCGATGTCTTCCTCGAAGACATCACAGGTGCACACGGTCTCGAGCGCGTCGAAGACCGGGACCTGGAACGTGTACGTCGAGAACGAGTCCCCTTGTCCGAACGGGACCTCTCCCGTGACTCGTGCCGACCACTCTTGCGAGCGGTGTCCCTCGACCTCTCACGGCCGACCACACTCGGGGGTGCGGCCTGCTTAGTACCCTGCGACTCGACAATCGCCAGCATTTTCTTATCGACGGAAGCCCATTCCTCCGGCGTCGCACGGCTGGTGGGGTAAGCGACGTGCCGGGCAGAGTCCTCAGAAGAGGACCCGGAAGACAACCGCTGTCGGCGCTTCCGAGAATGCCTCGAAGAGGCCGAGGAGTGGCGAGACCGATTCCTAGAAGGAGACCCACGAGACTTCCGACGACGACGCGGAGAGTCACCTCTCGAATCATCCGTCGAAAGCCCCGCAGACTTCGACTTCCGGGGCTTGGACACCCGACCTACCGACAACTTCTTCTTACGTTCCCGTAAGGCTTTGGACGTGAGCGACTGGCAGTCGATACAGTCATCGCGTCGTGGGCCTCCCCGAGGCACCAGAAGCAGGCGTCGTGCGAGTCCGTCACCGACATCTTGGACCCACACTCCCCGCACTTCTTGAAGCCCGGACGCGGGGTCGAAGACGAAGTAGAAGACATCTTCCTACGAAGGATTTTCTCACAAAAACGAACAGGTTCGAAGAACCGAGAAGAACAGAACTCCAAAGAGTCGAGGCGTAACCGAGATTCACAAAGCAACACGTTCGCGGAAAAAACGGAACTGAGGCTACGGGCGTCGTGCGTCCTACTTATCACATCGGATGACGTCGGGGGAGATCCTCGGCGACGGCGCATCGACGTCATCGACGCAGGACGCAGAAAAAAGTTTCCGAAGCAGCACAGCTCTGGTGATTACCTGTCATAGATATGGAATACGTTGGAGGACCCAATCCCCTCGAAGACACCATTCTCAACTCCAGACGGTCTTTACCAGTTCAGGGTAATGCCGTTTGGGTTGAAGAATGCACCTGCCACTTTCCAGAGGCTTGTGAATCATGTGTTAAACGGGTTGGATGAATTCTGTCTTGCATATCTGGATGATATAGCAGTTTTCAGCGCCACCTGGGAAGACCATGTGAAACACCTCGGGATTGTGCTACAGGCTCTTCAGAAAGCACACTTGACCATAAAGGCTAGTAAATGCCAGATTGGACAAGGCTCTGTGGTTTACCTTGGACATGAAGTAGGTGGAGGGAGGATACAGCCTCTACCCAGTAAAGTACAAGCAGTACAAGACTGGCCTACCCCGATTACACAGACCCAAGTCAGAGCCTTCTTAGAACTCACGGGGTATTACCGCAACTTCATGGCAGACTATGGTACCATAGCTGCCCCTCTGACTGCCCTCACCACTCTGAAGAAACCCAAGAAGGTAACTTGGACTGACGAGTGTGAGAAGGCCTTCAATGGCTTAAAAGACTCCTTGTGCCAGGCCCCTATCCTCAGGGCCCCTGATTATCAAAGACCTTTTATTGTGCAGACAGACGCCTCTGACACTGGGATAGGAGCTGTACTATCTCAAGTAGATGAGAAGGGTAAGGAACACCTTATTGGTTTCATCAGTCGCCATCTTAAGGACAGAGAGCTCAGATGGTCCACAGTAGAGAAAGAATGTTTCTCTGTTGTGTGGGCCCTACGGAAGCTGAGGCCCTACCTCTATGGGACCCACTTCACTGTGCAAACTGATCATAAGCCCTTAAAGTGGCTGATGAACATGAAGGGAGAGAATCCAAAGTTCCTTAGGTGGTCCATAAGTGTACAGGGCTTTCACTTCACTATTGAGCATAGGCCAGGTGTCCAACATAGCAATGCTGATGGGTTGTCCAGAATGTTTAAATGACCTGAACAAGAAACTCATCCAGGGGTGGATTAGTCCCCTCTGTCCTTAGTCTGGGAGGGGCGAGTGTTAGGAAAGATTTCATAATTGTAGGTAATTTTCCTTCCATGTGGCATACCCCAAACTTTTTTCTGTTGTTTTACACCCTGATCTAGACTTTGCCAGAGAAGCGCAGCCTTACGCCGCACTCCTCTGGACTTTCGCTCAATTCATATGGGGAAACTGACATGCCCTTAAAACAGTCAGTACCGGGAGACGCCGTTTTCCGTAGTTCTTTCCTCATGTTGCCGCTTTTGTGCAAAATGTAACAAGAGTGCACCGTAACTTACATTACCGTGCTCTTGGGGCTCTAGTCATTCCAAAGGCCCTAGAAACTCTCGCAGGCCTTATTATGAAATGTTCAAGTGTGTCACGGACGGGACTGGTGGCAGCTATCGTTTCTTTGTGTTTTGAACCCCTTTTTGCCATGTTAACCGCGCTTCAAGCGTTTGGCCCAAATGGGTGGCCTGGCCTCCAAAATGGCCATGCCACGAGGTTCTTTGTCCTGTCCGCTGACCGTCTTGCCCCTTCACCTTCACCCAGGTCGAGCCGACCCGGGGCAGTCCTTATTTGGTCATGCACTTTCCCGCAAAACACAACGCTTTCGCGGGCTTCTGCATGCCTTGTGTGTGCCTCCGGGATGTGGTCTGGGATGTCTGGTCCCAATACACATCCTGGGTGCCAGAGAGTCTAGTATGTCTTGAATGCCTGGGACCACCGTGGTCCGTGATAGGTCCACGTATGGTGTGAGTGTTTGTGAGCAGATCTCCCATTGGGCCCTCTCCGTATTGGCGCGAAGGGAACTTTGGATAAGAGGAGGCTGAAAACACCACTACCATGTCGATCTCCTGAGTTCTCACGTACGAAGGATAAGGAGCCAAGTATCCTGCAACTAAGAAGCTGAGTCGAGGAATCGCTGGTGACCCGCTGAAGGTTTGGCACCCTGCACTGCTGTCGTCCTGCGAGACCACTCAGCCTCTGATCGTACGAGAAGGTCTGCAAAGGCGCTTCGACCCTTTAGAATAGTGGGAACAACTATTCTCAGCATCTTCACCAAATCCTGTACGTAAGCCTTCGGAAGCGTCCCTGGGCCATCCAGTGGACTGACCAGCCTACACAGGAATCTTGCTCTGTCACCGCCGTCTGGCTGCTGCTAAATTCCGAGTCCTCGACACTCTCACACGATTCGTACACTTGGCGTTCCCAGGTCTGAAGTGAGACGTGTGCTTTGGGACTGGAATACACGCGGCTGCCGAGTTGCCCTGCTGTGGTAACAATCTGTGCATGTTCGCTGCATTTGGGACACCCTCGACCTGGTCCCCTGCTGTCGCGGAATCTACACGGCGTCGAGATGTCTTGCTGATCGCATCTGAACCTGCCAGTACCGAAACTGAACCGGAGAAGCCTGGGTCTGCCTGCATCGGGGACCGGTGAGTAGTCGAAACCCTAACCGGTCGCCCTCCAGCAGGAGCCTGTGGCTTTCCATCGCTGTTGTAAACAGCAAACCCTTTTCCGCACTCACACCCTGTTTCTGCCCACAAGTAGAGGCCGCGCTTGAGTAGCGGGAATCTGTTCATCATCGTTTTGTTCACCTCTCTGAACTGCCTGATTTCCCTGAAGAGACTCCCCTTTGCCCGTTGGCACCCGCGTGTGCAGGTACTTTTGAGCACAAGGCTCCACTCTTCGTAGGGCTCGGACCTCCTTCTAGTTAGGTGGCCTCTGATGTCGAACTGGGTCTAACAATTACTTGCACTGCCTGTTTTCCCCCCCATCTAGGTGGTCTGCATATTTTGTGCTTCTAATTCCTTAGACCCCTTGGTCTTGTATATATATTGTATTGATTGTGATGTGTTGGTTTACCGGAGTTTTATCGTGATTTTTTACTATGGTCGATGTTACAAAGGCCTTGTAATAAATGTGTCTATATTTTTAATATAACACCTGCCTGGAGTAATTTGTAAGCGTCCTTGCTTTGTGTGCTCATTGTAGGCTTTCAGTCACCCTTACCCCTCTTGAGACCTAGTCTTGACCGCCGCCATCGCTACCCTCGTTAGTCTGGCTTGTCCAGAGGTTGTTCCAAGAAACTAGGCTGGCCTTCTGAACCTCTGCCCCTCCAGGACAGAGTTCAGAAATCCATCTTAACACCTGGAATGTCAGGGGGTTGAATGCTTACGTAAAGAGAAATAGAGTATTCTCGTAGCTTAAGAAATGCAAAGTGGATATTCCCTTACTACAGGAAACGCACCTTATGCTGGAAAAACAGGCATTAGTAGCGGGCAAATGGAAAGGTCAAGTGTTTGGATCCCCGTATTCCGCCTATGCGCAAGGGGTCTTAATATGGATAGCGCCCTCAGTACCCTTCAAGGATACCCATACTAAAACGGACAATGAGGGCAGAATGGTGCTAGTACAAGTACAACTCACGACTATGCCCCTACTGGGATATCAATAAGATATGGAGAGGGGACTTCAATTGCACGCTAAACCCAATCCTAGATATGTCAGATACCAAATACACCAAATTAGCTCTGTCTGCCAGAACATTACGGACGCTCCTGGATTCCTTTGATTTGGAAGATGCCTGGAGAGGTCTGCATCCAGACACCAGGCATTATTCACACTTCTCGCCCCACACGCAGTATATACCGGTGTCCCACTTCCACTCCCCGAAGACCCCCTCATCCAGGTGATCCTGCCGCACTGGTCCCCAACCAGGAACTGGACCCAAAAGCAATGGCCATATCCTGGCCACCTGTATGACAGATCCCCGGGGACTAGCGGGTGAGACACCTTCAGGTTTCTCACACCGCCAACATCCCAACAATACTTACACAACTTCAATTCCCCACTACAACTAGTGGCATACCCCCACCACCAACGGTAACGCCAAAAAAGGACCATTCATTCCATCCGCTCTTCCAGCTACGGCCGATTGGGCCAATGGAACTGCGGTCCGGGGTGTGTCCCAACATTGGCTCAAGTTCGAATTGTACTGCAGTTTCGCCATCCGCCATCAGCCAAACCACATCCACAGTCTCCTAAGTGCCCCCTATCCGCAATCCAGTGATACTTCTCTGCATCAGAGTTCCATCACTTTGGTTGTTCCTCTCCATTTTGTCGCTCTCCAGAGCTGCTGTCATGTCTTCTCCTAGTGTCCAACCAGGACCATGCCTCCTTCGTCGCGAGGAAGAAATAGGAATTTCCATCCGCCAATACCTTTAGTTTCGCCAGAAAGAATATCATGTATTTCATGTTACGCTCTCTAAGCTGCCATTTCACTGAATCGAATGAAAGCCTCTGCTTCGGCACCTCCTGCGTAAAATCAGAGAATATTAGGATCCTTGCGTTGTCTTTCTGTATACTGCCTATCTTTCTGGTCTCTTGCTTCATAACATCCGGATCCCTAAAATTAAGGAGTTTAGCCACTATTGATTGTGGGGGTGCACCTGGAGGCCGTGGTCGTCACGGCACCCTGTGAGCTTGTTCAACCGTGAACAACTTGGAAAGGCCTCGAGAGCGCAGAGTATCCAACACTAGTTTCTCCATGTATAGTTCTGTGCTTTCACCTTCCTCCCGCTCAGGGACCCCTACCAATCTGATGTTACACCATCTTGAACGGCCTTCCACATCCTCCGATCTATCTTCCAGGACGCTCGTCGCTCCAACCAGGCCCCTAATCTGATTCATCATGGACTCCACCACATTTTCCAGGACGCTCACTCGTTGCTCTGCCTCTGACACCCTATCATTCACTTTCTTCAAGTCTGCCTGCATCAGTGACACATCCACTCCAACTTCCTGTATTTTGGTTTTCAAAGCCTTCCTGGACTCTTGTAATGCAGCCATGAGATTCTCCAACGTGACTTCCCCAGTGCCGGCTGTCATAACGCGGTCTCCTTCTCGTCGGTCCTGAGACTGCTTTGTCATTTTTGGCTTTGCTCCTACATACGCCTCCATCATTTGTTGCCCATTTACCATCATAGCGCATTCAATGTAGGTGTGGTTGATTGCTCAGGGGGGCCCCAGGCACAGTACCCAGCAGTCTCCTGACCAAGTTGGTAGAGTGAAGATCGGATTACTTATACAAACGAGGCACGTAATCCCAAAACCGAGCCAAGGAATGTAGTTTGAGCCCAGATGTTCACTTTGCAGGTCTGTGCCCTCATTGGGACACCCTGCACATGAGAGCGGTGTGGTCACCAATAACTTTTGTGGGGCTTTATGTAGTCACCACCTCCCCTATTTCAGAGGAATAGGACCCAAACACCACTCCTCACGTGCTCTCAATAAATCCTCAGGCACCAAGGTCCCAGCCGAGCTTCCAATGTCAGACAGTAAGCTATGCCCTACTTATTCAGCATCCATGATCCACTTAGAAACAAGCTGGTTAACATTCCTTCACTGCAGGATCACTGACACAATGCTGTTCATGTATACTATTGGCCAGAGATAGATCCCCTTCTGAAATTCGTTTTCTAGCAGTTGCTAGCCGTGGGGTGGAGGGTCATGGCACATTACTTGATAGCATAGGTTCCCGTGAGGACTGTCTATGCGGTGCTCTTCCGTGCCAACCGTTCAGCTCTGCGCAGTTCACCGCAACGGGAATCTGTCCCAGCACGTAGCTGTATGCTCCCCGTCGGTTCACTTATGGTGAATCGCTGCGTCACCTCACTCACCGCCATGCCCTTCATCCCTCTGTACTGTCCCTTGATAGCAGTAGCAGTACGGATGCCGCCTCCGCTGAGCGCTGGTTATAGTACACCACAGACGGGGGACCTTCTCGGGCAGCCCGCCTTCTTCTTCACCTTGACTCTGCTGGCATGCTCCTCCTCCACAGTGTGTCGGTCCGATCGTCAGCTGCCAAAGACTCTGGGTGCTCAGCTGCCTCTCGTCTCAGCTACTGGCAGTCCCACTGTGGCTCAAGAAGCGCAGTCACCGACCGGCTCCCTATCTTGCCGCCAATCCGATCCTCGACCACTTCAAAAAAGGCACCTCAAGCTGTCCGTGGTACTGTCAGGCAGTATTGCGAGGGATCCCCGGCTACATTTTCCATGGGACACAGATCGATCTATAGCGGTGATCTTCCGCTACCTGCAAATATGATTCATTCTGTCACTGTCAGCCAGAAGACAGGATTTCGTAGGAAGATATCACGGGCCACAACGGAGCAGCGGATTACGACAGCATCCACTCGCTGCTCAACTGCGCCCCTTTAAGAATGTTCTTAATAACACAGAAGGTGGTGAGAATGAGAACCAACATAGGGACCAAAGGATACTCTGTCTCAATAATATGGTTCAGAGGGTGTAAGTCCTGTACAAAATGCCACAATCCTCCCTTTGCCTTCATAATCGGATAGATAGCTTTGTTGGAAGGTGATGAACTCACCTGTAGTATGCCTTGCTGCCATAGGGCATGCAGTGTCTTGTATATTTCCTCGTCTGCTTCTCGTGAAAGTGGGTACTGCTTTACTCGTGGCAAGAGGGCTCCTTCGGTTGCCAGTCATTTGGTCGAAAACATTTGGTCGACTGGACAACTGGTCGAATCAATTTGGTCGAAAACCAAATGGTCGAATTTTTATTTTTTTTATTTTTACCCCCTTTTTTTTCTTTTTTCTACACGAAAACCCACAAAACACATATATAAATAAAAAAAAAAAAATTTGACCATTTGGTTTTCGACCAAATTACGTCGACCAAATTGCAGTCGACCAGTTTGTAGTCGACCAAATGACTGGACAGCGGCTCGCTCCTTCTTTTATGTTGCTGTGTACTGCCTCTGCCACTTTAAGTTTTCCTACATTATGGGGTCCTGTCGTCCACAAGTTCTTGGGTACCTTTTCCAAATCTTCCTGCAAATACTGAGCTTCCTTTTTTGTTATCTGAGTCATCTTGGGCACTGCTCTTTCTTTTATGTTTACTGGACAAGGTATGCACAGCTCGAACACTACCTCTCCTTTGTTGTCTTTTGTTGCAAATAATTCTGTGTTGCTTACTGTCAATGTCAGTGTGGGATCAATACACAATATTGATTGGCATTCCATGTTGTTCTCTTCAGTTGCAATCAGTATAATCACGTGTTTTCGTACCACTACTTCCTCCAGGTACAGAAAAGTGTGTGTGCCTAAACCAACCGAGGAGGGACACTGGGGCCTGAACAAAATCGTGTTGGAGAGTCATAACACCTTCCCTTCAATCCCTGGCAACAATCCCAACAACACATGTACCCCGTAGAAAAACACCTCCATGTGTGTGGGTATCCTTCTCATTGTGCTGTGTGCATAGTATGCCTGAATCAGTGCCGCCACCTGTGCTTGGAACATTCCGGGTGTGGTGCACACCATCCCTTTCTCTGAAAATGAAATTGTGGCATTTAATTTGGTGAGTAGGTCCCTCCCCAGAATATAGATGGGTGTGTCTTCTGAATACAGTAATGGTGCTACGATATGCTGTGGCCCTATTGTCAGTGGTAAATCTTTTGTCAGAGGAACTTCAAAAGTGTCCCTGAAAAGCCTCGAGTGTCCAAGCTTTTGTTAGATAATGGAAATCCTTCCTTGATGCAGAATCTGGTTGCCTAAGTATCTATAAGAAAGGAAAATCCCCTCTGTCCTATCTGAACTGCTACCTCTGGTTCCTCCTTGGGGTCTTCAGTTACTGTTAGAACAGGACACACTTGCATGGCCCGTGGGCACCCCTACTTGGAAAATGTGTTCGCACATGACATGAATGGGTTACCGCCCACCATTGTCACTCCTGTGTATTGGGGTATGGTATTCTTTCCCAGTATTGTTACCCATTCTGGCATCTGTGTTTGCACTGGTGCCTGAAGTACGCTCACTGTACCACGAGTTCCTGCCATTTCCCCACCTTGTACCTGCACTTGTGTCTGCGTGGGCACACACTGTGTGGGCTGTATCTGTGGTTGCTGTTGGAACTGCATTCCCTGCACCTGTTGAGGAGTCTGCTGCATGTATATCTGCTGTTGTTGCCCTGCCTGTGCAATAAGTGGGCATGTTTGTAAAAAATGTCCAGAATTCCCACATGCGAAGCACTGTACTCCGAAACGTGGTACCCCATTCCCCTTCCCAGTGCATAATATCCTCTCCCAGTCTGATACTGTCCCATGTATGCATTTCCTCTGCCTGACTGCATGACCCCTGGCTGCTGCTGCTGTACGTTTATGAATGTTGTTTGTTGCTGTATCTGCTGTATATGCGCTGTTCCCCACTGCTGGTTGGGTGGTACCCGACTGTTACCTCCTGGTGGCATTACTGCAGCCACTGTAAGCCCTCCTTGCTGAGCTTGTGGGACGACAAATGGCCCTGTGAGTACTTCTCCCTCCATATGTATTTTCACCATTTCTTGCTGAACCAATTTGTTTTCTGCTTTTATTGCATTATAAACTGTTTCCTTATCCTTCTCCTGTTTCCTTTTGCAATAGTGTACAAGTGTTGCCTGTATCTCAGGCAACCCCTTTGCCTCAAAGAAGTCTGCACATCTGCGGGCAGCCCCCTCACTAAGATGTGGTAAAACAATGCTATGTTTTCATCCCATGACTGTTTATTTGTCTGTGTCCACATTTCTTGTATGGATCGAATGTATTCCGCGGGGTCCTCATCAGGCTTCATTTTACGAGCCAATATAGAAACCATGACAAAGCCATCCTTACATGTGCTCGATAGTTGTTAAAGGGGTCTCCATCATGTACATTAGAGCTTAATTTTACCCCGGCATATCCAGCTTGTTGCCATATTTTGTCACTTCTCTCCCCGACCAATACTGCCAATAAACTTTTTATGTCCCCCATGGCCAATGGGATTCCTGCTGTCTCTTTCTTAAAAACATAAATCCACGTGCTCGCCCTCAACATTAATGAAGGTAAACTGTTAACTAAATTGTCCCTGTCCATTGCCCGCCATGGTATGTAATGAACCTCGCCCCTTGCTTTCTGCAAAAGGGGCATGTGTGTACGTGCTGTGCGTTTATTACCACGTTGTGGTCTCTTGGCTACCACTATTCTCGTTTTCCTGCTTCCGAAGCCTATTTCTCCAGTCACCCAGAGACTCTTCTCTTTCCTCATATTCTCTCACCATTTTATCTGCTTTCCCGTCTCCTGTCTGTCAAATTGTGTGTGTCTGTTTTGTCATCCCCCTGATCGCTGTCAGTACTGTCTTCCCAGTCTGATATGGTGTGCCCTTCTTCTGCTGTATCATTTTTGCTATTGTCCCAGTCCTGTCCCCAATTGTCTATTTTACATTTTATGCATCCTGCTGTCCACCCCTGTTTGCTCCCTTCTCGTGTTCTTTTCCTTTTTGTCACATTCCATTGCCTTCTCCACTTCCTTGAACACACTGTCAAGTTGCTGCTGTGCTTAATTTTTATGTAATTTTAATATTTCCTCTTCCCTTTCTCGTCAATGCTAATAGTGCTTGTGTCACCCTCCTCTTCCTTTTTATGTGTTTCTTCCTTCTCTTGGGGCAGTCACTTTGGATTTGAATACCCCTGCAGCTGGTCTTAATAATGGATATACTGTGTAGGGTAGGGGTGATGCGCTTACCCGCTCCTTTTTACCTTTCCCTTTCTCCTTTTCTTTGTACAATTTCCAAAGCCCTAAAATATCCTGTCTCTTTTTAAGCTTTGCACCTTTGTATGTAGATGACAAGTATGAATACATACGTTCTATAATATCTTTATCGAACGTTCCCTCCCGTGGCCATTCTTTGTAACACATGCCCACTGTGTCATTTACCCACTCAAAATGGTACTTTGTTATTTTATCACGCTATTGAGGCAATTTTCTGCACGTGTCCAAGTGGGACATCCATCCAATAGGATATCATTGTCCCTGCCTTAATACCTATCCTTCTCCCCCTTTTCTCTTTTTCCTTTATGATTTTAAACCTTTAAACTCTCACTCTTTCTTCGAACAATCCCACTCATTCAATTTTTATACTTACCACTTAACTCGATCGCCCTATTTTCATTCGCTCTGGCCTTGTTCACAGGCCCCGCCCTTTCACACATCGCACTCAATACTTGCGCACACTGGCCTTCTCCACAGACCCGCCTTGTTATATCGAATTAGTACAGAGATGGCCTTCTCCCCAGGCCCACAACCTTAACAAAGATGCCCTGTGTTAGCATGTTAGAAAAAACAGTTACTTCTCTCCTCAATCGGCTGCATCATTTACTATGCAGCTATTTGCAAGTTATTTTGGCTCTGGCTCTTCTGTTTTTTTCAGTCACATAAAACAAATAATACAATAACTTTCCACAATGCAAAAACAAACCGTTGCTACTTACAAAATACATGTGTGTGTTGCACGTGTGACCCTCGAAATAATTTTTCCCCAAAGAAAAATAAAATGACACAACTATACCAATTGCCAGCACTACGCGTAACTCTTGTCTAACAGGGTTCCGCCACTTACTATGCAACCCTCTGCTCTAACACACAATTGCCACTGTCCACCTACTCCCTATCGGAATGGCAGACCTAACATTTAAAGGGATGGTCTAGTAAAATATTTTATTTAAAAAATAGATAGGCAACATAAAAAAAAATACTAGCATTCTACGTTTTAAAACTTCCTATGTAAAATTTTGAGCTATTCAAGCTCAAAATTCGCAAAAGCAAGCACATGGGTGCATCCATTTTGTGAAATGGAGGCCCTCCTGTGCTGGCTTTTGCTTTTGCGGCACTAATGAAGGAAATGCCAGCCAGCTGTAGTAAACAAAGGCTACCGCTGGGTGGCTTTCCCTTCATTAGTGCTGTAGGCGAACGGGGACCGGAGACCAGAGCAGGAAAGCTAGCTAGCACTGGAGGAGCCCGGAAAACTAAGAAATAAAACTGCAGCTTGAAGCGACCGCAAACATAAATACAACGTTATTGTGTTGGAAAACGCTGCAGTTTTTCTTTCCAAGTTTCTCAGGCTCCTCCGGCTTGGAAAGAAAAACCGCTGCGTTTTCCAACACAACCGCGTGTGTTTCTGCCTGCTGTGGCTATCACTTTGGGTCTCCGGTGGGGAGCACCGGAGACCCAAAGTGAAAGCCACATCAGACAGAAACACACGCGGTTATGTTTACATGCCGTGTAGTGTTTCTACCTGCAGCTGATTTCCCATTTGGGGCTCTCGGGCTCCCAATGGGGAGCCCGAGAGCCCCAAATGGGAAAGCAGATTCAGGTAGAAACAACGCAGTTGTTTTCCGCAATGCCGCATTGTTTCTGCCTGAATCTGCTTTACCATTTGGGGCTCTCGGGCTCAAGAGCCCCAAATGGTAAAGCAGATTCAGGCAGAAACAACGCGGTTGTGTTGGAAAACGCTGCGGTTTTTCCTTCCGAGTTTCTCAGAGCCTGAGAAACTTGGAAAGAAAAACCGCAGCGTTTTCCAACACAATAACGTTGTATTTATGTTTGTGGTCGCTTCAAAAGCGACCGCAAACATAAATACAACGTTTTTAAAGCTGCGGTTTTATTTCTAAGTTTTCCGGGCTCCTCCAGCCCGGAAAACTTAGAAAAAAAAACGCAGCTAGTGCTTATCTTTTAAAAAAAAATAAATAGCACTTACCGAGATTCAGCTGCAGCTTTCCTGCTCTGGTCTCCGGTCCCCGTCCTCCGCCTACAGCACTAATGAAGGGAAAGCCACCCAGCGGTAGCCTTTGTTTACTACAGCTGGCTGGCTTTTCCTTCATTAGTGCCGCAAAAGCAAAAGCCAGCACAGGAGGGCCTCCATTTCACAAAATGGATGCGCCCATGTGCTTGCTTTTGCGAATTTTGAGGTTGAATAGCTCAACATTTTACATAGGAAGTTTTAAAACGGAGAATGCTAGTATTTTTTTTTTTATGTTGCCTATCTATTTTTCAAATAAAATGTTTTACTAGACCATCCCTTTAAGACTACTGCGGTCAATCGCCCTCTCCACCACTAATGAGGGTGTGTCCTATACACCATAAAAAAGAATCCCTCCCGCCCTCGAGTTTTCGTGCACGGTTCCACTCATGTATCCTTTTAGGAGATTCTTCACTTCTCTCGACCTCTGAGTCTCCCTTAAAGGCCTGCACTTCAGTCTGAGTGAAAGCAGCGCTGATTCAGGTGGACCTTCGGAAACTCGGCGTACACGGACCTCCTCTTGCTTGAGCTCTTAGTACTGGCAAACGGATGCTGTCCCGCACTCCTCCGGGAGCACGGCTGGAATTCCCATACCTTGGTCGATAGACTGAGATATCTCGCTGGGGCCTCCAAAAAATGAGTCAGGGTCACCTAAAAAAACTCATGAACAAATTACAAAAGCAGTCAAAAAGGAGTGTATGCTGGTGCAAGAAGTAACATAGTTTAATTCAGGGCTCCAGATGCAGCTGCCACAGCAAATTCAGACAGATTGCGTAACAGAACTGCATGAAAAGAGGCACCGTCTAAGATACGCCCCTAAAGTTAGAACATTTTTATTTTTAAACTTAGATTTTTATTGATTTTCAACAAAGCCAAACAGTGAACAACCATGAACCACCCTCCCCCCTCCAGGTTTGGCCAGGTGCCGGTCTCCTACTGTCACCTTTCTGTTGACATGTCCCCAGTTTCACCTTTTTCCAGGTGTACTCACAGTCCGTAGATCACCTGTTGAATTCCTGTTGCCCCCTAAACCAGGTTCAATATTCTCATTCTCCTCGGGCACCAGGCCCCTCTTGCCCCCTGTTGAAGGTATCTCACCACCCTTGACCAGTCTGCGAGGAAGCCTTGATGGTCTCCTTTTGGCCAGAAATACACCCACTCCAGTGCTACGAAATTCCACAGTTTACCCACCCATTCATGCTCCTGGGGGGATCCCTCGATTTCCACTTCTGGGCTAGGGTGAGTGCCCCTGCCATCAACATTATCACTTAGACGTTCCAATCTGCTTTTGTGGGTAGGCCTTCTAGGTAGTCCCCCATCCCCAGCAAGGCCAGGCCTTTGTTACCTCTAATTTCTATCCCCAGGGACTCCTCAAGTGCTTCATAGATTGTACCCCAATACTTCTCGATCTTCAGACACTCCCACCAGAGGTGGGCCCATGTCCCTCCCCCCCACACTCCCTCCAGCACCTATTCGATACCGATTCATAGCACCTATTCAGCCTCAACGGGGTCATGTGCCACTGGACCATCAGTTTTACCCACATTTCCTGAATTTGTATGGATCTGGTCAGCTTTGGGATGTATCTCCTGAGTCAGAGCCACTCCGGCTCTTGTATTGCCTGCCCTGTCGATTCCTCCCATTTGCTCATGCACAGCCTTGCCCCTATTGCCTCCCCCTGTTTGGTCAACGCGTAGATGGCCCCAACTATACGGGCATTCCCTGATTCTGTTGTCAGATATTTTTCAAATAGGGTTAGGGCCCTGGTCGCCCCCGCCCTCACTGGGGCCTGCATCACCCAGTGCCGTAATTGGGTATACCTAAACCTTTCCTTTTCTCCCAACCAAAAGTCTTCTTTACACTGGTGGAAGGATTTTATTTCGGTTCCATCGCACATATCCCGAAGTTTTTGGCACCCTCCATCCCGCCATGCCTGGTAGTCCCTGTCCCCTCACCCCAGAGTGAACTGTGGGTTGTCAAAGATGGAAGTACATCGGGAGGGAAAAGTTGTGATGCTCGCTTTCGCTGCCAGATCGTCCCAGGCCTCCCCCACTCTTGCTACTATCCCGCCCCGGTGCTTACTTGCTTGCTTAACCTTAGATTTCCATAGGACCTCCTCTAATTTTCCCCTACCATTTCCTAATCCATTGTCCTCCACATCTTTCCCCGATCGTCCTTCGGCCAGTCTCTTATGAACCTTATCTGCGCCGCCATATAGTAGAACCGTAAACCCGGCTGTCCCATTGCCCCTTGTTCCTGGGCATCACCTGCCTTGCCAGTCGTGGTTTCTTTTGGATCCACACAAACTTCCATGTGTGCCTTTGTAGGGCCCGGAAGAATGTTCGGGTGTCCTGTATTGGAAGAGTGGTAAAATGATATAGCAGCCGAGGTAACACCACCATCTTAAGCACATTGATTCTCCCTAGCCAAGTAACGTTAAGCGGACCCAAGTCCACTAACAGTTTTTTATGCTCTCCAGGAGAGGCAGGTAGTTAGCTACCGCCATTGTGTCCAGGGACCTAGTGAGGTGGACCCCCAGATAATTTAGGCTCTTTTGCACCATCTATACAGGTGTTCCTTTCTAATGTCGGCTTCCATCTGTGGAGGAACTGTCAAATTTAGTATTTCGGACTTGTGTATTAAATTTCAATCCTGCCACCCCCTGGGATTCATGTAACTCGTGTTGTAGGGCTCTAAGGGACTTTTCAGGGCCCTGTATGGCTAGGAGCATGTCATCCGCAAAGGCAGTTATTTTATGCTCAGCGCCCCCAAAGGTTATTCCCTTAATGTCCCTGTTTGCCCTGAAGGTTTCTAGCAGCGGCTCCAGGTGTATCGCGTAGAAGAGAGGCGATAGGGAGCACCCCTGCTCCGTACCGCGCTGGACACTAATCAGGTGCGATAGCTGGCCATTTATGGCCAGACATATCTTTGGATTTTTGTAGTGGCCTTTATTCTAGACATGAACCTCTTCCTGAATCCCATTTTCTGCATCGTAAGGAACAGGAACTCCCATTCCACCCTATCAAAAGCCTTTTCGGGCATCTAGGACGAGAATGAGGGTGGGCAATACCTTTTTGCTGGCCTTGGCTATAAGGTGAGCTACCCTCCTTGTGTTATCGCTCATTTGCCTTCCCTTTATAAATCCTGATTGGACCGGTGAGATCAGCCGGGGAAGAATATCCTCCAGGCAGTTCGCCAGTATTTTCTTATATATATTTATCAATGCTATCGGTCTGTAGGAGGCACAGGCCGAGGATTCTTTCACTTGTTTCGGGAGGAGAACTATTTTTGACTCCTCCACTGACTGTGTGATGGATTCTGTTCTACCTATTTCGTTGTAAAGGGAAACCATGTTTGGGATTAGCACTTCCCTGTAGGCTTTATAGAATTATGCGGAAAAAAACGTCCGGGCCCGGGGACTTGTTAATAGGTAGGAACATGATGGCTTTCCTCACCTCATCACTCGATATCTCCTGTTCTAAAGCCTGCCGTTGCTGAGCGGTAATTTGTGTGAGCGAATTCCTGCTCGCTAGGTATTCCTCCTGTTTGCTTAGTGATTCCCCCTTGGAGGTGTATAAGTTTGAATAAAACCTCCCAAATTCCCTGATGATGTCCTCTACGTCTGTGCTATACTCCCCTCCCTCTGTCTGGATTTTCAGGATGGTTTTTGCTTTTTCCTCCCTTTTCAGCATCATCGCCAAAAGTCTATCTGCTCTGTTCGTCTTTACGTAGTACCTCTGTTTAAGATATAATAAGGAGCATTCTACCGCTTGCGCCTGAATTATCTCCAGCTGTCCTCTCACTGCCCTATATTCCCTCCTTGTAGCCCCGTTGGCCCCCATCCCCATTCTAGCCGTCACCTGCTTCAGCCGTTCTTCAAGGTCTTTTTCCACCTGTCTGTCTCCCTGTCCCTCCTTGCTTTCATGGCTATTATCCTCCCCCCGATAGTTGCCTTGAACGCGTCCCATCTATCTGTTGTGAAGTGTCCCCCTCCTTATTGTCCCCAAAATACTCTATTATGCTCGTCTTCAACTCTTCCCTTAGTACCTGGTCTTTTAGTAGCTGGGCCGGGTATTGCCATGACCAAATTCCTTGCGGTCCCCTTTCCTCCGGTAGTGTAATATAATGGCTGCATGGTCCGAGAGGACAATAGGTCCCACCTCCATCTCTGTGATCCTTCCTAATAAGGATCTAGACACCCACGTATAGTCAATCCTGGATGATGATCGGTGCGAGTAGTGGGTGAAACCCTCCCTTCCCCCCTCCTTCTCCCTCCAGACGTCCACCGGTCCCAGCCTGTCTATTTTCGCCACCAGATCCTTTGAGGGCCCTCCCTGTGTTCTCTTACTTCTATCCTTTCCTGGGTCCCATGCTAGATTGAAAACCCCAGCGTGTACAAGCAGGCTTTTTGCAACGTTCTTTAGTCTGTTTACGGTCACTTGGAGGTAGTGATCCTAGCCTTGATTTGGGGCGTAGACTGTGGCGATACTGAACCCTTCCCCGGAGGCTCTGAGATTGAGTGCGATGTACCTCCCCTGAGAGTCCCTCTCCAGTCCTCTACTGTTAGGTCTAGGTTATCCCAGAGGGCTTTAAATAACCCTGCCTGTTTGGTCTGATCATTCCCTTGGTACACCTGCTGGTAGCCCCTTATTTGCACTCGGTCCCTGGCCCTCCTTTGGACGTGCGTCTCCTGGAGGGTTACTATGTCTGGTGATTCCTGTTTTACAAATCTCTCCAGCTTCCCTCTTTGTCAGGGAGTTTATGACATTAATGCTCAATGAGATGATCCTAAGCCTCCTTCCCTTCTCTGTCATCCCTCAGGTTCACTGTGCCTTGCTTTTTTTGTGGCTGCCCCGGTCTGAACCTCCTTTCCCTTCCCTAAACCGCCGCCCCTGCCTCCCCCTCTTCCCCCTGTGCTCGGAGTGCTCAACCGGCCTCTAGCCCGCCTCGAACCTCTCCCTCGAGAATTGAGCCTCTTCCTATCCCAGCATGAGAACCTGCAGGTATCTCCATACCCCTTCCAAGATCTCCCTCTCCTCCCTCCCCTCCCCCCGGGACCTCCTTCTGCCATCCCCTTCAAGGCCCTCCCCAGGCTTTCCCATTTGTTGGTTGCCCCTCGGATAACCTTCTTAGTTTAACCTTGCAATTCTCTTCTCCCACTGTAATGCCCCTGCTTTCACACTATGACCCCAGCTATTCTTTCAAGACTCTGGACCTTTTAGGAGAGGCTGATGGCCCACTTTCTTGCTTTTCTTGCCCTTGGCCATTGACCATTCGCAGCTTCTAGGCGGGTACTGGTGCTTGCTCGTGTGCTCCTTCGGGCTGGGTGCCTCCTCGTTGATGCCTACCAATCTTGCTCCTTGCTCATAGGAGCCAATCCTTCTCTGTTTGCCCTGCCACTCGAAGACCACTCCAAACGGGAAAGTCACCTATACTTTATATCCTTGAATCTCAGAATTTTCAGAATTTGGGCCATCTGCCTCCTCTTCATCAATGTCACCTGGGCTAGGTCTTGAAATAGGATAATGGGAGCCCCTTTATATAGGATTTGGTTGACCTTCCTTTACGCCTGCAGGATCCTTTCTTTAGTTGAGTAATCGTGAACCGCCACCACTACGTCTCTTGGCCTGGCCCCAGGTTCCCCTCTCCGCGGCCCCATCTGTGCACCCTGTCAATGCGGACTTCAACCTGACCCTCTGGGTCTAAGAGGTCTACGAAAATGCTAGATACAGCTCCTCTCAAGTCCTTATCTGTCACCTCTTCAGGCAAAGCTTTAATGCGTACATTTGATCTCCAGGACCTGTTTTCCTGTTCCTCTGCCTGGTTTTCAAGATTGTGCGTTGCTGTAGCAAGCTGTTCCAAGAGGGTGGATGCTTTCTTAGCATTGTCTGCTAGGTCCTGGATTGCCTTTTCGTTGGGGTCGACCCTTTCCTCAATCTTGTTGATGTCCCTTTTGATGTCTTAAAGGGCCTCCGTGAGGTCCTACCTCATCTTTTCCATCTGTGTGTGTACTGTGTCTGTTATTTTATTGCCAAAGTCTGTAATGAACTGCTTGAGGAGTGTTGTGGTGACCACTTCCTCCCCGGCCTCTTGCCCTGGGGAGGGGTCGCCTTTTTCGGGGTGGTCGTATTCTGCTTCCTCTTGCCGCGGAGACACTGGTACGCGTCCCCACATCTTCTGGAGATTGGAGTCTTTGGGCTTTCTTGAACCCTTTACTGTTACAGCAGTGTTTTTCCCCTTAGCCTTAGACATGTTTACCTGGGGGCCTAAATTTGTATTCTGCCCTCCTGGAGGTACCCTCAGAGCGCGCCGCCGGCCCTTCCTTTGTATTGAGCAGGTTGCCCCTTCAGCCGGGGTCCAGGCCTTTTGTTGCTGCTTTAGTTGGTTAGGCCTTTGCCACCCTGCTGGGGCAGCACTTTCTTCCCACCTTTGCTCCAGTTCCTTGGATTTTTGCCTCCTCGCGCTTATGCCACCACCTCTCGTGGCGTATGAGTGCTGACCCTTGTCCTCCGGCCCGCCTTGGCTTAGGGTCCTTTGGAGGTAGAACCAGGCCTCTTCCTGGACTTCTTCACCTATCTCCTCTGCCTTGGGGTTCCCGCACCAATTCCGGCTGTGCTTTCCTCTGTATGGGGAGTGGGGCTTATCCTGCTATGGATCCTGCGCCTTTGCCGTTCCCCCGTCTGGCCTTGGCCCGGATGTCTAGTTATAGGAAGGGGGACCTCTCCCCTCCTTCCCTTACTCCTCATTACTTTACTTCCTCAGATTCCTGGCCCGAGCCCGTTGTTGCTTAGGCCTGTTATCTAGTCCCGGGCTCCCCGTTGGGGGAAGACCCCCCGTGTGCTGCTTGCTTATGTGCCCCCTGGCGTGGTCCTTTCCTGGCGGGGTTCGGCTGGGGCCTGAGTAGGGCTCCTCCCGCCGATCTCCGCTATTCTGCTCCACTGACTGCCCCCTTCCAACAGGCGTCTACACTTGCCTGTGCTCCGTGGGGGGTCAATGTGGGGCTCCTCGCTTTAGCGCTGGACCAGGTCCTCCCGGGCCACCGTCATCGTCCGCCCTGCACGCCTCTAGTCTTGGGGGTCTTCCTTTCCGCTCTGTACCACTTTCCTCAGTAGGTCACTGCTTTACCACCGGAGGCTCAAGCATCCTCCCTCACCTCACCCTGTGGGACTTCGGTGCGTGGCTCGATGCGGCTTGCAGGCACTGTCCTCTGCCGTTCACACTGACTCTGGTTGAGCCAACCTTCTCACCTGATAGGGGCTACGGTGCCCTTGCCGGGAGATTCTGCATCCTCACGGGTTGTACTCTGTGACAGACGCTCCGCCTGAAGCTCCACTTTGCTGCCTCTCTGGGATCTCCAGTTTTGCTGCTGCGCATCTCTGTTTCTTCTCGGCTCCACCACCCCTCTCTTCTCTGAGGGCTTTGCTCGCCTTTTCTTGTACCTGGGGAGGGCAGAAATCTATTTTTGTAAGCTTATTACGGTCCCAGAGGTCAGAGGAGCTGTTGTCACGGTGTTTACAGCTCCGCAGTCATCTTGGAATTCTAAAGTTAGAACTTTTATACAATGCAAAGTAATTAGTATTTGTTATCATGTGACATGAAAAAATCTCCCCACACAAAGCTGATTGGCTTCCGCACTTTGAACTCCTATCGAAAAGCATACATTAAATTTAATAATTGGATCCACGATCCTTTCCACATCGCCCTCAATTATGAAATGTGAGGTCACAATCCACCCCACATTGTCATAACACAAAGTTAATTCATTGAAACATTTCAGACGACCAGCAGAACTTTATTCAACTGCGCTGGTTGCCTCATCTTGATTCTCAAGGGAAGAGCTACCCACCATGGTACGGTAAGAGCCTTGAACCACAGACGCACTGTTACAAAGATGTTACATACCGGGAACACTCTAAACTCTTTCTCAGGCAAAATGTAAGCTTTCAAGGACTAGTTACCACGTTTCTGGCCTATGTAGGGGAGGTATGGTATTCTAAGTATGACACTGACACAAAAGGTACAGTTTGTAAAACCTTTTTTAACATTTATGGGTTTGGAAAAACTCCTACTTTGCCCTATAGCTAGGATAGGAGTAATCTCTACCATCAAATAATAAATAAAACAGTCCTAGTTGCGTCCGTCTTTCTTTTGTTTACAGTTTTCCAATTCACGAGTCAAGATTAGTACCACAGGCTTAGCCTCGCCTCCCCAACTGTGCCATTCACCCAGGAGGTTTGCTGGCACATGCGTCTTTTGCAGCCTTTTGGAGGCAACAACCTCCTGTAGGGAACTCCTGGGGTTCTCGACCCACTGCTCTCGTCCCTTGGTCCGTCGCTCTGCTCCAGTAGGTTCGCCTTCACCCCGGAAGTTCTGCTCTTATTTGTGTTCAACCTTGCTCAGAGTATGTTTCTATGTTCTGCCTTTTATCCATGTGAGGAGAGCTAATTGGTATCCGATGTATGCACTTAAAGTCCAGTGCCTGACTTTGCCTGACCCGATTAGCGGGACATGTCCAGTGCGATGTATAAGAGTTAGTCTTGTTACTCTCAGTCACCCTCTTCCACGGCCCAGTGTTTGCGTAGAAAGGGGAGGGGGAGTTGGAACATTGGCGAATCCTAAAATATAGGATGGGTTAGGTGTACAAAAAAGGGGGGAATACCGCGTCTCACCATTGGCTGCCTCACCCCTACTCCGCGAAGATCCCTCACCCAGGAGATCTTCCCGCACTGGTCCACCCCCAGGAACTGGATCCAAAAGCGATGGCCGTGTCCTGGTCAACTGGATGACAAGTCCCTGAGGACCGGGGGTAAGAAAGCCTTTGGTTTCTCACACCTAGCACTACGTTTGATTATACTTACCTGTGCTGCTATATTTATGGATTTGTTTTAATATGGGTTTTATTTTATGAGCATCAGAACGGGTCCTCTCCCCTTTTACAGTGCTATTCTCGCAGCTGATAAGTGCGTTCCTTTTTACTGCATTGGACTTGCATCTTTATTACAATACATTGCTAATAAAAAAGGAACAATAACATCGGAATAAACTTTGTAAAAAGCAACAGGTATTCCCTCTTGCCCAGGAGCATTATTGCTAGCAAATACTTTCATTGCCTGATCTATTTGCTCCATGATAAGATTGAGGTTCAACATTTCACTAGTCTCCAAAGCAAGCCTGGGTAATTCTGATGCCTCTAGAAAGGCAGATATTTCATTCTCCATGCCTGCCAACCTAGAAATGTAAAGTCTTCTGTAATGTCCCTCAAAATGTTTGTTTATATTATTATGATCAGTAGTGTGGCCTCTTTCTGTTCCTTTTCTCTCAATTATGCTGAGTGCGCAGAGTGTTGTCGGTTTGGAGGCATAATGCTATCTCCTTGCTGCAGTCTGTCTACTGTGCTCACTATTGAGGAGGTGGTCCCTTTTACTCAAAGGAGCGGAGAAAGCGGAGTGCGCAGAGTGTTGTCTGTGTTTCGGCAGTTTCCAAGGAGACGAGGGACCCCACCTATCTGTAATGTGAGAAACCTGACAGTGTCTCTCAGACTAGTCCCGGGGGCCAATCATCCAGGTGGCCAGGACAAGCCCATCGATATTCGATCCAGTTCCTGGGGGTGGACCTGGATAGGGGGTCCTCGAGGAGTGGAAGTGGGACACCGATGGGTGAGACATGGTATCCCCCTTCTTATGACAACCTTTCTCCATCCAACCTACCATGTAGGATACACAAACACTTTATCCCCTGTCCCCCTTTTCCGATGTAAACACTATTGCCTATTACGAAGGACGATGGACTAAAACTCGAGCCATTTACCTGACATGTCCCAACACCAGGATCAGGCAAAGTCAGACAATTAACCAGAACCGCACACACATGACGGCCCTTTCCCTTCCCCACAGGGATAAAAGGTGGAGCACAAGAGCGCAATACGAGCAAGGCAGACCGCACAATGAGAGAGCTAACTCAGCACAGCAGTTCAAGAGGAGGAGAAAGACGGCGCATACCGAGGGCGACAAGGAGAGAAGCGACCTTGCCCTTTCCGACTAAGATCTGTGAAACCTCTGCAGAAGAAATCGTAAGACCGCGAACAATAGCCACTGTGTGTTGCAGCAGATGTCAACGGTACAAAAGACCCTCCTCCACTGATAAACAATTCCGGGAAGAGACACTTGTTTCTGGGGTACCAACCTTGACTCCAAAGAGAAAGAAAGCCAAACAGTTCTTCACAGTTGGTGAGTCGAGGGGAGAGTCGATATGAAAACCGAACTGTGTTGAACGAAAAGTAGCAAACAGCTAATGTGAACTGTGAAAGGCTAAAAGAGCTATTGATGCAGAAAAGGGGAAAACCAGAAACAGAGCAGTCCAGCACCACGTAGGTGCTCACTCAAGAAACTCTGGGTGATTACCGGATTGTTGAAACTACCATAACCAGAAGGCCTTGGGAAAGGTGAGAAAGGGGTCAAAGTGGTCATTCCGGGGTATTGTGAAATCCACTGTACAGTCGAAAGTCTTTGACCGGCAGATGATTGTGAAGATAAGGGAAATGAATCCTGTATCGTAAGAGTTGAATGAGAAAAGTACAATTGACAAGATTGACAAGAGTGAACCCGACCGAGGGATGTCAGCAATGAAGTGTTAAAAAGACATTAAGATTTGCGAAGGTCACAACAAAGTTGCATTGAAAGCCATAGGGAACCCAATCGAGGGAGGCGAATAGTCCAGTCGGATCTGCGCCCGGAAGAGTAGGATCCAAGGGTGCGAAGCCAACACCCACTGACCCGTGAATGCAACAAAGCAAAGTATAAGAGGAAAAGCTTCCTGAATGCAAGCTATGCCAGAAAACATTCAGACAAAGAAAAGCTAATATTCGAGAGGGGTCTGAGCCTGGAAGAAGGGAACCCAGAGGTGAAGAACTGTCACCCAAATAAAGCCTGAAAGGAACTCTATAACTTTGTGTTGAATCTTTTACTTTGAACCTGTCAGGCCCTCAAGAGCAAGAAAACATAGCTATCAGAGGTCCTGCTATCATTAAGGAACTTTCTAGGGATCTGTGCTCGGAAGAGGGGGATCCACGAGTAAAAGGCATCACCCAATGTACAAGCAGAAAGGAACTCTTTGTTTATTATTTTGATACATCAGGTCTACAGAGGCAAGAGACTTTTTTGTAGAAAAGAGACTTAACCACGGAAAGTGCTCCAAAGTCTTACCTTGTCCAGTGCTGAAAACGTGGGGAAGGGAGACCCCGACTACCGCATCCTGACTTATTATTTGTGAACACTTTATTCTTTTCTTGTGAACATTATCCCACACTTTCTTTTGTATTTAGCATAAGGATTGGCAATAGTTTTTTTTTAGTACAGGCCCTTTTATTTGACAAAGACACCGCTAGGACTGCCTTATTATTGTTTGATGGTCGAAGCTTGCTCCCATCTTAGATTTAGGTTTAGATTAGCCGTTTTTCCAACCTACCTATACTGTTTAAGAAAAACAACCTTGAACTGTGATCACTTGTGTCTGTCTTTACTGTTGCCACCATTAGTTCCTTACAGTAAGTACTGCTGATTTTGCATACCATACACAAAGGAGACTGACTGCCAACACGCGCTACTCTTAAAATACGTAAATTGTACCTAATCACGGGGGTGCTGTGGAACAGTGGGCCACTCTGCAGCACCTTGAATACGGAACGCAGAACATTGGCTGCACTTTCCCTCCTATCTACCCTTCCCTGGATTACAAAGTAAAACAATCTGTTGACGTGGTAAACCAATAAATTCTTAGTTACCATCAACCATCAGCAGTGTAATTTGCGTATTTGAACTGTAACCAAGTGTGTGGTGTTCATTACTCCAAACACACCCTACGAATGCCTGGGAAAGCGCTAAATAAAAACAAAACTGCCAGAAATAATCAGCAAAAACTATACAACAAAATGCCGACCACGAGATCGCAGGCAAATGTAATCGAGCGTCGTATTGTACCGGGAACAGAAGGGGTAAAGGAGCAGGGTTCCAAGACGAAAACTGACCTATCATATCGAGGGACGATCAAAGCCTTCTTCCATTGGGAAGCTGCCCCAAGTATAGAAGACCCAGTGCCTGAAGGGCCGGCGCAAGGCGAGCAACCAGAGACAGTTAATCTTGACCTGACATGTACAGATTTCGGCAGCATTGACAATAACTCTTTGCTTTGAAAACTACAAACAGGATTTCTCCAAACAAAAACGCAATCCAACGCTAGCCCATCTAAACCACACAAAGGTGCTCAGCTTCAGCACAATTCTGCTACGTTTCCAGCTGGTCAACCACCTGCATCCTCACAGTCGACTAGAATGTCTACTACTCCAGAACTATAACCATTGTCTGGAGACCCAGAGACTTCAGAAATATCTAAAACAACAAACATCAACTCTAACTCCAATAGTTTAATTGGGAATGGAGACACTAGTGGTCCCTTCCAGTTTGCGGTCAAGATCTTGTTGAAGCTATGTGGTACCATCCTACAAGAGTTTCATTTACAGAGTGCTGTAATTCAAGCAGTGGCAGATCAGATCAAAGTAAAACCACTTGGAGATGTTGACAACGGGAAGGTTTTACCTCAGTCACAGTGTATGGTAAACAACAACAGTGCTCTGGAACAAATAGAGCAAATGGATGGGCTCAGCAGATGAACTAATGATGTTTCAAACACGATAACAGGGGAGAATGGCTAAACATTGGTTAAATGGCCAGAGGAAGCCCGTCAAAGGAGATATACCTGGGGTTGCACAGGCCCTAAATTGCTCCAGTCCAATAGCGCCACTAAATTCAACTATAGACTCAAAAATCTACACCAAGACACGAAAAACGAGGCAGAAGGAACTCAGGCGCAAGAAAAGGTCCCAAAGGGACTTGAGTACCTTGACCAGCTGGGTCTTGAAAGACAAAAGAACTGCCTTCTGTAAGGAACTCATGGTAGCAACAGTAAAGACAGACACAAGTGATCACAGTTCAAGGGTGTTTATTAAACTGTATAGGTTGGTTGAAAAAACACCTAATCTAAACCTAAATCTAAAATGGGAGCAAGCTACGACCATCAAATAATAAGGCAATCCTAATGGCGTCTTGACAAATAAAAGGGCCTATACAAAAAAAAACTATTGCCAATCCTTACAACTAAATACAAAAGAGTATGGGATAGGGTTCACAAGAAAGAAAGAAGTGTTCACAAATGATAAGTCAGGATGTGTTAGATGGGGGTCTCCCTTCACCACATTCTGAGCGCGGGACTCCGGAGCACAGCACACGCTGAGCTTTCGCAGCACGAGAAACCGTTCCGTTCTCAGGTATCAGGACCGCAGGTGGTTAAGTCTGTTTTCTACAAAAAGTATCTTGCCTGCAATGACCTGATGTGTTCAAAATAATAAACAAAAGTTCCTTTCCGTATGCACGTTCGGTGGATCCCCTTCTTCCGGGCTCATATCCACAAACAGTTCCTAGCAATATCAGGACCTTCGGTGGTTAACTCTCTTGCTTCCGAGGGCCTGATAGGTTCAAAATAACTAACAAAAGTTCCTTTGGAATTGCACTTGGGGTGATGATTCTTCACCCCTGGGTGCTCCTCTTCTGGGCTCAGACCCCTCTCGAATATCAGTCTCCCTCCATCAGGTTCACTCTGGCTTGTATTCAAAAGATTGTATCTGTTGCATTCACGTGTCGGTAGGTGATGGCTTTTCACCCCTGGATCCCTCTCTTCTGGGCTCAGACCCTTCTCGGATATTTGGTTCCCTCCATCGGGTTCACTACGGCTTTTCCCAAATCAATTTCACCTGTGGCATTCACAAGTCTTAATGTCTTTTTAAACAGCTCACTGTGGACAACCCTCTGTCGAGTTCACTCTTGTCATCACAATGTTCAATTGAGGCATCAGGCTACGCCCCTTTCTATCTGCATGCCTCCGTCGGGTTCACTCTTGCCAACCACACAATTCCTTCTTCTTTCTCACTATGCAGGATTCGTCTCCCTGAGATTTCCAATTACGTGCAGGTCAAAGACTTTCGACTGTACAGGGGGTTTCGCTAGACCCCTGTATGACTACTTTGACCTTTTCCTTGCGGCTCTCCTAAGGCCTTTTGGTTTTGGTAGATTCAACAAACGGGGGATACCAGAGTCTCTTGAATAGGCACCCACGTGGTGCCAAACCCCTCTGCAGCTGGTTTCCCCCTTAATGTTAACAAATATTAACATTTCTTTGAACGTTTCTTATTTTGCCGTTTGCCACTTTCGTTCAACACAGTTCGGTTTCTTATCAGTTCTCCCCTCGACTCACCAGCTGTGATGAACCGCTTGGCTTTTCTTGTCTCTGGAGTCAAGGGCGGTACCACGGTAGCAAGCGTCTATCCCTGTTCTGTTTTCAGTGTAGGCATGCTCCGGGTACCGTTGACATCTGCTGCAACACACGCTGGCTATTGTTTGCGGTCTTATGATTCCTTTCACTGCGGCTTCGTAGGTCTGGGTCAGAAAGGGCAAGGTCGCTTCTCTCCTTGTCACCCTTTTCGGTTCTTGCCGCCTTTCTCCTCCTCTTGAACTGCCGTGCTTGGACAGCTGTCTCATGGTGTGGTCTGCCTTGCTCGTAGTGTGCTTTCGTGCTCCACCTTTTATCCCTGTGGGGAAAGGAAATGGCTGTCAGGTGTAAGTGGTTTTGGTCAATTGCCTGACTCTGCCTAACCCTTGTGTTGGGACATGTCAGGTAAACAGCTCTAGTGTTAGTCTGTTGTCTTTCGTGGTGTTAGAAAGTGTTTGTGTCAGAAAGGGGAAGCAGGGGGTAGAGTGTCTGAGCATTCTACGTGGTGGGTTGGGGAAAAGGTGTTATAAGAAGGGGGATACCGCGTCTAACCCATCGGTGTCCCGCTTCCAATCCCCAAGGCCCCCCATCAAGGTGATCCTCCCGCACTGGACCACGCCAGGAACTGGATCCAATAGCGATGGCCATGTCCTGGACACCTGGATGACAGGTCACCGAGATCTAGTAAGTGAGACACCTTCAGGTTTCTCACACTTCATAGAGGAAATAGTGTCCGATGAAACTGGAAAGGCTCACAAGAGGGGCACCCGGATCACCAGTACCTGAAGGAAGAATTGCGCCCCTGCAAAGTGCAGGATGGAGAGCTCACCCAACTAATCCTTAAGGTGAGCCACGGTAGACAACCTAATCAAACCTCCTCTACACAAGGGATAAGAGGGAGGGGGGCCCAGTGGTGAATTCTGTCTGGTAGCTTAGCACATTTTTCCTCTTCTTTGACAGGCAAACTTCCCGCTCCAGGTTGGGCAGTGAGCACCCGGGGAAAGAGGTCAAAACTCCATCACTCCCGCAGAGACTCAGGTGAGTGTGACACTATGGGAGCCCTGGATTAGTGTCTGTAAAATGTAAAAGGCCGCATGAAAGGACACGAAAAATAAATATGATCAAAAGGCTCTGAAAACAGTATGGGCAGCTCTCTCCTGCAGGTGCTAATATATAATGCAATCATAATCCTAGAGCAAAGCGAGCTCTGGAGGCTCACTACAGTGTATGGTATTGCAGTAGATCTGTAGATGTACAGAATGGATGGAACTATTAATTACTACTTTACATAACACCATTTACCTTTATGTATTCATTACGTAAGAGGAAAGAAAGTAAGACTAAGAGTGGGTGGCATAGCATGCAGAAAATTGGGCAAACTAGGTGGAATATTGTAGTTTGCAGCCATTTCACTTTCAGGGTAGCTGGAAAGCAAAAGGGTGATACAATATAAAGTCAAAGAAGATGGGATCAGCTCATGGGTTGAGCACCATTTGCACAGATGTATTCAATCAGCAGGTCACAGACCTTGGTTTGCCACAAAAAGCATTTGGCCGTGTGATCATGTACATATTCAAAGGTGGTCACTCGTCCATATGATGCATCTTCCCCAACAAAATGAAATATAGTTTACACTATTAGATTTAGATACACTAACCTGAACTTTACTGTGAAGTATTGAGATACTGAAGTGTTTTACAGCAGCAATAATGTAATTATGTGACTTAATAAATGTATAATCCCTATTACCTCTGGTTTTCAATTATTTGAAGTAGACAATAAATTCTCTCTCTCTCTCTCTCTCTCTCTCTCTCTCGTCCCCCCCCCCGCTTTGAACTTGCAGTGAACAGAGAAAAGAGGGTGCAGCGAGTCCTGGGAATGCAGGGTGAGCTGCTGTGCTTTCATCGAACAGGGTAACTTAAAAAGCTATTTTCGCTACACACGTGTCAATTTAATTAGACAAACCTACAGCATTGCATAGCAAATTGCTATGCGACACTGCTTACGTTATGCCTTGATATATCTTGTATACACTTACTTTGCCAGAAATTTCTCAATTAATATGGGCTCACAAAACCACATTATTAAGAAATTGGCAAAGAAGTGCTCAATGGGTGTTATGTGAATTGTCAGTTGGTTTTTGTTAATGCCAGGCGTGGGAGTCGCACAGCTAAAGCCCGTCCCCTGGTCACAAATAACGATGATGAACAGGGATGGGCCTGGCTGAAGGGTCTCTTACGCACTCAGGGTATCGAGCCAAAGGGAAGTATTAGAATTGCGGCCTGGAACACAAGGGGTACACACATTTGCTGGAACGGAACGTTTCTATCAAGATATTAATACAAAATGACATCTTCATGTTACAAGAGACCTGGCTCACCTCAAAGATTGTGGTAGACGGGTTTGAGACATATGAAGTGTTAGTAAGCAAGGGTACGCACGGTGGCCATCTGGAGGCCTCAACAATGGCGTCTCGGATGCCTTGAAATCATAAACCTTGCCTTTGCTGACACCAAATAGAAACGTTATGGCTGTTAAAGTACAAACAGGAAATGTAAACACCAACAATAAAATACTCATCATAAATGTATATGTGCCACCCGACACTAGTAATACCCAAGAAATCCATGAAGACACAGGAGATTCTTTCAATGTGGGAAGGTGTGGGTTCGGGGGTATGGTGCTATTTTGGTAGGGGGTGATCTGAACGCCGGTTGCACTGATGAAAATAATTGTGCTAAATATAAAAATGTCAAAAGCGGAAGTGTTATGCTACAAGCTAAGGGAAACTACAAAGGAAAGCGATAGGCGGCATGTGTGATTGGGAGATGTTCTTAATAAATGGCAGAGCCCACGGTTATGTTCCAGGACAGTTTACCGGGTGTAACGGACGAGCCAGGGCTAGTCTTGATAATTTTTTCGGTAAACAATGCTATTCTGGAACGGACACTAGAACTTGAAGTGATCCCTGAATCTAACAGCGACCATGCTGTTAGTCTGTGCTGGTTTCAATTTACAAGAAAGAAGATGGGAAGTTCCTATACAACTACAGGCTGCTATCTATGCTACACGTTTCCGGAAAGTTGTTCAGAACTTTTCTGCCGAAAGAATTGCAGAATTGGTCCGAGGCTTATGGAGAGCTCTACAAATACCAAACGGGATTCCGACCCGGTTCTGCAACAACCCACAACATCAGGCTGTTGGACGCATTACAGGGAAGGACCATCGGTAAAGACAGCCCTTCCTTGTATGTAACCTTTGTTAACTTTAAAGTCGCATTTGACCGGGTAGAACACAAGATATTGTGGCACAATTTACAGGTAATGGGTTGCCCAAAATGGCTAATATATGCAATCTGACTTCTGGACAATAAAACCCAAGTCAGAGTTCACTTGGACAACGAGGGAAGCACATTGGGGTTGATAGGTATATGCAGGAGAGTCAAGCAAGGATGTGTGTTGGCTCCCTGCTATTTAACCTTTACCTCAATGATCTTCCAGCTCGCCTTTTGGCGAGGTCAAATTGTCCACCCGAACTAGGGACGGAAAAAATCGGGAGCATGTTGTATGCCGACGACTTAGTGTTGTTCGATCATACACAAAAACATTCTAAATGAACTCTGTGATTCAAGACCGGAGGCGAGCATTATGCTTCAACTTCTTATTTATTCCTGTCTCCAGCAGTTTCAACAAAATCCACATCTTTCATGTTCAAACAAATAATTATTTTTCAAACTACGTGTCCCTTTACAATCTAGTCCTTTCTGTAGGCCTTCTGATCCCTGTCACATGCTCATAGTCCTTCCTGTTCCTCCCTTCCTCCTCTTCTTTTCCTGCTCTTCAAGCAGAGAAGTACTCTCACACCTTAGCTGCAATATGCGCAAGGATCAAAGCGTTGAATGTCATGTCATTGTAATGCGCGCTTGCTGCACGTATACATATGCTTAAAGAGCACGAGCACGCAGTAAGCAAAATATCAGTATAAAATTTCTAATACAATTATATACAGACGGAGGCAGCGTAGCCCGTGCCGTACTATCAGCATGCCTGGGGGCTACGCAACCTCCGTGGTCGCAGCCAAAGGCCCCCTCCGTCTAGGAGGTGGAGCCAAGAAGGAGCAGCGCCCCCACTCTTGGGGGGGCGGAGCATCCGCGTGAGGAGCTGCCAATGAGCAGGCGACATACTCGCGAGCCCTTCAGCGCTCATTAGTCGTGCGAGTGAGCACAGGCAGCCCCCACCCTTGTGGGGCGGAGTCAGAAGCACACATTGCGCCATTCGAACATCGATGAGACCGGCATCAGAGGAACTTTTCCCACATGCCGTATGCTTCACTAATGCTTCTGCTAAGCGGTAATTAGAAAGAAAGTGCCGGAGCAACAACTAAACTCCCACAAGGTAGGGAGAGGCAAAAAAAAAGGTATATATTACATGGCCTGCGGTAGCAGCCATGTAGTTATGGTTAAGTTGCTAAACTCATAGGAAGAGCACTTTTTGGGCGGCTTATAACTTCGCTCCCCCTGGACGAATCCTCACCAAACTTTGTATATGGCCCACTCTGAATTTATTTGCAAAGTTTGGTGAGGTTTGGTCCAGAAGGGGCAAAGTTATAGGGGGGGTCCCAAAATTTCTTATTTCCCATAGACTGAATGGAGAAACATTTTTGGTCACGCCTACAGCCCAAACCGCTGTACGGATTTTCACCAAATCCAGATCCGTCCAGTATTTTATTTTAAAATGACCAAAAAGTGGGTCTAAAAAAATGTGTGATATCTATGTCCGCTCCGTGTTCGCTGATTGGTTGGGGTAAAGCGTGAGGTGCGTCATATTGTTTTGATGCGCCCACCATATTGGATATGCGGACATCCACGGACAGCGCGGCATGGAAGTGAGCATAAATCCAATTTTGGGGAGTGCGTTGGTTTGTAGGAGTGCTTGGAGAGGGTGGAGGAGTAAGAGATGGGTCAAATACTATATTTGTTTAGGTGGGAGAATGCCTTGATGTGTTCACAGTGTCCGCAATCATCGTGGTTGTCCGCAGACATACGAAACACTGGGCGCACTACTGGCTATTTTACTTTAGTATGATGTTGGTTTTGGGTCGTTAGTAGAGCATTGGTTGTAATTATTTTTAGAATGTTAATTGAAGTGGATAGGTTTTGAGGTGGATGTGTTATGTTTTTGGGTTGTGGTTATTTAAGGGTGTTTGCTTCTATGGGTATGTTATGCTGCAGTGGTTGTGGCCAGGGCCTAGAGTCTTGGGTGCATGGCCGTAGGCCTTCGGCCATGAACCCAAGACTCTAGGCTCTGGCAACAACCACCACAGCATAACACACCCATGCTACCAAACTTTTTGACTGTGGTATGTGGGCTGCTTAGGGGATATGTTTTCAAAAATGTGTGTACTGATAAGCAGTAGTCTAATAGTGTTTATAGGATAGTGAGATGATGTGTATTAGTTTGTTGGATTGTGTTCAGAATGTTGGTATTGAAGACTCTAGGCATTTTGGGTTGTATTTATTGGTGAGGTGTTCGTTTGCATGGCTGTGTTATGTTGCAGTGTTTGTGAGTCTAATTATTATATACTTACTGTTTCCTTTGTTGAGGCTGTATGTAGAGATTTGGCCAGGCCATGCAGTCAAGACTGTAGGGTTTGGCAACAAGCACTGCAGCATAAGATACCCATGAAAGCAAACATTTTGGATTGTGATCTATGGTCAGGTGTTTGTTTGAATGGGTGTATTATGCTGTGGTGTTTGTGAGTCCAATCATTATATACTTACTGTTTGACTTTTGTGGTTGTATGCAGTTTTTTCATGACATGGGTAATTGGAGCAGACATTCTTTTTCAATCTCTGTGATAAAAGAAAAGATCATATGTTAGTGTAGGTAGTTCATAATGAGTTATTGCATTGCATACTAGACATTTCTGTATTTTGTCAACCCTAATAGTTAGTACTTTAGAAGTACTATAGTACAAACCAGTGTACTGTGCAATTTGCTCAGTTCCTGTGTTTGTTTATTAAATCATTGGGTCTGTGGGAAAAAAATCCATGCTGGATTAAAAAAAAAACTTTCTATGTTGTGGTACAATATATTTCTTTCATTGTTTTCAGTGGGAGGAATTGAATAGGTGTATGGTTTTTGATTTGGAAGTGGTGGTAGTATTGTTGCAATTAGATAGCAGTTGGTGTATTCTATTTGTTTATTTCTTTTTCCATTTTAGAGGTATTCATCTATCTGTTGGCTTGTTGCCGATTTTTGGGGCAGTTAGATACCCGTAGGCGTATTCTAACTGTATATTTCTTGATTGATTTTAGTGGTATTCATTTATCGGTTTGCTTCTTGCAGAATCCTGGGGCTGTTAGATAAATGTTGGCGTATTCTAACTGTTTATTTCTTGTTTCATTTTAGTGGTATTCATTTATCTGTTTGTTGTTGCAGAATCTGGGGGCAGTTAAATACCTGTTGGCGTATTCTAACTGTTCATAGTTTTCAAGTTGAAGTTTTGTTTATGTTCATACACAGATTACTTATTACATTTTGGTTTTAAGAATATTAAGTAAGCGTTTACAAGATTTGCTGGTAATCTCTGTTTTAGAGTAATGGTAGTATCATTACATTTCGAAGCATCCACAATTATGCAGTGTAGTCATCTGCATTGGTTGTGGCTCCTGCGTGGTAGATTATACCTATTGTTGTGAAGGTTTTCTTACCAAGTGATACTTGACCATGTGTGAATCAAGCCAGCTTGCAGTTGTTTTTGGTACCATCTGCATTGTAACGTAAAAGCATTACTATTACGTATTTACTATGTGTCTGTATTTGTAAGGTGGAAGGATTATCGGAATTGCAGGTAGTACATAATCTGCTATGGTTTGCATTTTGTACAAGTTGCTGAAATGGAATGTATTCACAGTTAGGTATGGATATATATATACGAAGCGTTCATTAGGAACTTCTTCTTGTGCTACATGGCTGCAAAGAGTGCATGTAGTTTTCCACATGTATGATATCTGGAATATTTCATTTATAGGTATACTTTTGTTTTCTAGTATTTGTAGTAAGTGCATTAGAAATTCTTGTGGATCTTCTTGTGTGTTTATAGTGAATTTGACCATTGCAGCACAGTAGTCCTATTCCTGCCTTCTTCCAGAAACACGGTAAGTGTTGTCAGGAATGTTGGTTGCATTTCTGTGAAGGACTAACATTTGAAAACACAATTGGTCTGTACAGTGTAAGTAAATGTTGTCAATAATTGGTGGCAATTCGAATATAATTTTGATTGCTACATTTGCGTAGCAATTTACACCAGCAGTATTTGAAAATTTGAATGGTCCTGACAGTTCTGTGTCCAAGTCATTTGTTCGGAGTGTGCGTTGTTTCTTTGAAGAGGTAGTTGAGTTAGTTTGAGCAGTAGATTTTTCTTTGGTTGGGGTCCTTGATGAAGTATTAGCTTCTTTTACTTTCTTTGGAGGAATTGCTGTGAGATCCTGCATAGTTTGAGTCTGAAGTAGTTTTCTTTTAAAACGTTTTGCTTTTTGAGGAACAGAATCTGTTTTTAGATGGGGGTGTAGAGTGAACGCAGTCTATTGTATTCTAGAATGCAAGGAATATCCGCATTTACTTTACTTGCATCAAAGTTGATTAGAAATAGTCCGTCAAGTGTACGTAAGCGTGATAGTGCTACATAGCTCATACTTTCTTTAAAGACTGTGCTACCAATACCTATCAATGCTTTATCTAGGGTAAGACCTTATGATTTGTGAATGGTCACTGCGTATGCTAGAGTTAGAGAAAATTGTTCTCTGCGTACATACATGTCTTTGAAAAGAAGGAAGCGGGCTGTTGAGCCTCCTATCGTTTTAACTTCTGATAGTTTGTCAAAGAGAATATTGACAAACTGAATGTTGTTGTCACGTGGGTACGTTTGAAAGCCAACAACTGTACCAAGTTCTCCATTAACTAGTCCTCGGTCCATGTCAAGGTTACGTTTAAGCATTACTCTACAGTTTAAAGATAATTTTAATATTTTCTCCAAACCACCTGTGATAGCGTTTTCCAAGGTGTTTATCCTTGTTGTGGCTTTTTGACTCATGGGTAGTGTCATACCATGTACATCCAGTTTGTCTGTGGAGCAAATTTGAACTATTGGTTGCATTTCTTTTTTTAACATTGTTTCATTAAATTTTGAACAGCTTGCAAGAGTTGGCATCAAGGACATACAATTGACATTTTTGTGTGCCAATTGTTCCATGACATCAGTAGCACATGAGCTATGGTTATAGAGTGCATGGATGTGCCTGGTTTTTAATATAGCTTGTGCTTCTTGAGATAGTACACCAACTCTAATACTTTTTAAAATGTTGGCGTATGTGAGGTCTGCAGACTGACGCATATTTTCTGTTAATTCTCTGTATTGGAAATGTTGCCAAAGGTTGACATTTCCTATGCTGCCAAGAGTTTTACGGCACAGTTTGTGCCCTAAGGTTTTAAAAATAGGTTCACCTTTAACTAATGTTAATTGAAGAAGATCTCCGAAAACTAGAATGTGTTTTCCTCCAAAGAGTTCTTCATAGTCTGTTTTCAGTACCTCTTGTAATCTGAGGTGAATAAAGGCTAACGAACATTGGAAACCATGCTTACCTCATCTATTAGCAGCATTTTCATTTGTTTGAAAACTCTGCGTAGTTCCATTGCAGCTTCTGGAGAAAGTTTGTAATAGTCTAATTTGTTTTGGTGTTCTACTAGAAGGAGTAGTAATCGGTGTAAAGTGACACCACCTATGTTGTAGGCAGCTAAACCTGTGTTACAACAGCTGACAGTTTGTTGTTTGTCAATTGTTGGAGGAACTTGCTGATGATTTTGATTAAGAACGTTTTGCCTGAACCAGCTTGGCCACTCACATATAGCAGTATAGGTTTATAGTCTTGGCAGATACCATTTTTACTTTCATGTTGCACACCATGTTCGATTTCTTTTGTTACTTCTTGGAAAATGCTATGCTGCTCATTGTTTAGTTGTGAATTCAGTACAGCAAATTCTTCTGTAGATTTTCTACTTCTGTCATGGCTAATTCTTCCTCATTTGCTATTAGTGGCTGTCCAAGTGGTTCTTGGCTTCCTGTTACAGAAGGTTGACTACTGTCAGGAGTGTCCACATCTAGTTGGGCCTGGAGTTCTTCCTTGTGTTGCTGTTCATTGTGCAACATTGTTTTGTACTGTGTAAAGTTTACGTATGTTATAGTGCTTTCATTTGCTTTGAAAGCGTCTTCATAGGAGTCATAGGTATCTAGTAAATCTTCTTCTTTTCTCCATGGTTTAAAATGTTGTAGCAGGGACATGTAATACAGTTCTTTATGTTGAGGAGCTTTTAATGACAATTTGATATGATTAATTAAGCTTCGTTTGGTAAGTTTCACTAAGCTGCCATCACAATTTTCCACTCTGTATCTACCTTTTCTTTTCATCTGGTTTAATATTATTTTTGTATGTGAAGATTTGGGCTACGTGGTATAGACACATGGTTTCCAAAGTGGTACTTCTGTTTGGGTAGTATGTGTCTAGTAAATTGTTTTTCAAAATGTCCTGGCTTTTGGGATCATTTTTGGCTATTGTTTTTATGTCTTCATATGATTTAAGAACTCTTTTTCTAGATTTAGCTGGACCAAGACTTATACATACTATATTTTCAGATTGTCCATACAAGGCAGTACCGGTTAAACGGTCTGCAGCTTCATAGCAGCCACATTCTCTATGGGAGAGCATTTGTATGCCTAAGCTGTACAATTTCTGTGATAGTGTTTTTTCAAATGATATGTCATCGCAGAGGTCTTGAAGCTCTATTCTTTCTGCTTTGGTTAAGTAGGCTGTGACATATTGTGCAACTGCAGTGAAATCTATATTTGCATTCCATAGGAGGGCAATGATTGCATTGTAATAATTGATGTATTTTGATTCTTCTATTCTTTTTATGTAATATGTGTTCTTAGGTGATTTACCTTTGACACTATGTCTAACTGAAGACATTAAGTTGTTTACTTGACCTGTTGTTGAAACAGGTCTAGGGAAACCAAAGTGGCATTTGGTGTAGTATTTCCCTTTTTTTAAAAATATTTGCGCCAACAATACTTCCCACATTTGTGTCTTTGAAATTGTAAAATGTGTGCATGAAGGTCACTATGTCTTGTTTGTGAAGGGATTTCACAAGTGACATATTTTTGGATGAGCTGTAAAACAGTGGCATCACTGTCTTGACCAGATTTAGCAGCATCTTTAATCCACAAAAGCATGTGGACGTGTGGCGCTCCTCTGGCTTGGTATTCTTTTCTCCAAAAGAAGTGTTGCACTTCTCCGAGGGGAGGAACAGTTTTATTACAAATGAAGTGTAGCATAGCAATGAAGCGATGATGGAAATATCCTGATACATTTACAGGATCTAGAGAGCAGAGTTCTCCTGGTCTTTTTATATCTATGTTTGTTTTGTTTTTGTTTGTTATGCGTAGGAATTTGTGTAAATCTTCCCATGCATATTCTGCACAACTTAATGTCACAAACCAAGTGGGTGGCCTAAGGTTTCTTATCATACAGCGTACATCTCCGTGACGTCGTAACCAGTATTCTTTTGTACCACGCATGTTTGCTAAAAGATTTGTAATGCTTGACTGTAAAACCTCATCTTTTTCTTGCTCTTTTTGTAGTAATTATGTAGCTGACATATTTTGAAAATGGGTACCTGATTTCAATGTATGTGCAACTCCGTAGCATAGAGTTGCTAGTTCACTTTCAAAGAGAAGGTGGAATATGTATTCCACGTTTTGTCTGAATCTGGGGTCTTCAGAATTCATTCGTAAAGAGCGGTATTCTGATGCTGTTATTTGTGTGGGTCTATCATCGTACCTTCCTCCTTTTCCAGTAGGAAAGAGTAGAGGAAAGGCACGTGCTTCTATACTTTTTTCCCACCTGCTGATTGGAGATCCTTTGGCTTGTCGCATTTGGTACGTTTCCAGTGCATCATCTATGGTGTCTTTAGAGTGTAATGGGTGAATTGTATAATGGTCTAAAATATTGGATTCTGTAGCAGGATCTAGAAGTTGAAATTGACCAGTTTCTGATGAGCCTTGAATTATTTCAGTGGTTTCCCTCAGGTTTTCTTCAATATCAATTTCTTTGTAGTATTCATTGTTTTCTTTTAGATATTGCAGGGCTTGTCTAACTTTATGTACGTCCACGAGTTGTTGCCAATTTTTTTTGTCTTTTGTAGGTAGGCCATTTACTAAGATAATTAAAGATTGATCTATTGGAAATTGCACTCCCAGAGTGTGTACACTTTCTTTGAGATCTATTGGCAAATAAACTACTTTGCCAGAACGCCTTTCAATAAATCAGAGGGAGGTAATTTTGCTGTTTTTGATTGAAGGCGTATTATTGCTTGAAATGGGTCCACTGTTTGAATGATGATGCTTTCATATAAGTTAAGTTGTTGCAGGGGTTTTGGTAGTGGGAATAATTCCAAGTTGTTTGTGATAGAACGTGAAGGTGTTTGGTTGTTGTCAAGTTTTGCAGTGCAGTGACTGCAAAGTATTAAGGCGGTCAGTAATTTCGTATTTGTTTTCTGCTGTAAGATAGAGAGCTAATTGGAACCACTTGGAACCTTCATTTTCTTCTATTTTGTACGTTGTATCTACAGTTTTTGTGCTATTTTTATAAAAAGTCCTGCGGCAACACACACACACATAGTTTGGTACTTCAGCAGATGTACTTTTAAACTTTAGTATTTCTTTTTTGTATGTGTGTAGTAGAAGGTTGCCATCTGTAAAGTTGTTGCTAGTCTGTTGTAAAGCTATTGCATTTTGTAAGTGGCTTTCACTTACAAAATATTTTCCCTGGATATGCTCCATTTCTTCGAGTAGTTCTTTGGTTGTACCATGTAGAAGATTGTTATTTAAATTGGCTAGTGCTAAAGCAGGACTTTCTTTTGGCATAGTACAGTTTATGAACCAGATTTCATAAAGTTTACTGGTGTGTTGATATCATTTTGATATGGTGGAAGGTGCTTTTGCAAATAGGTCCAGAAATGCAGGCTAATGAATGTCCTTGTAGTCCTGTGTATTTGTGAACTGGACAGGAGTCCATATTTTGTAGTAGTTTCATTTTGAATTTGTCTTTGCCTTTCACATACTGATTGAGGAACTGGCGTAAAGACTTGAAATATTTTTTGGCTATGTTACACATTGATGTGCACGGCCATTTGTAGACTGGACGTATTGGTTCAGTGGAATGGAGAGTTAATACTAAGTTTTCTGGGAATATTTTTGGGAGCAGCGTTTCTTGTTCCATAATGGTATTATTACGTTTTTCATACCCTCGTCCACTGCTTTGTATAGCAATTGGGTTTATTTGCTTTTGTTTGTATGCTTCTTCATTGAAATATGGTTCTGTGCTCATGGTGTGACTCCATTCACCTTCACAGAAGTTTGTGAAGCTATCTTAGTTGATATTCCTTTAATTGAGAAGTCTTTTTTGTAGTTTAGTACTTAGTTTTGTTAGTGGTTTCATTTTGTTTAAAATTAAAATAAATAATTTCGTTTGAGAAGGATTGCACGGTCTATGAGAGATTCTAGGATTAATTTTCTACGGTAGGTTTTAAGGGTTGTGTGTGATTTATCTCCTGTTTTTATAAGGTTCTGAAGGACTCTGGCGGAACATTTTTTGTAAAATAATTTTTTTGGTATGGTTACTTGTGGCTACATCAAGATTTATAGGTGCAGTGTTAGCACTAGTGGTAGCTGCAGTCTTGTTAATCACTTTCTGTTTCGTTTTACATTTTGAGAGAGGAGGCAACGTTTCTGTACTGGAAGCTGTTTTGTTTGAACTTTTTGTACACATTCTGCTAGAGGTGGATGCTTATTTTGGAGACTTTTATTTTGATTTCGTTTACTTTTGCATTGCTTTCTACAGAGTTGCTTTTTCGTAGGCATTCTTTGGGGTCTGTTGGAGAAAAAAGAAAGTGTGGGTTGGGATCTTGTGCAGTGCATGTGTGCTTTGTGCACAAGTGTCTGAGTATGATGTTAAGGATGTATATAGAGGTGTGTGATTGTACAATGGGCTGCTACTTCAGGTTGGGAAGGCTATTCTTGTATTTGTGTGTTACTATACTAGTGTTCAGATGACAATACAAAGTATGCAGCTGGTGAGGGGAAGCAATAATACTGAATCTAATGTTGCAGGGTTAATACATTTGTTTGTTCTACAATACTAGAATTCTACAGTGTTTGAGTAACAGTTAGAACATTATGGCAGTATTGCACTTACTTTTTTGGATGAAAAGAGTAGGTTTCTTCAGAGTTCTGGTTCGTACTTCAGACGCTGCTGCTTTTCAGGAGAGTGGTCTTCACTGCAATTGTGAAAGAAAGAAGTTAGTAAATATGTGCGTTAATAGTACTGTTGTTAATGTAGACATGGATTTCTTTGTTTTTGCAGTAGTAGTGCTTTCTGATATCTGTGCATAGCATGTACTTGCACTTTGCTTTGCCTATGTACATTCTGTATATTTTACTTAGAATCTGTGAGTTGAACGTGCTTTAGAAATTATTACAATAGGAAGCACACAGAGCACACTTGGCTTGTTAAGGCAGTGTTATTGGATGTTAGGAGATAGAAGAAATAATTGTATGCTTTTTTTGCTATTTTTACAGGGTAAATGGCAGGAACTGTAGGGAAAAGCATGCAATGTATGCATTTGTGAAGGTGTGGGACATAAAGCAGAAGGATTTGATGGTTTCAGCAGCTTATACTAAGCAGGTGATTACCAAACTGCTGTGGTGCTTGGAGATGGGAGAGTCTGAAATAAAGTAAGGGTTGCAACGAAGGATCTGGTACTTGCATTGCAGACTGAAGGGAAGGGGGAGATGTTGTATGTCTTGCTTTACAACACTGTACACAGTTGTACATGATGTGATAGACATGACTGAACCTGTGCATAGTTGAATGCTGTTGTAAATTCTAGAACGAAATGGGCAAGCAGCTGGAATGAGAGAGCTGTCTAGATTGGAAGAACAGTTGTAGAGGCAGTGGTGTTGTTTCAGCTGGAAGCCTTTAAAATGATATTGGCTATCTTTGTGCATGAATAAAAATGCATGTACTCATCCTGGCTGCGTGTAATTTTATAACACACTAGATAGCCTTCTCCTATAATTATACTGTTATTTTTCCCATCTTTTAACATGAAATGACACTTTGTTAGGTAGCTGTGTGTGTTGTGTCTGATCTACTATTATAATCATTTCTAAAGGAAGTACAAATGATAGAATGTATGTTAAATATGCAGAATGTATAGAAAGGAAATTGAATGTACTTCTTATGCACTATAATGTATTAAATGCTATTATGGTTGAAATGTGGATAAATAGGTGGCAGTGGTTACACAAATGATGGAATTAATAGACACAATAATAGTTTACGCATTACAGTTAGTAATATGGGTAAATAAAAATTTGGAGAGCAGACAGGTTTGCAAGTGACATAGCAGATGGGAGAAATGACAGTAAGCTTTTTTTACAGGTTATACAGAGCAAGTGTCAGTTTCTCTGTTTATATGCATTTATACAAGAGCTGTACATGTACTGTGCAGAAAATATTCATACCTGTAGTTTGTGTTCATGCATGTGGATGTGCATGAATCTGCAAGAAGAAATGTTGGAGAGTTTTATAGTAGTTGTTGTAGGTGCTTTGCAATCACAGCCCAATTGTACTCAGAGTGATTAACAGTACATCTAAAGTGCTGAACTGTGATGATGGAGTTAGATGTAGAGTTCTTGGATGTGATTGGTGGATGGTTGTGTGACTGCTTAACAGTAGCCAATGAGGGAATGGTGCAGAGAGTGAAGTGGAAAGGGTAGAAGGGCTGCCCCAGTGTTACACGCTCCGCGGACACCGCAGCTGTTCGCGGACAGGACGTGCCACATCCAGGGTTTCTCAGCAAATCCAGCATGGAAAGGGGACTGTAGGGATTAGCCAATCAGGTGTTAAGGTCCTGCTTTGTATTGAGAGAGGCTGTGTGTAGTGAAGATGGCAGAGGTGGAGAAAGTCAGGGTGTTGGTGCTTGGAGATATGTTTGTGAATGGTTTGGAACAGTATGCTAAATGTAAGAATGTGGCTAACAATTTTGACGTAAAAGGATTGGAGGTGGTGTGGAGCACTGCGCCTGGTTTCAATTTGCAGGCAATGCTAGAAGTTTGTCAAGATATGGCTAGGGTTAACAGTCCACATGTGGTTGTCCTGCACTGTGGTACTTTGCATTTGGGCTATGTCAGTGCCCCTACTTTGTTGGAAGATCTGGAAAACTTGGTTCAGGCAGTAATGAAAGTACTTCCAAAAGCCAAGGTTATTTTTTCTGGTTTGGTACCTAGGGCAATATGGGACAATAGTTCTGTTTTTTGTCCTCAGCAAAATGTTGCTAGGTGTTTAATCAACCGAGGCATGTTTGCTTTTATGATTAGAGCTGGCATGTTCTTTTGCAACAATGACTACATTGATTCTGGTAATGTTATTTACTTTAAAGCAGATGGCATGTATTTATCTTTTATGGGAAATGGCATGCTGTTTTGGAACATAAGAATTGCTTTGGACAAGCTAATGTGAAGATATTTGGAGGAAAATAAGGAAACAAAACCAAAAAAATGTACTAAATGAAAGGTGTTTCTGAAGCATCTTCAAAAAAAAATGGCTCTTTTCAGAGCCAACCTCAAAGGGGAAATGGGGAACACTATTTAAATTTTAATTCCCCACTCTCAGATTTTTAGATTTGTCCGCGGTTGTCCGCGGACAGCGCGTATTACATACGGGGATTTTGAGGCTGAGAGGTATGCAAATGAGACTTAGCAGAGCAAGGGATTGGTCAATAAGGTTTACTGGGTGTGATGTGTAAGGAGAGACTTTGGGCCTCATTACGACCCAGGCGGTCCGGAAATAACGGTGGCGGTAAGTCCAGGCGGACGAGGAAACACCGGCAGCATTACGAGATGCTGCCGGTGTTTCCATGATCCCCATTCCCATCGAGTCCCATAGGACTCGATGGGAATGGGGATTAACACCATTCCGCCTCCGTGATTCCCGGAAAACCGGGGTTGTAATGCCCCGGTAATTCCGGGAATCACGGAGGCGGAATGGTAATACGAGTCCGGCGGTAACCAGGCGGTTTTACCGCCGCGGTTACCGCCGGACTCGTAATGAGGCCCTTTGTCAGAAAGTCTTTTTCCTGAAAGAGGAGAGCAGATAGCTATGGCTGTGTGTTTCAGAAAGAAGATTGCCTGGATTTTGGGAGACTCGTGGATAAATTGGTTGGAGGTGCATGCAGATCGCTGTGGAGTGGCTGCACATCTTGGATTCCCTCATGTGGAAGTGCATTGGCATGGAGTGCGTGGAATGAAGTGGCTGGATTTGGTACATCTTTGTGCTACTTTGGTGACACAGTGTCATCCAGACATTATAATTATTCATTGTGGAAGGAACAGTTTAGGACATGTCTCTGGAATCTCTTTGCAATTTGCAATGAAAGAAGGATTTGGGAAAGTTGCAGAGACAAATGTGGCTGCGTTCTTCTTCATTTGGTCCACAAATGGAGAAAGCGAGGCTGTTTGTGCCTTTTTGTGAGATGTTGGCATGTCCTCTTTTCACAATGAAAATAGTATGTTTCGTATTACACACATTTTTCGCAGAGATGGAGTACATCTTACTTATGATGGCAATCAGATTGTTCAGCGAAATATACAAAATGCATTGTGACCCTTTTTGGAATTATAGCAATCCATTTTGCAGTAGGTGTTGACCATTTGAAGTTTTTGAAACTCAAAAAAACCCACAAAAAGGCTCTTTTCAGAGCCACCACTTTCCCCAAAAGAAAAGTGGAATGGTTCTGATAGGGCAGCACCCCAAACATTTTAAATGTCCGCCGACTGTCCGCGGACTTCAGAAAAACAGGGCCCTGCACGATTTATTTGCCACTTCTATTTTTAAACTGTGAAAGGCGGATCTGAAAAGAGCCTTTTTTTTTGTTGTTTTATATTTCTTTTGGTTTTTTTAAACACGACACACAAGGAAAGGAAGGGAAATGAGGGTAAGGAAGGGGCACCAACCACGGGGATAAGAAAGGGCAGGTGGAGAGAGGAAGATGTTGGGTGGGCCTTATTCAGGTAGCTGGCAGACCTTCTCATGCTTTCGGACCACAGCCTCAAAAGCACTTCGAATGGTCTCCCCACTGCAGAGTACTGCGTTGCAGTACATACACAATACTGTGACCTTTGAAAGATAAGGGTCTTCAGCATCACGTATGAACTGCAAGGCAGCTGGAGGGATGCGCTGCCCCACAGGAGTGTCTCTTGTGCTGACAGGAGCGGAAACGGAGGATGCTGCAGGGGAACCTACTACGTTTATCGTAAGGTACAACCTTACGAATAGCCCCACCGTGGAACGACTTTAGGTGTCGCTTCATTGAGGTAGTACTGTAGCTGTACAAACCCGGTTTGCCACGACTCAGTACCAACTGGCACTGAGTGCAGCGGACCTTGTTTGCACAAGCTTTCGGTACTGCATCAAGAGTGGTAAATAACCTTCACACCCAAGATACACGGTGAGAACTAGTAGTAGGGACTTCCATTACCTCATCCTCCTCATCCTCTTCATCACTCTCCTCTGCAGCCTCACGCCTGTTCCCCTCTGCAGGCCCTTGGAGATGTGGTGGTGGTAGAGGGGTTGGGGTGGTGCTGAGGCAGAAGTAGCACCAGCAGGAGCAGCAGCAGCCATGGTTGCCATCTTCAATGTTGTCAAGAACCACCAGAATGTGAGCAGTCTGCACACAGAAAAGAGCAAGAGCAATCCAATGCAACAATGCAACAAGGAGCAATCTCTGTCCTGGAAGCCCAAAAACAAAATAAGGAGCAGCTCTGGGGTGTGGCCTTATATGGGGTGCTGGGGCGCGGTGTGCGGACACCCGCGTTGCCCGCGAACACTTCGAACACCAAAAAAGGGCTAAAAAAGTTCTCAAAAGTATGTAGATCGCCAGGGACATTCTCTGGGACATGTGCAAGGGTGACCCTTCACTGGAAAATACCCTGGATTGTCAAAAAAAAAAACAACACTTTTTAGGTGTCCAGGGGCCCGGACTGTGTTCGCGAACAAGGACCCACGCTTAGCGTGGGTGCGGTCACATGCTGACATCGCGGACACGTTCGCAAATGGGACGGCTGTCCGTAGAACCCCAAATACGAGGGGTCGGACGTGCGCATGCGTGCGGGTGTTCTACGGACAGTGTCCTGTCCCCAAACTAATTAAAAGTGCGACACACATGCGCCGGACAGTTGTGGACAGGCGCCTTTAACAACGTTTTTTCACTGAATTTCATAGATTTTTAGTAGCGCAACTTAGCCATAACGTCCCTTTAACAACGTTTTTTTCCACTGAATATATATGGGATACATTACTCACCGTAATCGTATTTCTGATGCTTGTATCTGCTTAGATTCACATGCTGTGCATAGGCCGACATCTAGTGGAAGCTGCGGAGTATTACAGTTTGTTTTTCGAAACTCGAAAATGGGCGTCGACACAGGCGTGCCAGTAATACTATCCCTAGTGTGACGTCCACTGTACCCAAGATCCCTCACGCGTCTAGGATCCTCAGGTTGTATTTTTCTGACATGAGGAAGCATGAGGAGTAGCGTGAGTACAGATAATCCAAGCAGATAGACAGAAGGTAAGACTACAAGCAATCATGCGCCTTCTCTCGGAGGGGAGGAAGGGTGGGTCGCATGTGAATCTAAGCAGATACAAGCATCAGAAATACGATTACGGTGAGTAATGTATCCCTTCTGAGGCTTGTGGAATCTGCTTAGATCACATGCTGTGCATAGATTAGCGAGCAGTACCAGAAGAAGGAGGTGGGATGTGAGAAGGGTCATGAGCAAACAGGTGTCTTAGAACCGCTTGTCCCACTTGTGTATCTGTCTTGGAATGAGTGTCAATGCAGTAATGCTGAGTAAAAGTGTGAATAGAGCTCCAAGTAGCTGCTTTGCAAATGGTGTCGAGGGGAACATTTGCAATGAAAGCCAGAGTGGCCCCAATGCCTCTAGTGGAATGGGCCCTTGGCGTAAAAGGCAGAGTTTTTTCAGAAAGAGAGTAACACAGCTGTATACAGTTGATAATCCACTTCGAGATCGCGCCTTTCGCGATCCCCCTCTCTGCCTGTAGCTACGGAGACAAACAGTTGATCTGTTTTCCTTAGCGGTCTGGTTTTATTTACATAGTAGAGGACCGCCCTACGCACATCAAGGGTGTGTAGTTTCACCTCAGCTGAGCTTTGCGGGTTCTGGAAGAAAGCCGGAAGCTCGATGGACTGGTTTACATGGAACTTAGATATAAATTTAGGTGAGAACCTAGGGTGTGTGCGTAAAACCAGTTTGTCTTTGTGGATAGTAAAGAAAGGATCCTGCACTGACAGAGCCTGAATTTCACTGACCCTTCTTATAGAGGTAATGGCTACTAAGAAGGCCGTTTTATAAGTCAGGTGTTTGAGACTTCTTTTATGCATGGGTTCGAAAGGGGGGCCCATGAGCTTAGCTAGCACCACATTGAGGTTCCATCCTGGCGGTGGGTTCGAAATAGGAGGGTGAAGTCTCTTTACTCCTTCCATGAAGGCTTTAACTACTGGTACTTTCCACCACGATACTTTGTTATGGGATGTGGTGTAAGCCGAGAGGGCTGCCAGGTGTACCTTCAGAGAGTTAAAAACCAAACCTGCGTCCAGCAGGTGGAGCATGTATGTTACAACGTTGGAAGGAGTGCAATCAACTGGGTTGATTTGTTTATTCTGGCACCAAATAACGAATCTCTTCCACTTGTCAAAGTAACAGTGCCTTGTGTTTGGTTTCCTGGATTCTTTTAGGATGTCCATACACCTCTGTGGTAAATTGAGATGCCCAAACTCTATGACTTCAGGAGCCATGCTGCCAGGTTCATTGAGTTGGGTTCCTGGTGCACTGTTTGACCTTGTTGCTGGGACAGTAGGTTGTACCAGGCTGGGAGTTTGATGGGTTCGCACACCGCCATCCTGCGTAGGTGTGGAAACCATGGTTGTCTCGCCCACATGGGAGCAACTAGGATGAGCGTCATCGATTCCTTGTTCATCTTGTACACCACCTTCCTGATGAGAGGAGTTGGTGGAAAAGCGTACGCAAACATCCCTGACCAGTTCATCCACAGGGCGTTCCCTTGGGAGTCTGGCTGGGGGAACCTGGATGCAAATCCTGGGCATTGTTTGTTTTCGCTTGTGGCGAATAGGTCTATAGTGGGGAAACCCCACTGAGAGAAGAGATCTTCTACGATATCTCTGTGAAGGACCCATTCGTGTTTTTCTGGGAGGGAGTCTCTGCTTAGGGCATCCGCTTGGGAATTGAGCTCCCCTGGAACATGTTGTGATGACAGGAAGATGTTCCGTCTGAGTGCCCATATCCAGATTGTCTGGGCAAGCTTGGACAGATTTGGCGAACGAGTCCCTCCTTGTTTGTTGAGATAGAACATGGCTGTCGTGCTGTCCGTCCGGATCTGCACCGACAAGTTTAGCAGATGGGGCTCGAACGCCCGAAGCGCTCGGAATACTGCCAGAAGCTCTAGCAGGTTGATGTGGTTCTTGGCTACTGAGTGAGACCAGAGACCCTGAGCTGTGTGGTGGAGATGGTGAGCTCCCCACCCAGTCAGGCATGCATCTGTAGTCACCACTGCCTGTACTTCGGGATCGTAAAAGGTTTTTCCCTTTGCGAGATTCTCTCTTGTCCACCAGTGTAAGCTCTGTACGAGTGTTGGCGAAACGACCACTAGATCGTCCCACTGACCACTTGCCTGAGACCACTGTTTCGCCAACCATTCCTGCATGGGACGCATGCGCAGACGCGCGTGGGGGACCAGGTAAATGCATGACGCCATCATGCCCAGTAACCGCATTGCTTTGCGTACCGTTATTTGTTGACCTGACTGATAATGTGGAATTTGCAGTAGTATATTCCGAATTCTCTCTTCCGAAGGGAAGGTCAACCCTTTCTGAGTATCTAGGATTGCTCCTAGGAACTGTTTTGAGGTGCTTGGCATCAGACTTGACTTCTTCTCGTTGATAGAGAAGCCTAATTCGTGGAGGAGGTCGATAGTCCTCTGAATGTTTGACCTGCAAATTCCTGGGGTTTCCCCCGTTATGAGCCAGTCGTCCAGATAAGGGTACACTGGGATTGCCTCCCTGCGTAGGTGTGCAGCTGCCACCGCCAGTACCTTGGTGAATACCCTTGGTGCTGAAGCTATCCCGAAGGGCAGTACCTTGAATTGGTAGTGGCGACTGTCCACCTTGAAGCGCAAGTATTTTCTGTGCGCTGGGAGCATGGAAATATGAAAATAAGCATCTTTCATATCCAAGGTTGCCATGTAATCCCCCTTTTTTAGGAGGGGGATTACGTCTTGTAGCGTGGTCATACGAAATTTTTGGGGCTTGACATACTTGTTGGCAGGCCGTAAGTCCAATACTGGGCGCATTGTCAAATCTTTCTTTGGCACAAGGAAGTAAGTTGAATAGATACCCTTGTTTACCTGGTGTCCTGGGACGAGTTCTATCGCGTCCTTTTCTAGCAGAATGGCGATCTCCTCGAGAAGGATCTTCTGATGTTCTAAGGAGTGTATTCTTTGTCGTGGAGGGTGGTTCCGGGGACGCTGCAGTAATTCTATACAATATCCTGTGGACACTGTTGACAGCACCCATCTGTCTGAGGTGATCCCTTCCCAAGCCTGGGTGAAGTTGGAAATGCGTCCCCCTACTGGGGTTGCGTGAGAAGGGACCCTGAACTGAGCGTCACTGCTTTGGTGGAGGCGTGCCACCTCCCTTGTTGGGGCTGCCTCTGCCTCTTCCACGACCTCTCTTGTTACCCCTGCCGTAACTTTGGGTAGACTGCTGGTTGTTGTTCCATTGTGTACCCTGTCCTTGGGCATAGTTGCCTCTTTGTGAATTTTGGCCGCGTGGGCAACGAAAATTACTGTTCCCCCTCTGGTTAGGGGGTTTGTTGGTAAGCTGGCCAAGGGATTTGAGAGTCTTGTATTCGTCCTTGGCATTCTTAAGTGCGTCTTCGACCGCTTTCCCAAACAATAGATCGGGTTCCACCGGCTTGTCTATTAATGAAGCCTGGGTTTCTGTTTTGAACTCCGACTGCCGTAACCACGCATGTCTCTTGATAACAGTACCTTCTGCTATCAATCTTCCTGCGTTGTCCGCGGCGTCGAAAGTTGCTTTTAATATGCAACCCGACACGGCTCTCCCTTCTGCCGAGATCCGAGCCAACTGGCCCTTTAACGGTTCAGGAGCAGAGGCTATGAGCGCCGCGACCTCTTCCCATTGATGGCAGTTGTAACTTGCCAACAGGGTGGTGGAGTTTGCAATCCTTGCTTGGTAGGCGGACGTTGAGGCTACCTTCCTGCCAAACCCGTACAGTTTCTTGCTCTCCTTGTCGGGAGGAGCTTCTGACGACGATAAGGGTGTCCCAGCCCTCTTCCGAGTGTTGGTAACCACTAGGGAGTCTGGTTTAAGATGTCCTCTTATATAAAGAGGGTCAGACTGGGCTGCCCGAAAAAGTTTTTCAACTCTGGGGTTGACGGCTCTGGTGAGGTTAGGATTCACCAGGGATGGATCTATTCTACGTTGGATGGATTTAAGGATAGGGATGGTCTGAGCGACCGGCCTCCTCTCTCCCACCAACTCTTCTGCGAAGTCCCTTTCCTCCTGTACACCGTGGGTGTCGATGTGAAAATGTTCTGCTGCGCGAGCGAGAACTTCATTAAGGAGGGGCTGGTTATCAACTGGCGAGTCGGTAACTGGGGCTTCGCTCTCTACCGGGGAATCTACTCTGTAAATTTCCTGCTCATCTTCTACCTCCTCCAGGTCCTCATCATCCGCATAGTATTCAGTCCCGGTTTGTTCCTCCATAATTTCAAACTCCTGGTCCCCTTCAGGGAAAGGCTGTCCTTGGTATCTGGGGTGTGGAGTAGAGTATGGCTGCACCTCTAAGGGTTCAGGTCTTTCGAACCGGGCCTTTTTACTTAGGGGGATAGGATCAGAGGAGCCTGAGGGTGTGGCCCCTTGAGGGTCATACGAAAGGAAATGTTCTGGGTTTTTGTCATAAAAATCAGCTAAGGAAGACATCCTTGACATGACCCTGTCTATGTCTTCACTGGACCATTCTTTGGAACAGGGAATGACTTTAGTAGGCATCTTAGAGGACTTATCAAGGGTACCCTTGCTGGATGTGGATGTCCCAGTAGATTTGTGTTTGTCTGTCTGCTTAGGGTGGAAGGATGGTCTTACAGGAGTGGAAGGCTGTGCTTTCCGCTGTTTCCCCCCCTCCCCGTGCGTGGAAAAATGTTTTCCCTGCCCCTTGGAGGCCCCAGAGCCTTTCGACGCCTGGCGTCGAGGGTCGGGAGAGGTATCTGTGTGTTTCGAGCGTGGGGCCTCGCTGGTGTTAACTGCGGCCTCGGTCTCTTGGAGCGCGGCCTGGGGGTGGAAGTCGTCTTCGTCTCCCGACGATCGAACTTCCGTTAATCTAGGGAGCGAGGCACTCTTGGCAAGAGTGGATGATTGCCTTGCGTCATGAGGCGATCTTGATCGAGAGCGCCCAGAGGACACCGAGTCGGACCGTTCTATCTGTGCCTCTTTCCGAGAAGTCGACGTCGTCGAGGTTCGGTTGGACTTAGTGTGCTTAGTGTGTGTAGGGTGTGTAGCGCTTGCGTCGCCGGGGGTCTTCCCCATAGCCGCCCTGCCGGACAACCTTCCGAGGTCGGGGACCTGCGCTCGGCAGTCTTTCAACGCCGTAATGCCCTCGCCGTCTGAAAGTACGGCGTCGCTGCCATCGCTGAAGGTGCCCTCCGCTGCCATGGCCGCCTGCCTGGCGTGGTGGGCCCAACGCTTTGTCGAACGGTCCTTAAGTGTCTTAGGCTTAAACCTACTACACGCTCTGCAGTTCGCTTCGGGGTGGTCCCTCGGCAAGCAGAGATTGCACGTGGCGTGCCTGTCGACCCAAGGGTACTTGCGGTTGCACTTGGGGCAGAATTGGAAAGGGGTACCCTCCATACGCACCTTGAGGCAGCGGGCTGGTAAGTGTAGGAAATATATAAGGTGTACCTATATACCAAGAGTGAAGAGTATGTACCACCCCCCACTCTCCCTACTTGCAGGGCCGAGGCCAGCGGCCTACTAGGCCCGGGCCGAGGCCAGCGGCCTTCCGAGGCCCAGATCCGTCGTGCAGCAGCCGACGGTCGATGTCTTCTCCAGCCGTCGTCGAGTGTCGAGGGTCGACGTTGGGGTGGGGAAGGATGTCAATAACTAATGTTAAACTTCAATAATTATCAAAAGTATGGCTAAGGCCAGGGGACTCCGCAAGATGCTTCCGACCAGTATGGCGGAAAAAAACAATCTGAGGATCCTAGACGCGTGAGGGATCTTGGGTACAGTGGACGTCACACTAGGGATAGTATTACTGGCACGCCTGTGTCGACGCCCATTTTCGAGTTTCGAAAAACAAACTGTAATACTCCGCAGCTTCCACTAGATGTCGGCCTATGCACAGCATGTGATCTAAGCAGATTCCACAAGCCTCAGAAATATATATATATATATATATAACACACAGAAGCCTACTAGGCTGAGAGACAAACGGCGAAGCCGCAGGAACACAGCAGGACCTCCTGCTCAAAGATAGCTTGCACTGCAAGATTACTGCACAACAGCGCAGAACAATAGGTGCAAGCCACATTTCATTTCCACAGTGCAGAGTGGACGTGCCACATACACCTGGAAAAAGGTGACTAAGGCACAAGTACCCCAGAAGCATGGCCGAATTTGAGTGGAGCGAAGAGAAACAGGTGGAAGACCTGGCCTACAGCTTCCGGGAGGTGCTGGGGAACTTGCTGGTGGAGGCAGTGGCACAGGGTGTCAGACCCCTGCAAGACAGGCTGGTGACAATCGAAACATTTCGGAGCCAGAAAAAAAGCACCGAAAAGCAGGAAAGCACATCCACAAGGGCCACGCCAGATGGCCCTCAGGGGTGTAACGAGACCCGGAAGAGGATGGCCTCTTCTGACCCCCTGAGTCAACTTGAAGGGGCAGACTCAGAGGCCCCGGAGGCTGCCGACGCTTTTAAGAAGCTTAAGGACGCATTAATGCGCAGATCGGATGCGCCAAGTCTCGTGACCGCCAACCCTGTGGAAGACATTATAGGTAATAAAGGGGGAGACTCTGAGGTAGAGCTGCCAGAATCACCACGCACCTCCCAGACAGAAGGAGACAGAGGGAGAAGATGACCCTCAGCCCCTGCAAGGAAATGACTGCGGAAGGAAAAGAACATCGAGGATACCGACGCAATATCGGACATGTTTGAACCCAAATATATTAAGAACCCAAAGTCCTCAGACTGGCAGCCGTCACAACTTGTGACTAAATATATGACCCAGAGACTGCGTAAAGCACTCGAGAAGGAAGCAAGGCAGCCTATGAGGGTGGAATGCCCCAAACCGGAATTACCCGGGAAGGTAGCAGAGGCGCCGGAGCTGAACCCCAATATGCTAGCCTTTGTTTTTGAAAACATCCAGGAACCCCAGGAAAGGTATAGACAGGTCCTGGAGAAGTTGCCAGGAGAAAGTCCTTGACCTGGAAGGGCCGCTGGCCAAAATAATTAACATGGCGGAGTGGTCTTGAGATACAGGGGAAGAGGTAGACCCGGATATACTGGCGTCCTGGGCCTAGATGGCCGTTTGTCTACTAGGCAACGCCAACTGTGCTATCTCCTCGGAAAGGAGGAGAGGTCTTCTATTAAAAATAGACCCAAAACTAGGAGACCTAGCCTCATATGAAGCAGGCGAAGCAGCCCAAGGACTCCTATTTGGCGAAACCTTCGGCAAGGAGATGGGCAAATTTGTGGGGACATATATACCTCAGTAGAGAAAGCCCAGGCATCCATCCGGAAATTTCCAGGCAGGGATTTTGCCGGGACCGGGCTCTACCAAGGTACAGCGCCCAGTCATTTCCCATTTCCAGAGAACAAGAAGACCTCAAAACAACAGTGCCCACTACTGGGACAATAGACAACAAGATACCTTCTTCCCCGCAAGAGGGCGATTCCCGAGAGGACGTTGAGGCAGAGGACAGGGAAGACGATAAAACTTCCCCACAGGTGAGACATGTAGTATACCCACCAGAAGGGGGGAGAATGCGACAATTTTGGCTGAACTGGCGGACGCTTTCCAACGACGCCTGGGTACTACAGACAGTCAAAGGGCTACAGCTGGAATTTATACAAGTACCATGCCAAATGCAAATTCCCCCTCCGATACACATGGCCCGAACAGAGAGAATAAACGTACACAGCGAACTTCAGCGCCTAGTGAAGAAGAGAGCTATCGTGCCGTGCACCGGCATGCTTAGTTTCATCAGCAACATGTTCCTAGTTCACAGGAAAGAGAAAGTCAGGCCGTCATAAACTTAAGGGAGTTGAACAGCTGGGTGGTTTACCAACACTTCAAGATGGAGGGGATCAATATTAGCAATTTACGACAATGCCATTTGGCCTAGCATCAGAGCCCTGGGCCTTCACAAAATTCTTGAGACCAATAGCAGCAGTGATCAGGGAGAAAGGGATCTGCATGATTATCTACCTAGATGATATCCTACTCATGGCAGACAACAGAGAGACGCTGCTTTACCAGACGAGATGGGTGAAGAACCTCCTCTCATCGCTAGGCTTCCTAGTGAACATAGAAAAGTCGGACACAACCCTGAAAAGGCGAATAGACTTTCTAGGTTTCATCATAGACACGAAGAAAGCTACACTAGAACAGGAAGGTGAGAGATATCAAAAGGTAGACAAGGAGCTGTCTAGACAAGAGTACAGTATCACTGAGGACGATAGCGAGGACAGTAGGACTACTAGCAGCATCGATCCAAGCAATATTTCCGGGGCCCCTTCATTATCGTGCCCTACAAAGGCTGAAGATAAAACACCTACAGCAAGGTTTGAGATAACAGCAGACAGTATCCCTAGATGGAGAATCCAGAACAGAGCTAATATGGTGGCTTCAGAATATGGAGGCCTGGAAAGGGAAAGCCATATTCGGAGACCAGCCCAACCTAGTAATAGAATCAGACGCCAGCAGAGCAGGTTGGGGAGCCCGTTGCTGAGAGCTAGAAACAGGAGGCAGATGGAGCACAGAGGAACTCCGCCTTCAAATAAACTGTCTGGAACTGCTGGCAGGATGCTTCGCGATCAAGGCTTTCACGAAGGACAGAGTGAACTCATACATCCTGCTGAAGATTGTCAACATCTCATCAAACACCAAGGTGGTACGAAATCCAAACTGCTGTCGGAACTAGCCAAGGACTTCTGGCACTATTCCCTACAATCAGGGACCTCCGTAACAGCAGAATATCTCCCAGGATCACTCAATGTAGTGGCAGACTGGGACTCCAGACATTTATCCAATTCCAGCGACTGGAAACTAGATGTATGAGTATTCCAGCAGATAGAGAAGCTATGGGGCCCGTTCCACATAGACCTATTTGCATCCAGGCTCAACGCGCAGAAGAGCAGATACTTCAGTTGGAGACTAGACCCGACTGCGGAGGGAGCGGACACCTTCCTACAACACTGGAAGGGAAACTTAAAGTATGCGTTCCCCCCAGTTTATAACGATGAGCAGAGAGCTAGCGAAAGCTTGTAGGGAGACAGTGAGCCTAATCGTTGTGGCTCAGATATGAAAATCACAAGTGTGGTTCTCGACACTGATGGAGCTGCTGGCAGATCATTAGAGAAAACTACCAGCAGGAGAACACCTGCTCACGGACCCAGCTGGGTCATTTCATCCTCTGAGAGTGAGAGGGACACTCCAGCTGATGGCGTGCAAGATAGCAGGAGACACTGGGCACGCCCAGGCATTTCGATGCAAGTTGCGTAACTCATTGTGGAATCATGGGCCCCGTCCACTAGACAGAGCTACGACGCAGTTTGGAGTAAATGGTCACGGGGGTGCAAAGGGCGACATTTTCATCCAGTTTCTGCCCCTATAGTGGCGGTCCTCAACTTCCTAGCAGAACTGGAAAGCGTGTCGGATGATAGGAGTTTACAGATCCGCCAGATCAGCAGGGCATCTGCCCGTTGACGGAATCCCCATAGGAGAGAATGCCACAGGAGGTCGACTCATCAAAAGAGTACGCTTCAGGAACCCCCCTGAGCCGAAATACGTACACCTATGGGATGTGACACTAGTACTAAAACAACTTGCCAGTTGGCCAGGAAATAAATATCTGCCCTTGAAACAGCTGTCTGGGAAGCTCGCAATGCTGCTATGTTTGATTTCATGCAGAAGAGTAGCGGATGTTAAAGCGCTAGATGTCCACAGAAAGACGCATGGGCCCGAAGGGGTTACTTTCACACTAGCCAGGAGGACCAAGACGTGTTCCACCTCAATATCCTATCCCTACCTGCACGAACACCCCAAATGGTGCGTGGCAGCGTGCATAAGAGAATACGAGAATAGGACAGCAGAAATGCGAGCAGCAGCTCCCAAGCAATTGCAAATAGCACATAGGAAACCACACAAAGCAGTCGCGACAGCTAGCATAGCCAGATGGGTGCGCGAAGTGATGCAATTAGCAGGAATAGATATGTCTGAGTTTGGGGCACATTCAGTGAGAGGAGCAATGGCCTCTAAGGCGCTAGCGCAAGGTGCAATGCTACAAGACATTATGCAAGCGGCTGATTGGGCCAGTGATAATACCTTTAGAATATTACTATTGTGTTCTTTTTATTGTGTTTGCCTTGTGTTGTGTGGTTGTGTGTGTGTTTTTTTTTTCTCTCTTGTTTTCCTCTGATTTTTTGCTAGTTATTTCAAATTAGGTTTGTTGCGATTAGTAGAGATAATTGATAGGTTTTTCTTATTTATTCTGTACTATTTGTATCAACTTGTATAATGTTTTTTTCGTTTTATTTGTCGTTTTCTTGTTATCATAATTGTTGTTTTGGAATGATATGTATTTCTTTTGATAAATCTTTAAATAAAGTTGTCAAAAAAAAGAATATTCTATTTCAAGCCTATCCAGTCAATGGCAGCAACAGTAATGAGAAGCTTTGAACAACCATATAATGCTCACCTCCAGTCTTGACATAGAATGAAGATTACCCTTGCTAATTGCGCAGGAACTCTTGATTCTATTAAAAACAAGGATTCCTTTAAGTATGTTAAATACTCTGTTGGTTTTACAGTAATGCTCTTGTTTTGTTGGTTTTGCTGTTTGATTCTAAATTGCATATGGCAAGTATTAGTATCGTTTAACAATATCAATCATGAATTATTAATGTGCTTTATTAACTTTTTAATAGGAACCTTTAGTAGTTTTATCCTGGATTATTTATGAAATGATCTATGCATTGTACATTGTACATTTGTTAAGGTTCTTTGAGCTATAAACAAATTAAGATAAGTAAATAAAAAATAAATATATCTCAATTACAGCCCTATTTCCTCATTCCCTGTAGCAAGCCATGTTAACACTCTACTAGGCCTTTCACTTTCCCCATATCTCTTCGCAGTCGCAGATCTTACCAAAAATGTAACTTTAGCCTCAGTGGTCTCATCAATTAATTAAGTTGCTTGTACAATTGTTGCTTTATACCGTCGTCCAGTGACAAGGGGTGCCTTCTAGCTTAAGCATTTAATTTTCTAATCTGCTTTGAAATCCCTCAAAATGCCAGCTTCTTTTGCAGTACACATACCCCTGTACACGTTAAAAGAGAATTGTATCAATTTCAAACAATGAGATGAGCATAAGGGTTTATTAGAGTTAGTCTTGCAAGACAAACAGACAGCATCCTAGCATTAACTCATTCCCAACCCACTAAAGCGCCCGCCAGATGAGCTCCTTAACTGTGCTCCAGACAATCAACCCATGACGTTGAAAGGCACTTACAAGGCCTTACGGTGCACTAGTCTCGCCTCATTTAGAAAAATAGATTACTGTGTCTCTTGGAATGTGTCCTCCCTTTATGTCTATGTTCACAGGGTTCAATTTGGGTGTAGAGGAGCACTCCTTAATTCTATGAACCTTAATGTAAACTCAAATGCTTCCTTGTTAGAACTAAATACAAACTTAGGTGCTAAACAGAGTTTGATTCTGGGCTACAGAATCAGAATAAACAGTGGTTTGAAAGATCACTTCAGGAAAAATGATCATGCAGTCTCGTCTTTAAAACTCTTTTTCTTGTTGATCTTTTAAGAGACATTAGAAACACTTTTGGATTGAAAAAGCTGTGAAAACACGGATATATTGTTTGTTTTATTGAAAATTGTTTTAAACACGAGACTGCATGTAACATTTTGTTGTAAAATGGGTATTTTTTGAATCACTAACAAAACTGAATAGAGATACTACCCAGACCTTCAAGGGTCATTGTTTTTGGTTAAGAATAAAATGTGAAAGCAAAAATTGCACTAAGATAATGTGTTTTGCATGTTTATGCCTAAAAGTGTGCAGAGTATGATCATTTTTGCTGAAGTGATCTTTCAAACCTATGTTCACAGGGTATCACATGACTAACCAGTTATGGGTAAAACATGGCGGTGCCAACGTCTTTCCGGTTTCATCCTCCTCAGGCAAGGGGTGTAGGTTTCTGCCCCTTTAATGATTCCTGTTACAGATTAATGGCTCACTGTAAGTACCAGTTCAAATAGGTGCAATCAATTGGCATTGAGCGGAAGTCCAAAGACCGCACTTTCAGTGCGTCTGCGCAGTCAGGTATAGCGGCAACCATCAATGCCTGGTGCCAATACAAATAGGGGTACCCCTACAGTGGGTTAATTCAGTTGGGGAAATGGCGAAAGGGTATGCTCTGATTTTCTGGGGTGATCACTATGGATAGTGGATGGAGAGGAGAGGGAAGTTCAATGTTGACTTAAAAGTTAATAAAATGAAGAAACACAGGGGTCTAAAGCCAAAATATGTCTGAAATTGGTAGGTCCGACCCGGTGGTGGTAAATTTAAAGATGTAGATAAATGGCTGCACAAACAATATAAAGTCTGAACATTAGGAGGCTGAATAGCTACCAAAAACTGTGTAAAGTTATGGCCTATGCACGGAGACACAGGGTGAACATACTGTACCTCGAAGAGACACACTTACTAAGAGCAAAAGTATATAACATAGCACCCAACTGGGGAGAAAACAGATACTTTGCCACATACCCTAATTATGCATAGTATGCCAATCTTAATGCCTAAATCTCTCAATTTTACAGCTAAGGGGGTCACAACAGACCCAGAAGGCCTCTATGCGTATGTGGTTCTATGTTGTTTTGCCAAAGCAAATGACTCTGTGGTAATTTTCTTTGTCAAAAATCACTTTTTATGGGAGGCCCCCCACACCCTCTTGCCCCCACTAGGCCCCTACCCCTGACAACCCCAAAATCCCCATACTGCCTAACGATTAAAAAAATCATACATATTTACTTTACCAACAGTGTATTTAATTCAGCAAAACAATGGTATAGGTTCATATGTACTGGCACCTGGTAATGTGCAGATAGTCTGTATATGCACCCATTCAGGATTTATTTGAAAATATTGAAGGGTTAATAACAAACAAACCTTGGTTGCAAGAACTGTATGGATGGGACATTTGAACCCAGTGTAGGGTGCAAAGGGGGATAGCCCTAGAGGTGAGAGCAGGCAGATATTGAAGGCAGTGCAAATATTTAAGGATATTAGGGATTATTGGGATCTAGTGGATGTATGGAGATTGTGAAATCCAATGATTAGACAGTATGCACACTATTCAGGAGTATATAGCTCCTCTTCCAGAATTGACTATATACTAATCCCATCCTCACCTCTCTCATTGGTGAATGAAAGCTCCATACTGCCTACAACAATTTCAGACCATTGCTCATTTACACTCACTTTACAATTACTGGGCTATTGCAGACACTCAAGCGTTTGGAGATTCATAGCATAAACTATGCCAGATTTGGTATTCAAGTATGAGATAGCCTATTACTGACTGGTTTGAGTTAACTATCAACTTGGTAGCCTATTCCAATATGTTATGGGAAGCCTTCAAAGTCCACATTTGAGGTGCTAGACGCAGACACCCCAGACTGATTAAAAGATGTATAACAAATATAATGATACTTTGAAAAATGGGGATGAAAGGAAACATGTTTGGGGAGGGAGTTTGTCCGGGGAGGACTTCCGTGACAACAAAAAATAAAAAAGAAAGAGGAAGCCGTTTATTTTTTAACACGTTATCCTTGCATCGCCCCAAAGCATCTAGTGTTTATTATGTTTCTTTAAATCTCAGGCAATGATTGCTGTCACTATACTGGACTGTGCAGACGCACAGAAAGTGCAGACTTTGGACTTTCGTCCATGCCCAGGTTACTGGGGCAAGGCCATCTGCTCGATGCCAATAGATCGCACTCGTCTGAGCTGGTCCTTACAATAAGCCGTTCAACTGCGACTGGATTCGTCGGAGCGACGGAAACATACGCCCTTCGCCTGTGGAAGATGAAATGGGAAAGACGGCGGTACTGCCATATTTTACCTGGAACTGGTTGATCATGTGATAACCTATGGACATATACATGGAAGGACCAATCTCAAGAGACAAAATAATCTATTGTTCTAAATGAGGCAGGAATAGTGCACCGGAAGGCCTGGTAATTGCCTTTCAATGTCGTAGCGTCTATTGTCTGAACCACAATTAAGCGGAGCGGTTTAGTGGGTGAAATGTGTTATTGCTATAATGCTGTCAGTTTGTCTTGCAAGACTAACTGTAATAAATCCTTTTGCTCATCTCTTTGCTTGAAATTTAAACAGTTCTTTTTTTTAATATTTACAGATAGGGGCCACTACTCGGGCTTGTCGTGCAACGGGGAACGGCACCGTGCACACCAAGGAAAAGTAGTCATTATTAAAAACTCCATGGGGGTTTATCGAGAAGAGGTAAAGCAGGTTAGTGGGTGCCGTAAATGTGGGGACACTCAGGGGAGCTGAGAATTTCACCACGGCGGGTGAGCAGAAAAGGGATTTATTTACTGACTATGCAAACGTGGGCTGGAAATTCTGGGTTGGGTATTCCGGTTTAATTATTGTTTTGGCCTGCCTTATTGCTGTGATTTTGGCGATTGTCTGCTTTTTTTACTCTGAGATAAATCTGGCAAAATACTGGGAGTGGTAATTTAGACATGCTGATATTGTAACTAAACCCTTCAGGCCTCATGTATACATACATCAGTACAGTCCGAATTCATATTGACTCTGGTAGGAGGGGGTGCTCTAGAGAGACCCCTCTGTCTGTATTTCTGATTTTAGATGGAGAAAATAAAACTGAAACGTGATAATGTGTTTTGGTTGGTAGGACAATAAATGGGCAGCTTATAAATGGGGAAAGACGGATGTCTGCAGGTTGAATGCCCTATAGCCCTTAGGGCCGCTCTGCAGAGTCTCTGGTAAATTCCCTTCCCCTCTCAGGACCGTAGAAGAGTAAAGCCGAAGAGTGAATGGTACTGGGGCAAGTGAATACGGGGCACTTGAGACCATAAATAGGGACAGACAATGGGCAAATGATAATCTAAACAGGCAAAAGCCGCTGCCAAAGGCTCACCTGCACATTATATGCTCACAAACTTTAACATTACGAATTGTTTTTTTTTGTCCGACTCCTGACACTCCCTGAAAAGAGTTAGAAAGTATATTCAATTCCTCATTTATGGAATTTATAACCTAGACAAATTGGATGTGAGCCTTGGAGGAAGTAAAGGGCAAGATAAGCCTGAAACAAAGGGTGGTGTTTGCGACTTGATCTGAAGAGGTGGCAGTGAGACAAAATGACAGCAAAGTAAAAGGATTCAGGAAAGGTAATGAAGGATTGGGAGGACAGATAGAATACCTGAAGGCCAAGGGAGAATCAGAGAAATCAACGCACTTGTGCCCTTAGATAGTTGAAGGGAAAATGGAAACCGAACATGATGACCAAGAGGAGGAAACAGCTGAGCATGTGATTGATTTTATATTACTGCTATGCATGCTGTGTTGAGAGCGGGCCAGCGACAGGTGGGGTCACAAGGAGCTGGAGTTGATGAGCCCCTTGTGGTGATACAGCTCCAGTTTGCCGGGCCCTCTGCACCTGCACTGGCTGGACCGAGCAACTTGGGGCCCCAAAGAGGGACCCCATTGCTTGATGCACCTCCCTCTTGTACACCGTCTGTGAAGAGGGGATGCACAGTATACGGAAGAGACTTGTGGGTGCTCCAAGCACCCCTTTGACATAAGCTGGCAAGAAACAAACTAGATGAGGACGGCAGCAACATCCCCAACTCATCACTGTGTTTGTCCCATGGCCCCCAGGTGACCTGAGGAACCTGGCTAAAGACTTCCCAAACATTAGAGATCGGTGTGAGTTTATAGACACATTAAGTGCTGTTGTACAGTGCTACAATCCCTCTTTTCCGATATGAATCAGCTCATGGGAGTAGTAATGCCACCAGAGATGAAACAGCGATTAATCGATTGGGCTATCTGGTCGATACCAACCCTGCCAACAAGAGATGCCCTATTTCAAGGTAGGGAGAGACTAGCTAGAACTATCACTGAGATGCCCTGAAAGACTGATTGGGCTAAGCTTGGAATTGTTAACAAAACAAAAGTCAAATCACCTTCAGACTACTTATTCCAATTGAAGGTGGTGTTCGTGCAACATTTGGGTATTACTAAGTACAAGCACAGTAAATTAACATATGCTTAGGGTAGACTAAGCCCATAGCAGAGTTAGTGGCAGTTGTGAGGTAGCATGCCAAGAACAGAAGAGGGAATCATTTGAGGGTAAATTAATGACCCAAAGCTTACAGGGACAGGTACAGAGGCATCACGCAAAATACTGCTCATGGGGGAGGGAGAACACAGAACAGGGGCAGAAGAGTTCGACCTCCAGGACAGATAGGACAGGCAGGACCTATTGGGGGTTATGCGAGGCAACAGAACCAACTGAAAAAATGGGGACAGCAGGAAAAATGGGGGCAGCAGGGACAAAAGGGACAATGGGGCCAACAAGGACAGTCGGGACCTTGGGAACAGATCTAACTGATGTACCCTTGTCTGAGGCAGATTCAACTTGCTTCGTTGATGGGTCTCGTTACCGGGACCAGAATGGGAACTTGGTTGCAGATGTGAGAAACTAAAGGGTGTCTCACCTACTAGTCTACGGGGATCTCTCTCTTAGGTGGCCCGGGCACGGCCATCGCCTTTGGATCCAGACACTGGGGGTGGATCAGTGTGGGAGGATCACCTGGGTGAGGGGTCTTCGGGGAGTGGGGGTGAGGCAACCGATGGTGAGATGCGGTATTCTCCCCTTTTTTGTACACCTAACCCATCCTATTTTTTAGGATTATCCGATGTCCCAACTTCCCACCCCCTTTCTACACAAACACTGGACCGAGGAAGAGGGCGACTTAGAGTAACAAGACTAACTCTTATGTTACTTACTTAAGGCGCTATATAAATGCAAAGTAACATAACATCGCACTGGACATGTCCAGCTAATCGGGTCAGGCAAAGTCAGCCACTTGACTTTAAGTGCATACACCTGATACCAATTAGCTCTCCTCGTATGGATAAAAGACGGAACATAGAGACACACTCTAAAGCAGGGTGGAACATGAGTAAGAACAGAACTTCCGGGGCAAAGACGAACCTACTGGAGCAGAGTGACGGACTAAAGAACGAGAGCAGCGGTCAAGAACCCCAGGAATTATCTATAGGAGGTTGTTGCCTCCAAAAGGCCACGAAAGACACGTAGAGAAGGCCAAGTCCCAAAGCAGAAGACTGCATTGTGTTTCATGGACACCAGCAACCCTCCCGGGTGAATGGCAGAGTTGGGGGGCGAGGCCAAGCCTGTGGTAGTAACCTTGACTCGTGAATTGGAAAAGGGAAAAGACGAGAAAGAAACACACGCAGCGGATGAGTTGACAAGCGACCTGAGAGACAGATGTGTGCTAGAGAAAGATTGAAGTTGCAACATTAGATCGCAAGTGAAGGCTGCACGCGTGTGGATGAGAAGCAAAGAAAGGCAGACCTTTGAATGAACTTTGAAGTAAAGACAGCTGTGAAACCAGCACTACTGAGTAACAGAGTGGTCCAGAGAAAGGAAGTAGCCCACTCGAGAGTCTCAGTGAAAGGTGAATTGTTTGTAGCGATAAAGTCAATGAACTGTGAAAGAAAAGTGATCCAAAATCAACCCAGAGCGAAGGGGAGAGTAAAAAGCTGAACGTTGAACTTTGAGTCCAAGTGGTCCTGCGGAGGTCTGTAAAGAAAGCCACGCACATTCGAAACTCTTTGACATACGAAAGTGGCCTGAGCCCGACTGAGGGAGACCCAAAGTGTAATACGTTTTGGGAAGGGAGCCCCACTGCAAGTATTGTTGAACTGTGAAAGGTCTAAGCCCGACAGAGGGTGGCCCACTTGAACATTTGTTGTGAAACGTCTGAGCCCGACAGAGGGGGACCAACGTGAACTTGTGTTTTTTAAAAGGTCTGCGCCCGACACAGGGGGACCGGCGTGACATTTTTGTTAAAGCATTGTTTGGAAGACTGGAAAGAGAGACTTTAACGTGGCCGATGAGGTGGGCCTCGATCCACGTTTTGAACTGCTATTGTGTTGAAAACCCGAGCCACAGTGTGTCATCCTGCTTGCAGGGATCCGCCTTATTCCGTGCTGTCTGACGTGTGGAGGAGAGCTGATCCATCCACACTTATTCTTTATATTTGAACACTGATTTTTCATTTACATAAATATCTCCTTTAGTCACTTTTTGCACAAGAGATAGGGCAGGCATTAGGCTTTGTTAGAAAAGGCCATTTTGATTTGACAGACACCAGTAGGACTGTTTTATTTATTATTTGATGGCCAAGACTACTCCCATCCTACTTCTAGGGTAAAGTAGGAGTTTTTACAAACCCAGAAACTTTAATAAAGGTTTTACAAATTGTACATTTTGTGTCAGTGTCATACTTGTGATATCATGCCTCCCCTACACAGGGTATATGGTGAGTGTGGGTGGTGAGGTGGTGGAAAGTGGAAGATTGCCCCAAGTTACCTCTACCCAGGGGGCAGAGTTGTTAGCACTAATAAGAGTGTGCAGTCTGGGGGTAAACATCTATACTGACTCCCGCTATGCATTTGGGATAGCCCACGACTTTGGTCAGCTCTGCAAGCAGCAACGATTCCTGACCTCGATAGCATCTCCTATTAAAAACATCCAATATGTTAAGGCCTTTTTGGATGCCATTATGTTGCCCGAAAAGAATACACACTAATTGTGCCACACACCAGCCCCTGATGGACAAACTTAGTTGCAGCAATTGAAGAAACTCATACAAGACGCCTTGAATCAATTAATCTGTGGAAAGGGCGAAAGCTGCGGTGGAGAGGTGAATTCTGAGCTCATAAGGATGCATGAAGATGTGCAACATAGCAGCTGTATGAGAATTTTGAGAAACAACTCCGGAATATTAAATATCTGTGGCCTTGAAAAGACTTCTGGTATTACAGTGGATGTATCTGTGGACACAGAAAATATACCTTTGCCACTAAGGGTCCAATCAAAGGCATCTGGGCCCCACCAGTGAGATAGTACCAACCGTGTATACAGGTTGCAATTGGGACTGACTAACTCTCAGAGAAGTGTGAGAAGTGAGCCGCTTGGCAGTTCGGCCAGATAACTAGCCTCCACCTCAGGGATATATCCTGATTTGTAACTAGGAATTGGCCTAATTTGCAAATTGTGGCCCCTTCAGCCACCCCAGGCGAAATGTCATAATAAGTTAAAGAATGGTCACGAGTTAGAGGGAACGAGGATTTGTTGGGATGGCAAGGCAACTGAGACATTGACAGGCAGACTGTTGTTTCATGGGAGTGATGTGTGTGTGGAGTTAGTGCCTATGCCCACTACAGATTTAAATTTTGTCATACATGCAGAGGCTAGACGTTTAATGCTTATTGACCTGGAGTAGAGAGGAGGTCCATGAAAGTTCAGATAGATTTCTCAAAGGGTCATGGTGATTTTTTTTTAAAACATTTATTCAAGTGTAAAAAGGAAAAGACAACCCTGTCGCGCCCTAACTCTAAGAGGGGGTTCCCTGCATCAACTGAAATAACTAGTGTCAGAATGTCCAAAGCAAAAGTCCCAATGTCAGATTATTAACTCTGTCCCTCACATCTAAGTTGAAACTAAAATAAAGGTCCAGTCTTTCCAGCCCAAAGGGATGTGCACCCTTCCCCTGGACAAAATACAATTCTGGAATCTTCAGACATGGATGATTTGGAGAATATCTCCCTTCCCCGGCCTTGTTCAGGCTCCTCGTAAAGGTCCAACAACTGTTGGGGGGCAATTCCATCCCCTGGTTGGCCCTTCTCAGGGTTCTTTTCTGTCCCTGGATCCCTGACCCAGAAGTGTAGACCTGGTTCCTTTTCACCAAGCACAGTTTCACACACAAAAGGAGCTCAGATGGGTTTCCAAACTGGAGTAGGTCCTTGACCCTGGTTGGCAGACCTGGTTCCGCCCACTAGGCACTGCGACGATGAAGAACAACCTGGATCCACTCCCAAGCTGTGGTGGGTCCATGAACATGGTTGTAGACCTGGTTACCTCCCACCAGGGACTGCGATGAAAAAGAACAGCCTAGATGCTCCTCCAAGCTGTGGGGTCACATACAGACTTGGTTTACTCGCCTGCCAATTACTGTGTGTTCTGTCTATCAGTTTCACAGTTCTCTATATAGGGGTGCAGGTCTCAGACTCGCACTTCTGACTTTAGTTACCCACTTTGTAGGCTCGGTTCACTCTCCTGCCAAGCCTTAGTACAGGTGCATGTCCAATCAACCATTTCTCTCTCACGGTTTCAGGGCCCAAGACCATCTTTTCCCAGCCTCTAAGCTCGTGTCACCATCTCCTTAGGCCTTCAGTACCTCTGCGGTCACCCGCATACCTTACTGCACAGTCTGCGCGGGTGTCGGCTCCTCTGGAGCAACTGGGCTATGTCACAGGGGTCCAGTGGCATTCGGGAGCCTCTCGCGCTGCGGTGGTCTGCAGTCTTTTTGGCGTTCCCGTCAGCGTGATTACTTTCCTGCGCAATCCCCGGGTCTCAGGGATTCCCGGAGTTTCAGCCTGACTTTTGGCCATGTGGCCCTCACGTCCTGGACCGGCCTCAGGCGCTCTCTCTCCGTTCTTGGCACCCGGTCAGCTTCCCGCCTTCACTCCTGGTCCATGCTTGCTCTTGTGGTTCCTCCAAGGCGGGCTTGACACTTCTTCAAGTCCTTCTTTATTTTTAACATAGCTTCTTCCAATCAGCCATTGAGACCCACTAGAATGCATGAAGAGGTTCTGGTAAGTATTCTGTACAGCTCTGAGCCTCCTCCTCGCCCCAGTACTGAGTGAGGTATGATGTTGTAACTCACTAGAAAATTTCCTCATCTCAGTACTCTCTACTTTTTCTGGGCTACAAAAGTACATGGTATATGAGGGTAGGGGTGGAGAGAAGAGGTAAAGGAGAGGTGGAGTCATGGTAGGGAAAGGGTCTAGGGTCAGGTGATTGGCAGGGATACCACGTTCTCCTGATATAGTCGTCTCTGATCTGTAAGGAGGTTTCCCCTCCCATGAGATCCACACGCAGAGTACCATCCCCAGGGGGACTATCGGGTAGCTGCCTCACCACCCTGGGTTCATGGGAAGGGGCTCCACCTTCAGAAGCAGCAACGACATCCTGGGATTTGTCACACCATATTGAATATTCTGAGATCATTAATAGGCAGGACTGGCTCACTCACTCTGCCCATTGCCAGTAGCCTATGTGGCCTATGGATGCTCGTGTATATTAGCTTAGCTTCTACAAATCATTTTTTAAAATTAATCTTTGTATTGAGTTTATAATAACAAACTAAGCCAAGACACTTACAGGTTATTACTTCATCCATATTCAAATTACCAGGACCCGGCTTTCAGCAGTACATTAGAGTCTGCACATAGTTCCCCACCATCACATAATCATGAAATGTACAATACACCTGCCACGGCATCAATGTGCAATTTTCACTTATTCCAGTTTTTTTTTAATTTGATGATACAGTACCTGGTTTTGTAAACCCTTTCTTCCATTGCCATACAATTGTCCATTCCTAGTGCCCACTTTAAAACCCTGGGGGACTCTATTCCCCCCCCCCCAGCCCACTGCATGGTGATGGTCTGTTTAGCCACTATCCATGCATTTGAGATAAACAATGTTCTTTATTTCGAGTAGGCCATTAGGCCATGTCTCCCCATATGCCAAGCAGCACCAGCTTCGGGTCTTCCAGAATTGGTTGTGTCACCACCTCCGACACCCTTTTTACTATCTTGTGCCATACATTGCTGATTTTCGGACATAGTGTTGGGAAATTGGAAAAGTTTGAACTTTGCGCGCCATATCACTGACTGGGTGGTGGACACGTCATCATCTTCATTTCTGTCACTTTCGCAAGTGCTACAAATATTACAATATTTATGGTAAATGGGATAAGTGTTACATGTAGGTTACTTTTTGTTATTTTGTGTATAGGCGATAGATTTGTAGATTTGCATTCGCGCAGAACATAACAATGAAACATTGTCACACGGAAGGCCTCTCCCCACTCAGGTGAAGCAGGCAATCAATATGTGCACATGGTTTGGCTGTATGAATGGGGGTTATGAGAGGAGATCATAAAGGGTATAAAAATGCACACATAATGGTATACATTCATGGGAAGTATTTTTTTAATTTAATAAAAGAGATTAAATATATGAGGTGTGGTTGCTCTGTGTATCATGGGTCTTCGTAATGTGGATTAATTAGAAGGGTGTTTTCGCAATCGTGGCAAAGGCTTGCAAAGGCCCGTCAGGAGTCAGGGAACAGGTTTTGTATGTTGGTCAAAGGAGTGGCTGCGGTCAGTTTGCAGATGGCTAAAGTGCTGGAGGGTGAAGGGAAGATATGATCTCTGGTAAATAGGAGAGCTCATTGTTAGGGATAGGCATCTGTGTACTCGCGAGGTTGTTTGGAACACGTGGCCTCTCCCAGGGCACTTGCAGAGATCAGTAGTAATACATTTCAGGAGATCGATTGAGTGGACAGAACTCACGTGAATAGGAAAGGTCAGTCAGGTAGAAGCCATTAAAAAAACTGACAACGCACAGATTTTGGCAATGCGATTAGCAAACACGAATAGGTCAAAAGGGAATCTACGTGTCTTTCTCTCGTCTTCATGGGCTTTAGTATTTTTGGGGCCGTGTGTCATTAATATGAATTCTGTTGTTGTGTAACTAAGAGGCAAGGTTTTTGGGAAGGGGTGTGTTGCAAATGTAAACCTTGTAATTTTAAGTTTTTAGGGGATTGTGTTATAATGTCTGTGTCCAATGAACTTTGTGTGTTTTAGATTTCTCTGTACAGGGCACCCAATCATGTTTGGGGGATGCCTTTGTAACGCTATCTGGGCGAGTGTATTAACTGTTGCAAACTGTATATAATGTGTGTTCTTTGTGGTTGAGGGAGACCAGGGTTAGTGTGACTGTTAGATGTCATCTAAGCCCCCTCCCGGCTGTCTGTACAATAAACTTGCCTTATTGACAAAAGGCACACTTACTAATTCTAGAGGTGGGCTAATTTGGGTAAAGCGGCAGAGCTAAGGTCCACACCTAAAATAGCCATATAGTAATAATAATAATAATGATTTAACACCAACAATGTATATATAAAGCGTATAATCATACCAAGCAAATTAAAGGATGGGAAAGTGATGATATATTAATACTGGTAACACTATAATGCCTCAGGCAGTGGCATAATTTGTGACCATACCCTAAAAAGTGCAAGCTGTAAGCCAAGTGATTCAGTGTACAAACACATATACCAAAAATCGTCCTCTTTAATTGTCTCATAACTATGAACCCATTTTTCATACGCATTCATATATATATAGGGCCCATTTTTGGACGGAGTGTTAGTACGTGTCTCGCAGTTTCTAGAATTCCTGCCCCCTGGCAAATACAACATAGCCTAGCCTCCCGTTGGATCTTCAATCGAGGGCCTATAATAGTGAGCACCGGGAGCTGGTTGGTTCTCAATTTTAGTAGGAAATGCCTTACATTGGGGGCCGGGCTTAATAACAAATAGGGTTGTGGTTTTAAATATCTATGTGTGACATACCTGACCGCCTTGTACCCTTTCAATTTGGACAGGTGGTCTGAGTTCGCACACCAGTCCCACCTGTTCAACTTTTCCTCAAATGCCTTTTTTTGGTGGATATAAGGTAAATTGTTCAGTTTTTCATAGGGCCAATCAATCTCCTTAAAGAGTGATTCCTTCAACTCTTTATAATTCAGGCCACAAGGATATTTTTCAGCCTCATAATTTTTCCCTGCCAAACTCAATAATTTACAGCATGGTTCTGCCCTAAATTTCAAATAAAAAGCACCCCTGGCACGAAGTGCCCTACCTCTTATGGAGGTGAGGCCCAATTCTAGTCGAAGATATTGAATCGAACAGGAGGGACCCACGCCAAGCACCATACGCCAATAATGGCCTTACAGAATGTTCAGCCATGTAAGATCTTGCATAGCCAATGCCTCCAAACCATATAATACGGTGGGTTCAAAACATTGTTGATAAAGCTTTAATATACCAGCCATACTGAAACTTGCAGTGCCCTTTGCAAATTTACAAGCCTGAAGGGTGAGTAATTTTGCTCTACGTATCTTATGTTTTTTTATAGCGTCATAATCTGTAGGTGCTCTGAAATCTAGTCCTAAGTAGGGATATTGCTCTACCACCTCAATTGTTCCTACCTTTGTATTATCCCAGTACTACCAGGTCCCATGCGGGCTATTGTCATTACCAACCCTATCTGTGTTGAGTAATATACCAATTCATTCAGCATGTTCTTTATACCAGCCATCGTACGGTCCAGAAGGATCAAATCATTCGCATACAGCATACCTATTATGGGGATCTTCCCTAATTTAGGGGGCAATTAGATTTTAATGCCATATGATCCAATAGATCAGCTATATATATGTTGTACAGCATTGGCGAAGTTACACAGCCCTGCTTTACCCCCATATTGGTGATGATTTTATCAGTTACTTCGCCTTGGTCATTTAGGTGGGCCCTAGTGGAGGTATTACTGTGCAAGGCTATTAATATATTTAGGATCCATTTCGGACAATCCATGGCCTTTAATTTAGTCCATAGAATATTCCTCCTCACTAGGTCAAAAGCGCTACTAAAATCTACAAAAGCGATCTATAGCGTAGCGTCTTTATTACTCGTGGTGTTATTTACTAGTTGGTCAAGAACCCTGATGTTATGAGTAGTACTAGACGCTGGTCTAAAACCCGTTTGTGCATAGTTCAGGATATGGTTATCCATGGCCCATTGTTCCTTAAGAACCAAGGTGTTAAAGATTTTACTAGTGACATAGAAAGTTGTCGATAATTAGCTGGTTTAGTCCGCTCCCCTTTTTTATGTACTGGTATTAATACAGATTTCTTCCAAGAGGTCGGTATCTGGCAAGTTCTGCATATTCTGGAGTACAGAGTAAGCAGTAGCTGGGCCCAGTTATGTGGGTCTTTCTTGAGGACTGCATTAGCTAATCCATTAGGGCCCGGAGCATTAGATGATTTTATATTCATAATGGATGGCTTTATGATCTTATAGCTCAGGGGGAGGGGCCATGTCCTTACACCCACTAGAGAACTGATGGCACTCATGTTATCTTTGTAGAATTTCTTTGATATATATTCCACCCATACGTCCCCTGGAATGGGATTGAGGACCCTCATTTTCGGTTCTCCCCCAGTCTGCACGAGTATCTGCCAAACTCTGCGACTATCCCTACTAAATAGCACTTCAACAAACTTTTGCCATCGTTTTCTTTTTTGGGATTGGCGATACCCTCTAAGCCACCTCTGATATTTTTGTTTTTTTTCTACTATCTCCGATTTTACCGCATCCTCATCACTTTGGGCGATTTTATTTACTCTTATACTTCTAAGTGCTCTTCGCATAATGCGTTTCTGATCTCTTATATTTATATCAAAGGGCAGGGCACCCCTCCTATTCCAACTCAGCCCTGGGCCAGGACTCCCTTTAAATAATGAGTGGGTGAGGTGGGTTATCCAACATTCAATGTCTTCAGGGCTCTTTCCCCACATTAGCTGTTTAATATTGATGTAAATGGGGAAAGTTACACTGGTCATCTTTTCGATGTTTCGCTGGGTCCACCTAATCTTATTTCCCGCATGGTTAGGTATAATATCTCTACATAGGCCCCCCTCAGGCCTTTCACCACTTCGCTCCATACTTAGTGTTAGCGTACCATGATCACTGTAATTATTCAGTGTGACATTTAGATGCAGAACATGATTCAGCAAACATTCAGATACAACCATGTAGTCCAAAACAGAACGCTTTTCTCCTATTGCCCAGGTTTCTTTACCCGGGGTATCCCCCTTATACGCCCATTTAAAATGGTCAGGTTCCATTCCTTGAGGATTTCAAGCCACAGTCTCCCTTTACTGTTACTCTGATGTATGGGTATTTCGCTGACATTTTGAACACAGGGATAATTCCCACATCCCTCAGTATCAAGGCATTTGGCATTCAAGTCACCGCCCAATATTATGGCAGTCACTTCTTCCCCCTTACACCAGGTAGTTAGTAATGTGTCCAATTTATCTCCTAGGGCTTCAGTAATCAGATCCCCAGGTGGATCATAGATGTTAATAATCAGGACTTCTTTACATCCTGCCCAACCACCTGGTGGACTAATCTGGATCGCCAAGATGTTACCTCCAGGGCTGTCTTGGTAGATCAATTTAGGGTTATAGGCAGTCTTAGCACTTATTAACAGACCCCCTTTCGGTCTTCCCCATTCCCCCCTTATAGCCATACTTTGATAGCTTGTATATCCATCGAATTCCAAATTGAAGGTTACCCACGTTTCCTGTAGTAGAAATAGTTCATTAGTCAGCAGTAGGTCACGTGAGGGGCCCTCATTTATCCGATGACTAAAGCCCCTCGTATTCCAGCTAGTGACAGTCACGGATCATCCTCTTATTTTCTGGGCAAACATTTCTTGCAGCCATGCCCATCCTAGCTCATCGCTAAGCTTTTGTGGGATTTTTGTTAACTTTGTTGGTGCCTGTCTAGTGGAACATGCACAAGTGCATTTTTTTCCATTGACGACTCTGTCGGAATAGGTACATCCAACAAGTATCCCAGATATTCAAGCGATGCTCGGTTTGCCCTTATCATCGATGCAGTTTCTGGTAGACAGCAATGAATGGTTTTATGTTTCCCTCCTTTTATTCGTGAGGGTTCCACAAAATCCACATCATTAGAGTTTAAGATTCTTAGCGACGGTATTTTGGCAAATAAGGCAAAGAGTGTCGGTCAATTCAACTGTGTGCCAGGATTACCATTCTCCACTGGCGAGATAATCACAGTTTGACTCCACTCTCCCACACCCTCACGCGGGGGGCGGGTGGCAGGGAGAACAGCCTGCTCCTGTTCTAATGCTGGCACCGTATGGGATACATCTTGGCCAGATGGAATATAAGAGACCGAATGAACAGCAGAGTGCTGGCTTGTCTTGGTTGGTTGTTCTTCCATAAGCCAGCTCGTCAACGTACCCACTGTTTGGGCCGATCTTCTTTTTCTGCGTGCCGCTCTTTTACGCTGATTCTTAGATATATTTTTACCAGGAGGGCGTGGGGTAGAATTCCGGGGCGGAGGATTATTTATTTTCTCTACACATTTATTCGCCAGTCTCTTCCGTTTCCTGGAAGGGTGTCCCCCATTCCAGGTTCCTCCTCATATTCCCCTAGTGGTTCCTTCTCCTCCTGGATTATAGGGGCCTTTTCCGCCATCTTTGGTTGATTTGCCCTGTCCTGCTTATTTTGAGGGGCTTCTGTTACCGGTATCTCCCTCAGATCAATACAGGGGGTCATGGGTGCTTTATTAGTCGGTCTTAAAAGATTTGTGGAGGGCTAAAATCACCCTCCCCTGTGCTTTTAAGTCCTCATGCATCGTCCCACAAAGTTTTAATAGTATTTTGATGGCAAAATTCAATGTAGCATTTCCCGATTGTGAAGTTTCATGAGTGCTATATTCTAATTGCACAGGTTCACATATTGAATTTGTTGAATCAAACGCCATATTGGGACTGGCTGATAAACATGGTGCTTTAGGGGGTGAGACAGGCCGAGAGTCAGGTATGAGGATACTTGGTACAGTCTCAGTTTGTGATGCTGAGGATACCAATATAGGAGAATAATTTTCCCTTGATGTAAGGGTATCCATAGGTTCTGCCAGTGGAGCTACCAGGTCTCCTTTCCCTATAGCATCACTACTTGTTAGATACACCAGGTGCTCTTCATCTAGGGTTTTCCCCTCTTGTGTTCCCACACGTTCTTGTAGTGCATAGCACAGATGCAGGAGGGAATCATTGTCTAGATCTAGGGGGAGGTAACTGCCTTCTCCTTCCAATTGGGATATATTATTTTTATTGATGCCAGTCACAGCCTCTCTTTCCCGCAATTTACTTGGAAAATAGGCATCTAAAGGTCCCTTTTGAGGGGCCCCAGGCTTGTCCTCGGTTTCTTTCAGTCCCCCACATTCAACGGTCACTTTACTACTTGTATCAGTAGTCCCTTTGGACAGTAAGCCATAGGGTTTCTTCCCTCTTGTTGCCGCCGTTTTATTACGGTTAGCAACTTTTCCCAGCATTTTTCTAACAAGAGTGTACCACTACACGCTGATAAGCAATCGACAGTCGGTGTCCAGCAGTTTTGGATTTTAGACAGACCGTGGGCTATGGCAGTCTACCTGTCACACTCCCATGGTCTGTACAGGGTATTATAGTGTATTCGCGGGCTATGGCAGATTACAACTGTCACACTCCCAAGCTTCTCTTCCCTTTACCAATACTGAGGCAGGTTAGCTAATTCAAAAGGAGAGTACCTCACCGGTACCTCAAAGGTTACTCTACTTAGGCCAGTGGTAGAAACAGTTTTTGTCGGTTATCCTACAGACAATGAGGCTCGCGCCGTACTATAGCACTTCCAGAATTTACAGGAAGCCAGTTTGTCCAAGTTGCCGTCACACGCCAATGCTCGGGCACTCTCTCCTGCGCGGGTAAGCAGGCGGTCCCAACGCGCTCCTATGCGCGAGTCAAGCAGCTCCCGCGGGCGGACCCACCAACCCCAGCCAGACTCACCCGAGCTGCGAGCCCTCACCGCGCCCACACCGCCAACCTGCAAAATGCAAGATCAGTCCACACGGCTCTGGCTCACCCACGCTCAAAGGTCCCGACTGGTCGGGAGCCGGACGCCGGGTGCTGATAATCCACTGGGAGCCGGGCTGACGGCTACACTTTCTCGCCGCCTCAGCCGCATACAGGCGGGAAACAGGTTCTCAGTATCTCCAGATCTGAGGAAAGGACCTTCGTCCAACAAATGCGTCAAGCGAGATCTTACGTTAACGTAGCAGAAAACAGAGGCCGCTTCCAACACGCAATAGCCATATAGTATGATAAAAATGTAGAGTCTCCGCGTGACAACGTAGACAGTTAGAATCTTCTGTCCAACCCATTTAAACACCTGCTCCCTGCTGCAGCATGTTCTATGCACGACTTTCTCTTGTATAAGCCTAAACCATGCCAGTATGGCTACTAACATAGGGGTCATTACGGCTACTTGCCATTACTCTGCTTCAAGAGATCCCATGTCTGCCTCCCGTTTAAGTTGGAGTTTCGACAAGGGGTACACCGTAAAACTATAAACAGTTTGGTACAGAGTCGAGATGGCCCTATTGACCAAAGGTTCTGCATGTATATTGGCCTCCTAAGGGGATTTCACCGGACACTGGTGTTTGCCTCAGAAATGATGACAACATTGCATGTCGGAACCGAACATACTGGTAATAGTCCAGTCCGGGCCGTCGTGTGTCTTATCGTAATTCAAATACGATCTGAGTGTACCATTGGGTCAATAAAGGAAAGTTCTGCCATTCTGGCATGTCTCGGTTATTCCATAACAGTTTCTTCCACACTCAGATCTCCTGTTTTGAGACTGAAGGCAGTCTGGACCTCCTGACCCCTCCATGAAGAATCTGTGCCTTTGTAGTCCATACCGGAACACTCCAACCCAATATGGGACAGAACCAGCCCCTCCACAACCATTTGTTCACTACAGCCAACTGAGAAGCCCAATAATATTGTTTGAGATCTGGAAGACAGATCCCGCCATCCCAGGGATCGCAAGGCTAGTCTCAGTTGAGATCCCGGTCATAACAACCTACTCAGCGCCATCTCAATAATCTGGATTTCTCTATCTGGAATTCTAATGGGGGTGTTCTGTAGGATGTACAAGAACCTGGGCAACTTCATCACCTTGAACATTGCCGCCATCCCTAGCATGGACAGGGGCAGTGCCGACAAGAATTTGGTATCCGCTATACATCTTGCAGTTATGGGCTTCAAGTTATTACCAAGGAGGACTGTGGGGTCTCGGCAAACCTAAATATCCAGATATTTAAACGGCCCAACTGCTACTTGGAGGGCATTATAGTCCGGGATTACGTTGTGGCCTCCTTTTACTGGGAACAGGACCAATTCTTTCCAGTTGACCCTAAGGCCACTATTCCGTCCGTAAATTTGCAGGATTTGCATTATCCATGGGAGGGATCAATGTGGTTCCCCAACATATAACAGCAGATAATCAGTGCATAGGGAAACACAATGCTTGCGTCCCGATGGCCACACAAAACCCTTCATGAGGGATTCAATGGTAAGGATGAAACGCGCTGGGGACAGAGGGCAACTCTGCTGCATATCTCTCTAGCAGAAAACGACTGGAAGTTTTCCTGGGTTTTTAAAGTTTTTTTAGCACTTTATTTTTTTATTTTCTTAATAAAAAAATGTGTCATAAACTGTACATATAGGTATACAAACATAAAATGTGATAGCGCTTTGTTCATCTACAGCCAGGGTCTCCAACCTGTAGATCACGAGCTACTGGTAGCTCGCCTGTGGCTCCCCAGTAGCTCGCTGGTATAAGACACCAAAATAAGCAGCTTGTATTTATTTTGGTGTTTGAGGTCTTGGGCCTCTTCCCCTGCAACCCGCCCTCACCTCTCCTGCAAAGTAAACATTCAAAAACTATGTGCGCGGAGAGCAAAGCGGATGCTGCTTGGCCCGAAGGGCTGCCAATAAGAAGAGCGAATGGGAACTGATGCTTGTGGTGATTGTCATCAAGAGGTGCTAATGATGGGTGATTAGAAAGGGGAGCATAAATCTGCATGCTGTGTAAAACAAAGCTCGGGTGGGGATCGTTTCATTCTCTTACTGTGTTTCTTTAGATTTGTTTAGCTTAGCATTACTTTGCATGCTGGCAAATGTATGCTTTCATTCAGAATGGGGAAAATAAAGCTACAACAGTTTTGCTCAGCGTGTGTTTGTGTTTGGGGGTGTAGAAAAAGAATTATGATCCATGAGAGTCCCAGTTTGCAAGAAAAAAGGTAAATTTAGTGGTACGTGTTGCATTCAGAATAGAACTGGGATTTTGCTTTAATTTGAAGATGCTGAGTCCTCTGCTTAAGGCAGTGATACCTCAATTGATTAAAGGCGTATATGACATTTGCTGTGATATGCAATAGTCCACCTCTTTGCATGTCCCAATACAGGAATTGAAGCACTGATGTCCATTTTACATTTAAGCAAATGTGGAAAACTACTCGCTGCAAATGCATTCTGGAGCTTGTCTGCCTACATTTATAAAATTAAACAGGAATGTAAACTGACATGTGCTGACAATGGGCCTCATTACGAGTTTGGAGGTAATTCAGTGGTGAATCTGCTGAATTAGAGATAAACTCTATTCCCATTGCCGCCATTTGATCCCACTGATTTACTACAGGATTACAAGTGGTTGCAGGGCAGTGTTAATCGCCATTGTCAGAGTCCATAGGACTTCATGGGAATTTCAGCAGAATTACAATCTGCTGAATGTAATTATGCCGATTTTGCTGATTTGTGGCAGAAAGGTAAAGGATTTACCTCCCCGCTTTTTGCTAGAGGTAAATCTTCACTTTACCACCAAACATGTAGTACTGTGGTGCGGTAATGCAGCATTAATACATTTACTGCTGCATTACCGCCATTTCTACCTGCACCGATGTACTCATAATGAGCTCCAAATTCATGTTAGGGCTTTAAAGAATATTATTGCGAGTTTTGTTCCCGCCTATGTTTTATGAAACCAGAGTATTATTTTAGTCCTGTGATTTACACTTATTTGCATATAGAGCAGCGGTATTCAAACTGTGGGGAGCGCCCCCGCAGGGGTCAGTGCCGTATCCCTGGGGGGCTCTGAGAGCCCAGCATGAAATGTAAAAAAACAAAAAGAATATATATCAATATTTTTTTTTTAGAATGGAAGAAATGGCAGAGGCGGCTCACATGGTCGGGCTGAACCATGAAACTGTCTCAGGCACCAATGAAAAAGTGGCACGCAGTTGTAAATGGATATTCATTCGTTTAGTCACAGACTGTTTGAATAGTACTCAAGGGGGTGCTTTGTGTTAAAATGTAAGTAAATTGTGATACTTAAAGAGTATTTATTCAGCAACAATGGTCAAAATTACTAACTGCATATTAAAGTAACTAATCAAACTGGCCCAAATTGGCCAAAAAGGTGGCCCATTTTGACTGGCCCACACTACCATTATGGAGGAGCTAAGGAGCCAGCCCAGTGAAACAATGAGCACTCCTCCGCTGCTTTTTCCAGCTGAGGGAGTGCTCCTGGGCTGGCTGAACTGTTATAGGGAAACACTATTTCCCTTTGACAGTTCAGTTTAGTTCCCCAGCCACACATGCTCACTGAGCCATGCAAGTGCTGGGGTGTTATGCTTTGCCAGCATTGCATAGCTCATTGGAAATGCTGGCTGGGGCACTGCATGTCTGTATGTGCGAGGGGGAGTTCCTGCGCCTCCTTGCATTTACGAACAGAGCAGCATGGAGCAGGGCATTTCAGCACCCACACGCAGGCCAATGCAGAAGGTAAGTTTATGTTCATTTTTTTTTATTTAACATGTGTATGGATGCGTGTATGCTTCTGTTATGAGTGAGTGTATGGTGATGGATGCTCATGTGAATGATGGAGTGACTGCTGTATGAATGTGTGTGTGTGCTAGTTTGTTTTGGTCTGTTGAGCTGATTTTGGCAAGTGGTGGATAGAGGGGGGAAGGAGGGTTGTACAACAAAGGCATTTTAAAAATGCCCAAATGGCTTTGTCGCCCAATCCCCCTACCCACCTGTCAAAATCAGCTCTCCTTCTGAGGCGCTGTGGAGCTCAGCGGACAGGGATGGTATTTTATTAATGGATTTCTATCTTTTTACTGGACATCTATCATAGAGGTCCAGTAAAACATGTATACAACGGAAGAGTGCCTTGCCTACCTGCAGAGGTCTAAGTGTCTTGTCATTGTAAACCTAAAAATCCTAAGCAGTGGGAATTGTGTTTGGGGGCAGTCAGACAGATGGGAGAGGCAAAGAGATTGCCCCTTTCAGAACCCTGGAAGAAAGAGTGCCTTGCCTACCTGTAGAGGTCGAAGTGTCTTGTCATGTAATGCCTTATACTTCTGAAGTATAAGACTGAAGCAGAAGTACCTGAACTGTGGTGGTGTATATAACTGTCAGTGGATGTTACAGTGAAGTGTTTTGGAGAAGTAGTAGGCTGTGAGACAAAGGTGATTGTTCTCATGGTAACAACTGTAGAAGGTTGGTTGTTAAGAGAGAAGCAACAACCTAAAGAGAAGCATCCTTACAATTATACTGAGTGTACTGAAGAGGTATTAACTAATTATAAAGTTGTAAATAAAGAAATTCTATTCTTTGAACTGTGTTACCCAACATTGAAGAGAAGATATCCAGGATTAACATTGTTGCTATTTTCTTGGCTGGAACTGGAAGGGGATCCTTTCAACCAAAACCAGAGAATTGTTGCCAGTGGATTTCTTTTTGATGAACTTTTCTTTTGACTTGGAACTGACAAGAACTGGTTCAAGACTTTTCTTTTGAAAATGTTGAAGTTGACTTTAAAACTCTGGTGAAGGGATTATCACAGCACATATAACAATTCTTGTTTAATATTTGTGCTGCTTACTTATTATTCTATGAATGTGCTGTTGTTTAAAGTGAGGGCCAGTTCACCTATGGTAGGAGTTGTTCCCTTAGCCTTTAGCCTAGATAGGGAATCCCCTGATAGAGTAGGGCAAGTAAGGGTTTATTTGCAAATCTTTTCTTTAATAAAATGTTTAATCTTGAGAAAACTACAAGTAGTTGTCCTCCTCGCATTACTGACCCATCATATAACGCAAAGGTTGGTGACCCTTGATCTACAGCATTTTTGGGTACAGCAAAAGAATGAACAATCCCCAATCCACAAGCATAGTTAAGCAACATACCTTCACAATTCCCACAATCCACCAAGCTCGATGATCAATAACAATATTCTGTCCAACCTGAGACCCTACAGTGGATGTAGATCTGAGCCTACCTCCAACTTGTCCCAGACCTCATGCCATACTGTATACCGCAAATCAGTTTCTCCCGTTGGCACCATTCGGTCGCTTAAATCCTTTCCAGCCCTCACCGACATGCACATTGCCCTGCACCAATCTCCTATCCTAGGTCCACCCTGTGCCTTCCATGACCCAGCAATTGCTTGTTTAGCAAGCAATAGCCCCAATGACAAAGATTTGGTCAACACTTTTCCGTGTCTGACCTTCCCTCGAGGCAGTAGCCCTAACAGGTAATGCTTGACCGCAAGTTGAACTTTCACCGCAACCAAGCTAAACAATTCGGAACAAACTGTTTACCAAAATCCTTTCACCCGTTCACATCCCTGCCACATATGCAAAAGACTCTCCTACATCTCCAGCCATTCAGATCCGCTGCAACAACCATTTTACCCTCTCTAACTGGGGTGATATAGGCTTGACACAATATCTTGAATTGTATCCATTGAAATCCAACAAACCTGGAAACCTGCTTCACATGCTCAAGTACCCTACTCCCCTCACCATCTGAGAGATGCTCCCCTACATCCGTTTCCCATTTAAATCCTAACTCTGCTGCCTTGGTATCACATTCTGCTCAATTCACTGCGTATAGGTCAGAAACACCCTTCCCCCCTTCGCCAATTGCAGGAGGGTTCAGTTCCTCCTGTGAATGCCTGGTTTATCAGGAAAGCCAACCCAGGCTTCCCTTATGCCAGCCATCAAGGTGGCAAACTCTAAGAAGTTCAGACAGACCGATGGGTGGGTAATCTTGAATTCCAAGCATGTGATGGCCTTGTCTCCCATGTATAAATCATCAAAGACACCTACCCATCCCAGACGTTTAATCGCGCCCCCCTTCTTCCCACCTATTACTCGTCTCAACCTGCTACAGCCCAAGGGCACAATTGATGTGAAGGGAAACCTCTGTCCCACCCCCATTGTGGCCCCCCACCATACCCGAATGATAGTACTGACTGTGGTTAGGAGACTCCCAAGCTCCCTGTCCCGTCCCCCAAACAGTTCCAATACCCAGTACGGCTCAGATTCCTTCATAATCAAAATCGTGTTGCAATCTCTATGCAGTTGAACAAACCAGTCGACCATGTGCTGCAGTATCGAAGCCCAATTGTATGCTCTGAAGTCTGCCACTCCTATACCTCCCTTACCTGCCAGTAGTTGTACATTTCCCAATGCTATCCTCGTAGGCCCCTGTTCCATAGCAACCTGAACAAGGTTCTATGAAGCTATCGAAAACAAGCAGTCTTCAGGAGCATCAGCATTACTTGAAATATGTATAGTAGCCTGGTAACATAATCATCTTCACCAACGCCATCTGCCCTATCAAGGAAATGGGCAATTTGATAAAATAATTCAGAAAAGCCTCTCAAAAGCATTCATTAAGTTCCCCACATTCTGACAATACATGCACTCCCAGTCAGCGCTAATCAGTATATCCAGGTACTTGATTCCTGCAACCAAGATCTCCATCCCAAAGTGTGCCAAATTCCTGCCAGATTCAGCAGGCAACGCATAAATGATTGACTTACACTTAACCAATGCCAAAAGCTTTCCAAACTCTCCAACCATGTCCAAAGCTTGTTGCAAATTCGCCCTAGGGTTCCATATGTACAGTAGTACATCATCTGCATACATACAGTGTCTAGTCCCCCCGCAGCAAGAGGCCTGTAGCCTCATGCCTATTCCAATACACCCTAGCCAGGGGCTCAATGGCCAGTGCAAATTTCAAAGGGGAGAGCGGACACCCCTGCCTTGTTCCCCACCTCACCTGCCATGGAGAAGATATCACTCCATTAACCTGCACCCTAGAGGGTGAACCCCCATACAGTAGTTTCACCCATTCAATGAAGCGGACCCCGAGTCACATTTTCTACAATACCATCCACTGACACTCTTAGGAGAAATAATCAAATTCCTTGTATGAGTCCAGACTGATCACTGCTGACCTCTCCACAGGTTGTCTATACTTATTGAGGATCAAAAGTAGCCTCCATAGGTATTGAATGGTGGACCTCCCTGGAATGAATCCAGTCTGATCAAGAAGAGCCAGGCTCTGTATGAGCATTTAAAAACGGCACACCAACACTTTGCACATACCTTTTACATCCACATTAATCATGGCAAGGGGCAATATGATGCACACTCAACTGGATCCTTCCCCTCCTTGGGCAGGGTTATTACCAGTGCTTCCATTATGGAATCTGGGAATCCACCTCTCTCTCCTTGGCTTCAAAAAAAATTTTAAGAAGCTCAGGTGCCAGGATAACCACATACTCTCTAAACACTTCCTGCTAATTGCTCTTGCCACCTCGTGCACATCCACAGCCCCACCCAGCCGTTCCTGTTGCTCATCATCCAACACCACCAGACCGGGCTCATCCAACCACCAAGCTGCCAGTTGGACATCAAACACTTCCTTCTCCTCGTGTAGAACAGCATAAAAATCCCGAAAATCAGCACATATCCCTTCCTTATCTGTGATAACTGCAGCACCTATCGTTGCCCCCCGCATTCCTGACTAACCGAGCCAGCAGCTTACCAGCCTTATCCCCCTCAGAGTGTTGCCGGGTCACATATCTGGAGTATCCAATCACTCCCTCGCTCCATTGAACTCACCCTTCGCGACTGCCAACACACTGGCTGGTACCACCCCCTCGCCAGTTCCTGCTCCAGCCTCTCCACCTTCAATTCAAGATTCTTTACTTCCAGGTAAGGACCCCATACCCCCCACACTTGCAGAGATGCATATCCCTCTGATAAAGACCTTTAATGCTTCCCGCTCAGTAGACCTGCGTGAATTGGTGCCCCAATTATCCACCAAGAACTGACAGATGCCATCTTCTAGCAAAGCTCTAAACCCAACATCCTCTAACATCCTGTTATCAAACTTCCACTTGGGTATAAGCGGACAAACATTTCTTCTGACCAGCCGCGCCAGCATGGGCGAATGTTGTGTTCTGCCAGTGTCTGATCTAAATACTCCAAAGACGAGACCCAATCAAATTTCTCCTCACCCACAAAAGCGTAATCAAAAGCACAATATTCATGGACCGCAGAAATAAAGAGTAACTGCACTCATCCCCATGTAACACCCTCCAGGCACCCTTAAGACAAAGGTCGCCTACGACCCACGACAGGGCTCTCGTCACTGTATCCAGCTGTGTAACTGTGGTGCTGGCCATGTCCAGTGTGCAATCTAGCACACAGTTGAAATCTCCAAACCAGAGGGTCCAAGCACTCCTATGATGCACCAGATGGTCCCACATTTCTTGAAAGAATTCAGCCTCAGATACACCGGGAGCGTAAGACCCAAGGAGAAACATTGGAGTTCCCAGTAGCTACCCCAGTATGGCCACATACCTCCCTTCATTATCTACGCAGTCTGCGTAACCTTCAACATCGTGGAATCCCTAACCCATATGAGTGTTAAGACTGATGTTCCATACTCTGGCCTGGTGGACAGATGTATAGAAGGCCAACCTATATTGTGACAGGGACACTTCTGGGGAGCTGTAGGCAAACTAGTTCAGGAAACAGTGACAGGTGGTCTAGGCTAAGTTCATCAGAGGTGGTGAGCTTGTAAAGGGTCCAAACTGAGTTCACACAATGGGAATCACAGAATACACTTAGACAGGATGTATAAAGATACAATCATTATTTATTGACCAAAATACAATACAGAAAAATGACTACGGGCAAGTAGAGGTAATCACAGAAACACTAGCAAAAAGAGATTACATATATACATTCACTTATCAGAGGGCATAATATACATCACAAACTCCTGCAAAGGAAAGGTAAGGTTACATTGTGCACTTAAGGTCCACTGAGAATGATCCCTAACTTAAAATGTCCAGCCCTAAGTTGTCTGGGACCTTTTGCCCAATAATTCAGGTAAAGTTCCACAGATGAGGCAGGAAAAAATGCAGGAAGGGTCTCTGGGGTCCAGTGAAGGGTTCTAATTGTCAGAGTACAAGTTAAACTAGCTAACAGAAGTAGCCCCAACTTTAAGAAGTATTGTGCAAGCAAGCAATGGCAAAGCCAATATTGCTACAATAAAGTTTATTATAAGCCCATAGACTTATAATGGGAGTTTAGGGGTAGGTAAGAATCACTGTAACTTAACCCCTGTACTCCGATTCTTCCCCAGACTTAGCAGGACAAAGGAAGAGGGTCCACGGTTGCTTTTCCCGCCATTAGTCACAGACCTCGATTCGCAGGGATCGAAGGTTCTAGCTGATCTCCGTTGGTGTCTTTCACTGTTGCAAGGACTCTCGAATGAAGAATGCACCAAAACACGATGCAGACCAGTGTAGAGGAGCAGCCGAATGCCTCTTCAGGTAGTCCCGCCCCCTCTGCTACACGTATGCTGGAAACCAGAAGTCGTGTCAAGTTTAATACCAGTAACAGTGACAATTCCGTGGAGAGTCTTCGAGACAATGTATCCATTAAGGAAACCCTGTCTGATATATCTTCAGACAACTGACAATCTCCTGGAAGAGGTTCCCGAAGGTATATGAAAATAAGAGAAAAGAGAAGCTAGGTGCCATCACAAGAAATAAGAGTGATGCACTAAGAAGCATGGTCAAAGAAGAAGATGCATAGACTGTATAGAATCTGATGACGAACTGAAGAATCAAGTAAGCTTTCATATGCGGAATGAAGATTGCACGTGTGACGAGCACTGCAGAAAATGCAAGCCGTTTTAGAACTGTACAGATGCAGCAACGTAAGTAGACTAAGTAATCTTAAAGGCTGGCTATACGTAGTAAGATAGACTACAGGCGCTGCCGCCATTATATAGAATCTGGATATGCGATGTCACAATTTTAGTAAGCTCAAACCCACAGAGAAAGAAAGATTGATAGCTATGCATGTGTCGCAGCCAAGAAATATGCTGAAGTTTGAAGGAAAACCAAGGATGCTATCTGGCCCGTTGTCAAAGGCTGAAGCAGCCAAAACTGGTTATCAGTCCTTGAAGAACAGTGAACGTGAGGAGCCGAGGCATCTCTTGTTAAGTTGCAAAGAGAGAACACCATGAGTGCCAAGTTATTAATTCAAGACAATTAAATGCTGCAAAACAAGTCGAAATACGGTCTCCTGTTATGTGAGCCAAGGATGTAAATAGGAGTTGGGGTACACAGACCAGAACTGCGATAAGAAGTGCCCATACTCCCTTTTATTCCCAGGAGCAGTGATACTTTGCAAGGATAAGTTCAAAGACAATTTGAATGGCAGACAGCATGAGCAATGAGGGATGTAGGGCTAATTGGGTGGGGAGACACGGTCAAGTCCTCCCACTGACACCTGGGGTACCAGCTTACGTGCTGCTAGTGAGTCGAATGTTCCAGAAGTGTACAAGCGTGCCAACCAATTGTAGAAGACCATATAACAAAGGGCCTTATAGTTTGAGAGCCAATGATATATCATGTATCTAATAACTATTTTTTCTTTCTTATTGTTTATTATATAGTTTACAAGAAACCTTACACAACATAAATAACATTAAAAGAATTCATAAAAAAAATAACAATCCCACATAAAACTACAGGAAAGCTGAACAATGCATATACAAAAAAACAATATATATTCATTTAATACAAAACTATTCCACAGAATCTCATCTCAATAAAACAGCATTGCATAGTTCCAAGTTTTTCTTATCCAATTCTGAATTAAGGAAAATCAGGAGAGAATTCAAAGCTAAAACCAAAGAGATGCTAGTACCCCACATGCACCTGCACCAAAACAGGTTCCTGGACACTTCTGAGGTGGCAACAATCTTCTTCTTGAAACACTTAACAGGTTCTGCCTCAAAATAAGAACATTCAACAACCAAATGCTTTAAGGTTTCCAAGGAGTTGGGTGCTCCACAGAACCTGCACTTGCTATCGGATGTGTGAGTACCATCCAAAGTAATGGGCTCCCTCCAATGCCTGAGTCTCTCGTAAACAGGCAATTGGTTGAGCCTAAAACTGATGTAGGTCGTGCGTATGATTGAAAAAGGGAATCGCTGGAGATAAATTGGCAAACATTCTCTTGCATGAACAAACTTAGAATAATCCTCGTCGGTGGTATAAGAGGAAATGCAGTCGACTGTCTCAATCCAATCATTCCTAAACAGGCAACAGTACCAGCATGCATTTCTAAATGCAAGTTCTCACAAAGATCATTTTTATGAGGCTCAATCATTCTTCTGTATAAGGAGAGTTGTCTCCAAACGTACCTAGCTTTCAGGGAAACAAGGCACAACTTGTGTCTAATGACCGCATTTGAAATGGCCATCGAGAGGCCCAGTACCTCCTTCCAGATCTTCCCTTGAAGAATGTTTAAGGTGTTTCCCATATTGTGGCTACATAAGTCCAGACCGTACAGGATAATGGATTCAAATTTGGATAGATAGTAGCGCTTCAAGGGCAGCAGTGAAAATGTACAAGCTTTATGCTTCAAAACCTTCAGTTGTACAGTGAGTTTTTTAGCTTTATCGGTCAAAATATTCTTCCAATATTCAATGCTAGCCCTATTAGAGAGCTGATATCCCAAATAGATTACAGTCTTCACCTGTTGTACATCATCCAGTCACATAGTCCAAGCAGATTGCCGAATTTTAGCTCAACGAGACAGAACCAAAACCTTGGACTTAGAGGCATTAGGCAAAAGATTGTTGTCCGTAGCATATTTAAATAACAGCTGCATTTTAGCTGTCAGGCCTTGCAGAGTTCTATCGAGGAGTATAAAGTCATCCGCATAGGCTATCCACTCCAGCCGAACACTCCCCAACCTAGCCGGCGCGATGGACGGACCCTGCCACAGTCCATCCACATCGCACACGTATAGGTTGAACAGTGTAGGCGCCAGAGTACAGCCCTGTTTCACCCCAATACAAGTATGTATGACGGGAGATAAGGACCCATCCTCCGTCAAACAAAACTCGTATGATGGTATGGGAGTGAAGAAGGGCAATCAATTGGACCAATATGCGGGGGATGTTCATAGAGAGCATCTTATGCCAAAGCCTGTACCTTATGACACCATCAAAGGCGCTGGTCATATCTAAAGAAGAAAGGTACACCTTTCCCCCCTTGAGAATGATGTACAAAATGTCTAAGATGTGACAGAATGGTTGCATTAAGAGAGGTACCTGTCATGATCTCTGCTTCCAAAAGATCAGGACTTGCCCGACTCCCTTGGAAGCAGACCCATAACCCCGGTTCCGAGTGCCAGCCAGTCCCAATTGGGACCTTTTGGACCCTGTCCTGGCGCCAGTGGCACCAGGCTCATAAAGATGCCCAGTCCCAGTGCTGGAAGCACCGGGCTCATAATGCTTGGGTGGACTTACCTGCAGCAGACCATGCTGCTTACTTACTTGCCAGTTGAACCCCTGATCCTCTTCTGTTTGGGACTACTTTTCCTGTTGGGTGGGGCAGGAGCCACTCCCTAGGTTCAGAACACTGGAACTCTTCTGGAAAGCAGGAACTCTTTTCTTAGGCGTGGCTGTGGAAGGAGACACCTAAGGACTACAGGAGGCTATTTAAACCACACCCGATGGATGAATCTTGCTTTGCGTTATTCTGCATTCTCTGCAGCAGAACGCTCATCGTGTCTTCTGCTTCTGATCCTGGGCCTAAGGGAACAAAGGCTTACCATCCTGGAATCCAGTCTTCAGCAGCACCTGTAAAGACAAAGAAAGAACAGGTTAGCACTACGGTCTTCAGTGGCAGCGCATCTCTTACCTGGTCCATCGGCTGTCACCAACGCCTCGCGCTGCATTCCGGCATCTGAAAGACAAAGGCTTACCTACTCTTCGCATGCTCCGGAGGTCTTCGCACTGCATTCCGGCATCTGAAAGACAAAAGCTTACCAGCTCTTCGCACGCTCCGGAGGCCTTCGGCGCTGCATCCTGCATCTGAAAGACAAAAGAAGGTGCGTTTAAAGACATTGGGCAACTTTATTACTCACGTGCCATTACTCCTTCCCACGCCGAATCCAGTGGGTATTCCAGCACCCTTCAGCTTCTCTAAAGCTCCGAACTTGTACCTGCAATATAAAAGGGACAGTTAGTGCGCATCGTGAAGCAGACTACAAGCGCTTACTTACGTGCTTCCAGGCGCTTCTATTCCTCACGCGTGTTCGATCCTCAACTCTCATCAGCCCGCCATCTGCCATCGCCGGAACCCTGCAAAACAAGAGATATCATTAGAAAAGACTTTTAAGACATTTGAAGTGCCCAGAACTTACCGTTCGTGCAGTTAACGACGGACAGCAGTCCTCTGAGGTCAAGAGGCCTGCACCCTTATCCAGTGAAGAAACTGGTTACGGCACCCTGCCCCGAGGCAGATGGAGAGCTCGGCGTTCACTTACCTAAGACATCTTACTCTTCGAGTCAGACATATAGTGCACAGAGGTCCAGCCCAAAGAGCCAACCGTGTGATACACATCACCTTTGAAGATACGGCATTCACCCAGTCAAGAACGGCGCCTCTGCGGGAATCAGGTGAGCGTTACAGAACGCAAAGCCTATCGCAAAACTCCCACCCAGGCGCTATGGAAACCTTGGATACCGACCAGCTAGCCCAGTTACTTGGGGAACTAAGAGCAGAAGTGCATGCAGCCCGTCAGGAAACCAATGCTCTAAGAAGGGAACTGATTATTTCCAAGGAGCGAACAGACGATCTCGCTAGACAATTGCTACAGTCACAAGCCGGACAAACTCCGTTAACCGCATCAGGGGAAAATCTTCCTTCAACATCCTCTACGAACCCAGTGCAGATCAACCTACCTGGGAATGTACCTCTGGCTCCGCCCGAATGATTTTCTGGTGACCCAAAGAGGTTTGCAGTATTTATTAATCAGTGCCGGTTGCACTTCTTATGCCGGCCAGCAGCCTTTCCAACTGATCAAGCTAAGGTAGCTTTCGTGCTTTCGTACCTTAGTGGCAATGCGGCAGACTGGTCGATCCCTCTAGTTAATCAAGATGATCCGGTTCTCCATGATTTTCGAGCTTTTCAGCTCAGTATGGAAAAACTGTTTGCAAGACATTCACAGGGGCAGGCCTTGGACAATGAGCTCCTTTCATTGCGACAGGGTAATCAAGACCTTTTGGCTTATATTGCGTCTTTCAACAGACTGATAGTGGAAACTCGATGGCCTGAGGACAAAAGGATTACGCTGTTTTATAGAGGTCTACCTGGAGAGCTCAAAGATGTGTTATCCCAAGTAGTGAATCCCCCGCAAGACTGTTCGGACTATATTGACTTAGTCGTTCAAATTGACCACAGACTGCAGAACAGGAAGGCCGATCGTTCCAAGTTTGATGCTCGAGTATTTTCCAAACCACCAACTCCTACCAAAGGAGTAGACTCCGGGGAACCCATGCAAATAGGGGGCCTGAAAGGACCACTAACACAAAAGGAGCGGGAAAGGAGAAAACAGCTGCAATTATGCCTCTATTGCGGAAACTCGGGGCACTTTCTTCGAGACTGTCCGGTGAAACCAGCCAAGAAGGCAGTAGGAGCTGCAGTTACCAGGGTCACAAACTCTGAGCAGGGAAACGACCTCGCCTGACAAGAATAGAGGTCCTCTTGCCGAGCGTTAAAACCAGTTCCGTGACCTCGCATTTCGTGATACCTATGGTCCTTATTAGCCCTGAACATCCGGATCGATTACATGCGATTGAAGCTTACGTCGACAGCGGTGCCATCGGCAATTATGTGGATCATGAAATGGTTTTGAGGATGAATCTGACTCTTTGTCCAAAGGCTGTAAAGGACGTCATTACTACGGTGGATGGTACGGAGATAGCCTCCGGACCAGTAACGCATACCACCCAAGAAGTGACGCTAGTAAGTCAAGATGGACACCATGAGAAGATCGTGTTCGATGTGATCAAGGCCCCCCAGTTCCAGATTATTCTAGGAATTCCTTGGTTAGAGAAGCACAATCCTCAGATCGATTGGCGAGCAAGAACGGTTCAGTTTCCAGAATGTGTCTCCACTTGTCACCCTCGACCTGGTGTTGCACTGGCAGCAATTTCCTCGGAGGCTCCTCAGTTACCTCCTGAATACCTAGAATTCCAAGATGTTTTCTGGAAGGATCAGGCTAACTCTCTACCTCCTCATAGGTCTTATGACTGCCAGATAGACCTGTTACCTGGATCTACACCTCCTTGTAGTAGAATTTATGCCCTCACCGAGCCTGAGAATCTTCACCTCCGACAATACCTGGATCAATACCTAGCGAATGGGTTTATTCGTCCTTCCAAGTCCCCTGCTTCCTCAGCTTTGTTCTTCGTTCCAAAAAAAGAAGGGGACCTTAGAACTTGTATGGATTATCGCGCCCTGAACCAGATCACTGTTAAGAATAGATATCCGTTACCTTTGATCCCTGAACTCCTGGACCAAGTCAGAAAAGCATGCATATATACAAAGCTGGATCTTAGAGGAGCCTACCACTTGGTACGAGTAAAAGAGGGCGATGAATGGAAGACAGCCTTCCGCACCAAGTATGGGCTATTTGAATATCAGGTCATGCCCTTCGGACTTTGCAATGCCCCGGCCGCCTTTCAATATTTTATGAACGATGTCCTCAGAGAGCTCATAGATGTGTGTGTTGTTGTTTACATTGACGACATCCTCGTTTATTCTTCATCGGAAACTGAACATCGGAAACATGTGAAAATGGTCTTCGAGAGATTGCGTCAACACAAACTTTTCGCTAAGTTGGAAAAATGTGTTTTCAACGTGACTGAAGTTGAATTCTTGGGATTCATGTTATCACCTAGCGGAGTGCGTATGGATTCAAAGAAGGTTGATGCAATTCTCAAATGGCCATCGCCATCCTCCGTAAAAGGTGTTCAAAGCATGTTAGGCTTCGCTAACTTTTACTGCAGGTTTATCCCCGAATTCTCTCGAATAGTCCAGCCCATCACTGCCTTGTTAAAGAAAAACAAACGTTTTGAATGGTCTACCGAGGCGGAACAAGCTTTCCAGAATTTGAAGACTAGATTTATCTCTGCACCGATCTTAAAACATCCTCGCCCAGAACTCCCCTACATCGTTGAAACTGATGCTTCGAGCCTTGCCATGGGAGCAGTTCTATCACAAAAGGACCCAGTAACCAATCAGTTGCATCCCGGGGCATTTTGGTCCCGCAAATTCTCGCCTCCTGAAATCAATTACACTATTACTGATAAGGAACTTCTAGCTATCAAGTCCGCCTTTAAGGCTTGGCGGCATTATCTTCTGGGGGCCCGACACACCGTTACTGTGATTACAGATCACCGAAACCTGCAATATTTGAAAACCGCAAAAGCTCAATCCTCTAAGCAACTCCGTTGGGCACTATTCTTTGCCGAGTTTGACTTCATAATTACCTATCGACCTGGTACAAAAAACGGTAAAGCTGATGCCCTTTCTCGGATGGGAGTGGAAGAACATTTGATCAATCCTAAACCTGTACCTATCATTCCCGAACAAAGAATTCTAGGTGTAATCGCCACACAATCCATAGAGGAAGTTAAGGATAAAGCCAGGCTACTGGTAACTCCAGCAGACATACAGAATTGGCATCTGCAGGGAAAGTACTTTACGGTGAAGGACAACCTATTATATTTCCAAGAACGGTTATACCTGCCCAGCACAGATTTACAGAAAAAGGTAATCTCTTGTTATCACGATTCTTTAATGGAAGGACATCCCGGTATGACCAAGAACTCGGAAAAGATCAAGCGCTACTTCTGGTGGCCGTCTTGGAAAAAAGATATCAGAGACTTTATAATGTCCTGTGGAGTATGCGCCCAAAACAAGAGTCAAAAGGAAAAACCAGCTGGCCTCTTACGCCCTATTGACATCCCGCCTCGCCCTTCGCATACGCTTTCTATGGACTTCATCACCGATCTACCTCCATGCTCCGGATACAATACGATCCTTGTAATCGTGGACCTATTCTCCAAGATGGCGCATTTCATTCCTCTCAAAGGCTTACCAACAGCAGCAACTCTGGCCTGAGAATTTCTCGAAAACATCGTCCGACTGCACGGTTTTCCTTCAGTTCTAATTTCGGATCGAGGTAGTAAATTTTTTTCTCATTTTTGGCGAAGTTGCTGTCGGTCGGCTCAAATTGATGTGAGACTTTCGACCAGCCACCACCCTCAAACCGACGGACAAACCGAGAGGACCAATCAAACTCTGGAACAGTATTTGCGCTGCATGCTACAACAAACTGAAAAAACTTGGAAAGATATCCTTTGGATAGCCGAATATGCCTACAATAACTCTGTCCACTCGGGAACTGGGAAGACCCCGTTTTTTCTTTCATACGGTAGTCACCCTGGAACCTCGGAGTTGGATCCACTCCAAGATCTTGGAACACCAGCAGTAGACCACCTGCATTCTACAATCACCCAAGCCTTTAAGGAAGCCGTTTCTCACCTTCAAAGGGCTAAAGAACAATACAAGAAAGGAGCAGACCAACATCGGAAGGAAGCCCCCCAATATCAAGTAGGAGATCAAGTCTGGTTATCCACCAAATATCTACCTCTAAAAGGACCACGCACATTCAACCCAAGATACCTTGGTCCCCATTCCATCACTACCATAGTAAATCCAGTAGCGGTCAAGTTGGACTTGCCCCCTCACATGAAGATACATCCGGTCTTCCACGTCTCTCTATTAAAACCCGTGCAACCTCAAACCCGACTAACTACATCTCCAAAACCTATTCTAGTTGATGGAGAACTCGAGTTTGAAGTCAAAAGCATCCTGGATTCCAAGATCTCCAAATCTAAACTATTTTACCTGATTGACTGGAAAGGCTACGGTCCCCAAGAAAGATCCTGGGAACCTGCAGAATATGTCCACGCGCCTCGTCTAATCAAAAGATTTCATCGAACATTTCCTAACAAGCCCAAACCCCCGGAGAAGCCCGGTTTGGGAGGGGCCTTGAGGGGGGGTGCTGTCATGATCTCTGCTTCCAAAAGATCAGGACTTGCCCGACTCCCTTGGAAGCAGACCCATAACCCCGGTTCTGAGTGCCAGCCAGTCCCAATTGGGACCTTTTGGACCCTGTCCTGGCGCCAGTAGCACCAGGCTCATAAAGATGCCCAGTCCCAGCGCTGGAAGCGCCGGCCTCATAATGCTTGGGTGGACTTACCTGCAGCAGACCATGCTGCTTACTTACCTGCCAGTTGAACCCCTGATCCTCTTCTGTTTGGGACTACTTTTCCTGTTGGGTGGGGCAGGAGCCATTCCCTAGGTTCAGAACACTGGAACTCTTCTGGAAAGCAGGAACTCTTTTCTTAGGCGTGGCTGTGGAAGGAGACACCTAAGCACTACAGGAGGCTATTTAAACCACACCCGATGGATGAATCTTGCTTTGCATTATTCTGCATTCTCTGCAGCAGAACGCTCATCGTGTCTTCTGCTTCTGATCCTGGGCCTAAGGGAACAAAGGCTTACCATCCTGGAATCCAGTCTTCAGCAGCACCTGTAAAGACAAAGAAAGAACAGGTTAGCACTACGGTCTTCAGTGGCAGCGCATCTCTTACCTGGTCCATCGGCTGTCACCAACGCCTCGCGCTGCATTCCGGCATCTGAAAGACAAAGGCTTACCTACTCTTCGCATGCTCCGGAGGTCTTTGCACTGCATTCCGGCATCTGAAAGACAAAAGCTTACCAGCTCTTCGCACGCTCCGGAGGCCTTCGGCGCTGCATCCCGCATCTGAAAGACAAAAGAAGGTGCGTTTAAAGACATTGGGCAACTTTATTACTCACGTGCCATTACTCCTTCCCACGCCGAATCCAGTGGGTATTCCAGCACCCTTCAGCTTCTCTAAAGCTCCGAACTTGTACCTGCAAGATAAAAGGGACAGTTAGTGCGCATCGTGAAGCAGGCTACAAGCGCTTACTTACGTGCTTCCAGGCGCTTCTATTCCTCACGCGGGTTCGATCCTCAACTCTCATCAGCCCGCCATCCGCCATCGCCGGAACCCTGCAAAACAAGAGATATCATTACAAAAGACTTTTAAGACATTTGAAGTGCCCAGAACTTACCGTTCGTGCAGTTAACAACGGACAGCAGTCCTCTGAGGTCAAGAGGCCTGTACCCTTATCCAGTGAAGAAACTGGTTACGGCACCCTGCCCCGAGGCAGATGGAGAGCTCGGCGTTCACTTACCTAAGACATCTTACTCTTCGAGTCAGACATACAGTGCACAGAGGTCCAGCCCAAAGAGCCAACCGTGTGTTACACATCACCTTTGAAGATACGGCATTCACCCAGTCAAGACCGGCGCCTCTGCGGGAATCAGGTGAGCGTTACAGTACTCAAGTCTTCTCGAAACCCCACCTGAAACCGACTAAATTCCCTGATAGCACAATTGAGGTCCCTCAGAAGAAGGATAGAGAAGACCTTGCTGCTTGTGTCAATCAGTGCTATTGGTCGGTAATTGGTCATATCCAATTTATCCCCTTTTTTATGCATCGGTACAATAATAGATTGTACCCAAGAGGCGGGACAAAAAGATATAGTCAAACACAGGCTTCAACAGCTCCACCCATAGGCCTGGGTCCTCTTTAAGAACAAATGGAGGAATGTCGTCAGGTCCAGGGGCCCACGACGGCTTAAGCCGACCAATCGCCCACAAAATGTCCTCCCTATCCCAAGTACATGGGCCCTCAACAGGAATACCCAGATCGAAGTAGTCAGAGGCCTTAAAGTCCTCAGGTAGGGCATATTTGGTAGTGTAGAATTCCACCCACTTAGCAGATTCTATCGGGCAGTCCATGCCACCCTTAGCATTACGCAATATCCTATTCACAGAGGACCAGAATTGGCCATCTTTACCCTTACATAGGTTTTCTAGCATATTCTGTTGAAGCCTATGATAGACATCCATCTTAAGAGATTTCACATAATTCTTGTGTCTCTGAAGGAGTTTATGCTTACACACAGTGTACTCGGAAACCGTCAAGCCCAGTCTACTCAGAGCAACAAGTTCCTTTCTTTTGCGGATATTAGATTTCAGGATTCTATCATCGCTCACATAGGTTCTTTTATTAGTACACACAGGAGAATATTGATCCCTAATTTGACGAGTACAGGCCAGAAATATTATACACAGAATCCTTACATCCTTCCCTCAGGACACACACAGGAACAGCAGAAGCCAACTCCTTCAAAGACACAAGCAGGAGCTGATTGAATTTAAGATTGAATATCTAATAACTATTGAAGATGACTTGCACTAGGAGTGGGCATAAATTGTCCACCTGACTGTAGAGACCCAATCACAACCCGTCCCTATATAGGAAGTATACTTAGATGTTCCCCTTAAGCAAACGACAATCCCACGTAGGTTTTTCTTGTTTGCCACGTAGTATGACGTCACGTATGACAAATTTATGTTATATAAGAATGCTTTTTTATTTAACGCTTTGAGACTATGCTGTGCGACGTCCGTTGATGTCCGTTGTAACTCCCTGTTTTAGACAATTGAAAATAAAACAGTCCGACGAGACACTTTGCCAACTTCCTGAGTCAGTCTTATTATTTGGTGTAAGAGTTATTCTGCATCCCATCCATCGTACGATGTGTTACCTAATTAAATGACCATAAGGGTTCACTTGGTAGCATGTCGGATGGTTGGAAAAAAGACCCATCGACCTGTAGACTCCAGTATTTCAGACAATCAGTTGGAAGATTGCTGTGTTTCCTGTGGAGAGCAGCCGATATAGAATTCTTGCAAGAAAAATCGAGACGGTGGGCAGGGTCCCTCTTTGACGAAATCCCTACCTGGTTTCCACAGGCACTTTGCGGACGCAAGGCGAAAGTGGTCGATTGGAGGAGGAGACACTACCGAAGGCCTCCAGCCAGACAATCGAATGGTGAGTAGACTAAGGGAAATTGCAAACTGAGGGGATGGGATTGTGGCGATTGTTAGGCAGAAACCTGTGCAGTTCCCTTAGGGACCACTGCAAAAGATTTAAGACTACAGGTGGTTGGCAGTAAACCCAATTGGTAGCAGTCTGTACCACCCAGATTTACCTGGTAGCTGTGGCTGAGCAGTCAGACTTCTCTCAAGATGAGTTAGGCAGTATATAGAGTATACACAATAGGTACAGAGATACAGTAGCACAAGCAAACACTGACCAGAGCTTTGGTGTAAAAGTATATAATTAATTATTTAAAGACACACTTGTAAATTACACTAGCACAAAAAGAGGTAAGTAAATTCAGCACACAGTCACTATTATATATATATACAACCCTAATTACTTATTAGACAAGTCTTAGTGAGAAACACCACTTATTTTCAGACAGAGGTGAGCGCTTAACATAAGATGGCACTCTAATAAGTTATTTAAAAAGGGAGGGAAAAAGGCAGAGTTATGAAAGCACACAAATCTCAATACTTTTCAAAGAACCACAGTGAGGCAGGTTAGGCAAAGTCTACTGGAGAGCAAGGAAGTTCAAATACCAGGCCCACTCTTAGAGAGAACAAGCGAAATGTGTCCAGGATCACACAGTGGGGTTATGCCCAAAGATTCTTTGTAAATAGTTCACAAAAGATTGAGATCAAGTCAGGAAAAGTTAGTTAACAGGCCCCAGGCTAACCAAGGTTAGAAAGTCGAGGATTTACTGTCACCCCGAATGATCTGTCGCAAGGGAAGCCAGGCGGGACACAGTACCTGAAAATGGGAAGAACGCTCCAGTGGGGGCAGTTGTTCCTGGCAGCGGGTGCAAGTCAGTGTTTCGTCCAGAGGAAGAGGAGGTCTCGACGTGGAGGAAAGCTGAAGGTCGTTGCACTGCCAGGGAAGAAACCAGCCGCAGAGTTTCCCGGTTACAAGGTACCACCCTTTTCTTCACGGTAGTGGTAAACCGTGGTATTCCGGTTGCCTGGGTGCTTGGCATGGGCAAGGCGGCCACGAGATGGTCCAGGAAGGCGAAAAGACGGGCAAACTGGTTATCCCCACCAGTCGAAGGAAGAAGACTCTCCGGGCTGGAGATCTCCTCTGTCGTCGGGAAAAGTGGTGAGACAGTTCAGCAGGGCTCCACCAGTGGTGTCGTCGTTGCAGGTCGGCTCGGCTTCTCCCTCCTCAGATTCTTTAGGTCCTGTGGCGACTTCTGAAGTTCGAGTCCCCAAAGCCCTGCTTTTATGCAGAAAACCCCCGTTCATTCAGCCTAGCTGTCACTCAAACATGCTAGGTGGTGAGCCGGGCGGCTCACCACTTGGGCCAATCACACAAGAGTGCGACTTGAGTTGCCGAGGCAACTCAGTCCAGGGTGCCTAAACCCCCTCCCACACCCCCTGTGGTACCCAGACAGAGTGGCACCACTTTTGGAGGCTTCTGTGGAGAAGCCCGCCAAAAAGTGGAACAAAGGGCTCGACTTGGGTTGGAGTCACAGAAGCGTCACAAATGCCATTTTGGAACCAAGTTTCGGCAAAAAATACCAACCGGTGAATTTATATTAATTTAATAAACCGGTGGTATGTTCGAGGCTATATTAAAAAGTGGTAGACTTGAACAATGGGAAAATCCCATAGGAATATATTTGCGGTTGAATATAAAAAGTAGTATCCACTGCCACCAGCCAAAACTCGGTCGGGGGGACTGGACAGTGCCCCCTCGAACAACAGACCCCAGGGCAATCGAATTGCCCCGACCAGTACGTCCACAATATGATGGTTTGTACTGGTTCTGTTCACAATTTAAGACTAGTAAAGCCAATGGTGACTTTACATGCCCTGGGAGACAGTAGTCAGTCCCAGGGTATGGAGGCTATGTTTGGGGGTCGCTACGACACCCCTGGGTTACGGCACGGAGGGTGCTGTGTAACCCACATACCAAAAACACATGAAGCCCTATGGGGTAAAGGACCCCATAGCCCATAAAACACATATAAAGTCAAAGGAACACCTCAAATCATGTCTAAGAGTGGGAGGAAAAGAGTCTCACTCTTAGCAGGAGAGAAAATAAACCCCAAAAATCCAGCAAAGCTGCAGGGGGACTCACTAGGTTTGGGAAATTAGCCTTTACAGAGAATTCTCCCTAACAGTGATTTAAAAAGTAACAAAAGTAACAGGGGTAACAGGAGATTTTTTTTGTATATACAGCAAGGCATAAAATAAGCGGCATCGCATCGCAGTTTGCGATACAATACAGTTTATTTGCTTTATAATTCAATAATCAAGTCACACTAACTGCGACATGATTTACAGAGCAAAGATCATAAGTACAGTTTACCTGGCCTGTGCTTGGAGTGAACAGCGCACAATAGGCAGAGGGCCAGGCTCCCGGGCTACGCTGATACATTGCATCAATGTGTGCGCTAAGGCAATGTCACTTCCTGTGGAAATCCCAGAAGCACCAGCTCATGGAGAACAAGGTAAATGCATTTCCGTTTACAGCCCCCATGATGGCAAACTCTGCTGTCTACATTTCACAATAGAACCCCCCCCCCCGGATCCCTGTCCATGTCTTGGTGGGGGATGCAGCAGAGCATGTATTTGTGGGGCCTCTGCTCCCCACCCTCAGCGCAAATTAAACAGTGCAGATTTATAGACCAGCTATTTCTACTGAGGCCAAGAGTGAACACAGGAAGTGCCTGAGCAAGAAGGGGGTGGGGAGCAGGCGGACACCTTCAAGGGGTTCGTGCCATACATTAGACAAGTGCTGATGTGAGAAGCAGCTACCGAGATTGGTAAAGTAGCTCAGTGGGTTAGCGTACCTGCTACTGAGCTATGCATGTGACTTGTCAGGTTGATAGTTCAGCTTCTTTGCCAGAGAGGAGGCCAAGGTCACAACTCGTTGGTAGGATCCATGGTGTGTCCTCTTAATGCCTTCGAAGCACGGGACTGCAATGATTTACTGCCGTCCCGCACTTCAAAAAACGCTTAGAAAACCTTGGGCTTGCATGCTGTGTACGGGGCTTGCACAGCACAGCACTGATAACACAGCCTGCATCCATATTGCCTTCTAATGATCTTTGAAGAGCAGGACTGCAGTGATCTGCTGCCAGACAGCACTTTAAATAACATTTAGAAGGTCTTATACGTGCATGCAATACTGCCTACATTTGAAAATCAAAAACCATTTGATTTGTGCGGCTCACAGCATCTATAATTACTATAAACTCTTTCCTTGACTCATTGCTTCACAACAATTACTTTTAAGGTTTGCCAATAGGACACTCAATATTTAAAGCCATGTGACAAAAAATACGGTGATCTGCTTATTGATTAACCCATGCGTTCTGCTTGTTTATATGCAGTGTGGAGAAAATGGTAATTTCGGCATGAATGTAATGTGTACCAACTAATAACACATGAAAATGAGACACTTTGAATGTTCTTCTCTTGTAATTAAGACAGACTTGGGTACTCAACTGGTGCTTTATTTGGGCTTTGATACAAAAAAGCCAATGCCTACTCAGTTCTGATCCTTATTAACAAACTGGTGTTCATTCTTAAAATGCACTGGTGGGGGCACTCTGACATTTGATGACTGAGCATCATTGTGTACCCTTTCTCTCATGTGCATCCTCTGATCACTGGTGAGGGAAGACATCTACTGCTTTTATTGCTGGCATCCTCTGATTACTGCTGAGGGAAGACGTGCACTGCTTTTATTGCTGGCCTTGATAATCCCAGAGGCTTCATGCTCCTTCCCAGAGACCCGGAGAAAAGCATGAAAACACAGAGGCTCTGAGACTATCCTGGAAGTTAGGCAGTTCTGCCTGCAGGCTGTGGTATCAGTGTGGGGTTGTGTGCTATCAAGTGTCTGTGAATAACCTTTCTCCTGCCCGATGATTGGCAGAAGATAAATTATTATCAGCCGTTTGCTAGCAGTCAGCCCTGCACTGATAGCACAACTGAAAGGGGCCCCTAGGGGTCCCTAACGTCTATGGAAACAAGGCGAGTCACCACACACGATAGCTACACCAGACACGAGGTTGTATTCCCAAAGCTAGGGTTTATTGCAAAGCAAAGGTATCAGTTGGCCGACTCGGTCTCACGCCCCGCGACATGTATCTCTAGACATCGAGGGACGCAAGAGAGTGAATTACGTACATCAGTTACATATTTACAAAATGCATATCAAACAATCAGCTATGACATGTTTAATACCCCCCTTTATTGGGTTTCTTTGAACTTGGTGTGATGATGGACATCTCCGACAACTATGACACCTTCAAACTCTAGTAACAATTTGCAATTTGTGAGTGCGGAGGCATCTTTCAGTTGTTGAATAGAACACAGCGCTTCTGTTCTTGGAAGCGAGCTACATACGGGGGGGGAAGAGTTGCATTCCAGACCGTGCTATCTATGAGGTGCTATTCGTGTCCTGGGAGCCGACACGCTCTAACGGGGCTCAGCAAAGGGGGGCCGAAAGAAAAGCATAATTCAAGCCTTTAGCTGTATTATTCTAACATATTCTACCATATAACATGGCTGGCTGGCAGCTGCGAAATGATTAAATGCCCTGCAGCTCTGCTTCAAGGCTACATTCGGGAGGGAGCCGGGCGTTCTTCCTGGCACTGCCTACATTGTGTTTCAATGAACTCTTGTTATCCTCACAGCCCTGCGGCCTTGTCCTTTTTACGTGCAGACAACAATGTTTTACAGTCGAGCAGTGTAAGCAGAAAATATACTGCGAAGCAATAGGAACAGAAAGCAATGAGCAATAGTAAGAAAACAAAATGGCGATTCTCGTTACATCAAAATTGCAGTTCATTGGCAAACTCGAAAACCTATATTCTGTGATATCGTGCATGAGACGGTTGGGCCACGGCCACCAAAATACTTTTGCGGTCACACAGTAGAGGTATCCATTTTTCTAGACTGACACAACCTGCAGGCTACAGGCCTTAGGTCGTGCTGAGGATGTGTCACGGCTTGTGCGAGCCCATTTCAACATGATGTTTGGTGGCCTCTCTGCCTTGAGCTGGGAAAAAGTCTGACGCATAGAATCTAATGACAACAACATAATACAGCCAGAGTGTTAATAGCCACAGATTGTCACGAGACTGCCATTCAACAGGTCATTGAATCACTAATCTTCCTCCTTTATCAGCAATGGTCTATTTTAGTGGCAACAAGGTGATAACAATTCTAGATACTGCATAGGCCCAGGGAAGGTGACAGGCTCCAGCAAATGCAGTTTGTAATGTGTGCGCACGTAAAGTGCGCATTTAAAGTACGGAATAAATGAGTATGTTGCTGCGTCATAAGATTCCTGACTTGTTGGGGGACACCTTGAGGTTCAGGCTCTTTTAAACTGAAAAGGTTGAAAGGCCTGGATGCCGCACCTGGATTGCAGGAATTTGCTGCTGTCCTGCTCTTCCAAGAGCATCTAGGAGGCATTTGCCTGCATGCTATATGTGTGCTATCATGTTTCTTGGAATATTATTTCTCCCGCCCGATGGTTGGCAGGTGATATATTATTCCTGCCATTTGCAGTTGGCCCGCACTAGTAACAACCTACAGGCATGAGGCCTTATACATGTCAGGTGAATGCCTACGTGATAAAACCATGGTGCCTGCGCTTCATGGATAAAAAGGCCTGGCAATTACTGCTGCAAAACATTTCATTGTTAGCCGCAACCGCGCCTTATTTAGGCAATTGCAGCATTGCAATTAACTGCTCATACCTATGAAAATAGATATATCAAAATTGCTAATCATTTAGGTTGGGTTGCTAATCAAATTCTTTTTTGTAGCAATTTCTGCTAATCAATTTTTCAAAACTAATTTATGCCTTGTAGAGAGAGAGATAGAAGAGCAGGCCCGAGAGTCCTAACCCAAGGGGTTTTAGAAGAGATTGTTTAACACTCCAGTCGGAGTAATTTAGGCTACGTGCAGGACAGGTCTGCATAAGATAACAATCTAAACTCTGTAATAAGGGTATTATTACGGGCTGAGATTAAGAGTAATCACTAAGGTTTTTATGTAAAGAGTGGACTAGTCTGTCTGTTTGTGTATTAGGTGTCGAAGAGCAACATACGTTTACGAAAATTGAGAGAAGGTTAAGAAGTCATATTGTTTATCTAGGGAAATTGCTGGTACCGACCTAGAAGTAGATTGAAAATATTGGAAAATAGAGGTTTTGAAGAAGCAATTGTTGGAGCGCACTCATATTTGTTGTTTTGGTGAAGATATTTTTCTAATGTCTGATAAGTATTGACAGTCAATTGGGACTTGTCACAATGGGAGACATTACTCCCCTGATGCATTTATCTAAGACATTGCCAAAGCACATGTCCAAGCTTAAAACAGTATAGTGCGGAATGGGTGAAAGGCACGGCAGACAAGATGTTCATGCCATGGCCACAAGGGGAATCACTGTCGAATGCGGTATTGCAACACATGACCACATACTTGCACGCTGCTAACACACGGGGAAGAAATTGGAGACAAGATTAGCTATTTTAGAGTTCTGGCAGATGTACCAAGAAGAGAGAGAAGGATCCGCCACCTGAGGAGTGGATGTTTAATCAGTGTAAGGAGGAAGGTGCCGAGCCTTCTGCTCCACTTGCCTTGCCTGAAGTGAAAGGCATAGAAACGGAATATGAAGGGTTGTACACATTAAGGGATTTGAAAGCGGCAACAGGGTATAGTAATCCGATATACTAACCGCCTGTTTATAGTAGTGACAATAGCCCAGAGGAGAGTAGGAGATAAGAAGAGATCTTTAAGATCACACAAGACAAAGATGAGAAGAGTGAGCGATCGAACATACCGATAGAATCAGAAAGAGAAATCAAGAGATGGAAGGAAGAGAAGGATAAAAATGACGAGGTAACGCTCGTACAGAACAAATGGATGGAAGGACAGATACTACTCAAGCTAGATGGGAAAAGCATCGAGGAAATTAGGCAAAAGGAAGACAAGGACGAACAAGATATATAAGACAGCGAATGAGAAAAAAGATTGAAGGAAGATGAATACAAAAGAAAGAGTAGACAGCAGGGAGAACAGATGTATGAGGAAGAACAACAACGAAAAGAAGAAAGGGCAGAGGAGAAAAGAAAGTATGATAACAGGCAGAGAGCAGTGGAAGTACGGGATAGGCAAGAAAGGAAAAGAGAAGAGGAGGAAGCGCAGAAATCAAGGGAAGAAAGGATACAGAGACAAAAGGAAGAAGAAGAAAGAAGAGCAGGAACAAGGAGAGAGGAGATAACACAAGAAGAGGAAAGAGTTAGACGAGAAGCGAGAAAGAAAAGAGAATTAGATGAGGAATTAGAATGAAAGAGGAGGCAGCGGGAGCATGATATGAATATTATTGAAAAGGAGCTAATGAAACCGAGTCCAGCAATACAATGGGGCAGTATAGAGGTGTTCCTCCCGTTACAGAGAGCAATGGACCTTAGAAGAGGATTTTGATATAGGAAGCATCAGAGGTAGGATCGATAAGGCCTATCAAGAGTTAAGGGAACAAAGTAAATCAGGAAGCCGAGAAAAGGGTGTCAATTCCTAACATTTAAGTTACAAGGTGAAGGGGAAAATCCATTCAGTCTTGAGCATAGAGCCCTGTCCTTAAGCGGACTGACTTTACATAAGGGTGAAGGGGACGAGGGCCACACTAGTTGGGGACTAGACATGTCAGATGAGGAAAGATAATCCTTCCATGAGGAGGAGGGAGGAGGTGCATGTGCCCCTGAGGGACGCCTGCAAACAGACAAAGAAGTGAGATGGTCTGACTCAGAGCAACCTAAGGATAGGACGCCAGACCCTATAGCATATCTGCAGCGTCCCACTGGACGATTGTATAGTGAGAAGGGAGAATCACCGCCATATGTGAGCAGGTTAAGATCGTTGCCAGGGAGGAGACTGTCAGGAACCATTGTCCCCACTATGGATAGACAGACAATGGGAGCCGAATGTGGGTCAGGATTTACACAGTTTTCCTTACTGGAAAAAGGAGGAGCAAGACTGCAGTATATTCCATGACCACAAATGGATAAGGATAATTGAAGGTGCAAACTCCCCAGTTTAACAGTGGGTGCGAGAAAATGGATTTATGAATTAGAGAAAATGACAGGAGGAAATACTTTGGCAGTAGGGGACATTAAGGGTCTCCTACCAGCCATTCTTGGGGAAAGAGCTGATGATATTTGGAAGAGAGCAGGCTATTCAATTGTGACAGCACAGAACACAGCACACGATGGAGCGCTGTTTAATAATTATAGAATAGATGTCTGGAGGGCCCTCAGGGTACAGTATCTCGACACGTCAGACATTGGTGCAATTATGACACGTAAAATGAAGGAAGACGAAGATTCTCTTGCATACATTCAGGACATTGAAGAGCCCTGGACTCTCGAAACACAGGAACTGTGGGGAAAAACAGTGGCAATATTGTACCATATTTTATGCCAAGGGTTGCCCGTACAAAGGCAACTCAAGAAGTTAGTGGGAATGGAAGCGAAGCCATGGGCTGAAATACAGTTGACTATAGTGCATCACTGTCGGCTGTTGCAGGAGAAAAAAAGGAAGACGAGGTTAGAAAACCTGAGGAAGCCAAGTTAGTACAGAGGAAATTGTCAAAATGTGCCATACAAGGAACGGTATTGACAAGTGGAGAACGATTGGGGATACAGCAAGCAGTGGGTACATCATAGGCGAATAACCAGCACCCGACAGAACAAGGAGGTTATGGGTTTGTACCACGAGGTAGAGGTATGGGTTACAGAGGAAGGGGTGGATTTCAAAACAACCAAGGTGGGTTTCAGAACGCAAAATAAGAATCAGATTGTGCACAGAGGATTCAACCAAGGGGGACAAATCAGACGGGCTCCCCCTATATGTTGGACTTGTGGGATGACAGGACACATTGCACACACATGCAGGTGTCAAGGGAATGTACAAAATGGTCAATTCTCAAGAGGGGGGAGGCTTATCCTCCAGCATATAGCTCACAAGCTAGGGAAGTGCTCGCCCAAAATCGAACAGTGTATCAGGCACAAGCGCTGCAAATACAACAGGCACAAGCGCTGCAAATACAACAGGCAGAGCAACCACAGCAAGCACCATTGAATCCACTGCAAGGACAGTTGCAGCACGCCCCCATGCAGGTTTAGCAGAATGCCAACACAGGACAATTATTGACACCTAGTAGGGGGTCTCACCGTGGTAGGAGGAAATCCTTTCACGGGTACAGGGGAATGCATGTATCCACAATATGACAGCTCACAGGGCGTATTGATGTGTTCAGTACTATCAGTGACACCAAACCCCCAAGAGGAACCAAGGGTCGATGTGACGATAGGAGGCAAATCTTTTTCATTTTTAGTAGACACTGGAGCTACACGCTCATGTATATGAGAGGGAAAATATCTGATGTCGGGAATTGCCATGAATACTCAAGGATTCTCTGAAGCTACGAGTCGAGTTCCTTTTACTAATGAATTACCAGTCTCTATAGGAAAATGTGACATGTCTGTTCCACTGTTGTATTCACGGCAGACACCAGTTAAAATTTTGGGAAGAGACATAATGACAAAGCTTAACATGACGATTTCTTTCACTGATGAAGGCATAGTGTGTTTCACTCCTGTAATACATTACATGAATGTGGGCAAATTTATATTGCCATTCACAGGGTAAGTGGCTCTGTCAGAGGTTTTACTTTATGGGGTGAGTTCTGTTTACATGGCTACCTGGCTTAGTGGGAAGAACTATGAGGATACCAGACAAATTCTTGTTCAGAGCACAGATACCTGTGGACGAAGAGGGGGGACAGATTATCCCCCTAGAGTTAGATGCAGCCATAGTACAATGGGAAATGGCAATGCTGGAAGGAACGGATAACGAGGGTAGACCGTGGGGAACAGTATTGCCATTGGAGAAGGGTGCAGATTGACTGATGATGACATGTTTAGGGATGACCCAACAGATGATGAAGTGGTGTTCTTTATGAGCATTACATATTGGATTAGAATAGAGAAAAGGGAAATCCCACAGCGCATGGCGATAATGCGGCAGCGCCCAGCATTTTTTGACGAAGACTTGGAGAGAGTGCCAAGCGTCTTATGGACTACAGGCCCTTGTGATGTAGGTCTATTGAAGTGGGTAGGGGAGGGTAAAATAAAACAAACCAGGGTAAGTTTTACCTCGAGCAAAACAGTACCCAATGTCTCGAGAGGCTGATGAGGGAATTTTCAAGAATATTTTAGCACTGATGGAACAAGGTATCCTGGTGCCGTCAGCATCATCGTATAATACCATGGTGTACCATGTGAAGAAATCAAGGGGATGGTTGTGGAAATTCATACAGGTCATGAGACCGATTAACCAGATTGTAGATGCAGAGTTTCCTCTGGTTCCTAATCCTGCGACGATACCATGCAGTATCCTGGTAGAAGCGCAATGTTTCACGCTGATTGATTTGAAAAATGCGTTTTTCTCAATCCCGTTGCAGACTCACAAGACTTGACTTCATTTATGTTTCGCCAGAATCGTCTGACACATACAAGGCTGCCCCAAGGGTACTGCAAGTCTCCATTTATCTTTAACATAGTCCCACAGATGCACCCAGGCAATATTGATTTAAAGAGCACTGTGATACAGTGCGTAGATGATATTGTGATCTGTAGCACAACGGAGGATGAGTGCAGACAAGACTCGATTCAGTTAATGACTATCCTAGCAGACAAGGGATACATGGTAGACAAAGAGAAGCTACAGTATTGTCAAGAAAAAGTGTTGTACATAGGACAGTTGGTTTCACATGAGGGAAAGAAAGTGACACCTGAAATGGCTGAGGCGATCATGGAGAATGCAAAACCGCATACGGTAAAGCAGATGCAACAGTTCTCGGGACTATGGGCCTCATTAGGAGGCTGGCGGTAGCCGTGCCTGTTGAACAGGCACGGTTAATGCCAGTATTTTTTATTTTCCGGTGCCCAGGAATGGGCAATAAACGGGTTATTACAACATTCCCGGACCCGGTATTTGCCCATTCCTCGGCGCCAGAAAATATTCTTCCCCATTCTCATTTGAGCCCCATAGGGCTCAATGGGAATGGGGAGGTCGGATGCACCGGCACGGCGCCGGTGCCTCTGACATGCCGTGCTCGCGGTGCCGATCTGCCCGCCAGGTCAGACCTAGCGGGCAGAAAGGCACCCGCAAGCACAACTGGTAGTTTGCCGGTCCGTGAACTACGGTACCGGCAAGCTTACCAGTAACGTATTTATTTAAAAACACACTTATGAAAATACACTGGCACTAATATATCAAGCAAGTTCAAACACAGTCACTATAAGTATATACACCTCCCTAGTTAAATTATTCGACAAGTCTAAGTTAAGACACCACTTATTAGCAAAACAGAGGTGAGCGCGTAACCTTAGATGGCACTCCAATAATTTGTTTAAAAAAGGAGAGAAAAGCCAGAGTAGGAAAATAACACAGTACCAACACTTTTAAAAAACCACAGCAAGTCAAGAAAGGCAGGGTCTACTGTACAGCAAAAAGTTCATACGCCAGGCCCACTCTTGGAGAGAGCAAGGCGGAATGTGCCCAAGATCTCACAGTGGAAATGCACTCAAAGTCTTTGCAATAAAGTCAGAAAGAGGTTGGATCAGTTCAGAAAGGCAAAGTTAGCAGGTCTGAGGTCAACCCAGTTGGAAGGTCAAGGATTTACGGGACACCTTGGACAATCCGTTGAAAGGGAGACCAGGCGGAACACAGTACCTGCAATGGTGAGGAAGCTCCAGCGGTGGCATTTGTTCCTGGCAGCGGGTGCAAGTCGTGGCTTCGACCAGAGGAAGAGATGATCTCGACGAGGAGGAAAGCTGGAGGTCGTTGCACTGCCAGGGAAGAAACCAGCCGCGGAGTTCCTGATTAAAAGGTACAATCCTTTTATTTGCGGTTAGTGGTGAAGCGTGGCTATCCGGCCGCCGTGGTGCTTGGCACAGGCAATTCGACCACGTGATGTCCAGGAAGGCGAAAAAGGCGAACTGGTTGGTCCCACCAGCTCAAAGGGAAGAAGACTCTCCTGGAAGAAGATCTCCTCTGTCGTTGGGGAAGTGGTGACGTCTTTACAGCAGGGCTCCGCCAGTGGTGTCGTCATTGTAGATGGCTCAGCTTCTCCCCTCTTCGGATTCTTTAGGTCCTGTGGCGACTTCTGAAGTTCCAGTCCCAAAGGCCCTGCTTTTATGCAGAAAAACCCCCATTCATAAACCTAGCTGTCAATCACACATGCTAAGTGGTGAGCTGGGCGGCTCACCACTAGGCCAACCAGAGTAGAGTGCAACTTGGGTTGCCGAGGCAATGCAGTCCAGGGTGCCTAATCCCCCCTCCAACCCTCTTATGGAACCCAGACAGAGTGGCACCACTTGGCACCACTTGGAGGGCTTCTGTGGAGAAGCCGCCAAAATAGTGAAACAAAGGGCTCGACCTTGGTCAGAGTCACAGAGACGGACACAAATGCCATTTTGGAACCAAGTTCTGGCAAAAAGACCCAACTGGGGAATTAATATTAAATAAATAACCTGGCGGTATCTTTAACATTGCACCAAAAAGTGGTGCGTTTAAAATCAATGGGAAAATCCCATAGAGAATATTCCGAAGGAATATTTTGCGTGGTAACCACTGCCACAAGCCAGAAATCGACAAGGGGGGGACTGGACAGTGCCCCCTTCAAAACAGGTCTCACTAGGTTGGGGAAATTAGCCTTATAAGGAACAAGTTACTTACCTGTAACTGTTGTTCTCCAGCATGGGTCTGGCATGGATTCACATGCTCATGAATATTCCCCGTCGTCAGGCCGGGAATCCTCGGTATAGAAAAAAATCAGTATCAGTTTCGTTTCTGATCTGTCTTTCTTAGTAGTAACCAATCACTGGTCTCTGGGTCATACTGCCCCCAGCCAATGACTGCCCTCTCCCTAAGCCCCGCCTCTGGCAGCCATCCTCAGATTTGGTAGCACGTAAAGTGGCAGTATGACCAAGTGAAGAGCCGCAGAGGGGTAGGCGGGAGGGTTCGCATGTGAATCCATGCCAGACCCATGCTGGAGAACAACAGTTACAGGTAAGTAACTTGTTCCTTCTCCAGCATGGGGTCGGGAATGGATTCACATGCTCATGAATAAGAGAATACATAGCAGTACACACATGCACAACCACGGGAGGTGGCAACAGGCTCAACATTAAGCAATACAACAACTCAACATTAAGCAACTCTTACCTCCTCACCAGGCTCACCTTAGGCGAACAGGTTGCGCATCACTGCTTGGCCGACCCTGGAGTCCCGATCGACGCAGTAGAATCTTGTGAAGGTGTGCGTCGACCTCCACGTCGCAGCACTGCAGATGTCCAGCAGGGGGACACCAGACAGGAACGCCGTGGTAGCAGCGATCGCTCTGGTCGAATGGGCTCTCGGACGGCCGGGCAGCGGTCGGTTTGCCAACCCGTGACAGTGCATGATGCAGCCGGAGAGCCATCTGGAAATGGAAGTCTTTGAGAGATCCTTCCCTTGATTCACAGTCCCAAAGTTCACAAACAGCTGTGACGTCTTCCGAAAACTCTTTGTGCGGTCCACGTAGAACTTCAGCGCTCTAGCTACATCCAGCGAGTGCAAAGTCCTCTCGGCCGGCGACGAAGGGCAACACCAAGGGCTTGTTGAGGTGGAAGTCCGACGGCACCTTGGGCATAAAGGAGGGGTGTGTCCTCAACACCACCCTCGTGTCATGAAAAGTCAGGTATGGAGGCTTGCAAGATAGGGCCTGGATCTCTCCCACTCGTCGTGCGGAGGTGATGGCCACGAGGAAAGCTGTCTTCCATGACAGGAACTTCAAAGGCGCCGAATGCATAGGCTCGAACGGGGCCCCCATGAGCCTGGTCAGCACCACATTAAGCTCCCACGCCGGGGCAGGAGCCTTCACCGGCGGAAATGATCGGAACAGTCCCTTCATGAATTCTTTCACCAGATGATGAGACCACAAGGACACCCGTCCCGTAGTCCTGGTATATCGGGAGATTGCAGCCAGATGTATTTTGATGGAGGCGTGAGCCAGTCCAGCTTTGGCCAGCGACAGTAGGTACGGCAGTACTTGAGGGGCCGTAATCCGCAGAGGGTTAATCTTCTGTGCACGGCACCAGACAGAGAACCTCTTCCATTTTTGTCCATAGCACTTGAGAGTTGAGGACGCCCTGGCCTTTGCAAGAACCTCTCTGAAGTTGGCCGGGATGTTGTACCCTCCAAACTCTAGTGCTGCAGGAGCCAGGCCTGCAAGTTCAGCGACTCCGGGTTGTGGTGAAGAATGGCGCCTCCTTCTCTGGATAGAAGGTCTGCGTCCGTCGGCAGCTTGACTGGTGGGAACGTTGACAAGTCCAGAAGGTCCGGGAACTAGATCTGTCTCGGCCACACCGGTGCGACGAGGATCATCCTGCATCGGGACCTCTTGAGCTGGTTGATGAGCCGGAGCAGCAAAGGCAGCGGAGGGAACGCATAAAGAAATAGGCCGTCCCAGGGGAACGAGAAAGCATCGCCCATGGCTCCTCGGCTGGGGGAACCTGCTGGCGAACCTCCGGCACTGGGAATTCGTCGCCGTCGCGAAGAGATCGATTTGGGGTTCGCCCCATCGTCGGAAGAGTCGATCCACTTGATCCTGGCGCAGTTCCCACTCGTGACACGAGCGCAGCTCCCTGCTGAGTGAGTCGGCGATCGTGTTTTTTATTCCTGCCAGATGAAGAGGCACCAGAAACATCCCCTGGGCGACGGCCCAATGCCACAGATCCTGGGCTTCCTTGGATAGGGCAGGGGATCTGGTTCCGCCCTGCTTCCGGATGTAGAACATTGTGGTGGTGTTGTCGGTGAAGATCCTCACCACCTTGCCCTTGAGGGACGGAAGAAGGGACCTGAGGGCCCAGAACACTGCGCGGAGCTCCAAGATGTTGATGTGGACAGACTTCTCCTCCGGGAGCCAAAGGCCTCTCGCGTGAAGATCTCCGGAGTGCGCTCTCCAACTTTATAGGGAGGCGTCTGTCGTCACAGTCACCTGGTGAGCTGGGGTCTGAAAGTCCGTGCCCGCCGACAGATGGGAGCGGGTACCCCACCACCGGATCGCCTGACGGAACGTCTCGTTGAGAGGGATCCTGTCCTCGAAGCTGCCCGTCGACTGGACCCAGCGGGCATCGAGGAACTCTTGTAAGGGGCGCATCCGAAGCCTGCAAAGGCGCACCAGATAAATGCAGGAGGACATCATCCCGAGGAGGGATTTGATAGATCTTACCCTGGCCATGTCCGTGGCCAGCAGACGCTGCACCTTGCCCAGAATGGTCCTGGTCCTTTCATCCGACGGCGAGGCCAGCCGTGCCACTGTGTCGAGCTTGGCTCCCAGAAACAGGGCGACTTGCGACGGAACCAGGTGGTATTTTGGAAAGTTGATGGAGAATCCCAGGTCCGTGAGCAGCTGGATGTTCTTCGCAGTGTGCTCCACGGCGAGCTCCCTTGTCCTTGCCCGGATGAGCCAGTTGTCCAGGTAGGGGTAGACGTGGATCCCCTGTAGGCGCAGCCACGCCGCCACCGGTGCGAGGCACTTGGTGAACACCCTGGGTGCCGACTTCAATCCAAACGGGAGGGCTTTGAACTGGTAGTGCCGCCCTTGGACCACGAACCTGAGGAACTTTCGGTATCTTTTTAGAATGGGGATGTGGAAGTACGCATCCTCCAAGTCCAACGACAACAGGAAATCGCCCTCCTCCAGCTGTCCCAGCACGTGCTGGAGGGTGACCATATGGAACTTCTGTGCCTTGATGTACTTGTTCAGTCGTCGTAGGTCTAGGATGGGGCGCCATCCTCCTGTCTTCTTTTTTACGAGGAAGTACCTTGAGTAAACTCCGGAGCCCCGAAGCCTCTTTGAGACGAGCTCGATGGCACCCTTCTTGAGCATCGCCCTTACTTCCAGTAAATTGAGGGACGTGATTTTTCCTTCCTGGCCACGGGTGGGACGCGAGGGCACTTCTTCTGAAACTCGAGGGCGTGCCCTTGGGCCAGGGCGTCCAGCACCCAACGGTCGGTGGAGATGGACTCCCACACGCTGACGAACCGCGCCAGCCGGCCTCCTACCGGGGTGCTTCGGCGGGGGCCCGACCCCACGGTCGGTACAATCTTGTTTGGAGGCCGCCTTGCCTCCTTGACCTCCCTGTCGACGACGACGGGCACCACCTGACTTGCCACGTCCCTTGTAGGCTTCCTGGGATGAAGATCTTGCCGCTTGGCGGTACGTGGAGGAGCCACCGCCGGATCCCTTGGAGGCACCTAGTCTGCCTCCGGAGCTCCGAAAAGACGGCCGTCGTTGTTGGAGCACTCTCAGTGCCCGGGCAGTCTCTGTGTCTGTCTTGATGGCCTGAAGGGACTCATCAACCGCCTTCCCAAACAGGTTGTTCCTGTCGAAGGGGATGTCCAAAACCTTGGTTTGTACGTCCTGGCGGAAATCCGTAGCCTTGAGCCATCCTCGTCTCAAGCAAACGCCGTTGCCCAACTGACGGAAACCGGTGTCGGCGATGTCCGTTGCCACCGTGATGGCGTGGTCCGAAGCAATCTCACCCTCCTGTAGGATTTCAAGGGCCTCAGCCCTTTTGGCGTCCGGAAGGAAGTCCAACAGAGGGGCGATTTTGAACCACAACTCCCTGTCGTAGCGGGCTACGATAGCCAGGGTGTTGGACGCCTTGATAGTCGTCGCTGCGGATGAGATGATCTGCCGTCTCATCGTGTCCAACTTCCTGCCCTTGCCGTCCGGCGGGGAAGTTGATGTCGAGGCCGATGCCCCCCCCGCTTTCTTCTTTGCCGCCGCCGAGACGACCAAATCCGGGGTAGATTGCGCCCGAAGGCACAAGGGTGCAGCGTCGGGGACCCGGTACTTCTTCTCGCACCGGTCCCTCTTTGCCGGCGCCGTGGCAGGGTTCTTGAGGAGGGCGAGCCCCTCATCCCAGATGTCATCAAGAAGCGGTACGGCGAGGACCGTCTTCCTTTTAGCCTCGCGCCTTTGGTAAAGGAACCCTTCCTTCTTCTTCTCTTCTGGGCAGAGCTGGAAGAGCTCGGATGCCCTGGAAATCATGGCATGAAAGGATCCAATCTAGTCGGGCGGGGACGCCCGAGCAGGGGGCGATGGGGGACACGTCCCGTCGTCGCCTCCGTCGTCATCTGTACCTGTCGTAGCCGTGTCCGTGCCTGTATCATCCCCGTGGGTAGTAGACCGGGGGGAAGGCAGAGCAGGCCGCAGAGGTGGGAGAGGTGGCATAGGATGCGTCCTCCTCCTCTTATGCGGTGGACTTTCTGAAGGTCCTGGCTCCGGTTCCCCCGTCGGGTCTGGCTCAGGTACCTCCGTCGGGGGGAGGGGCAACCTTGTCCTTATCTCCGAACATAAGGACTGAATCGCTGACATAATGGCCGCCGAAGTGTCCTGCGGCACCAGAAACGACGGGTGCGAGGGCTCTTGAGGAGCCTTGTCGGCGACCCCGTCGCTCTCGTCGTCGCCCTCGCCGGGATCCCTCCCGATGGGCTGGGCCTCTTCCACGACTTCGATGAGCTCTTCTTCAGAGGTCGTGTCCGTATCCACGATGGCCACCAGCCCCTCCCCCACCTTTTCCAACGAGGACTTCATGGGGGTCTTCTCAATGGGCCTGAAAGACGACTCCCTCCGCGGTGGCAGGGAGACTCTGGGTCCTGAGGGCGCCTCCACTGGTGTAGCCTCCACAGCTGAGCCAGGGCCGCGGCGACATCCTCAATCAAGGTCTTAGCGGGGTGAATTATGGCCATCATCACCTTCTGGACGCCTGGGGCCTTCACCTTGGGGGGAGGGTCCGAGCCTCGCTCCCCCTCTGCCGGAATCTTCGAGATCGATCGGGGCCTCTCCAGAAGCTTCGCCGGGCTCTCGGACTTCCTCTTACCCGAGCCAGAGGGTTGGCTCGTGGTTGATGGCGCCGGGGAGGATGCGCCCTGCCTGGCAGCCAAGGAGCCCGACCGTTCGGAGCTCCCGGTGCCCGCGGACTTGCGGTGCTTAGCCTTTTGTTGGGCCTCCGTCGCCGGGGCGCCCTCACAGGACTTAGAAGACCGCTCCGTGTGCGTCTTGTCCTCATGGAGACAGTAGAGGCATAACGAATGCTCGTCCTCCTTGAAAACATTCTGAAGCTGGCATCCAGGGCAGGTCCTGAACAGCTTCCCGGGCGTCGAGCTTCCTTTCTCCTGAGCCATGTCCGGGGTAGGCCTCGGAACTTCTGGAATCCTCCAAAAGCGTAACTTGACGAAATCTTCACCCGTGAGGGGCGTAGAAAACTCTGAAACGGATCCCCGTTGATCGGATGTAGAAACGGTGGAGCTTGAGGCTCTATTTAACCGAAAAATGAGAAAAATCTCGTGAAAAAAGCGTGAAAACGCAGCAAAGCTCGAGAGCTAAGCACGAGGATTCCCAACACTTGAACGTGCGGTAAATATCTGAGGATGGCTGCCAGAGGCGGGGCTTAGGGAGAGGGCAGTCATTGGCTGGGGGCAGTATGACCCAGAGACCAGTGATTGGTTACTACTAAGAAAGACAGATCAGAAACAAAACTGATACTGATTTTTTTCTATACCGAGGATTCCCAGACTGACGACGGGGAATATTCATGTGAATCCATGCCAGACCCCATGCTGGAGAAGAGAATTCTCCCTAACAGGGTGTTTGACTATAATTCATACACAAGACCCCTTTTGCAGGCTCTAAAGAAAGCACAAGTAAACAAGGAGAAAATAGAAGGGACTGAGGAAATGAAGGAAGGGTTTGAAGAGTTAAAGAAGGCAATTTGTGCAGCTACTGTTTTAGGGATTCCCAATTATGCTGAGGAGTTTATCTTATTCTCACACACAAATGGGACAGTTATGACAGCAGTCCTTACACAGAGGACTACATCAGGGTAAAAACCTCTGGCGTATTACAGTGGGATTCTAGAACCAGTTATGAAAGGACATTTTCCTTGCTAAAAGTCATTGGCAGCCGCTGCATTTACAATTGAGAAGTCTACAAGTATTGTAATGGGCTGCTCTGTGACGCTGTTTGGAGAACATACTTTATTTGCCATTTTAGAGGAACCCAAAGGCACATTGACGTCTCAGAGAGCTTCTGTGTATGAAGTAATAATCTCAAATCCAGCAATTAAAATTGTCAGATGTAAAATAGTGAATCCCGCCACATATGTAGCTGAACCAATAGCTGAAGGCGAGCATGTGCATGACTGCGTGAATTATGCAGAGTTTTATGATGATATACCACGCGTAAAAAGGAAATGCGTTAGCAGTAGAGAACATTCTCTTTATTGATGGTTTATCGAAAATTGAGCAAACAAGTGGAGAAAGGCATTCTGGTGCTGCAGTAGCAAGGCATAGAGCAAATGGCGAGATTGAGATTGTAGCAAGTGCAAGACTACCGTCTCACTTTTCGGAGCAAGCAGCAGAATTGGTAGCGCTCATTGTCATGCTCGAGAATCATGCTTGGCAGGAAGTGATGATGTATAGTGACTCTGCCTATGTGACGTCGATCGTACACGCAGGGCTAGCGCGTTGGAAAAGGAGGGGCTACCTCCAAGCGGATGGCACTCCAGTGCAGCACGCATCCTTATTAGACAGGCTTATTAAGGCACTCCAACTCCCAGTGGCCATATCGATAGTTAAATGCGCAGCGCATACTAAACGAACTGAGTTTATCTCTTGTGGGAACGAAGCCGCAGGCGTAGAGGCTAAGAGGGTTGCATATTCACTACATATTTCAAGTATTGATACTCCAGATGTTAAGGAAACGGTAGCCACAATTATGGCAGTGACAGAAGGATTTAATTATTTACTGAGAACCCATATAAGGGAGATTCAAGGCAGTGCACCGGAGGAAGAGCAGGAATCATGGAAACAAAGGGGGTGTTCTTTAATCCCAACAGAAGCATTATTGCGAAAGGACAGCACTGGAAAGCTGGTGATGCAAGTTGCATTATTAAAGGTAGCGCTTGAGCTGCTGCACTACCCTACGCATGTAACTAGTGAAAGTCTTGCTGCAACGACTGGTTTGTGCCAAATTTGTTAGAACACGTTGTATTTTATGTAGTAAATTGCATCGTATGTCAGAAGTTTACCGCTGGGCATACATGCGAACAATTAGAGGACTAATTCCTCGACCGAATGGTCCTTTTCAGCATTTACATATTGATTATGTTGATATGCTGCAGGTGTGTAATGGATACAAGTATCTGATAGTGGTGGTGAGTCCCTTCTTCAGGTGGATTGAAGCAGGTTTATGTATACACCCTGATGCCACTTGCGCAGCAAAGTTTTTAGTACGTGAAGTCTTTCCAAGATGGGCTGTGTGTGATGTGCTGAGATCCGATAATGGGCCACATTTTGTTAATGAAGTATTTGAACAAGTAGGATTATTGTTGAGCATAAAAGTTTTCTTCTGCTTGTCACCCGCAAGCGAACGGGATATGTGAGAGACTCAACGGCCACCTTAAAGAGAGAATTGCCAAGCTCAAGTTGATGCCGGAGAAAGGGATGGCTACATTGCCTATCCGTAGCGTTATATGCTTTAAGAAATCAGCCTGGGTCTGGCCACCACCTCACACCCCATGAATTAGTAACAGGAAGGCGAATGAGAACACCTTTGATTCCTCCATCGAGGAGTAGAAGTGATGTCCAGAGTACAGCAGAATTAGTTATGTGCATATTTGACATGAATGACCGCTAGTATCGCTGTCATTTCAGATCAACTGAAGCGCCACGGGAGGGGGGGCGGTCTCAGAACACATATGAAAACAATTCAGCAACCAGATCTTCAGAATTATTATCAGTACTGAGACTGTTTCCTGGCGACAACGTGCTGATCAAAAGCTTCACTAGGAAGTGGCACGAGCCAAGGTTCATTGGTCCTTTTTTAGTTGAGAAATGTACTCCCTCAGCAGTAAAGGTTCAAGGCAGACGAGCTTGGATTCACCTGAACGACGTGAAGCTCTACACCAGAGAGACTGCAGCACCCCCAATGATCAATTCAGAAGCAGGACAAGAAGAAGAATTTCAGCATGTGCAGACTCGATCAATGACAAAGAAGAAGGACAATAAGGTTACAAATTAATCAGGGGGGAATGGCTACATGGCCACGGTATAGAACAGTATAGAACTGCTGATCCAGTTGTGATGTTGAAGTTTACACATGCTCCGAGGCAGCTATGAAGAATAAAAACAAAACTACAGAAGCGTGAAGTGAATGCTGAGGTTGTAACTCCGGTGAAAATCACAGCAAGGAAGGTGAACTACGAGCTGAAGTGGGTTGCAACATTTGCTAGGCAAAAGGAGCAAGATGATGGCGCCTGGGAACAAAGGAATCTCTGTGGAACAGCTGCAACAAAGTAAGAGTTGCGCCATAGCCAACAACGGTGGGCTTTAACTGTGAATGGAGAAGGTTTAGATGGAGCGGAGAGTTGGCAACGGCTGTGCGCAGATTTGTCTGGAACGGAGACCTCCGTAATAGCAGAGTGGAAAGCTGATTTGTGACAGCGTGGTGTCGTAGTATCATCCGGAGACCCGTGCGCTTCATACAGATGCACCGGAATTTAAAATACGGTGTGCATGAAACGAAACATTGTGTAAAAGTGACTCAGGACTGGCAGCCTCGCAAAGCAGATCGGAGGAGTTACAAGCGTGCAAGATTGCGTGCACGAACCAAGTGCACTGAGTATATTCGCAAGTCAGTGGCAGAACGTAACTGACATTGCGAAGTATCCTACACTGGCAGTCTTTATCAAGTGAGAACATATGGGCCAGTGACTAAATCCCTTTCACAGCAAGGCGAATATTTGTTACTAATACAGCAGGAGGTGATACACTTGCAGACAAGGGAAGGGCGGAGATCGTCCTTCTGTAAAGATGAAACTGAGACCGAAAACGAAGATGGGAAAGCATGCATACGGTCGTTGAAAAACCAAAATGAATCTTGGGCTGATTTGCTGAACACACATCATGTTAATGGAGCGTGAGATACACCGTACGCTGGCTGAGGAGCATGGCCATTAGAGTGCTGGCACAACGCGAGTGGAAAGAACACCAAGCTGGACAAGGATACAGGGCAAAGTGGAACAGTAGGGAATAAGGATACCCGGCCCCAGTAAAAAAAAGAGCCATGCAAGATAGCTAGCACTGCAATCCGGAAGGAAATAAACAGCACAGACCAAAGGCTGTAACTGGGCCATTTAACTATAGCCGCCAGACTAAATTGATACCCAGCGAGCCCCATGCTAGATAGGAGTATTGCAGCAAGACCACCAGTGGCGAAGCAGTAATCCCTGTGACGGAGGACCGGTCGGGGCGATGGACACACGGAGACCCCGGAGAAGCTGAACAGGCCCACGATAAGAGCTGTAGGAATCCAGGGCCAATTGCTGGAAACTGGCCCCCCTGGGAAGAAGCCAAACTAGGAGGCCAAGAGCACACAGCAGTCGGGACAGTGCACTGAGTGCCAACTCAAGACAAGGTCAATCACAGGTCGGAAGTACCTGGCTGGGCAGCTTTGAGTGGACTGCGAGTACAGAGCAAAAAAGAGTGGTGCCCGGTGGAAGCGTGTACACCTGTGGACTTGTTAAACCAGTTAGGATCGCAGGGCCACCAGCAAACCAGGTAGCACCCAATCCAGAGCCCATGAACAAAGAAAATAGGCAAGTAACACACGAAATACACGCAATACAACGACCCTAAGGGCCGAAGCAACTAAGAGAGAAGCCAGAGTAAAGGGGATACGCGTGTGCCAGAATAGATCTCTGTACAGATAAGACACAGATAGGGCTTCAGTGCAGGCAACAGAGGCTTCCCCACTATTGCGCACTAGGGTAGCTGAGGAGCTGCACCCAGTTGACCGGAATACAAAGAGGAATGCATTGCAAGAGAGTGTGACAGTGGCATCTAAAGCTAATAAAGGCAAAGGGAAACAGTTGTCCATTGACGCATTCATCAAACCAGCACAGTTGACGGAAGGCGGTAAAATAACAGCGCAAGATGCACGTGAGGGGGAGGCGTCGGGGGAAATTGATCAGCAAATACTGCAGGCCATTGCAGAGCTGAAGGCGACGCTGGAATTCAAAATTGACGCAATCAGTGTGGATGTGAACCTCCTGAGACAGGATGTTAGAGCATTGCCAGAACGTACAGGAGTGTTGGAGAAGGAGGCGAAGTCGAATACCAGCAGCTGCAACGAAAATTCCCAGGAAGTCTCCATACTGAAACAGCAAGTGAGGAATCTGGAAAACAGAGTGGAGGAGGCGGACGGACAGGCGCGAAGAAACAATGTACGAATAATTGGACTCCTGGAAGGAGAAGAAGGTACGAACCCGACCAACTACATAGTGTGTTCCTGCAGGCAATAGGGGCTGGAACGCTCACCCAAGGGTTCACAGTGGAAAGGGCGCAGAGGGCCCTGACAAGCAAACCACCCCCAGAACCCCGCCCCAGCCAATAATTGCCAAGATACCTAATTACAAGAACAAAGAAAGAATCCTAGAACATTTCCGAAAAGGTGGTACGATCAACCGAGCATCAGCTGTTACGCTCACCTGGCTCCCATAGGGGCGTCGGTCGGACCCGGACAGCTGCGGTCTCCACCCACGTGATGCGTAGTGCAGCGATGACTGACCGGATCTGCCCTCCTAATCTTGTCTGCTTAACCCGTAGAAATATTCTCCTGCAAGTGGAGGGATGGATTTAGCCACTTGTGGATTCAAGTTATGGCACCACCACAGTCCTCCCCAACTAATCACCTCCGAAATGCCCTCACAGCAATCTCACCTTATATTCTTGAAAGATGAGCTCTCCATCCTGCGTGGATTTGCAGGGGCGCGTCGATTCCAGTTACTTCACTGGTTTGAAGGCTCGGGAGAGTTCCGGAGAGTATTGACTCTGAGGTTCCTGGTGAGGACCAGTAAGTATTAAGTTCATAGAGTTCAATATGTCCGATGTTCACTCTTGTTTCACCCCTTCCTTTCTTGTCTTGCAGCTGGCTCGTGAAAAGATGCTCTTGTGGCAGCTGGTGGCGCTCAGGTAAGAGTCTGTATTACCCGGCGCTGTCCGGTAAATGTAGCACGTGGAAAACGTGTTGTTTTGTCTCTCTTCAAAGATTTGGCACGTGAAAATATGGAGAGTCAAAAAGGTTGCCTCCGGTGGTAAATCAGGTAAGTCTATGGTGGTAAGAATTATATTTGTTGGTTCCCTCGGCTCACCTTGTGGTTTTCTTTTGTCTCCTAGGTGCCGAAGTTCGGCGAAGAAATGATGGAGGCAGGGCCGACCTGAAGGATGCTGTGAAGACTGGTGAGTATGGCGCGGTGCTGCAGCTTGAGGTGCGATGCGTGTAGAAATGATGTTCTTTACAGGTCCGGAGACGAGATGGATCCAGAATCAGGTGTGGAATAGAAATAAGTTTGTTTTCTAACCTTGTCCCTTTCTTTCCTCTTTGTTTTAGGAGCTCCGGATTCGAGGCGGGCGTGGCAGAAGACTGGATGCAGGCTGCAGGCATGGTGAGCGTTACGCTGCTGGATGCAGAATAACGCAAAGCGTGTGTTGCTGGTCGGCCGTGGTTTAAATAGCCTCATATGTAGTCCCAGGTAAAAGGAACAAGTTACTTACCTGTAACTGTTGTTCTCCAGCATGGGTCTGGCATGGATTCACATGCTCATGAATATTCCCCGTCGTCAAGCTGGGAATCCTCGGTAAAGAAAAAACCAGTATCAGTTTCGTTTCTGATCTGACTTTCGTAGTAATAACCAATCACTGGTCTCTGCGTCATACTGACCACAGCCAATGACTGCCCTCTACCTAAGCCCCGCCTCTGGCAGCCATCTTCAGATTTGGAAGCACGTGAAGTGGCAGTATGACCAAGTGAAGAGCCGCAGAGGGGTAGGCGGGAGGGTTCGCATGTGAATCCATGCCAGACCCATGCTGGAGAACAACAGTTACAGGTAAGTAACTTGTTCCTTCTCCAGCATGGGGTCTGGCATGGATTCACATGCTCATGAATAAAGAATACATAGCAGTGCACACATGCACAACCACGGGAGGTGGCAAAGGCTCAACATTAAGCATTACATCAAACTCAACATTAAGCATCTTACCTCCTCACCAGGCTCACCTCAGGCGAACAGGTTGCGCAGCACTGCTGGCCGACCCTGGACTCCTCCCTGGAATCCCGGTCGACGCAGTAGAACTTCGTGAAGGTGTGCGTCGACCTCCACGTAGCAGCCCTGCATATGTCCAGCAGGGGCACACCAGATAGGAACGCCGTGGTAGCTGCGATCGCTCTGGTGGAATGGGCTCTCGGACGGCCAGGCAGCGGTCGGTTTGCCAACCGGTGACAGTACATGATACAGCCGGAGAGCCATCTGGAAATGGAAGCCTTCGAGAGAGCCTTCCCCTGATTGACATGTCCAAAGTTCACAAAGAGTTGTGACGTCTTCCGAAAGCACTTCGTGCGGTCCACGTAGAACTTCAGCGCTCTAGCCACATCCAGCGAGTGCAAAGTCCTCTCAGCCGGCGACGAAGGCGACGGGAAGAACACAGGCAACACCAAGGGTTCGTTGAGATGGAAGTCCGACGGTACCTTGGGCATGAAGGAGGGGTGCGTCCTGAGCACTACCCTCGTGCCATGAAAAGTCAAGTACGGGGCCTTACTGGAAAGGGCCTGGATCTCTCCCACTCGTCGTGCGGAGGTGATGGCCACAAGGAACGCTGTTTTCCACGACAGAGATTTCAACGGAACCGAGTGCAGAGGCTCGAACGGAGGTCCCATGAGCTTGGTCAGCACCACGTTGAGCTCCCACGCCGGGGCCGGAGCCTTCACCGGCGGGAACGATCTGAACAGTCCCTTCATGAACTCCTTCACCAGACGATGAGACCACAAGGACGTCCGCCCCGTGGTTCTGGTGTATCGGGAGATCGCAGCAAAATGAATCTTGATGGACGCGTGTGCCAGTCCAGCTTTGGCCAGCGTCAGCAGGTACGGCAGTACTTGGGGAGCCGTAATCCGTAGAGGGTTAACCTTCTGTGCGTGGCACCAGACAGAGAACCTCTTCCATTTGTGTCCGTAGCATTTAAGAGTCGAGGACGCCCTGGCCTTTGCAAGAACCTCTCTGCAGTCGGCCGGTATGTCGTATCCTCCAAACTCTAGCACTGCAGGAGCCAGGCCTGCAAGTTCAGCGATTTCGGGTCGTGGTGGAGGATGGCGCCTCCTTCCCTGGAGAATAGATCCGCGTCCACCGGCAGCTTGATTGGCGGGGACGCTGACAAGTCCAGAAGGTCCGGGAACCATATCTGCCTCGGCCACGCAGGTGCGACGAGGATCATCCTGCACCGTGACCTCTTGAGCTGGTTGACGACCCGGATTAGCAGTGGCAAAGGAGGGAACGCGTAGAGGAACAGGCCCTCCCAGGGGAACGAGAAAGCATCGCCCATGCTCCTCGCCTGGGGAAACCTGCTGGCGAACCTCCGGCACTTGGAGTTCGTCGCCGTCGCGAACAGGTCAATCTGGGGTGTGCCCCACCGTCGGAAGAGGCGATCCGCTAGATCCTGCCGTAGCTCCCACTCGTGGCACGAGCGCAGCTCCCTGCTGAGTGAGTCGGCGATGGTGTTTTTTATCCCTGCCAGATGAAACGGCACCAGAAATATCCTTTGGGCGACGGCCCAATGCCACAGGTCCTGCGCCTCCTTGGACAGTGCTGGGGACCTGGTTCCGCCCTGTTTCCTGATGTAAAACATGGTGGTGGTGTTGTCGGTGAAGATCCTCACCACCTTGCCCTTGAGGGACGGGAGGAAGGACCTGAGGGCCCAAAACACTGCACGGAGCTCCAGGACGTTGATATGTAGGGATTTCTCCGTCGGGAGCCAAAGGCCTCTTGCATGCAGATTTTCGGTGTGCGCTCCCCACCCTTCCAGGGAGGCATCCGTGGTCACTGTCTCTTGGTGGGCTGGGGTCTGGAAGTCCATGCCCGCCGTCAAATGCGTGCGGGAGCCCCACCACCGTATCGCTCGTCGGAAACTCTCGTCGAGTGTGATCCTTTCCTCGAAGCTGCCCGTCGTTTGGATCCAGCGCGCGTCCAGGAACTCCTGCAACGGGCGCATCCGGAGCCTGCACATGGGAATGAGGTAGATGCAGGAAGACATCATTCCGAGGAGGGACTTGACGGACCTCACCTTGGCCGCGTCGGCCACCAACATCCGCTGCACCTTGCCCAGGATGGTCCTGGTCCTCTCCTCCGACGGGGAGGCCAGAAGGGACACTGTGTTGAGCCTCGCTCCCAGAAACCGAGCGTCTTGCGTGGGTACCAGGTGGGATTTGGTAATGACGCCCTTGGACCACAAACCTGAGGAATTTTCGGTGCCCCTTTAGGATGGGAATATGGAAGTAGGCATCCTCCAAATCCAACGACGACAGGAAGTCTCCTTCCTCCAGCTGCCCCAGGATGTGCTGGAGGGTGACCATCCGGAACTTCTGCGCCTTGATGAACTTGTTCAGACGTCGCAGGTCCAGGATGGGGCGCCATCCCCCCGTCTTCTTCTTCACGAGGAAGTATCTCGAGTAAACTCCGGAGCCCCGAAGCCTCTTTGGGACGAGTTCGATGGCGCCCTTCCTGAGCATCGCCTTTACCTCCAGGAGAAGTTGAGGGACGTGAAGTTCTTTCCTGGCCACGGGGGGGACGCGCGGACACCTTCTTTGAAACTCGAGCGCGTGGCCCCGGGCCAAGGCGTCCAGCACCCAACGGTCAGTGGAGATGGACTCCCACACGCTGACGAAGCTCGCCAGCCGGCCTCCCACCGGGGTGCTTCGGTGGGGGCCCGACCCCACGGCCGGTTCAATCCTGCTTCGACGAGGCTTTGCCGCCTTGACCTCCTTGGCGACGACGGCGGGGTCCGCTAGACTTGCCTCGTCCTCTGTAGGCCTCCTGAGACGATGAGCGGGCCGCTTGACGGTAGGTGGAGAAACCGCCGCCGGAACCTTTGGAGGCGCCCTTGCCTCCGCTGCTCCGAAAGGGCGTCCGTCGTTGTTGCAGAACTCCAAGGGCCCGGGCCGTCTCAGTGTCCGCTTTAATGGCCTGAAGGGAATCGTCTACTGTTTTCCCAAACAGGTTGTTCCCATCGAAGGGCATGTCCAGGACTCTGGTCTGAACGTCTTGACGGAAGTCCGTAGCCTTGAGCCATCCACGCCTCCTAAGGCAAACGCCGTTGCCCAACTGGCGGAACCCAGTGTCGGCGATGTCCGTCGCAACGGTAATGGCGTGGTCCGAAGCTACCTCACCTTCCTGCAGGATCTCCAGGGCGTCTGCCCTCTTGTCGTCCGGCAGGAAGTCCAGCAGGGGAGCCAGTTTGTACCAGAGCTCCCTGTCGTAGCGGGCCACGATAGCCAAGGCGTTGGCCGCTTTAATCGTCGTCGCTGCAGACGAGATGACCCTGCGTCCCATAGCGTCCAATTTCTTTCCCTCGCCGTCCGGTGGGGAAGTCGATGTGGAGGCCGCACCCCCCCCCGCTTTCTTCCTGGCCGCCACGGAGACGACGGAGTCCGGGGTAGGCTGCGCCCGGAGGCACAGGGGGGCCACGTCCGGGACCCGGTACTTCTTCTCGTACCGGTCTCTTCTAGCTGGCGTCGTGGAAGGGTTCTTGAGGAGGGTGAGGCCCTCATCCCAAATGTCGTCCAATAGAGGCACTGCGAGGACCGTCTTCCTCTTGGCCTCGCGCCGTTGATAAATCCTTCCTTTTTCTTCTCCTCAGGGCAGAGTTGGAAAAGCTCGGATGCCCTGGCGATCATGGAGTGGAACGATCCAATCTCGTCGGGTGGAGAAGCCCTGGTGGGAGGTGACGACGGTAGATCCTCGTCGTATACCTCGTCGTCCGTACCTGTCGCTGCCGTGTCAGTCCCCGTATCATCCCCTCGGGTGGACGGGGAGGAGGGCTGGACGGGGCGCGACGGTTGAAAAGGAGGTGGAGGGTGGATCCTTCTTTTCTTGGTAGGGGGAACACCAGAAGGTCCCGGTTCTGGGTCCCCCGACGGGAGAGGTTCCTCCGTCGGCAACGGTAGTCTCGTCCTTATCTCTGAGCATAAGAACTGTATAGCCAACAAAATGGCCGCCGAGTTGTCTTGCGGCGCTGGCAGAGGGGAATCCGGCGGGCGATCAGGGGCCTCGTCGGTACCCTCGACGATGTCGTCGTCACCTGCGTCTGGATCCATCCCGACGGGCCGGTCTTCTTCCACGCCGAGGCCGTGGCTTAAGACCTCGACCAGCTCCTCCTCCGAGGTTGAAGCCGAATCTACGACGACGCCATGCCCCCCCTTTTTCTTCCCCACGGGGGATTTCACGGGGGTCCTATCGATGGGCACAAAAGAGGATTCCCTCTGAGGTGGCAGGGAGACTCTGAGCCCCGAAGTCGCCACCACTGGTGTAGCCTCCACAGGCTGAGCCAGGGCCGCCGCGACAGTTTCGATAGAGAGCTTGGCCGGATGGATTAAGGCCTTCACCACCTTAGGTGCGCTCACCGCCTTATCCTTGAGGGGGGGGGACACTGCCTCGCTCCCCCTCCGCCTTCAAGCTCGACCGGGGCCTCTCCAGGAGCTTCGCCGGGTGCTCGGCCTTCCTCTTACCCGACCCAGAGCGTTGGCTAGTGGTTGATGGTACCGGGGAGGGTGCGCCCTGCCTGGCGCCCGTAGAGCCCGACCGTTCGGCGCTCCCGGTGCCAGTGGACTCGCGGTGCTTGGCCTTATGTTGGACCCCCGTCGCTGGGGCGTATTCAAAGGTCTTAGAAGACCGCTCGGATATCTTCCTCTTCTTCTCGCCGGACGGGCTCTTCCCTTCTAGCCAGTTGGCGAGACGTTGATGGCGGTCCTTCATGGTCCGCTCCGACATGTTGCCGCAAAACGCACAGTCCTTCTCCACGTGCGTCTTGTCCTCATGAAGGCAGTAAAGACAAAAAGAGTGTTCGTCCTCCTTGAAGACGTTCTGCAGCTGGCATCCAGGGCAGACCCTGAACAGCTTTCCGGGCGTCGAGCTTCCCTTCTCCTGGGCCATGACCGGGCCTGAGAAACTTCTGGAGTCCTCCAAAAGCGTAGCTCGACGAAATCTTCACCCTTGAGGGGCGCAGACGAATCCGACACGGGTCCCCGTTGATCGGATGGAGAGTCGGTGGAGCTTGAGGCTCTTTTGACCGAAAGAACGAAGTTTTTGAAAAACGTGAAAAAATAGCACTAACGCTCGAGAGCAATAGCACGAGGATCCCAACACATGAACGTGCGGTAAAATCTACGAAAGTCAGATCAGAAACGAAACTGATACTGGTTTTTTCTTTACCGAGGATTCCCAGCCTGACGACGGGGAATATTCATGAGCATGTGAATCCATGCCAGACCCCATGCTGGAGAAAGTCCCTAGAACCACACCCAAGTAAAAAATAGTCCCTGTAGAAAAATAGTCCCTTTCAGGCTTCATGTTGGATTGGAGTCATTTGCAGCATGGTCTGCCTGAGGTTAGTAATGACTATGAGCCTGGCGCCTTAGGCGCCAGGACTGAACCCAGATAGCCCCTAGCCGGGGCTGCTGAGGTTTTACTAAATGTCTAGATGCCTGCTCCCGGGGCTGATGGGCTAGGTCCGGATGCCTGGGGGTAGGTATCATGACATCAGCGTCCATCACAGCATACCCAGATTATAGTTATTTGGTACAAAAACAAAGGAAGAACTACGGAGCTGTTAAGAGGAGGCTATGTGCCGCCAATCTTAAATACATGTTGCTGTACCTAGCAAAAATGAAAGTCCTATATAAAGACCAGGCTGTCTTCTTCGAGACTCCAGAAGATGTGAGCAAGTGGATGGACACGCAGATGGAGAAACAAGACAAGACAGAGGACAGAAGTGATAAGTGAAACAAAGCTTTGTGATTAATGTACTTTGGAGTAACATGGGGATGTATATATAATGATCCGACAGAGACATTGAAGTAGCGGAGCAAATGCGTGTTTCATTGTTAGCTAAATGCAGGAAGCTTGGGTGCTGCTTCGATTAAGCAGCACTAGGAATCACGCTATTACCCACATTAGTTTAGAGTAGTAAGGATACTAGTAGGTCAGTATCCTCCTGCTGCACTTCTAGTACCGGCACAGAGCCGGGACAGAAGCGAGATGCAGGGATGCCTGAGATCCAGAGCTGGAGCTGGGCAAAAGTTGGGAATAGTAGGGGAAATGGGAGGGGTGGGAGTTGGGGTAGTTAATGGGGAGTTGGCTTACAGATACACACCAGGGAATGAAGGAGGGAGAACACTGTATGAGAGGGGGGATAAAAGTATCGATGAATATGGGTGAACTCAAAATAGCAACCTGGAATGTGAGAGGCTTCAATAGGTATATGAAGAGGAACCGGGTTATGACATATCTGAGACGTCTAAAAATAGATATAGCGCTCCTACAAGACACCCACCTGACCAAAGAGAAGCAAGACATGCTAGCACTGAAATGGAGGGGGATAACCCTGGGGTCAATTTATTTAGCATATTCTAGAGGAGTACTAATCTGGGTGGCAGCGACAGTCCCATTCAAGGTCCCTCAGACCTCTCTAGACAAAGATGGTAGGATGGTAATAATGCGGGGGTTGGTGGAGAGTAAAGAAATTTGTGTTTTTAATATGTATGCCACAAATCATGATACGGCAGCTTATTTGAGCTCTCTGTATCCTAAGATTAGCTCATATAGAGATTGCACAGTGATATGGGGAGGAGATTTTAATTGTACTTTGGACCCGACGATGGATAGATTAGATGACAAACTTGCTGGTCCAACCCCTTCGGCAAAAGCTTGGAACATGTTGCTGTGCACGTTTAAGTTATCAGACATATGGAGAACAATGTACCCACAAGATCGAGTATACTCGCATTATGCGCAGAAGTTGCACACAGGGTTAGACTATGTGTTCGTAGGGGAGGAGGCGCTGAGTGAGTTTATACAGGCGGAGTACAAAGCGAGGGTCCTCTCAGATCATGCCCCGCTGGTTGTTACGTGGCAAGCTCTCCCCCCTCGTGCCAGAGTCCTGAGCTGGAGATTAAGGGTTGAAGCGCTGAAGGACGCAGGGTTTAGGGAGTATTTGAGGGCTGAGGTGAAAGAATATTTTGAGCACAACACAGGTAGTGTGGACTCAGCTGGGACGCTGTGGGAGGCCTTTAAGTTGGTGGTGAGAGGTGCGGCTATAGCTAAGTCAAAGGGGATGCAAGATGTAATACTGCGGGACCTACAAAAGACAGAAGGTAAAATAGAAACTATAATGCGGGTGGGTAATAGATCCTTAGAGGAGGCCAGTGAAGTGTCCCGACTACAACAGGAATGCAAGGAACACTGGGAAAGATTAGGTAAACTAAGCTACAGGAAATACATTGAGAGGCAACACGCAGAGGGAGACAAGCCGGGCAGACTAATAGCTTGGTTGTATAAAAGTGAGAACACACAGAAAAAAATCAGAGCAGTGATGGGGACGGATGGGAAGTTGCACAAAGTGAATACATGTTTTTACGAATATTATAAGCAATTGTATACAGAATCCATGGAGGGGGAGGAGGTGGACTTACAAGAAGCACTGAGCGAGATTAATCTTCCCAAGCTGTGTAAGGAAGAGAGTGACAGCCTGATTAAAGAACTCCTGACCAATAAAGTCCCAAGGGCAGATGGGCTTCCCGGCAAATTCTATAAGGAATATCGAGCTGACATCCTTCCCCACTACTGGCAATGCTGAATGAAGCGCTAGAAACGGGAAAACTGCCTGGGTCCCTGCGGGAGTCGATAATTATCCCCCTACTCAAACCAAATAAGCCGGATACGGAGTGTGGCTCGTATAGGCCCCTTTCATTGGTGAACCAGGATGGAAAGATTCTTATGGCAGTTATGGCAAAGAGGCTTAGACTGCTCATAGGTAGGCTCATTCATCCTGATCAGACAGGATACCTCCCACACAGAAATATTACACACAATCTAAGAAGAGTACATCATATAATAGATTGTACCCGTGGACAGGCACACGAAGTGGCAGTAGTGTCACTAGACGCAGTAAGGGCATTTGACTCAGTCAGATGGACGTGGCTACTAGCGGTCCTGAAAGAATTTGGCATGGGGGCCACGTATATTAAGTGGGTGCGGCTGTTGTATAACAAACCCATAGCAGGAGTGAAAACGGTCTCGGAGCAGTGGCAGCTGGGTAAAGGCACGAGGCAGGGCTGGCCATGGTCCCCGATGCACTTTATCCTAGTGTTGGAACCATTAGCTGTCCATTTAAGAGAGGAGTATGGAGAGGCAGGTATAAGAACTTCAGAGGGAAGGCATTTGATCTCGATATATGCAGATGACATGCTCCTTTATCTGCAACACCCAGAGGAGAACTTGCAATATATCTTCGACGTTATGGAACGTTACGTGGCACTGTCTGGTATAACAATTAACCCCCAAAAATTGAGCCTGTACCCCTTGGGAGAGTACGTTGGGAAGCCCATACACAAATTGCCGGTGTTACTGATTAAATGGGACATAGATACGTTTCGGTACTTGGGAGTGGACATATACCACGACCCTGAAATAGAACACATACACAACACGACGCTAGGGCCCAAGGGCTAAATCCAGCAGTGGTGGCTTGACACGTTGTGATGCAATAGAGTCTTTCTGACAATATACCCCTCAAGAGTACAAAAGGACAGATTGAGGTGAGTATTGCCCGAAAATATTGGTACACCCTGGTACCCAGACAGCTGTCTGCAAGAGAAATTAACCAAGGATTAACATATGACTCCAGACAACGAAATATCTAAGCAAGCTCACTCACAAGCAAGAAAAGTAGACTGGGACTGACAAGTTCCAAGGTAGATTGGTGAGTATTCTGAAACAAGAGAGGTAACCATTACCATGAGTACAGGATAGGAAGACAAAGAAAGAACCAGACAGTAGTGTGCTTACCAATAAGTGGTCTGGATGGATTCTGTAGATGAAATTGTTGAAAATGGAGTGGTAGTTCTGGGAACACAATGTCTTGTTTCCTATTCCCGCGGGCATGAGGACGCCTAATGACTCTCTGATCCTTGCGCAGTTGCTCTAAGTCCTTTGATCCTTGCGCCTATGCGCTAATGTCCTTTAGGTTCCTTAGAATCTTTGAGCTGTAAGCGATGGTTAGAGTTGAGCAGTCCAATAGCCGTTCTGTTTTGGCAACCAGCAGGTAAGACGTGAGGAATGAGACGAATGCAGTCCGTGGACGTTCCGGGTTGGCAGCAAGCAGGTAAGACGGGAGGGATGAGGCAAATGTAGTCCGTGGCCGTTCTGAGTTGGCAGCGAGCAAGTAAGACGTGAGGGATGAGACGAATGCAGTACGTGGCCGTTCCGAGTTGGCAGCGAGCAGGTAAGATGTGAGTGATGAGACGAATGCAGTCCGTGGACGTTCCGGGTTGGCAGCAAGCAGGTAAGACAGGAGGGATGAGACGAATGCAGTCCGTGGCCATTCCGAGTTGGCAGCAAGCAGGTAAGGCATGGGGGATGAGACGAATGCAGTCCGTGGATGTTCCAGGTTTGCAGCAAGCTTGTAAGACGTGAGGGATGAGGCAAATGCAGTCCGTGGCCGTTCCGAATTGGCAGCGAGCAAGTAAGACGTGAGGGATGAGACAAATGCAGTACGTGGCCGTTCTGAGTTGGCAGCGAGCAGGTAAGACGTGAGGGATGAGACGAATGCAGTCCGTGGACGTTCCGGGTTGGCAGCAAGCAGGTGAGACGTGAGAGATGAGGCGAATGCAGTCTGTGGCCGTTCCGAGTTTGGCAATGAGCAGACAAGTGACAAGAACAAGGCAGGGAATGTCACAGAGCAGACCAGAGATTCAAAGAACTTGAAAACCAGATAGCAAGATGCGTAGCTTTGAAATGACAAATTCAGAAGCACCGCCGTGCGCGGGGGTGGGGCTTAAATACATATCAGCTGATCGCACGCACAACGCGCCCGCCGCCGTCGGCCTGAACGCCTACGCGAATGCAAAGGGCGCCAGTGTCTCCAAGGCAACAAATAGCGTTCTCTAAAGGGAAGCGTAAACAATGATGAACCAGGGTTCTGAGGTGAATGTAAACGGTGATATCTACTGGGGATTCGGGAATATTTCTTCCTGTGTGAGACCGCTCTATGACCAAACACAGAGGAACCAAATGGAACCCTGACACACGATGAGGGCAGTGGGTAATATTGAAAACTGTATGTCATTCTGGTCGAGGCTACCATTGTCCATGATGGGACGTGCAGCATTATTGAAGATGGTGGTGCTACCGAGACTGCTACACTACTTTGCTAATATCCCGTTCGCGATCTCCAGAACGTTTTTTAGCAAATTACATTGCATATACAGGAGCTTCATATGGCATAATTCGAGGTGCAGAGTGGCGTTGTGGAAGTTGCAGAACCAATATGAGCAAAGGGGAACAAAACTGCCCAATTTTGTGGTGTATTTTATGGCTAGTCAACTGCAATATGTGGCCAAATGGCTGTCAGATGAGCAAACGTCTGAATCTAAGTTATTACTAACCGAAAGTACGCTGTTATTCCTGCAGGAAGTTAAATGGCTAGCCGATGCGTGCAAGATAGGCGAAAGCCTACTGTTGCGGCTAGGGTGCAAAATGTGGCGCAGAGCATGCCAGTGAATGGGGAACTCAACGCTGTATTCTCTGCAGATACCATTAGTGACGCTGGAGGGGAAGGATAAACAAATCCGGTTAAATGTAAGAAGGAGTTGGGAACCCATGGGAGTAGCGACAGTAGGGGATATACTGAAGGAAGGGAGGCCCAAGGAATTCGAGGACCCGATAGGAGACGCTGGGGTGCATAGAGGGCAACACATCACATACTCACGACTATTGAGGAGCTTAAAACCGAGATGGCCAGAGACTGAATTTACAGCCAGACGAGAGGATAGAGACATTTTACGATGTATCAGAAGGGGGGCACGCAATTTCACATATATATGAGCTATTCATGTCCAAGAAGGGTAGGGCGGGAGAACAGATAAGGTTGGAATGGGAAGTAGATTTACGGGAACCAGTGTCAGATGAGATGTGGAACAGAGCTATGGAATATCACAAAAAGGCTTTGAGGAATGTGCGGTTACAACAGATCCAATTATATGCGACTCACAGAGCGTATTTGACCCCGCATTAGATAGCCAAGTTCAATCATGCAGATATACAGACCTGCCCGAAGTGCAGGGAGGTGAATGCAGATCTGGTGCATATGTTTTGGGCGTGTGAAGAGATTGGCAGATTCTGGGGAGAGGTCGCCCAAACATTAGCAAAAGCAGAAATTACCCTGGACGTAGGATACCCCAAAATGTGTCTGTTGGGGGGGCATCCCAAGACCCAAGCATGTTAAAAATGTGAGTAAACTCAAGGACAAGCATATATACTAGCAAAACATAGGATTGCGATGGGTTGGAAGGCACAAATAAGACCAGCAGTGCAAATGTGGCGGAGGGATTTGATAAAATGGGCCAACGCGGAGACTGTGGTGTGGCAGGAATCGATAGATAAGAATACGGAACAAGGGGAGGGAGCGGTGGGAGCATGGAGGCAACTGATAGCATTGACGTTCTTTGATTAGAGTACCCAGGATGTGGAAGAGCCATTGCGAAGAGCTGGAACAGTAGTTAGGAGGGTAGATGAAGAGAAAACGTGAAAGGATGACGGATGGCTGCGATGTAAGCCTAGGAGGGGAGGGGGGAGTTGTTGGGGGATGGGAAGAAGTTATATGTTGAATGGGAAAGTTGTCATCGATTATAGTGTGTAAATTGTTATTATTATGTGGAAAAAACAATAATTGTTTAAAAATAAAAAGTTACAAATTAACCAATAAATGCATATTGAAGATTTGCATTTGCACTGTGGCTCCCCTTGGACACTCTTTATAGATATTATAGCAGGAGTGCAATTCTTTTCTTGAGCCACAGGAATCTTTAAAACATGAACTTTAGCATAATATTGATGTATCACAAATATGCCTAGTTTGAGTTTGATAATTGGAAATGTGAGCAGTACCCGGATTCATTTCTTACTGCATACCTGTTTGGCTAGCTCTATGGTCCTGACTAATGGATATACCCATAGACTTCTACTTGCTGTCTTTGTGTTTATTCTTCGAGCTTATCCTGCCCTTGTTAGAAGAGATGTGGACATTCACACTTTCTTACATGATCCTAAGAATGGCCCTGTGATAAGAAGGCTGCTTATAGCAATAGTAGAAGAAATCCTACAACTACCAGACCTATCATAATTACCTGATTAAAAAGTGTTTTCCTTCCTTAAATAAGTACAGCAAACAGGAGCAATACTGAAAATGGTACGCTTTCAGAGAATCAGCAAACTCAAGAAATTCCGGAGTGGCACAAATGGTGGGGATTATTGTGTTGGTTTGTGATATACATATGCACAGTTATGCTTTGTGTCTTTCTGTTTCTTGTTATTCACCTTTCTATTACTATGATACAAAAGAGGCAGAAGTCCCTTTGATCTTCCCCACTCCAGGAACTGGTGTAGAATTGCCCATTACCAAGGAGTCAAGGCCCCATGTGATGTCTCCCCAGCACAGAGCTGCTTTAGAATTATTTCTATGGGCTGCTAACATTTTAAGGGGAAGACACAGGAGAAGTGCAGAGGAAGAAAATGATGGGATAAATAATTATTTAGATAGCAGAGCACATTGGGTCATAACATGTGGTACCAGCACATGAAACAGGTGGGAGAGAGCACATCCAAGAGAGTTATTACATGTGTGCTCTCATACCTCATGCCATGAATGCTGCCCAAACTTTTATTGCTAGCGAAATTCCAGAGCATGATGCTAGATGTCTTGTTCACCTTGCTGTGAGGATAGTTCCAAGGAAGTTGGGCCACTCTACGATGGAGATCGAAATGGTCATTTCCATTCCAGGATGATTATATCAAGACTACACAGATGGAAAGGGAGGCTGCATGGAAAAGCAAGATGCTCACGTATCCTACGGCAGGACAGTAGGAAGTGGTCATAAAGGAGATGAAGAGGATTGACTGTCCTGATTAAATAGAAACACCTTGGGTGCTTGGATGCTGGGAACAATCTCAGACGCTAGTCTATAGACGAGTGAAAACCAAGAAGGGATGGGAAGAAGGACTGATGTCCTGTGCAGCTCATCTATTGAAGCCAGAGTATGTGGGAGAAGTGCAAAAGGTGAATGATGAGTGCCTGAAATCATAGGCCGTACATGCTAAGCTGCTGACATGGGTAGAAGATGAATCAGGCCCAATGATGGTGATCCCATTGACAAATCCGACATTGTGTTTCCGAAGAGAAGGAAAGAAGCATGTGGGAACTAACAGGCTGCAAAACTAAAGTTGATGTCTCCAGAATGGGAGCAGGGCCAGCCGTCCCGATGGGTCGATATTGGGCTTGTGGATCCAGAGCTTACATGAAGCTGCCCAAAGATTGGGGAGGAACATGTTCCATAGTGATAATTCATGTTCGGGCGTTAGTGATTCCTCAGAGTGACCTAAACATTGGTGAAATTCCAAAGGCAGATGGCCATTTGAGCAGGAGAAGATCTCTCGAATTCCTCAATCGAACAAGGAGGGTGAACTATTTTTCAGCAAAATCAACAGAAGCCTTTGATGCTATTCCGTATGAGCATAGACTGCTTCAATCTTCACGACTATTTTCATGCCACGGATCCAGACGATGGCTAATGCGAAGTGGTTGCAAATCACTTGCTGGGAGCGTCTGCAGACCAACACCACCATAAAAGGATTCAATGCTATCAGAGAAGAATTGAGAGCTGTAAGACTGATGACTCTCCAGAAAAGATATCTCCTTGATACGATCATTGCAATGGAAGGAGGAGTTTGTGCCAACATCGTGCCATCATATTGCACGTTCATACCTTCTCATGGTCACAAGAATGGGACCCTGACAGAGGCCATAACGCTGCTGACAAACTTGCATAACAAGATGGAAGATGAGACAGAAGACATTGCAGATCACAGCTGGTTTGCATCGATCTTCTCGTGGATTGCACACTGGATGGCGAGGATCTTCAAGTTTCTTGGAGCAATCTTGGTGATGATCATGTTCGGATTCTGTATGATTAGGATAATCATCTCGCAGTGCAAAAAGACAACGAAGAAGGCCATAGGAATGAAGATCATGATCAATGTTGAATCAGGGTTTAAACCCAAGGAATTGACAGATGAAGAAATCAGAAAGTACATAGAGGCCAGCATCGGAGCACCTGAGGGAACAAAGTTGCTGTATCCAAAGAATCATAAGCAGTACGTAGGCCGATGGGTCTACTGCAATCCGAATGGACAATGTAGCTATATGACCTGGAGTGTGGATGGAGACATGAAATTAGCAAGATTCCTGAAGGTAGTAGTAAAGATTTGGATCCCAAAGAAGCACTTCTTCAGAAGAGGATGTCTGGATGTGAAGCTCAATGAAGGTGTGGTTGATGGATCAACCATAGAGGGGAGTGCAGAGGAGCCGCCCCTCTGCTACCTGTATGCTCGAAACCAGAAGTTGTGCCAAGTTTAATATCAGTAACAGTGACAATTCCAAGACAAAGTATGCATTAAGGAAACCCTATCTGATGTATCCTCGGAGAACTGACAATCTCCTGGAAGAGGTTCCCGAAGGAATATGAAAATAAGAGAAAAGAGAAGCTAGGTGATAAGAGTGACGCACTAAGAAGGATGGTCAAAGAAGTAGATGCATAGACTGTATAGAATCTGTGGATGAAGTGCAGAATCAAGTACCCTTCATATGCGGAATGAAGACAGAACGTGTGAAGAGCACTGCATAAAATGCAAGCCGTTTTATAACTTTACAGATACAGCAACGCAAGTAGAGTAAGTAATCTTAAAGGCTGGCTATACATAGTAAGATAGACTACAGGCGGTGCCGCCATTATATCGAATCTGGATGTTCGATATCACAATTTGAGTAAGCTCAAACCCACAGAGAAAGAAGGATTGAAAGCTATGCATGTGTTGCAGCAAAGAAATAAGTTTGAAGGAAAACCACGGAGGCTGTCTGGCCCGGTGTCAAAGGCTGAAGCAGCCAATACTGGTTATCAGTCTGTGAAGAACAATAAACGTGAGAAGCCGAGACATCCCTTGTTAAGATGCAAAGAGAGAACACCATCAGTGTCAAGTTATTAATTAAAGACAATTAAATGCTGCAAAACAACGAAATACGGTCTCCTGTTATGTGAGCAGCGATATTTTGCAAGGACAAGTTCAAAGACAATTTGAATGGCAGACAGCATGAGCAATGAGAGATGTAAGGCTAATTGGGTGGGGAGACATGGTCCAGTCCACCTAATGACACCTGGGGGCCAGCTTAAGTGCTGCTAGTGAGTCAAATGTTCCAGAAGGGTACAAGTGTGCCAATCAATTGTAGAAGGCCATATAACAAAGAGCTTTATAGTTTGGAAGCCAATGATATATTGTGTATCTAAGAACTATTGAAGATGACTTGCACTAAGGGTGGGAAGTTGTCCACCTGACTGTAGAGACCTAATCACAACCAATCCCTAAATATGAAGTATACTTAGATGTTCCCCTTAAGCCAACCACAATCCCACATAGGTTTTTCTTGTTTGCCACGAAGTATGACGTCACGTATGATGAATTTATGTTATATAAGAATGTTTTTTTTATGAAATGCGTTAAGACTATGCTGTGCGACGTTCGTTGATGTCCGTTGTAGCTCCCCGTTATAGACAATTGAAAATAAAACAATCGGATGAGACATTTTGCCAACTTCCTGAGTCGGTCTTATTATTTAGTGTAAGAGTTATTCTGGATCCCATTCATCGTACGATGTGTTACCTAATTAAAGGACCATAAGGGTTCACTCCTCTCAGGACTGGACTCGGGTCAGGTAAGCGATTTCAGATGGTGGTCACCGCAGCACGGCGTCGCAAAGGGACTCAACTGCCGCGGTCAGACTTTTCCTCCTATCTCGGGTCCCCTTGATGCTAGGACGCTGACATTTTGCAGAGGTGAGTCATGTAGGGCCAGCTGAGGACCCCCAAAGTTCCAGGTCGAAGCTCGGAATGGTGACGCTGACAGCATGGTAGCCCAAACTCTAAGCTGGTCAGCCACAGGATGGTCCCAGGCCACTTCCGAAGGCTCTTCTTTGCAGGGTAACAAGCAGATGTCAGGAATGGATGTTCCCGCCACTCCCAGGGTCGCAGCTTTGCAGGACTGCTAAAGATCTACAGCAAGACAGGGCTCCTCCAGGACAGCAACAGAAGTTGGTAGCCAGGCCTCCTTCCGAGAGGTCTCTGGTTTCTTCGCAGGTCTCACAGCTGGATAGGAGTCTTGGCTCCTTCAGGGTTCTCCAGGATCTCTGAAGAATGGGTCCAGGGGTCCTCTTATCCTAAAAGCCAGGTAAGAGCTGAAACTCCCACTAGCCAATAGCAGGACTAGCCCATACACACACCCCAGCAGTGGTCCAATCAGGACCACTGGCAGGAACATTCATGCATACCACTCAGACTCACTGAAACCAGTTTATGGATTGGGACCAGACAGTCCCAGCCCAACATCCTGCCAGCAAACACACACAGCCCCCTCCAGTAGTCCACCAAAAGCCTCTGCTTTCCCGGGCACTGGAAGTCCAGGCTAAAGAACAAGATGGCCAAAGGACAAACGAAAAACTATGTGGCACGGCCATGTTTGGACACTAGCCAATGTTAGTAGCCAATTGCGGTAAACGCTTTAAGGCTAAAACGAAAAGCACCAAAAAAATTGTACAAGAGATGTTGGACCCCGAGCCGAAATACTAGAAGCCCTTGGACAACTGCAGCCCGGGAAAACCCCGGGCCCGAACGGGTTCCTGGTTGAAACCTGGCAGAAGCTTGGGGGTCACAACACAGCACCTCCCCTGCATCAGATGTTGATGGCCGCCCGAGACAGGGGTTCCCTCCCAGATGATTTGTGTAGAGCTACCATAGTGGTCATCCCCAAACCTGACAAGCCCCAGGAGCAATGCGCCTCCTATAGGCCAATTTCGCTCATCAACGGAGAAGCCAAAGTCCTGGCCAAACTCTTAGCCAATCGGCTCCAACTGGTAGCAGACACGCTTATACACCCCGATCAGTGTGGCTTTATGCCCCACAAATCCACCCGAATGAACTTGAACGACTCCATCTGGCACTCGAGCGGTCCCCTATCCTTGATGCCCTGCTCGCCCTGCTGGCTATAGATTTTGAGAAGGCATTTGATTCAATCCGATGGGACAGCCTCTGGGAAATCATGACCCGTATGGGGTTCGGGGAGGGCTTTCTGGGGTTGGTTAAATTGTTATATACTAACATTCAAGCAGAAGTTAAGGTGAATGGGTGGACCTCCCGTTCCTTCCCTCTGGGCAGAGGCACGCCACAGGGGTGCCCCCTCTCCCCCCTCCTCTTCGCCCTTGCGATTGAACCGCTAGCACTGTGGCTTCGCCAAAGCGGGGCATGGACAGGATTCAGATGGCCCGAGGGGCATGAGGACCGTGTCTCTCTCTACGCTGACAACCTCTTGCTATACCTGGCCGAGCCAGCCCAGAGCTGCCCCACAGTAACCCAGATGCTCATCACCTACGAGGAATTTAGCGGGTTAAGAATTAACTGGAGGAAATCGGTATTTTTCCCGGTGAAAGGGGATGAGTGGATCGACCCCACGAGATGCGCGTACCGGTTTGATACACAGGGCTTTATATACCTGGGGTTATGGATAACATCTGATTTAACCAAATATGTAATGCACAACCTCCATCCGATTGTGGACAGGTTCACTAGGGACGTCCACCACTGGAAACTTCTCCCTCTGACCCTCATGGGGCGTGCCGCTCTCTTCAAGATGATGTCACTTCCAAGATTCTTATATGTCCTGCAGAACGCCCCACTTACGATCCCCACCCCCGAATTCACCCGCACCGAAACCCTTCTTAGAGAACTCATATGGGGGGGGGGGGGCAGTCACGCGTGGCATTAACCACTCTGCAGAGGTCGGTCTGGGAGGGAGGGATTGGTGTCCCCCGCCTCCAAACCTACTATTGGGCTTCACAACTAGCGATAGTTAATGACCTGCTTCATGGGGATAGAGCACTGCCTCATATCCGGGCTGACGTGGAACCTATGCAGGGCACAGACCCGCTGCAGATACTATACCAGCCCCTGGGGAGACCGCCCCGGCCCACAACCGGGACTCACATCACCACTATCTGGAGACAGGCACATTTGTTCGTTGGGTGGGGAAATAAAATAACTGCAGTGCAACCCCTATGGCGAAACAGTCATCTCCAAGAAATTGGGAAACTTGAACCATTGCCGCGATGGGTGGGGGCGGGGATCCTGAGGGTTGGAGATATCCTCAAAGACGGGAAATTGACATTGTTTGAGGACTTGCAGTGCAGATTCCAACTGGCCACAACGGAACGATATCATTTCATGCGGCTGACCCATGCCCTGCGGACCTGTATACCCGCGGATGACACGGTCCCTGACTATACACCGATAGAACGCAACATGATCCCCGCACGCATCCCTAATAAATGCACATCCATCCTATACACCGCCATCACATCCTTCGCTACCCCCGAGTTATCGAGACTAAAAGCCAGGTGGGAAAGAGGTGTAGGGGAGATAGACCCGGAGGATTGGATCCAGGTCCTAATGCATCCGCGAGAGGTGGCCATCTCCTCCTCTAGGCTTAGGCTTGTACAGCTCAAAATCCTCCATAGAGTATATTACCCTGGAACCGCACTATATGGTTGGAAGAGGGCAACAAATCCAAACTGTCTCCGCTGTGGGGAAGAGGAAGGCACCTTCTATCATATCCTGTGGTCATACCCCCGGATCCGCACCTACTGGATGGCCTACTGCACGGAACTGTCCAGGGCCGCGGGCGGCTCATTTGCAGGCAAGGTAGGTGTTGCGGGGGTCGTGCTTATCGGGACACCAGACGGCCCCTGCGGCCCTACACGTTGCTTGTAATCACCCGTACTAAGCAACCGGCCTGCACACACCCCCCTCCCGCACTACTGACTACAAACCCGGCGTCCACCCGCTGCGCCTGGCGAATGGTGCCCTCTATTACTGGCGAGTCTCACCACCCTCCCTCCGTGTACTGCCTGAAGACACATGAGCGCTGAGCAGGGGGGGCTGCAGGTGATGGGACTCCTGGCACCACTGAGATATGAGAATTTGTGCAGGGGCAGTAAAGGGGATACTGTCAGTGAGCGCCCCGATTGGGACCTCGGGTCCCGATCCACGCGGCATTCCACAGCCCACTTGGCGGAAAACTCTGTGATTATACTAGCCACGCATACTTAAGAGGGACTCCACAGTGCGGTGCGCTCCTCGCAGCAGCTGTGGCCATCACTAAACTTCCCAGCTGCGCAAGCGGTCTCCTTGGTTCCCCCACAGATGGGGGTTCGCATCCGTGAAATGATCGACTATCTTACCCAAAGCACTCAACAGGATCCCTGCTGCACTCCCTAGGGTGAAATACTGGACAATTTAAATTACCTTTATCGGGCGGAGTTCCCCTCTAACTGCCCTTTCTCACAATCCTACGTGGAAGGACACAGTCCACCCGAGGGAGGTGGGGCAACCCACCTGGCACCGAAGAAGAGATCAGGACACGCCTGGATCCGGCTGTTACGCTCACCTGGACCCCACAGGGGTGTCGATCGGACCCGGACAGCTACGGTCTCCTTCAACGTGATGCGTAGTGCAGAGATGACTGTCTGGACTGGCCCGCCTAGTCTTGTCTGCTGGACCCGAAGAAGTATTTTCCTGCAAGTGGAGACAGGGATTAACCACCTGTGGGTTTTAGTGATGGCCTCCCAACTGTTCTCGCTCTCCCCCACTAATCACCTCCGATATCCCCTTAGTAACCTCACCTTATGTTCGTAAAAGATGAGCTCTCCATCCTGCGTGTCTTGCAGGGGTGCGTAGATACCAGTTACTTCACTGGTTTGAAGGCGTTGGGAGAGTTCCGGTAAGTATTGACTCTGAAGTCCCTGGCGGGATTGGTAAGTATCAAGTTCAAAGAGTTCAATGTGCCCGATGTTCACTCTTGTCCCCTTCCTTCCTTAAGTTGCAACTGAGTTAGTGAGACGAAGGTCACGTAGCTGCTGCTGGCGTTCAGGTTAGAGTCTGTGTTACCCAACGCTGTCCGGTAACTATTGCATGCGTTAACATGTTGTTTTTCTCCCTCTTTACAGATGCGGCATATGAAAATGTGGAGAGTTATGGAATAATACCGCCGGTGGTAAATCAGGTAAGTCTATGGTGGTAAGAGGTTGTATTTGTTGATTCCCTTGGCTCACCTTGTTTTTTCATGTGTCCCCTAGGTGCCGGATTACAGCAAAGAAATGATGGAGACAGTGCCGGATCGAAAGATGCTGTGAGAACAGGTGAGTATGGCGCCGTGCTGGAGCTGGCGAAGCGACGCGTGCAGGCCTGATGTACTTTCCAGGTCCAGAGATGAAATGGTTCCGGAATTAGGTGAGGAATTTGAAATACGTTTGTTTTCTAACCTTGTCCTTTTCTTCTTCTTTATTCTAGGAGCTCCGGATTCGAGGCGGGCGTGGCAGAAGACTGGATGCTGGCTGCAGGCACGCGGGCGTGGCAGAAGTATGGATGCTGGCTGAAGGCACGGTGAGCGTCACGCTGCTGGATGCAGAATTACGCGAAGCATATGCTACTGTTCGGGTGTGGTTTAAATAGCCTCCAAAGTAGTTCCAGGTAATAAGTTCCATAGAGCCATGCCCGAGTAAAAAATAGTCCCTTTAACAAAATAGTCCCATCCTGGCCTCATGTAGGATTGGACTCTTTTGCAGCATGGTCTGCATCAGTTAAGTAAAGTCTATGAGCCTGGCGCCAGGACTGATTTCTATGATGAGCCTGGCGCCTAAGGCGCCAGGACTGAACCCAGACAGCCCCTAGCCGGGGCTGCTGAGGTTTAAACAAATGTCTGGATGCCTGCTCCCAGAGCTGAGGGCCTTGGTCCTGATGCCCGGGGGTAGGCATCATGACTGCACTCCCCCCCCAAGGGCCCTCCTAAAGTTGTTCTTCCCCCTGGCCCCGGTTTGTCTGGGAAGTTCCGATGGAATCTTTTCACCAACCGAGGTGCATGAACGTGGTCCCTAGGCTCCCATGATCTTTCTTGTGGTCCGTAGCCTTTCCAATCGATCAAATAAAAAAGTTTTGATTTAATCATCTTGGAGTCCAGGATATTTTTTACCTGAAATTCACGTTCTCCATCTATCAAGATGGGGTCAGGTGGTTTGGTTAATCTTGTCCCTGGTTGAACTGGTATTAGAAGTGAAACATGAAACACAGGATGAATTCGCATATTAGAGGGTAATTCCAATTTGACGGCCATCGGGTTGATAATGGCCTTAATGGTGTAAGGTCCCAAATATCTAGGATTAAAAGTCTGAGTTCCCTTCAGAGGTATGTGTTTTGTAGCTAGCCAAACTTGATCCCCAATCTGGTATTGTGGAGTTTCACTTCTATGTTGACCAGCATTTTTCTTGTATTTCTCTTTTGCTTGTTTCAAATGTTCTGTGGCTTCCTTAAAGTCTTGTGTAATAGTAGAGTGTAAATGACTAACTGCAGGCATTTCTAAGTGCTGAGGCGAATCGAGTTCTGAGGTTCGAGGGTGATGTCCATATATGGTATAAAAAGGGCTTTGTCCGGTTCCTGAATGTACAGAGTTATTGTATGCGTACTCGGAAATCCATAAAATATCTTTCCAATTGCTTTCGGTCTGGTGTAGCATGCAGCGTAGGTACTGTTCAAGGGTCTGGTTGGTCCTTTCTGTCTGACCATCGGTCTGGGGATGGTGACTTGTTTATAGCCTCACGTCGATTTGTGCCAGTTGACAACATTTCTTCCAAAAATGCGAGATAAATTGACTACCTCGGTCAGAAACCAATATGGAAGGGAATCCGTGTAATCAAACAATGTTTTCGAGGAACTCCTTGGCCAGAATCGGAGCAGAAGGTAACCCCTTTAAAGGAATAAAGTGGGCCATCTTGGAAAAAAGATCCACAATAACTAGGATCATGATAAATCCATTACATGGAGGTAGATCTGTAATAAAGTCTAAAGACAAGGTGTGCCATGGTGTAGGTGGAATATCCAAAGGTTGTAAAAGGCCAGCGGTTTTTTTCTTCTGGCTTTTGTTTTGGGCGGAAATGCCACAAGACATCACAAATGACTTTACATCTTTTCGCCAAGTGGGCCACCAGAACTGTCTCTTAGTTTTCGCTTCAGTTTTTGCAATACCTGGGTGCCCTTCCATCAGGGTGTCATGGTAATTGGAGATGACTAGTTCTTGTATTTCCTTGTGTGGTAGAAATAGTCATCCTTGATAGTAAGGTAGGTCATTGACGACTGAGTAGCCCGGGCCTTTCTTTACCCAGTCCTGCAGGGTTGCTGGATCGAAGAGTTGTTGGATTTTTGAATGAATATCTTCTAGTGTCTGTAGAGTAGTTATGCCAAGAATTCTTTGCTCTGGAATTATTGGGACCGGTTCCGGGTTTGCATATGCTTCTCCCATCCCTATTCGGGATAAGGCATCTGCTTTGCCATTTTTGCAGCCTCGTCGATAAGTGATCACGAAATCGAATTCGGCAAAGAACAATGCCCATCGAAGTTGTCGCGATGATTGGGCTTTGGCTGTTTTTAAATACTGCAGGTTCCGGTGATCGGTGATTAAGGTAATAGTATGCCTGGCACCAAGAAGATAGTGCCGCCAAGCCTTGAAGGCGGATTTGATGGCTAATAGCTCTTTATCAGTAACCGCATAGTTTAACTCAGGTGCTGAGAACTTTCTGGACCAAAACGCTGCTGGGTGAAGTTGACCGGTTTCAGGATCCTTCTGGGACACGACAGCTCCCATGGCTAAACTGGATGCATCAGTTTCTTCTATGTATGGAAGCTCAGGGTGTGGATGCCTTAAGACAGGTGCTGATGTGAATTTGGCTTTCAGCTCTTGGAAGGCCTTTTCAGCCTCTTCGGTCCACAAGAAGCGTTTGTTTTTTCGCAAAAGTGCTGTGATGGGGTGTACAACATGGGAGAAGTCCGGAACGAATCTGCGGTAGAAATTAGCAAATCCGAGCATGCTTCGTACCCCTTTGACTGAACTGGGTGATGGCCACTTGAGAATTGCGTCCACCTTTCGAGAGTCCATTCAGACTCCTTTTGGAGTCAGGATAAATCCAAGAAATTCAACTTCCGTAGCATGAGAAACAAATTTTTCCAATTTTGCATATAAAGTTTCTCAAGGACTGCACGCACATGCTTAACATGGTCTGATTCTGAGGAGGAGTACACTAGAATATCATCTATGTATACGACGACACAGACGTCAATGAGTTAACAAAGGGCATTGTTCATAAAATACTGGAAGGCTGCTGGTGCATTGCACAACACGAAGGGCATCACCTGATATTCAAATAATTCGTACTTGGTGCGAAAGGCAGTCTTCCATTCGTAGCCTTTCTTGACACGTACCAGATGATATGCCCCTCAGAGATCTAACTTAGTGTAGATACAAGCATCCTTTACTTGATCTAGTAATTCGGGGCTCAGAGGCAATGGGTATCGGATTTTTACCGTAATCTGATTTAATGCGCGGTAATCTATGCACGTTCTAAGGTCACCTTCCTTTTTTGGCACGAAGAATAAAACTGAGGATGCAGGAGACTTGGAAGGACGAATAAAGCCATTAGCAAGGTATCGGTCCAAGTATTGCCGTAGGTGACGATTTTCAGATTACGTGAGGGCGTAGATTCTACTGCATGGGGGTTGTGCACCGGGTAGGAGATCGATTTGACAATCGTATGATCTGTGAGGAGGTAATGTATTGGCCTGTTCTTTTTGAAAAACATCCTGAAATTCTTGGTATTCCTGAGGTAACTGCACGATTGGGTTAACGACTGTAGCCAGGCCTTTGTTCAATGTTTTCTCCGGGTAACAGGTGTGTGCACAATCCGGGAAGGTTATTCTCTTCTCTCGCCAATCTATACAAGGATTATGTGTTTCCAACCATGGCATCCCCAGTATTATCTGGAACTGTGGGGCTTTAATTAGATCAAACACAATAGTCTCTCGATGCCCATCTTGACTCAACAGTGTCATCTCTTTAGTGGAATGAGTTACAGGCCCCGAGGCAATCTCAGTTCCATCAACTGTGGTGATGACATCCGAAGTGGTCTTTTTGCAAAGAGGTAGATTCATCCTTGACACCAATTCGTGGTCCATATAGTTTCCTGCGGCCCGCTATCTATGTATGC